>NC_060277.1:8470327-9070327 GCF_021613505.1 Equus quagga
GGAGCCACTGACTTTTAACCCCAAAGTCCCTTACCCTTAGCTTACCCAGGAGTCCTAGGGACTTTCATGAAGACATTCTTGCAGGCTGTCTTGCCAGTAAAGTCTTCAAAATAGACAGACAGCTGTGTAGAGAGGTATGGTCAAGCCGACGAGAGCTGAGGACTGCTTGATATCCCCATCCACATCCCAAATTTTCAAGTACTTTTTGAGACACTCAGTATATCCCCAGAGTTCCCACCAGAGTACCTTCAGCAAGGCAGGAAGCCAGTCAGGGTGTCGGTGCGTAACTAAAGGTGGAATGGAATAGTTTACCCGAGGATCCCTTCACCAAAGGGAGGCACCACAATCAACAGTCGGCCGTGGGGCGTGGTTTCTTCAGAGGAAAGAAATCATGCACTCAAAGTCTAGAAGAAAATCACTCTAACTGGAGATCCAAACACTAGCCCAAGGAATTATCAGATGAGCAGGAGGTCCCACTGACACAGTTGTTAGGCAGGGAGCCAAGTGAAGGGAATCTTCCTCTAGAGAAGCCAGGAATTATATTGTCAGAAAATTTTCTAAGCTTATTTTTCTAATTATAAACAACATAAACTTGCAGAAAATTTGGAACAAGCAGAAATGCATTTTAAAAGAGTTACTAAAATTATTCATCATTCCCATCGCTCAGATAAAACCATAATTAACGTTTTGCTGTATTTCCTCTGTCTTCTTATAAAAGTGCATATGTTTATTGCTGTTGTAACGTTAAAGTTATTTTACATATTTTATTTTGCAGCCTACTTAATTTTTTGCTTAACATTTCATGGAGATCATTTTCCAATTTTATTAGGTATTCTTTGCAAGCATGATTCCAACAAGTACATAATATCCTAACATGTAACTTTGCTGAAGCATTCTTTATTGTTGGACATTTATTTCAGAGTCTGTGCTATATAAATAATGCTGCAGCAAACACCTTAGTGCATTCTTTATATGGATCATTGGTTACTATCATAGTATAAGTTCCTGGATGTAGAAATATTGGCTCAAGAAAATTAACACTTTTGAGGCACATGACACATAGTAAATAAAACTATCTGTAAATAACTTAGTATAGTCCCTGGCATATAGAAAGTACTAATTAATGCTAGGTAATTTTTAAAACGAAAATACCAGGGGCCAGCCCTGTGTCCGAGTGGTTAAGTTTCCCTGCTCTGCTTCAGTGGCCCAGGGTTCACTGGTTCAGATCCTGGGCACAAACCTACACACCACTCATCAAGTCAGGCTGTGGTGGCGTCCCACATAGCAGAATCAGAAGGATCTGCAACTAAGATATACAACATGCACTGGGGGTTTGGGGAGGGGAAAAAATGGGGGTGGGAGAGATCGGCAACAAATGTTCGCTCACGGCCAATCTTCCTCACTAAAAAGGATTTAAAAAAATAAATATGATACCAATTTATATTCCCAATGCCATTCCCCTTTAACTGCAATTTTGTTAGAGAAATACATCTGAATATCCTTGGAATTTTGGAGGTGGAACCCAAATTCTAGCCACCCGCCAACACCAACTACCTACCCCAGGTTCTGCACTGGTTTCAGTTGTGGCACTTACTATTTTTCAATCTCTCTAAACTGAACATTTAGAAATGTTCCAATGCTCAGGCAACCCCTCTCTAAACCAGATCCATCATGGCCATGCTGTACATAGCACGCGTTTTCTGAAATCTGAGGATAAGGCAGAAGGACCTGACACACAGAACTAAACAGATAGTGCACATATCCACATCCGGATGAGAAGTGTTCTGTGCGGTCTGGTCTCCTCTAAGAAGTATCTTTCTCTTAAAAGAACAAAATGGGAGGCATCACAATCCCTGACTTCAAAACATACTACAAAGCTACAGTAATCAAAACAGCATGCTACTGGTACAAAAACAGGTGCACAGATCAATGGAACAGAAGTGAAAGCCCAGAAATAAAACCACACATCTGTGGACAGCTTATCTTTGACAAAGGAGCTGAGGGCATACAATGGAGAAAAGAAAGTCTTTTCAACAAATGGTGCTGGGAAAACTGGAAAGCCACATGTAAAAGAATGAAAATTGACCATTCTTTTTCACCATTCACCAAAATAAACTCAAAATGGATTAAAGACCTAAAGGTGAGACCTGAAACCATAAGGCTTCTGGAAGAAAACGTAGGCAGTACACTCTTTGACATCAGTATTAAAAGGATCTTGTCCGACACCATGCCTTCTCAGAGAAGGGAAACAATAGAAAGAATAAACAAATGGGACTTCATCAGATTAAAGAGCTTCTTCAAGGCAAATGAAAACAGGATTGAAACAAAAAAACAACCCACTAACTGGGAAAAAATATTTGCAAGTCATATATCTGACAAAGGTTTAATATCCTTAATATATAAAGAACTCTCGCAACTCAACCACAAAACATCAAACAGCCCAATCAAAAAATGGGCTGGAGACATGAACAGACATTTCTCCAAAGAAGATATACTGATGGCCAATAGGCACATGAAAAGATGCTCATCATCGCTGATCATCAGGGAAATGCAAATCAAAACTACACTAAGATATCACCTTACACCCGTTAGAATGACAAAAATATCTAAAACTAATAGCAACAAATGTTGGAGAGGTTGCGGAGAAAAAGGAACCCTCATACACTGCTGGTGGGAATGCAAACTGGTGCAGCCACTATGGAAAACAGTACGGAGATTCCTCAAAAAACTAAAAATAGAACTACCATACGATCCAGCCATCCCACTACTGGGTATTTATCCAAAGAGCCTGAAGTCAGCAATCCCAAAAGTCCTGTGCACCCCAATGTTTATTGCAGCACTGTTTACAATAGCCAAGACGTGGAAGCAACCTAAGTGCCCATCAACAGACGAATGGATAAAGAAGATGTGGTACATATATACAATGGAATACTACTCAGCTGCAAAACAGAACGAAATCATTCCATTTGCAATAACATGGATGGACCTTGAGAGAATTATGTTAAGTGAAATAAGCCAGCGAGAGAAAGATAATCTGTGTATGACTCCACTCATATGAGGAATTTAAAACTATGGACCAAGAACAGTTTAGTGGCTACCAGGGGAAAGGTGGGGTGGGGGGTGGGCACAAAGGGTGAAGTGGTGCACCTACAACATGACTGACAAACATTAATGTACAATTGAAATTTCACAAGATTGTAACCTATCAATAACTCAATAAAAAATAATAATAATAATAAAAAAGAAGTACCTTTCTCTTTTATCCAAGCCTTGTCCACTGAGGAACTACCAAGGTTAATTCTCTATTTCATAAAGCAATCAGCATATTGTTACTGTGAATATTTGCTTCTCTCTCCCCTATTTGGAAAGGCACTTTTGGTTTAACACTTAGAGTTGTGCTATGGTTGCCTTGCACTTGAACATAGGGATGATTTATAAGAGTTCTTAGAAATGTGCGCTGTGCAATCTCAAAGGGTTGACCTTTCATCATTCTTAAAATTGGGAAGGAATTAGCTCATTAAAAGGCAATACCATACCTCTTATTCAGCTGTCACGAAGTTCAACTTGAAATACAATATATTTTATGCCCGAGCGTGTATCCTATCCCAGTATGGGTTTGACATCATACTTCATACTATTGCAATAGTAGTTCAATATGTTTTGCGTAATTCTAGAAAATTTCACCCTAATGTTTCTTATAATAGCAAGGATTCAGCTGTGCTGCAAGAAAAATCATGTCCTCTCACTTAAAGGTTCATCATGAATTTCTCTGGTTTTATCACTAAATTTACATGCGGCCATTATCCAAATCTCTCAGTACCTCTGTTCCAAGTGAATTCTACTGTAAAACATCATGAGCTATACACACTACATCGATTGGAACAGTCATTTTCGTCTGAAGGTCAGGGGTGAAGTTTCTGCCCGTAAGCACATAACTCTCTGCAGCATGAGCCACGTGTTCAGCATTAGATTCATATTTTAGATGGTGAACAGCTGAAACACAGCAAATGATGAGTACTCAGGATCTATTAGGTGAAGACAGATATTAACCTATGATCTCAACACACAGTCTGAGAACTCTGTCGAGGCAGGGAACACATCTTAGTTATTACTATAATAAATGTTAGCATAGTGTACGTAGCAGAGATTATTTTTGTAAAACGAAGGGAAAGAGGGAAGGAAGTTAAGGGAAAGGGAGGGGACATGATCATTCTAGCATCCAGCAGTAGGAAGAAAGTGGATCAAGGTAAACATATAATAAATAAGCTATTGTAACAAGAGTGAAAATTATGCGATGACAAAAAAAGAGCCAGTCTCCACATGGATTGGCATAACACTTCCAACTGTAGTCCATTAGTAGCTGACGATAAAGATCTTTTTGGCCAGTGTCTTGTCTTGTCTCTGTCGTTCAAAATCCTTTTATGTCTGCCTCCTTTTCCTCGCTGCAATTTAAATTAAAAATAAAATATTAGAACATCAACTATCTATCTGTCTGTCTGTCTGTTTATCTATCCATCTACCTATCTGACACAGGGCTAAGGAGAGAGAAAATACAAAGCAGAAGAAGAAACTCTGTGCCCTCAAGAAGTTTACAAAATAGTGTGGCAATTGAACAAATTAAACAGAATACTGAAGTGAAGAGCAGGGTACTTAGTGAAGTCAGAGGAAGGAGAGATTATATTCCATTGAAACGCTTCAGAAAAGGCTTCACAAAGAGATGACGTTTTGGAAAGAACCTGAAGATGATTAAGACTTTTGTCAAGCAGAGCTGGGGGAAGCGTTATTTGCTAGAAAATATTCAGTCACTGCATGTTTTTGAACAAGAGTGGTAGCTATTGTACGTGAGAAAGATGTCACCCTCTGTAGCCAGGGTTTGACAAGCAGGAGCTAAGGAATTGCTTGAACATCTTTAGAGGCAATTTTATTCATTCCAAAGGGAGATTTTTGTATTCCTTCTAACACTGTTTAATTTGTCCCAGTAACCTTCACAAATTTAAAACTGGTAATAAATGTTGTGGAATAATTAGCCATTCCTATATTTCACAAGATCATAGAAATTTGAGCAATGACCTGTTCCCAGTTGATAACCTTTGGCTATCATTTGGTTGATAACCTTTCTAGAGAAGTATGTCTCTTTCCTAAAGCACTTTTGTATAGCTCTTATAAAAATTATCTAATCACATCTTAAGATGGAAATTATGCTATAGATATAAATACCAGGGCTGGAAATTTTCCAGCAAAGAGTATAATCTCATATTTCTTTGAGGCATGGCCTGAAAATCTTGTGTATATTCATGCATAGGTGATCCATGTGGTTATGTGGACACGTGCAGTGATTTTCAAAGGTGTCTTAAGTCGGACACATAGTGCTAGATTATTCAAATATTTAGGTGAAAATTCCAATTGGTTTCCAAACTGAAACTTTTTAAAATCAATTAGAATTAGAAAGGAAATTATTGCTTTCACATATAGCTCCATGGGGTATTTCTGGAAAGTTTTTGGGCCTCTAACCTTCACTTGAAGCCTAGAGTGTCTCTCTGACTCTGGAATGACAGGTGTTCTTCTGTTCCTCACAAGCTGGATTAGAGGACGTCACAGGTCTGTGGATGTTCTGAAGACCAAGGGCTCCAACTCGCTCTGCTAAATTAATGAAAGAATAGAAATTCTCTTTATCAGTCTTGTTTCTGCTCCCTGAGTGAACAACAGATCACAGAGTAAGAACATATCTTCATATTCACCAAGGAGACCCTGACTTAGGAAGAGTTATACTTTCTGGAACTTTCCTTTGTTAATTGTAGAGATGTTCTATTTATTGGGAAATGTTTGCATTGATCTGGAATGAAATAAGTAACCAATTTAACTTTTCCAAAATTCCCAACCATCTACATTGCAGGTGCCATGTACCCAGGAAACATAATTCACACAGTCCTGTTTCAGGGAAGGAGTAACCTCTTGGAAACATCTCGTCCTTTCCCAGGCCAAAAATATTACTCCTGCCATTTTTTCATCTCATGAGACTTCGTCTTTGGCGTCTACTTCAGTGCTTTCTCTCCTCTCCTGTACTGCCCAAGATTATTTTGAGCTTTTGTGATCATTTCACTTTGAAATAGAAGTTAGCCTGTGTTTACAATAAAGCTGTTAGGAATGCAAGTAAGAGTTTCTATTTCCCTCCCCTTTTCTGTCTTCGTTGTCACCAAATTCGAACTTTATGTAGTGTTACTCCTATTAAGGGTTAAACTGAAAAACCTGAATCAGCTGGAGAGAAATCCAGCTCTGGGCATAAATTTTCCTTGATGCTTTTAATTGACTGATTAACTTGGGGAAGGCTCTCCTCCTGAGAGGTTCTATAGGGTTGAAAAAATCATTAAATTCTTTCTTAACTTCTACCAAAGTTGATGCTAAGTTTCACAGTATACATATCACTTCCCCTCTGTTAGAATGGCTGTTATCAAAAAGACAAGAGAAAGCAAATACCGGCAAGGATATGCAGAAGAGGGAAGGCTTGTGCCTTGTGGGCGGGAATGTAAATTGGTGCAGCCACTATGGAAAACAACATGGATGTGCCTCAAAAAATTCAAAACAGAACTCCTTATGACCCAGCAATTCCACTTCTGGTATATATCCAAAGGAAATGAAATCACTACCTCGAGGAGATCTCTGCACCTCCATGTTCACGACATCATTATTCACAATAGTCAAGACATGGCAACAATCTAAGTGTCCATCAACAGATGAATAAATAAAGAAAATATGGTCCATAGATACAGTGGAATATTATTCAGAGATAAGAAAGAAAGAAATCCTGCCATTTGCAACAACATGGATGGAACTTGAGGGTATTATGTTAAGTGAAATAAGTCAAACAGTGAAAGACAAATACGGCATGATCTCACTTATATGTGGAATCTAAAAAAAAGAAACGTATCATAGAACAGAGTAGATTGGTGGTTACCAGCATTGAGGAGGGTGAGGTAGTCAAAGGGCACAAACTTTCAGTTATAAGGGATTGAGTTTGGGGGATCTAACATATAGCATGGTGACTAGAGTTAACAAAACTGTATCGTATACCTGAAAGTTGCTAAGGGAGTAAATCTTAAACGTTCTCACCACACACAAACACACAAGTGATAACTATGTGAGGTGATGGATGTGTTACTTAACCTTATTGTGGTAATCATTTCACAATATATATGTGGATCAAATCACTATGTTGTACACTTTACTTACACAATGTTATATGCCAATTATATCTCAATAAAGCTGGAAAAAATCTTCACATTATAATAACTAAATTATGGATATAGAATCATTAACGCTAGTTTAGAAAATTATATTCAGAATTATTAATTAATAAAAGAAATACAAATAATATGAAAAAAGAAATAGAATCTGAGAGGCCAATTTTGTCATTTTGATTACATGGATTTACTAAAATCAACAAAATTGATTGAATTAATAAGGATATTGATGCAGCAATTATTACTCCTCTTCTCCTTTTTTTAAAAACCAATTGGCCAAAGGGCCTTGTAACATTTAGAAAAATAAGTAAAGGAAATACTTTTATGATATCAGAGTGTTTTTGTTTGATTTGGTTTGGTTGTATCCTCACAAGAGAAATCTTTTGGCTTAACATAAATTCTTAAAATGTTGCCTGAGTTTTCACAAATGAGGTAATCTGGCCACTAATGACTTTTTAATTCCCAGTTTGAATGGACACTTGTAGATCCTCATCTTACTTGACCTCTCAGCCACTTTTGACATTGTGATTACTTTTGTTTCTTTTTTTTTTTTTTTTTTTGAGGAAGATTAGCCCTGAGCTAACATCCATCACCAAGCCTCCTCATTTTTACTGAGAAGATTGGCCCTGAGCTAACATCCATACCCATCTTCCTCTACTTTATATGTGGGACACCTGCCACAGAGTGGCTTGATAAGTAGTGTCTAGGGCTGCACCTGGGATTTGAACCAGCGAACCCTCAGCTGCTGAAACAGAGCCTGTGAACTTAACCGCTATGTCACCGGGCCAGCACCGTGACTATTTTTTCTACGTTGAAATTATTTCCTACATCATCTTCCAAGATTCTGCTATGTCTGGGTTTTATTCCTACTTCTATGGTACTCGTTCTCAGTGTCTTTGAAGTTTCATCTTCCTCCTCTTCTCTATAAGATATGGGTTTTTCCCAAAGTTTCTTCATTTTTACTCTTCTAATTCCAGTTAACACTTTGTCCTAGAACATTTTGGCCAAACTTGTGATTTCAACTACAATGAGTTTCAATCTGTATTTGCAATGAGTTTCAATCTGTATTTGCCTCTCAGATCTCTCTCCTGAGCTCCAACCCATTTATTCACGTCTATTAGATATCATTCATTTCTAAATCAATAGATCCTCAATTGAACTCAACATTTTTCCTACCTCTTTTCCATACCCATTCCTTCAAAACACTTTGATGTGAGTCGCCATCTACCTATTAGGCTGAATCAGAAACTGAGCAATCAACTTTAAACATTGTATCTTTTCCATCACCCATTTAATCTCTTATTCAGACCTATTGATCTAACCTCCTTGGTATCTCTTACACCAACCCCATTCTCTCAGTTCCTACCACTGCTTCTCCAGCTCAGGCACCTGTGGCTTCTTACCTGCAATACCCAGCAGCCTCCTCACAGATCTCCTGAGTTTATTCTGAAATTTCTCTATCCACATTCCGCACTGATCCTAAAGCTGTTATTCTTAACTGAGTGACTGGAAGGAAATCATATAATCCCATCTAAATGTTGGGGAAGGAGTAGGATGAAAGAAGAGAGACTTCTTTAATCAAACAAATCATATTTATTACAGAGTAACTTAGAAATCTTATTGGAGATTATAATTCTTTGTTTTTAGTAATAATTTTTATTTTGAAATTCAAAATCTTTTTTTTTAAAGATTTTATTTTTTTTCTTTTTTCTCCACAAAGCCCCCCAGTACATAGTTGTATATTCTTCGTTGTGGGTCCTTCTAGTTGCAGCATGTGGGATGCTGCCTCAGCGTGGTTTGATGAGCAGTGCCATGTCAGCGCCCAGGATTCGAACTAAGGAAACACTGGGCCGCCTACAGCAGAGCGCGCGAACTTAACCACTCAGCCACGGGGCCAGCCCCGAAATTCAAAATCTTTTAAAGGAGGCCATATTATTTTTATGTATATTGAAAGATAGCATGTATTCTAACAAAGGAGAAAGAAAAAAGGCACTATACTGCATAAAATTGTTCATTGGGTCCAAATCATTCTCAGAATAAAGAGTCATTGGTTTATCATGTTCTACAAGGTTCTCAATGATCTGGCTCCTGTTTATCTCCCCCAGCGTCTCATCAATGATTACTAAATATAAATACTATACAGAGCTACAAGTAATAAAGACCTATGTGTTGCCTTAATCTCTTCACACATGCTTTTTTCTCCATTTGAAACATTCAAACTATAGGCCCTCACACAACCATATACACACACATTTCCTCCTGGCTGATATCTTCTTTTCCTTCAAGAAACCCATCAAGTATAACTGCCTTTAGAAAATCTTCTTTGACAACAAAATAGATTATTTCTAGGGTGAAAAATCATGTCTCTAACTCTCGGCTCTCATTTTTAAACATTGTGTGAATTCTTCTCATCACACTGGAATGAAATGCTTGGTTTGCTTATCTATATTCCCTACTAGACAGCGAACTTCCTGAGGACAAAGATTACATTTTTCATCTCTATGTCCCCGATCTCTAGCCTGCTATTTGAATAAACATTTTCTGAAACTCTTGAGTTTTTTTTTAATGTTTTAGTAAATACGAGGTAGTAAACACATTCCTTAATACAGATTTGTTTTGACTGTTTCAAGTTTGATCCTCTTTAGTTTATAAGTAACGCCTCTGCAATACTCAGAGGCTAACCAGTAAATGACTAAGCCCACTCTGTGGATTCTGTAACAGGGGCACTGACGTCTAAAGTACTAGAGTGAAAGTCATTAAAAACAAGACATAAAATTCCATATTTTTGTATTCTGTAAAAGCAAAAGCTGGTCAGTTAGCTAAATAAATTAAGCTTACTTCATTTGATAATTTTCTCTTTAATTGGCTTTAAAACTCAAATTTATAAGCCTATTAACAAAAAGACAAATTGCTTCTTGTAGATAGTTAGTAAAGAAATTTGGTGAATGCAAACTAGTCCTAATAAATTATACTGCAAAACATTTTGGAAAAAGAAATAGCCCATTTAAGGAGGATAAACTTGCTATTATTAGCTAAGATGGTCCTTTCATATCTTTATTATGGGTATTAATTATTGTACAACCACCTAGTTAGACAAATCAGGTTGAATTTGTTCCTATTGAACATGCAATTAAGAGTTACCATGAAATTTGAGGAATTACAATAATTATGTATTCATTACTACCCTGGAAATATTTTCCAAACATTTGACTGTCTGCCAAAATTGTTTATCATCTCTTATGCTAAAGAATTGCACGGGGAGTTTAAGAAATGAAAACAGCTTTTGTTTACCGCTTACCTGGATGGTTACACAATTATTGTATACACAGTGTGTAGTCACAATCCAGGGTATGGTACTAGCTTTGCTGTTAACACCAACACAGAGAAAAGATTCACCTCCAGGTCTCATAATGCTCCTTGGCCACTGTCAACACCTGGGCACTCAGGTCCCAACAAACTAAATCAGGACACAGAGCACAAAACCTTCAGTCTATTATTCAGCGTCAACTCTGCTTTCTGTGGTATCCTTGGACTTATTTCCTTCATTGTCTAAACTTCTAATTACCCACTGGATTCCTTCATCCTTCCACTCATTTGTTTATTCTTTCATAGAAGTGTATTGAGCACTCATATTGCACAGGTTATGTGCATCATACACAGAAAATGAGGGATTCAAGATGAGGAAAAAGAGCAATGTTCCTGCCCTTGTGGATTTTATAGTTTATTTGAGGAAGTAGGCAGTCTTCACTTAAATATACATAATTCTAAACTTACTAAGTGTCAAAAGGGAAAAATATAAAGGATGTTGAAGACATCCGATGGGGACGTGAGAGAAGGATCTCCTTCGTCATTTCATTACATTCCCTTTCTTAACTCCTCTTAATCTTATTTACTTCCCTGCTCAGAAATTGCCTTGTGGTTGTCCATTGACCACAGCCTTATATCTCAAACATCTTCATGGCTCCAGATGTGGAGACTGGCTCTGACCGTTCAGCTGCCTTTAAGACCTGCTTAAGAATAACTGTCTTCCATAGTATTTTCAAGTGACTGAAATATTCCTCAGACACATCTAAATGTTTTTTTAAAATATTTTTAAGTATATGCCTTTTAATTCTGTATATGTTTTCAGCTTGTGCAATTTCTTGGAGTAATGATACCTTAAGCCTATTGTCCATTTTGTGAATGTAGAGAAGAGACATTTTGGTCAGTGAATGGCCTAAAGGGAAACTTTTGGGCCTATTCCAAATTCTGAAGCTTGAATAGAGTCGTACAAAAGTTACGGGGAAAATGAAAATTTAGTTAAGACTTCTTTCTGTGAGAGTTTCTTACTCGAGTTAGACAGGAGAGAAAAAAGAATAGTTTTGAAAATCTCATGGTTATCTTGAAAGATAATGATAAAGTTACCTTGTGGGCGACTCTTAATTACTGTGCACTAAAAGTGGCCCAGCCCTCACTTGCATGACTACGCTTTCACGCCAACATAAGATTCAGTCATACCGGGACGGTATTTAAAAACATCACAATCTGTAAAACCAGTGTCCACTGTTTAGAAACTTGAGCCTGACTGGTTTTGCATACAGAGCAAATTCTGTATAAATATTAATTTGACGACAGTCAGTTCCACCTATTCAGAGTTAGTGTTGCATCAACTGTCAACCCGCAGTCAGGGGGAAGAGGGGCCAGATATGCTCTGGGGAACCCCTCTCATCAGTCGCTTCACACTGTTTTCGTGAAGTCAGAGAGCTGACGGAGTCAAGGGCAAAGGAAGGAGAGCTGCTGAGTCTACGGATGCTCTCAGGTGAGGATTTATCTGCTTAAGCGCAGATGTGTCCTTGGCTTTAAGATTCCCCCTTTCACCAGCACGAACTCCCCTTTTTCGAGCACCAGGGAATGATTTTCCCATGGAGGGCAAAGATCAATAACTAGTTCTAATTCAGGACACAAAAACTTCCCCTGGTAATGTGATACTACTTCCAGGCAATAAGACAATTCCCAACATTTTGAAACTTTTAGACTTGAGGATTCCACCCCACGGTTGCGGGGGTGGGGGCTGTGGCAGGAAAGGAAAGAACAACAGAGCAGCCTCTAGCCAAGAAGCCCTTAGAGGCCAGGTATCCCTTCTCAAAGCTACAAGTTCACGGAGCTCTGGCCCTGCCTGCCTTGGCCCCACCTGGCTGACCTACTTGACTTCGTGCCAGATCAAGTCTTTCCAATCAAACCACCTACTTACTCCCTCCCTGTACCTTGATCTGGACCGGCTGCAGCTTCTCAGCCCCAGGCAAGAGGAGAGGCCAACTCTTTAGGCAGAACTGGGGCGCCGCTGGCTAGTCCGAGGCTCCCTCCTGGCTCCTGCTGCTTCCCCTCCACCAGGAGCTGTCAGAGCTGTGGGCACACGAGCTAGTTCGAGCTTTAAAAACCATAAACACATCCACTATCAATGTTTTTTGCAAAACCTTACCCTGGGCCTGCAGCTCTACTTTATACTCAGTTGGATCAGCTCAAAACTTTTCTTGAAAAGAGCTCCCAGTTTGTATTTTGTGCCTGTTCTTTCTGCCAAGGTTATTTTTTAGCTGCATTTTACTCTACCGCACATTTTTCATTTATTTATTTATTTTTGCCAACGCCTGGTGAAGGTTTTCTACCTCAACCCCATAGACTATCCGTTTAGGTATCTTAAAATTATTAATTACTCATAGACATCCTGCTAACAAAGCGGTGCTGCAATAGCATCATTTCTTTGCCCCAAGAGTTTGAGACTATTACCTTGGTCACCATTCGTCAGTTAATATTAATCATGGTTCGGAGATGACAATGATAAAAAATGTGGTCTATTTAGCAGATATAGCTTACTAAACCATATATGAGATTGGGAAGTACTATACTGTCCAGGCTAAAGTGTTACTTACCTGCGTGAGTGGCGATTTGCAAAGCTGATTTATACTGTGGCAAATAAGAAAATGGGATGATATACAGCAGTCAAGATGCTGCAAGAATTGCCATGCAGGCACTGTTCTCAAGCACGACCCATAAATTCTCACAAGATAGTGTATACCCGAGAAGCAGTGAACCATTCTCTTTATACTTCTTCCATTCTGCCAGAACTCTGAAACTAAAATAGAAAAGAGTGAGAAAGAGCCTCTACTTTGAAATCAGAGTGGACAGCAGCAGACAAAGAGCAGATCTGTGACTCGTTCCAACTCTAGACGGGCTTCTGTGACCTTGGGCAAGACTGAATCTCAATGTTCTCAGCTGCTTTCTGTTGTTTGTTTCATTTTTTTAACAGACAACAAATATCTTCTCTGTTAATGTGAGGATGCTATGAGATAATATAAAATTGTGTGTCACTAAAAATGATGTATATGCTTCTGTGTATGTGATAAAACTGTAGTATTTGACATGTGATAAATAAAGAATACATATGAAATAATACCCTAAAAAACTTTTAGACTTGAGTGGTTGCATGTACCTAATTAGTAGATATGCACAGGGAAACTTTGAAAGCTACTCCATTTCCTGATTTGATGAGCTCCCCAATTATATGAGAATTCTAATAATTGTGGGTAGATAGGGAATTTATTAACTTTTTCATTTACTTTAGAAAAGAGAAATAGTTTTTAAATTATATTTTCAATTGGCCATGTTGACAGGGATTTAAAAGCCAACAATCTGAAAATCAGGTCTGAAATCAGTAAAAACACACAGGACAATAGAAATGCATAGCAATCTGATATCATTGACTCAGTTGTCCCTCAGATGTCCCTGAGATGATCTTGACAGAAGAAACAACCAAAGAATACTTTCCTAATCCAAACTCATGAATTTATGGTACATAGAAGCTATTAATACTAATGGTATTGATGAACTTTGATGCTTATTTATATTTAAAATTTTTTATCATAAAGATATAAATAATCAAGAATATTGGGATTTTTGTTGTATAAAACCCCTAGGCAATAGCAACAAGAAATCATCATTCTTAGATCAACATTTCAAAAAAAAATCTCAAAAACTTCTCAGAATATCTTGCAACTAAAAGGAAAATATGGCTAGAACAATACAGTACAAAGCACAATCAATTAAATTAAAAATTACTTCATGCTTTCTTCAAGGTCAATGAAGATTGGCACGTAAAAAGTATATTTTAGGGGTAAATTATTTTGGAAAGTCCTACACTGTAATCATTAGACAAATCCTGAGTGCCTAATATGTACCAGGCAAAATGCGAGGTGTGGGGATACACTCGTTAAAAAGATAAACAAAGTTCCTACCTTCCTGGAGTTTATACCAGCAGGAAATATACAAATTAAACAGACAATTATGCGAGTTGGATAAATAATTACAAGGGTGCAAATTGCTGCAAACTGAGTGGTTGAAATACGTGTATGATCACTACACAGAAAATGAAGTTTTAATTGGATGAAGACAGTTAATAATAGGGACTATGAGTCACTTGAGATTCTTGATTCATGAGATGAGGAGTACGCCACTGGGGAAAATAAAGATCAGCATCAGCAAGTAAGTAAGACTGGCCAGGGGATGCAGAGACATTTTCAATCCAGGTGGCATTTGAGAGCTTCTTTTCAGAAAGACTTGTCGGAGATTCAGAACTACAGTGAAAAAGAGCCTGTTGCCATTTGTACCCCCAAATTTATGTTAGTATGAATTCCTGAAATTTAGTGATTACAAGGCAAACCAGAATTGTCTGGATACCGAAATTTGTCTGTAGAGGCAGTTGTCTGTAGTTTGACACAATTTTCTGAAATTGATAAACTTGATCAATTGCAGCCATTAAGGCAGAAACATCAGAATATGTTTTCTAATTGTATGTTAAACACAATTTTTACATTTTAATTAGCATATTGGAGATGAAATAAAAATTCAAATGAATTTTTAAGCTATAAGAAGAAACTTCAAAGAAGCTAACTTCCCAGACACCTCCCTAAATACATGCTTATACACCCAATTTCCAGTGGGGACGTAATTTTATTCTCCTCTGGCTTTAGAGAAACTGTAATCAAAAGTTTTGGAGGAAGTACTTCGCAGTTCATATCCTAGCTTTGCAACCAAGTGGCTATTTAACCTTGAACAAGTTACGTAATCACTTCGAGTCTCAGTAGCCTCATTTGTAAGATGGTGTTAATAATACCTCCTTCACAGATTTGTGAGACTCCAACTGTGAAATGCTAACCCTTGCCTAACATAGAGTAGATACTCAGCAAAAGTTTCCTAGGCTCTTTCCCACTTTGCTAAAACCAAACAAGAGAAAAGAAGGGAAGAGAAAAGAAGAGAAAACTTGCCCCTCTTGCTAACAGAGCCAGAGTCAGAATACACAACGCCTTCCAGGCACAAGGAGAAATTAGTGAAAACAAATTTGCGTTTTAGCTATCAAGTGGTGAGTGAGTGGAGAATCTCTGCCCCTGGTTCACTGACAAAATACAAAGTAAGTGCTTAATAAATACCAAGTTAATTGAATGTAATGAAAAGAATGACTAAACTGAATGTCTGACTCAGGTAATGAATGAATAAAGTGACATCCATCTCAAAGGGTCTTCACACCTCTATACACACCTCTGTAGTGTTTGATGCTATTTCCTCTTAGATCAGTGGCTATCTGTAACCCTAGCTACACAATAGAATCACTTGGGCAAACTTTTAAAATCGCGTGCCCAGGCCAGTTGCATCAGAATCTTGGGGGAGGGGAGCATCAATAGTTTGTAAAGTTCCCCAGGTGGTTCCAATGTATTGCCAAAGTTGACCACAGTTAGAGCTTCATCTCTTCTGTTCTAGTCCATGTCTCACCTCTTACATATTTATTTGATGACAAACATCACCATTCCCTTTTAACTATTTCTCAGTACCTTTGAGATAATAATTAGATAATTATCTTGTCCTACTTCACTAACAGATGAGGATTAAATGATGTAGCCCATTAAATGATTAAATGACGGATGTGGAATGGTTTGTAATACAGAGACTTTGATAGATTTGAAATGGATTACAATTCTAGCTGAACAATAGAGTTAATTCTCCCTCTCTCTGTCTCTCTGTTGTTCTATCTCAAAAAAGCCAGCCCCTCTCTCCATAGTAGTTGAACTAGAATCTCTGTAGTTGGGACCTAGGCATCAGAATGTTTGTTTCAAACCTAGGGAACCTTTCTGTAAGGCAGGAATTTGTTCATATTCTTGTACATAGGTAGCCACCTGCCATAACCTTCCACACAATTGGCTCCAGTTGTCAATGGAGAAAGCAAAGCAGAGTAATGAGATCCTTATGTAAAGATAATCCTACTGGTTCCTTTGGAAATGTGTAGGGTTTCTCCCTTTTGGAGAAACCCAAGCCCTCAAGCCGTCATTACTGCTCCTGAGGCAAGGTCAGGCCGGCATCTTGCCTATGCTCTCTCTGGTCTGTAAGGTACAAGGGGAGCCTAGCCCAAGCACACCCTTCTTAAACCCAAATTTTCCATGTAATCCCACATTTTTAGAGCTTGATATTCTGATAGAGTGAGGTTGCCATTATGGGGGCTTTTATTGCATTTGCAATTAAGCCCAATTGATGATTAAATACCGATCTCTTCTTATAAAAACCTATAAGACTAGCAGGATATTAATTTGCATAGATGAATAAATGTGATCATATCCTGGACATTTTTTTTCTTTTGTAGTCTGTTACTGCTTGTTTTTCCTTTGCTTTTTTCTTGATACCACCTTTCCTCACCTCCCCTCTTCACAACATTTATTCTACCTTATCTTTCCAAGAAAACCATGTTAAAGACATAGTAGCTATTTTACCCTATTTTTTGATATATATTTTCACAAATATATACTTATTTTTTCATTATTTGCTACTAAAAACCAAAATCTTATTATATACACTTTTCTGTTTCTTTTCCTTTCCTTCTTATTTCTTCAATAACACCTCACGGAAATTCTGCAAAGTTCCTTGATATGGCTCTAATTCATTTTTAATAGCTGCAAAATAAGTCATTATACGCAGCTATCATAATTCAACCGTTATACTGGGTATTCATTTTCCTCCCATTTTGAGGGGAAGTATTATGAACAATGCTTAATTAAGCATTCTTACATATTTATACTTACATACTGGTGCTTTTAACTCTACAGCCTAAAAACCTAGGATTGGATTGCTGGATCAAAGGGTATGTAAGGTATTTTTTCTCTTTTAATTACAATAGCTGTTACTAGATTTCCTATCCAAAAAAAGTAATAATTCATATATTCCCTAGCAATTTTTTAAAATACTCTTTTCTTTATTCTGCCACAAGCAGTAGGAAGATAGCAGTCTTTTTTTATTGTGGCCAATGTAATCAGGTTATAATGACATTGCACTGTTAATTTAATTTCGATTTCTTTGACTCCTGGTGAGTTCGACCATCTTTTCATTTATTTGTGAACACTTTGGATTTCCTCTCCTATGAATCGCCCATTTACATCCTTTGTCCATTTTTCATTTGGAAACATAAAGCCTCAATGATTTCTTAGGGATTTTTAGTATTTCATTGTTTAGGAAAGAAATAAACTTCAGCTGTGTTTTTGGTAAATGGCCTTTTTAATTTTAATGTTTTTTTCTAAAAGATTTCCTCAAAATCCCTGATAAATTTTAAAAATGCTGTTTCCATCACATTGTTATGAACATATGTTTATTCTCTTTGTTTTATATTAAACTCTGGCGGCAGAGTTCATGATAATGAATCTCTATTCATTTCTAATATAAAGCCTTTATCATAGTGTTTTAATTCTTTGATAAATTGTAAGATTCTTTTTTCTGATACTTAACTTATTTTTTTACGTCTAGTTAAAATGTAAAATTGATCTATAATATTTTCTATACTTAAAGGATATAAAAATGTTATATTTATGGTCATATACAAGTATATGTGTGTATATATACATATAATATTGTTTTATTCAAAACAACTTTTTAATTTTTTCTCTACTTTATCTATTCAAAATTGAAAGTGGTATCCTAAAATTTTGTTGTATATATAAATTCCACTAGATTTTAATTTAGTTTTTAATAGATTTTAGTTTATTTAGTCGCTATGTTTGTTAAATAAAAGTTTATAATCAGTATATCTCCCTCATAAATGCAATTTTATTTTTATATAATGTCTGTCTTTATTCTGATTAGTACCATTATCTTTAAATTTCAACTTCTCTGTTATTTGTATTAGCACTCCTGCGTTATTTTATTTGAATTTACCTCATTATCTCTCTGCTCATCTCTTTGTTATAATGTATTTTCCGTGAAATCAGTACATAACTGTGATTTGTTTACATCAATTTGACAGTTTCTTGGAAAGGGAGATTTCAACTAACATTTAATGTAATGACAGATATAACATTTTGTTACTTATGTTACTTTTTTACCATATTCGGTTGGTTCTGCTATTGTGCTTATTTTAAAATACAAATTTCTTCCAACATGATTGACATATTTGGGAACAACTTGGATATACAATAAATTTCATGTTTTCTTATGAACCATTTCATAAATATCCTAAAAAACACCAAGTAAAGGCAGAAGCCTGTACTGGCTGACCTGAGCCATGTCATAATTAATACACAAAACACACCATGCTCACCCCTGAGACATGCAGCAGCGACTGCAGTTCACAGCATGCATTGTCCTCCATGGTTCTATTCTTCTATTCTTTTGAATTTATGAACTTTCCTATATGAAGAAAACCACTCTTTAAACATCTCAAACATGTAAGCAGTGCTTATAAGAGAAAAGCTTTAGGTATGGAGGAGAAACAGGACATAAAGTGTTTTGGAAGAGATGAGAGAATGTGTGATATCTCCCGACCGACAAACATAAAGAATCCACATTGGGGACCATCAGAGACAACTCCGCAAAAATAATATCTATGTCTGGAAAAACTTCAAGTACTGTGAAAGTCAATAAAATGAGAACAAGGCCCAAAGAAATAGAAGAAATTGAAAAATTGCTGAGCATATGAATTAAAGACCAAATAGTGCCACAATTGGGAACAACCTTTCTCACAATCAAAGAGGAAGCACCATTTACAGAGATGGCAGTCACCAAACCCTGCAGAATTGGCTCCTGTTAGTGCTACTAATACACCTGGGTTAGTACACCCGGGTTGGTGTTTCAAACGTCACACTTCCCAAAGCCTTCAGCTGTGGGTAAAGCTACATGCAGATGAGAAAGCCAGAGAATTTCCAGCCACAGCATCAAAGTTAATTAAAGAAGAAGGCTTTGCATTGGATCAAATTTTAAATATTGATGAAACAAGTATCTATTATAAACAGGTGTCTTGAAGGACCTACATCTCAAAGGCAGAAAAAGCATGCCTCAGGATTTAAAGCTGCAAAAGATTGCAAATTTTGATAGCCCCCCTTCCCCCGACTTCACAGTAACTCGCATGCTGCAACTCTTCCAGCTCCTCCCTTCACAAGCAAATTGTGGTCTTTTCAAGGTAATTTGCCATGTCGATTGTAGTATTTATGTATTTTTTAACAATTCCACATATATAACACTGTCCCACCATTTTTATCAGGTTCCAATCTTTTTATTAATGCATCACTGAAAAAGTTTTTGAGTGTTGTACCCCTGACCCCATTTTTCCCCTAAGCCTTGTGGTTCTTTAATTGCATGATTTTGCAGAAGAATTTATTTTAGGAATGAGCATGTTGAGTTATAGAACTGACTGCATTTTACATTCTTTTTCCTTCTTTTTCCTTTTCCTTATTTTTGCTGGTTATATTGTTATAATTCATTTCATTTTCGTGTTCATATTAATGGGTCTGTTCTATATTTTCCTACTTTTTAATAGTAATATTAATGAGACTTACTCAGGTACATATCTTTCTTATCTCTCTACTACTATTAAAAATCAGATGGCAAATCTTTCCTCAACCAAGATGCTCTAATTTCATCCTACTTCCTGCTTTCCCACCCTTACATACACACACACACAAACATACACACATACATATTCACACATAACAAACCAATGAGCTATGTTTAGTTTTTCCCTCTCTACATGCTCCAGATAAAACTATTGAAATGCTTTTACTCTTCTCCTCTCCCATCCACTATCAATTCCTAGGTTTGGCTCAAACGATGTAGTACTTTTGGTCGTAGGCTAATATTCAATCCTCATATATCCCTTCAGTTTCATGACTCCACAATTAACACATTAACAGTCCAAATCAGTAGGATATTATTATCCACATAGATTTAGCTATATGGCTATATATTCTCTTCTCCTCTTCCTCTATTGCAGGATCTCTCTTCTATTTTATTTATGGATTGAATACATTGTTTTCTCAATTATTTTCTTCTAATGCAGCAAAGACTACTTGGTTTGCGTAATCATAAATATCTTTCTTACACACTGATAGATGAATATCTTCTATAAGTGGACATTGGATTCCTGGCTTGAAGTCTTTTTTCCTTCAAGATGTTCCTCTACTCTCTTCTGTGTTTACCATTTACAGATGAGAATTCCATTGACAGTCAGATTCTCTTTCTTCTGTAAGAATTTTTTTCCTTCTTTTGGGTGAATATTTATAATGGTCTTTCTTTAAGCATTTTACCATGGAATCCTTAGGTGTATATATTTTCTCAACAGTTCTACTTGAACTTCATTAACTGCTCTCGAGTCTTCATCTCAGGGAAGTTTTCTTCATTGGTTTAATCATTGCTCTCCTCTCTGTTCTTTTTTTCTCTTCTGGAACTCCATTTGTTCACATATTAGTTACTTTCCAAATATCTTATAATTTCCATAAATCTATTTTTATATTATATACATTATGATATTACTTTCCTTTGATCTTTCAGACCACTAATTTTCAGCTCACTGTATTCATTAGGTATACTTAAGGCATAACCAATAAACTCAATTGCTCAACCCAACTGCAGTGCATTTCCTGATCACATAGTGTGTCAGTGGTAAAAGTCAGGGAGAGTCTGCTCTGATTGGCCAACCTAGTCTGACGGAGACTTGTCATATTCAACATAGGGCTTCCCGGGTCACCTTAAGCATCTACAAGCTAGCGGATGGGGATAGAGTGGAGGATCACCATTAGAAGTTTGTATTTCAGCTCTGGAATCGGTGCACATTACTTCTATTCACATTCCTTTAGCAAGAACTCAACAGCTTGGGCACTCATAAGTGCCAAAGGGGCTGGGGAGTGTAATCTACCATATGCCTAGGACAAAGAGGAACCAGGTTTTGTGGGACATATAGCAGTCTCATCACGTTTACCAAAGACTGCCACTCCTTCGATTATTCTCGTAAATTCTTTGGTTGGAAAACCATGTTTTTTCTTTTTGGGAGGGAAGGGGTGAATTTTATTTTTGTTTGTTTGCTCATTTTAGCTCCAAAGAGACTTCTTGAGAAGTACTTGAATCTCCGTGGTTACTCTATATGTCAGTACAAATTACTGTCTATGTTCTTCAGGAGTTCGATTGTGTTTGACGTGTTTTGTTTGTTCTGCATGATCTTCCTCTATCTGGCTACCAAGCCCCTTTTGATGTTTTTGGCTTTGTTTTATTTTTTCTACTCAGTGGAAGTCAGTGCTGGTGGTAGAGTACCAGTGATAAAGTAGCACAAATATTGGAGGTCTCGCTGGTGGCCCACCAGCGGTGTAGAAGTCCTTGCTAACACACCGGTCATTCTCTCCCAGGCTTGGGGACACGCAAGAAGTCTGAGGATGGTCCACTCTCTTTCTTTCATTGAAAAAAAAAAATGTCATTTCCCTTGGGAAACCAATGAAAACCAGGCCCACAAACATGGTTATCTCCCTCTGGGTTTCCACTAATCTCTAAGGGCCAAGCTTTCTCTGATTCCAGTGATTAACATTCTAGCCCAAGGCTTCTTTGATGGTCTTGGGCATTTGCCCTACGGGAAGAGGAGAAATGAAGACCTTTCAGATCAGCCATTCCATGGGTCCCAGAAGCCATTTGAATCAAGAGAGGCAGATAGTTTGGATGGAGTAGATAATGGAAGGGAAAAACACCCACTTTGGGTCACCAGCTTCCTCGTATCTCCTGTTTCGAATTTCTGCATTTTAACTTGAGGAGACATTTTTTTCCGAGCAGCAAAGATTCATTATTGATCTTGTAAATGCTATCTGCTTGTCCCTTGTTGTTTAATGAAGAAATATGTGAACAAAACACAGAAAACTAAGATTCTATGATATTTTAAAAGAAATGTAGGGGCCGGTCCCATGGCCTACTGGTTAAGTTCAGGGCTAATCTTCCTCAGTAAAAAATAAAATAACAGAAATGTAATTGCATCCACTCCAAGTTTATACACTAACATAAACTCAATTATTTATTAATCAGATCCTATTATACTTACTTTGGTAAATATCTATGATTCCATTGTAATTTGCATTAACTCCGTGAACAGGACTATGACTTTTTTTCTCTTTTTAAACATTGTAAGTAGATTAAACAAATCTTCTGAAATTTCATTTTTACTGTCAACATTTTAAAACAAATAAATAAAACAAACTTCTGACTAAAATGTTTCACTCCTCATAAAGTCTAATAATTATCAATTCAAATTAATTAGATTTTACTCTGAAGAAAAAATATAAAGTAAGATTCTACATAACAATGATATTCATATACCCTCATATCGGATTTTAGTAACCAGTACTTCTCAGATTTACTTGTACTAATTACTTTTTAGAATAATGCTGAATAACAAAGGCATTTTCTGTTCTCTATTATTTTAACAATCACTCATTATAATTAAAATGGCTTGAAACTATCTTATTTGCCCCGGAATGAAGAGAAAAGCTTAGAAAGAACTAAAAGAGCTATTATTTTGACTTGAACAACAATTACCCTTTCGCTCCCTTCACAACTCATTCTTACTTCCAATCCAGGGTTTGAAAATTTGGGAAAAAAGAAGAGACAGGTAATGAAAAGAATTGTATGAAACTACCTCTTTTTAACACCTATTCAAAACTTCACTTTTAAAGGCCAAATGACTACTGTATTTCTTATTCAATAAACTTGTAATTTCTAACAACGACTCCAAATTTTATAACAGTCAGGCCACTTGTTTTTCCCAGGAAGCTTGCCATAATAGAATTACCTTTCAAATTGCATTGTTATTATTCAATAGTACTAAAACACTCCTACTGTGAGCGTTAATTTGCACAAACTACCATCACTTGCCAGTGATGAAAATACAAATAACAAATTATACACTTTAAAATTACATTTGAATTTGAAAATATGTCCAATATCACTCATTATTCTGAATAGAAGGAACTCCTTGTGGTAACTGGGTAAAAATATGACTGCTTACACCTGATGTGTTTTCTAATAAGAGAATTTCATGTGTGAAAAAAATCTAGATACTTGTAATTATGAGGACTATTTTTTGTGAAACCTCCCCCTCAAAAAATAATTTGAGAAAAGCCCAATATAGTATATTGTGGATCTCTTATAAAATGTAGGGTTTATGTTTGTAAAACAACCCCTTTCTTGTGCCAGATATTGTGAATATTGAGATAGAGACTAAGTCTACGGAACAGGCACAGTCTAGTGGAGAAATAGACACATCCATCGATTATATTACAGTCTAACATGGTGAATTATAATGGAGATACAAGATGCAATGAGAGCTGTTTTAGCTAAGATTACACTAGTAACTATAATGAATAAATGCCAAAATCCCAGTGGTTTAATACAATGAGGGTTTATTTCTCACTCTCACAAGGGTCCCCTGCAGGAGCTGCTGGTTTGCAGGTCTCCTCCAACCAATGACTTGTAGACCTGGGGTCCCTTTTTCCAATAGCGCTATCATCTTCACCACATAGCTCCTAACATCTCCTTGAGGGGTTCTTTAAATCGGCCTTTGGAATGTGGGAAACGGTAAGGAGGATGGCAACTGGGAGGAATTTATGGGCCAAGCCTGAGCGTACACACATTGTTTCCACTCGCATTCTGTGGCCGTGTCACACAAGTGAGGCTGAGAAATGTTTCGTTGTATGCCAGAAAGAAAAAGAAATGTATTTGATATTCTGTAGCAAGGTCTGCACAAAAGTAGAAAAATAAGGGGAAATTTCACAGGGGCATTAGTTTTTCTACTAACTTTTCAGAGACAAGGTCCGCTTTCCAGGGGCACAACGCATTGTCAAGAGCATTCCAGGCAGAGGTAATAGCGAGGTAATAGCTTGTGTGAATACATGGAACACGGACTAGTCTGGGGTATTGGTGGAAGAGCGGGTTGTAGAGCGAGTGTGGAGTGTAGGATGCAAGGGTAGCAGGACAGGAAACTGGAAAACCAAGGACCAGACCATTTAGTTCATCTCCACAAAACTTACTGATCATTTTTTATATGTTTTCTAAGCTTTTATGAACTGAAATGAGGGAAAACATAGAGAATAAACCTCATCCTCAAACAGCTTCTGGTTCAGTGGATATCACAGAAAAGAGAACCCTGATTAAGAAAAAAGAGACTCCAGACATACTTGAGAGAAGAATCAATAGGATTTATGTCTGATTGGATGAGAGGTGGCAGGAAAGATAAAAGGAACATACTGGTGGTAAAAAAAAAAAAAAAGTACAAAGCGACTTCCAGATTTCTCATTGGGGAGACTGCGTAACAAGGAGAAAG
Organism: Equus quagga; assembly: GCF_021613505.1. Taxonomy (NCBI): domain Eukaryota; kingdom Metazoa; phylum Chordata; class Mammalia; order Perissodactyla; family Equidae; genus Equus; species Equus quagga. The sequence continues at coordinate 8,495,195 of NC_060277.1, forward strand.
GATACAGGAATAGAAATATGTTTGAGGATGGGTAGGATCAATGAGTGAAATTAGTTTTTAAACTTTTTGAGCTCCAAGAACTTATGGAACATTCACCTCAAGACTAACAAGACTTAAAATTCACATATATAGGTGTGACTAAAATTTTCTTCTATCAATCTCAGCTGGCTAGAATCGGGCTGCATCAGTTGTTTCTGTCTCTCCTATTTGCAGTGTCTTCTACTTGAACAACTTCCCAGTTGGTCAATAAATACTTTTTTATTCTATAACAGAGAGGCAACACTCCCATAAAACCTCATCTATCTCTCCATTAGACAAAAGACTAAAAAAACAGAAAAGGAGTTCCTCACTTCCTCTGCCCATGATAGATTTCTGTTCCATCACAAGAATGAATCTACTTTAGTTAATGTACGTCATGAGTGATCTAATTGAGAAAACTAGTAGATTCTTTTCACTCAGCCTGCCAGGTGTCTTCGGGAACGTGGCACTGTTTGACCATCACCCTTTGATTAACATTATCCGCCACTTTGAGTACTATAACGATGCTCTCTCCTGGTGTTCTTACTAACTGATTCTTCTCCGTTTCCTTGAATGACTCCTCTTTCTCTCCCCACTTCAGTAATTGGCCCATCTTCCTTCCACTTCCACAAGCAACCTCACTAGCATCTCTGGCTTTAAATGTCAACTTCACCAAGGGTCTCACTCAAACGCCTCCAGAGAGGAGGGAGGTGGCCCAAATGAGTGGCAAATATATATACATTCATATCCTGAGTGAAGAGTTGGCTTCATGGCCAAAAGGGGCAGCTACTCCTCAGTTCCCAACGATATTCGGCATATGAAAATGCCAAGCACTATGCCCACATCACCTGATTTATTAAGAAGAGCTCTATTTTTTTAAATTTTTACATGATATGATATGAAATGGTAGCCCATTTATGTGTTAAAAGCTGCTTAGGAAGAAAAAAAAATCAATTCCTTCAATTTGCGTTTGCAATCTCTGACATAAACAAACAACTCTTTAATTATTATCTCGTGTCCTGACTTCTGTCCTTAGACATCAGAGCTCCGGTCATCAACTGGATATTCCCAGTTTGCTATTGCACAGGAACCTCGAATTCAACGTACTCATCACTAATGTGTGTAATTTGGCAAGTCTAGTTTCTATTCTCTTCCTGAAACATGCTTTAGGACATATTTAAAATCTCCATTTGTATGTCGATACAAATCTTCATTTGTATGTCAATGATAAGGTATATAGATAATATTTAAGCTATAAATTCAGAACTCTGAATGACATATTCAATTAGGTAATTTTAGTGTGTTGGACAATCTATACATAACAAAAATAACAATAATAATAGGTATGATAAGAATAATAGTAGACAGTATCATCTATTTCTATTACTATATTAGACATTGTGTTAAGAATTTTACATGAATTAACTTAAAGAATCTTCACAACTGTAAGAGAAAAGTACTTTCATTATCTTCATTGTATAAATGAGGAAACACAGACTCCAATAGCTTCTCAAGGTAATCTTAGTAGCAAATGGATGGATTCAGGATCCAAATCCAGACAGGACTGACCCAAGAGCCTGTAAACACTATGCTCTGCGGTCATTCCAAACTACACCAAATTGTCATGGTTGAAGCTGAGGTTCAAAATGTTTGGAATAATTCTGATAAGAAATCTATCGTAAACAATAGTCCTTCCAGAATGGTGCTGTGAAATCATGACCTTTGGACCAAGGCAAACTGGTTACTCTCCACCTGTGCGGACATCAGCAATTATGGTGTGTCCAGCATCCCTCCCACCTTCTTCAAGTCTGAGACCTCTCTTTTCCTCCTGAGGGCTGCCTGTCTCCCTTTGTGGAGATTGTGGCTTGGTGGGCACTCCAAGGGCCACACCTATCCCATCACACCACAGGAGTAAGGACATGAATTAGTTTGCTAGGGCTATCATAACAAAATACCAAAGGCTGGATGGCTTCAGCAATAGAAATGTATTTTCTTACAGTTTGAAACATAAGAGTCTGAGATCAAGGTGTTGGCAGGATTGGTTTCTTCTGAGGCCTTACTCCTTGACTTGTCAATGGCCATTTTCTCCCTGTGTCTTCACATGATCTTCCCGTCTGTACACATCTGTGTCTAGAGTTCCTCTTATAAGAACATCAGTCATATTGGATTAGGGTCCACTCCAATGACCTCATTTTAACTTAATTGCCCTCCTTAAGGAAACTATCTCAAGAAATACAGTCACATTCTGAGTTACTAGGGGTTAGAACTTCAACATGTGAATTTTGGGGGAACATAACTTGAGCCACAATATCATGAAACTAAAGCTAGCCAATTACTGATTGACATACTTATCCCTTGTCCCTAAATAGAGAGATTGGTCCCATTGGGGGATATTTTTCAAGCAAGGTTAAGCAGTGTCTCTTTGAGGATTGATAAGAATGTGGAAAAAGGAAGGTCATACCCTATTCTCTGAGATTCCTAGTTCCAAGGATGATATAGGTTTGACACTTACTTACAAGGTTCTCTTTGCAGCCACGTGGAGAAAACCTGTGATCAACATGAGGAAAACAGACATGAGAGATGGGGAGAAGGAGAGAGATTTCTGATAATATTATTTGACCACACATATCCAGCATGCCTAAACCTAAGGAATGCCTGTAGTTTTTACTCGAGCCCATACATTTTTGTTTTATTAAACTAGTTTGAGTTAGAAGCCTGTCACTTTCAATTGAAGAGACCCAACAAACATACCTTGGAAAAAGAGGTGCCTTTAGCAGAGTAAGTTAGGTAGACTGCCTAATGTTATACTGGCATAAGTAAGAATCAATCACAAGTCACCAACAAGGGTTGATTGTCAATTCCCCTCTTGAAACAACTCTAAGATGTGTTGCTTATGATGTGTTGCAGATCAGGTGATCACTACCATCCAGAATATTTCCTTATATGGAGCTTCTTGGGGAAGAAGGGACATTGGCAAATCCTTCCTGATAACTTGAGAACAATTTCAATTCCTCAACCGACTTTTGTACTAGACTCCACCAACATGCCAAATATAATATATAAGACAAAAAGAGCATGAACAATTTACACAGAAGAAATTTCTCAACCTTTCTTGTAATATAAATGAAAATATGGCAAGTTGTCATTCTTCAGCTATGACATTTGTGAAAATATGTAACAATCCTGCTGCTGATCACGAGGTATTTTCTAGCTTTCTTCCTTGTTGGCCCATGGTAGATGTGCATTTCCAGAGCAATCTGTGATTAGGTGAAGCCATGTAACTAGTAATGGCTAACGGGATTGTGAACATCAGTGGTATTTTTCACTTCTGGGCCAGAACATTTAATTGCTGATGTAACATCCTCCAGAGCTCTCCTGGGTGGATTCCAGAGAGAGGATGACACAGAGCAGAGTGCCCATCTAGCCTGAAAAAGATGTGTAGTTTGAGCAAGATATAAACTTAAAATTATTGTAAGTCATTGAGATTTGGGGGTTGCTTGTTACTGTGAATGACATAGTCTATCTGGACTGAAATAAAATGTAAAAATTGATAACAGCCCATTTTGACAAGGTATATTAAAATTGCACGCTTTATATACTGTTAGTGGCAGGTAAAATGGGGGAAACGTTTCCGAGCATACTTTTGCAGGATATCCTAAGAGATCATTAAATTATTCATTTTTCTCCTAGTAACATATCCTAATATAAAAAGGAAAAAGGGAAAAAGAAGTTTTAATAAAGTTCCAGTGTATTGTAAGTTAAGAGTATCCACTCTGAGTTCAGGCCATGCATTAGTTACGGTTCTCCAGAGAAACAGCTCCAATAGGATGTAGAGAGAGATTTACGTAGGAATTTATTATAAGAGATTTATTATAGGAATTGGCTCATGTAGTTATGGAGGCCAAGAAGTCCCACAATCTCCTGTTTGCAAGCTGGAAAACTGGGCATGCTGGTAGTATAACTTGGTCCAAATTCAAAGGCCTGAGAATCTTGGGGCCAGTGGTGTGAGTCCAGGTCTGTGGCCGAAAGCCCCAAAACCAGGAAGGCTGATGTCCGAGGGTAGAAGTAGATGGATATCCCAGCTCAAGCAGAAAACGAGTTTGCCCTTCCTCCATCTTTTTATTCTATTTAGGATCTCAACAGATCGGATGATGTCCACTCATATTGGTGAAGGCAACCTTCCTGACTCAATCTACTGATTAGAAAGCTAATCTCTTCCAGAGACATTCTCACAGACACTCTCAGAAATAATGTTTTACCAAATACCAGGGCATCCCTTAGCCCAGTCACGTTGACACATAAAATCTCCTCCCTGTGAGTTAATTTTTCAAAGAAATTGAAGTCCATACTTATTTCTCTACAACTCCTGCTGAGTCCTGGCGGAAGCATCTCACTCACGCTAGGATCAGTTTTGAGTTTCTTCAGCAGCTGTGGCCTGGGATTCTTTATTACTGGAATACATGTGGTCTCTCATTTGCATTGATAAGTCCAAAGAGTTAACAGACGATCACACAAGATAATCAAGGAATGGACCCTTGAACAGTTTAACCTGCTTGTTAAATTGGTCCCTTGTCTTCTCCACCTTGTGTAGGGGTCTCACCACTTGCAGATTTTTAGGGACGAATTTCTTTTCCATTTTCTTGCTCTCTCAATTCCAATCAATCAATCTCTCTCTCTTTCTCACTCTCTCTCTCTTTCTCTCTCTCCAGGAGGCCTGGTCATTTGTTTTTCAAACATGCTCTCTAGGTCTTTGGTGTAAGTACACGAAGTCGACGAGTTCTTTATGTTCTAAGTTACCTATAGTTTACCTCCACCACCCTAGAATGGATAATCCCACCAAAACGTTAACAAACCAGCTCTGAATGTAAACTTCTCCCTGGCTCACCTTTAATATGATTCGATTTGTCTGTCTTCCCTTAAAGTCCCAATTTTCTCATTTTTTGAGCATGTTCCCTCAGGACACAGGACTCTTCATGGTGACTATCCACCAGTAATAGTTTTGTCACCTCTAAACCCATTCAGCAATTCTTCTAAGAGTTTATGCTACTCTTCCCCTCACAAATCTGTCCAGATTTTCTGTGGTGAAGTTGTCCCATTTTCAAGTGGTGGCTCACCACTTGCTCTTCCTATATGTATAATGGAGTACAAGGTGAGTAAATGGATTTTGAGACCTTTCCGGCCTGGAGACTGGGAACTGAGACAAATTATGTTAGTCATGCAAATCAGCCCCAAATCTGCTTAAACTTCCAGTTGCCCCCACCCCTTCACCAGAGGTCTAATTCAAATCAAGATGGGATCCTCAATCACATATCAAAGGAAGTGATAAGTTTTAAAATTGACCAATTTGAGCTCTGGGGTATTTCATTAGATTAGCAGATGATATCCAACATACTGGGAAATACCTTAGATAACAATGGGATTGGCAATTATGAGTTTTGGGTTGGGTTGTGTTTTCATTTGATTCTGTCAGAGGCGGTCTTTATTTGTTTGCAAGACCCAGAGCCTTTAGACTTTAAGAATAATAGTAGAACTCTGTGATTTACTAAGGGAGTTTAAATTAAAATTTTTTTCACAGGTAAATATAGCAAATTGTCTCGATTTATTGAAATCAGGTGGTAGATTCATTATATTAGTACCTATATTTTTTAATGTTTGAAACCTTTCATGATAAAAATATTAAGGTATTTTTAAAAATTCCAACCTTGGGCCCAGCCAAGCACCAAGATGTTAGGTTTTAAGAAGCTAATGGTATATTTTTCCATCCCCAATTGAGAAACAATTGAGAAACAGACACAGAAATCAGATGAAGATTGTAACATCATCTTTATCATTTGTGAAACAGCTTGAAGAATGTTGCTTTAGATCTTGAGCCAAGATCCTTGCCACCCCTGACCCTTGGAATCAACCCACTCACCCAGGCACTGACATGATGGATGCCTGCAGAGGCACAGGCCTCCCACATGTTGGGGTAGACCTAAGCACACCCTCTCTGCAGGAAGGCAGATCTGAAAACATGGGCATAATTTGCAAAGTGAGTGGGAAGAGGCATGAGAGAGCTTCTTTGGGTGCATGAAATGTTCTGTTTCTTGATCTGTAGGGATTTCAAGAGTACATAAATATGTCAACATCTATTAAGTTGTACACTTAAGATTTGTCTATTTCTCCATACGTGTTAATCTGTTAGGGCTGCCATAACAAAATGTCACAGACTGAGTGGCTTAAACAACTGAAATTTATTTTCTTGTAGCTCTGGAGTCTGGAAGTCCAAAATTGAGGTGCTAACAATGTTTTCCAGAGGCTGCTCTCTTTAGCTTGCAAATGGCTGCCTTCTCCCTCCTTCATCCTCACACGCTCTTTTCTCTGTGCGCACGCATCCTTGATGTCTCTTTATCCTCTTAAAAGGACACCAATCATATTGGAATAGGGCCCCATCCTTATGACCTCACTTAGTCTTAATTTTCTTTCTTTTTTTTTTTTGAGGAAGATTAGCCCTGAGCTAACTACTGCCAATCCTCCTCTTTTTGCTGAGGAAGACTGGCCCTGAGCTAGCATCCATGCCCATCTTCCTCTACTTTATATGTGGGATGCCTACCACAGCATGGCTTTTGCCAAGCAGTGCCATGTCCGCACCTGAGATCCGAACCAGGGAACCCCAGGCCACCCAAGAAGTGGAACGTGTGAACTTAAACTGCTGTGCCACTGGGCCAGCTCCTAATTTTCTTTTTAAAGGCCTTATCTCTAAATACAGTCACATTGAGATTTAAGGCTTCAACATATAAATTTTGGAGGGATACACATTTCAGTCCACAGCACCATCTATATGGTATACTTCAATAACAAAGTTTAAAAAAAAAAAAAGGAGCAAATGTCCATAAAATGGGAACACTTTAATATAAACAAGGAGATTGAACTCACTGTATGAGTTTGAGATATCCATCCTTTCTGAGAAAAGTTTTGATAGGGAAAAGAGTACAAGAGAATTGGAAGTCCGTGGAAAAGAAAGGAAACGTGAGAGGGACTGAGCAGGGTTGGTGGGAAGGGGGGATCTGGAAGCAAAGACCAGCTTTTCCTGCTTTACAGGTAGAAGTTAGTTTGGGAGAGACCAAGTCCCTTGTCCTGGGACCAGCTGCTGTACCCAGTAGGGCCCATCAACTGTCCACTTCCAGAGACAGAGAGACGGGAGGGAGAAGAAAGGAGGAGTGGGAGTTAAGGGAGAGACAGGAGGCAGTGGGAAGGATATGAGAGAGCAAGAGACCAATCAAGAGGACAGCCAGTTGGAGGGGGAGAGAGAGAGAGAGGAAAGGAGAGAGGACAGAGGCAGAAAAGAAAGAGGAGGAGACAGGGAGAGAGGAGAGAATGAGGCAAATATATGGCCTAATGCTTAAGTAAATAAACTCTGGAAGCCAACTGTCTGGGTTTCTGTCCCAGCTCAGTCACTTAAGAGCTATGTGACCAGGGGAAAATCACTAAATTGCTCCATGCCTCAGTTTCTTAAATTGTCAAATCAAGTAAAGAATACTACCTACCTCATATGATAATTTCTAGAATCAGATGAACTCATACATGGACAGCTTGGCATGTGTTTCAGCAAGTGCTACAGAAACGTCTACTATTATTATCCCTCAAAGTAAAGACTTCCATCCGGTACCCAAAGTATAAACAAGAAATGCAGACCCACCTGCCTGCAAAGATCCAGTGAATGTGCTCGGCTTTGGAAATAGTCTGTTCCCTTTTTCACTCCCAGGCTTGCTTCTCCTGCAGGTCTAGGTTGGCACGATTACAGCCAGCTCTGAGTGTAGCAAGCCCAGACAGATTGTTCCACTGGGCTGTGCTGAGGTGGCTGGGGTGTACACCGTAGTTCTCGGGTAATTTCATGTAAGCCTGATATCTCCCGGCATAGACCTAATTTCCCATCTAGAAAATGCTGCTCTCCTGCCTTCCCATGATAAGGCTGAGTGAGAAGTCTGCAGTCCTCCACTATAATTTTCCTACATGTGTTATCTTGCTTGCTTTTTTCATTGAAACAGCCAAAAAAAATCCAGCCAAGACTATTTTATTCCCCTCCGCTTCACTGTGCTACAAGTTGATAGATCCCACTACGCCCTGAGGAGGATGCTTTCTGAAATGTGAGAGTGAAGGCAGTTTGCTTACTTTCGACATGGGCACTTTGTTTCTTGCCCGTGCCTATCTCCGGAGACCACAGGATCGGGCAGTAACTGGGAGCTGAAAACCACAGGTAATATTTGCTCTGTATGTTTATTGAAATGTGTTAACAACTAGTCGCATAGCATCTCCCACGTCAACACATCTCAAGCGATATTATTACCATAAGTCTGAGGAACGTTTCCTTGGCATAGGTTTTTAATAGCTTTTAAAAAGATTATGGCCCTACAGACAATGCCAAATTTGTGGCTTGATCCAGTGCAATTCAGATGGCAGACAGGATGTGGTTGAGCAGTTCTGGGGGATGCAGTGAGTCAGCTATGGAGACAAATGTTTCCATGGTGACCTTCCCCATTCATTCAGTGTGAGGCCTCCGTATGCCCAGGAGGATTAATGACATGGCATTAACACTGATAATCATAATGAAGAGAGCTGTCTGAGAGTTGGGCAACCCAACCCTGACATTTGTGAGGAAATAGGATGGGGGAATTTAGCCAATAAGTAGAGGAAGAAAATATTGAACGACAGGGAAAGGAAATCCATTTCTTTTTTCTTATATAGAATTATTTTCCTGCCAGAATAGACTCTGATGCTGACAGACTCCTGTAGCCTCCCCTCTGGGAATTCACTCAGTCTTACAGCAAAGTTGGGAGGGAAATAAATAACCCCAAGGAGTGATTCACTAAAGGTCAAAAGAACCAGGGTAAGAGAATATGGAAGGGACACAGGCTTAAATTCTACTCAGTTGTCTTTTTTTATTTGTTTGTTTGTTTAAATACTTTTAAAAGTTCCCTAGGAAGTCCTTTTAGGAAAAGTCTTTTTACTGTGAGACTTACCTTTTTCTATAGCTTCGTGGCACCACTTTTGTTCCTTTCAGGGAAAACGATTCTTTTCACATTGTGCTAATAGCAACAGTATTTCGGTGTACAGAGACGTGGGGCATTGTACAAACTGATAAAGTGAAACATTAGGAGCTACACTCTAATTCAGATGCCAGCCTGGGTAAAATTATAGACACAAAGAAAGATTATGCCGTCCCAGAGCAGGATGCAGATACTCACAGGCTCCCAGAGGATGGGACCTTGTGATTTACTTAGATGTTTGCATGGTTATCTTCTTTATTGAATTTCAAGATTCCATAGAGCAGAAACTTCATCCTATTCATCTTTGGCATTGCCAGCTCCACTCCCAACACACACACACATACAAATATACACAGGCACACATACACACAAATATACCTACACACACACACATATACACACATTAATCTAGCATCCTTCTTTACACACCACTCACCACATTATGACAGGTCTATTAAATGAATGGATTTGATCAGCAATGTAAAACCTCATATGAGGCAATTAAGCACTGTGTATGGGAAATTTTAGAAATCCATAGAGTCAAATTATAATGGTTTTTAAAACTATGTAACACTGTTTTGCTTTCTTAAATGTTTAGACAAGAGGATTTGACACAAATACAATAAAGCCTGAGAGGCAGTAAATGAAAAACAAGTGTGAAAAATATCAAGAGGCTCTCAAGGCAGCTGGACCAGTCAGAGTGATTAAATGATGTCTGCGGAATGCTGATGGCTGGACCTACTGTGGCATTTATTAATTCATCAAATATTTATCAAGCACCTACTTTAATAGCTATTTGCTCTGTGCCAAGCACAATGCTAAGTGCTGTATGCATATGAACTTATTTAATTTTCCCTAAGAGGTAAACATTCTTATTAAAAAACCTATTTTTCAAGCGAGTAAATTGAAGTAACTTGTCTAAATCCACACAGGGAGCAGGGGTGGAGTCATAAGTTGTATCAAGCAGCTGGCTGCAGATCGCAAGCTCTTAACCAGTGAGTGATCCTGCCCATCCCTGGGCTGGGAACTGGGAATAAAGCGGTAATCAGGAGGTACATAGGTTTTCTTTGTTTTCATAAAGCTTAGAATTTTGAAGGGGAGACATGCTGAAAACAACCCATTAAGTCACAAGTGGCAAGTGCTACAAGAGCCAGGGAAGAACTCCAGGGCCAGGCCGTGTAGGTCATCCCAACCTAAGGATTGTGAGGCTTATCATAATGAGGAAAAGAAAGAGATGATAAAGAGAGGAGTGCCATTTTCCTCCTGACCTTCTTTCCTGATGGTCTGTGGTGACGAGATATGAAGGGCTCAGTCAGAGGTGTTGTCACATTCCGGAGGGAACCTTTCCAGGTGGTTCCTGAGGTCAGCTGATGAACTTGGAGACACATACTTCTGGTAGGTGTGTCACAGGACAGAAAGATAGCACCTGACTAGACAGGGACTGTCATACCAGCTGGAACTGTCAGCAGACACTGTTGGGAGGGAAGTATTTCCACAAAGCCAGAAGTGTATTTATGGACATTCCAGCGAACAGTGCAGTTAACAAACAATCCTGGTAAGTTATGCGAGAGAGGATGCCATCGACATGAGAAACTTTGGGGAGCCAGGCATCTGCTAAAGAAAGTCCATGTAAAAGCCAATCCAAATCTTGGCAATTCATTACATGTGTTTACTCATCACCATCATAGTTAATACATATTAAGCACTTATTATGTACCAAGCTCTATGGTAAGACTAGGGGAAAAAGTATTGTTGTTGTTATCCTGATCAAAGTTATGATATAATAGAGCTGGGACACGAGCCCAAACCTCACTTATTCCGAAGCTATATCTTATAATGGCTATGGTTTGTCTCCCAAATTCTTGCTGGTTTCTGCAAATGAGGCAAAATTAATACCAGCTCACAAGTTGGAGCTAGTGACTCATTGGATCTGAATGGAGGGTTTGACCCATGATCACCAGAAAACTGCCAGAAGTAATTTGTCACTTAGTGCCACTGAGGTCCCTGTATAAAGGAGGATAGTGAAATCTATGGGGACACATTGAAAAAAGAAAAGCAAGATTTGTTTTTTCTCACTTCAAAGTTTTTATGAATTTCAAGTATTGGTTGATTAGTTTCTTTCACACAGCATTAATTACTGCAGGATATCCAGGGGCAGGGCAAAATGGAGGTCAGGAAAAGCACTGAAACTGGAGAGAAACACATTTTAAAACATCAGGGAAGGGACCAGCCTGGTGGTGTAGTGGTTAAGTTTGTGCACTCCACTTTGACGGCCCACAGTTTGTGGGTTTGGATCCTGGGCATGGACCTATACACTGTTTATCAAGCCAAGCTGTGGTGGTATCCCACATGCGAAATAGAGGAAGATTACCACAGATTTTAGCTCAGGGCCACTCTTCCTCAAGCAAAAAGAGAAAGATTGGCTACAGATGTTTGCTCAGGGCCAATCTTCCTCACCAAAAAAAAAAAAAAAAAAAGTCAGGGAAATGGGTAATCAAGGAAGAATGAAGAGAACAGAAATAAATATTGGAAATCAGAGCAAGTTAGGAGTTTCACAAGTCCCAGCAAACAGTGTCTGGATGATCATCAGAAATGGGAGGGGGAAGAACAAGTGTGTGACCAAAGGGTCAGGCCCTCAGAAATTATCAGGAGAGTGAAACAAATGTAGAAAGTGGAGAGAAGATGAGGCAAAACTTTTCTGACCTGAAGCCAGGGCTGGACAGTGGGCTGAGGCAGCCTGCCCTCCTGCCCTTCTTCTTGGGCTCCCCCTCACCCTGCTGAGAGTAAATGAGCTACGGCAGGGTACCACTTATGGTGAAAGTCAACAGCCATATTGAACCAGGAGTCAATCTGTGGGTGAGGCAGGACATGCTACAGCTGAGTTAGTTTAAATGGTTAGTGGGGGTGTGAAAATGGTCTTTCAGTATTTCTTATGTCTACCTCAAGTGGGTGGAGTATTTTAGATTAAAATACCCTTAATTTTTAAGAAATAGATGATTGAAAAATCATTCTGAAAATCTTCCCAGATAAAAAGAGGCTCATTTGGGAGCCACAAATCTTTAACACCTTCTAGGACTTTCCTTCTGGAACTTTGTAACTGCCATGCACCTTGCTTTCTGCATCCTCTCCTGACCATCACTACTTCCATGTTTTTCAAACAGTCCAAAATGTGGCATATTAGGGGATCGTGTGACCTACAGTTTGCTCCTGACATCCATGTTTAAAGGCACGTTATAAGTGCCCTGAACTGTATCTTTATATTTGACTACAATTACTTTACAGAACATCTGTTAATCTATCTTGCATCATAGCCAGGACAGCTAAATATTGGGAAAAGAGATACAAACATCCTTTATGAAATACGACAGTGCTTAGACAAATATGTTTTCAGTATCTAGGCACATTACTTAACTATACCATTGTGTTTTTAAAATGTAGGTTCAACACAAGTTTGTTTCACTCAATTAATGTATTTATTTGAAAATCTATACCTGAATGAATTTCAAGGAGAGTCCCCAAAAACTAACCAGTTCACTAATACTGTAGGCCAGGAAGTAACTTCCTTACTTTAACAATAGGATGTCTTTTTATGACCTGTAGTAGCTTGGGTGGTAGTTTTGGGAATTATGAAGCCAGAACTTCCTTCCTTGTTTGCAAACCTCTAACTCCACGCCATTGCTCTTGGTGTTGGCGCTTCTGGCTGGCTTATGAAGGATTTGATGTATTGTCATTTGTCCTTTTGGCTCCTGTCACTGTCTTCACTTTCCTGTCCTTTTTGTGGTATCTACTTGGTTCTGGAATCTCTTTTTGATTGCCTTCTCTCCTTTGTACAAAATGTTGTCTTGTTTTTTTCAGCATTTCAAGAGGCCTCCCCAGTGAGTTGAATTCGAAGGAAGTCGCAGGGTCGTAGCTCCGTGGAAAGCTTAGAATGACAGTGAAATCCCTAAGCAGGGACGACTCTTCCTGAATAGGGAAACCTACAAATAAAAGCTGTCTGCAGCTGAGACTGTGTGCCAAGACAAGTACCGCTGAAATGCAGAGGAAATTGCAAACGTAAATAAAAACAACCTTGCTAGAAAGGACTAAGGTGTTAAATCGGTGCCAAAGTAGAAACCAGGAAAAGGCCGGCTTCACAGTAGGCGGTTTATCACCCACAGACACTTTGACGTGGTGAAAGTTTGATTCATCCGAGAAATGTCAGCCCCAAAATGCAAGGATGCTGCAGAGGCTCTCAGTCAGCCTAACTTCCCCGAACAACTAGAGAGCTAGCTCCACGTTCCCCAGGCACCTCTCTGCTTTGCCTCCTTCTACACAATCAGCCCTGCTTAGTTATTGGTGATCTTTTCTGCCAGGCCACTTCTTTTGAATGGCAATTCTTTTGAATAGTCAGTCCCAATTCTGTCTCCTGCTCCCCCACCATATTCTTTCTTGAACTACAATTTCACACCATCCCAGTTTTAGGCTCCTTTAATCCCACTCTTACTGCTGTTTCAACGCATTCTGACCTCCAGTTTTTCAATCCCTCCTTCCTCATCTTGCAGAGTTTCGCTACCTTTTCTCTTCAGTTTAGACCACCCCCGGGTTAACACTTGTTTTGTACCCATTGGGCAAGTCCCAAATCTAAATTTAGCGCCTTCACCCAGGCTGTGATAACATTTGAAGAAAAAAAACCATACAAATGTGTGGCTAGTGCTACTGAAAAATGTCTATTCACCTCTTAAGCTGGACCATCTGTGCTGCCTGGCAATCCTATGAGTCCCTCTTTCAGCTCCTTCAACTATGAGCCCAAATATTATCTCAAATCTTCACCAAACTTTGCAATCCTCTTTGTTCTATATGTCCGATTTTTTCTTAGCCTATGTTCTGTATGAAGAAAAGTGGAGCTCTCCATGGCATGCAGGACTACAAATTATTTCTATCTACATGGAACATGTCATTTCTACCAGCATAGTTGAAAAAGCATCCTTCTAGTGCTTTCTATTTGATCACCTACTCTTCTGGCTTCCCCTCAGATTATAACACCATGCTTATTTCTCTTAATTTAGCAGGAAATATAATATCTCTCAAACCCATGTTCTTCTCCAACCACCTTTCCTGCTTTTTCCTTCCTTTTATTGTAGAGAAGACTGGCCTTCACTTACCGTCTTTACTTCCTCATTTACTTTCCTTAGCTCCTTCATTTTAAATATAATTCTTTAACATCATGAGTAAAGCAATGCATGTACCTATTTATAAAGACCTACACTGAAGAGGAGTTTCCAGACAGACCTCGGTCCATCTCCTAATTCGGCTACTCTTGAGCCCCTCTTTTAACTCTTTAGGCTATCTGAGCACTGCCATTTTAATGTTTCTCTCCATCAATGGATGGATTTTTTTTATTCCCTCATTTTGAAAGAGTAAATTCTCTAGTGTCTGATAGACAAGATAAGCTTTCTGAGTTCTTGAGCATCTGAAAACATTGCGACTCTACCCTCATGCTTGATTAACAGGTGGTCTGGGTATTGGATTCAGTGTTGAACAGCAGTTTCCCTCAGAATTTTGAAGGCACTACTCCACTATCTCTGGAATCTAATGATACTATTGAGAGTTTCAATGTTATTCCAATTATTGTTCATCTCTATGGGCAATTTTAAAGCTAAAAAAAATTCTCAAGATTCTCAAACATACAGAAAAGTTGTACAAATAGCATAAAGAATATTTTCCTGAATCATTTGAGAATAAGGTATCAATCTGAAACCTCAATACCCTGATTGCTTTGGTGTATATTTCCTACAAACAAAGACGTTCGATATTCTCCTACACAAGAAAATGTAATCATCAAAATCAGAAAATTAGCATTGATGCAATACTACCGTGTAACGCATTTAACTCTTCAGGCTGCCTCTTGGGGCCCTATTCAAGTTTGGCCGATTGTCCCAATAATGTTTATACTTAAAGGATCCAATTCAGAATCACTTCTTGCAGGTCTCTTTAGTCTCCTTCAGTCTGGACGAAGGCTTCCATTTTTCCTTGACTTTAACAACCTTGACACTTTTGAAGAGGACAGATCAGTTATTTCGTGGGCTCTCCCTCAGTGGGTCTTGTCTTTGTCTAATGTTTCCTCGTGGTTGGATTCAGGATATGCATTTGGGAAGGACTCCCACAGAAGGGTGCCGTGTCTCTCTCAATGTATCATAAGGGCTTTCTAATGCACGGTAAATCTTTCTCCATTCTTTTACTTTTAAACTTTTAAAGCTGTGTCATTATATTAAAAGTGTATCTCACATAGACCACATGTAGTTGAGTACTCCATTTTTAATCTAGGCTGACACTCTTTGCCTCTTAATTGGAGTACTTAAACCATTTGAATTAACCTAATTATTGATATGGCTGCTTTTGAGTCTCCAATCTTGCTATTGGTTTCTATTTGTCCCATTTGTTCTTCATTTTTTCATCTTTTGCTTCTTTTGGATTATATGAGTATTTTTTAGTAACACATTTCATCTCCACTGTTGGTTTATTGGCTATATATTTGCTATTTTAGTGGTTTCTCTATGGTTTACAATACGTATCTTCAACTTTTCACAGTACGCTTTTTTAAATTATTGTTATTTAAGTGATCTATTCAACATCCAAATATTATACCTCTTTATGTAAAGCGTAAGGATGTTATGATTGTAGACTTATATCTCCCCCACCTGGTACTATTGTTGTCATGTATTTTACTTCTAAGTATCTTACAAGTCACAAAATATGTTGTCATTATTTTTGCTTTAAATGGTATAGTATCATTTAAACAAGTAAAAAATAAAAGAAATGAAACAAGAAAGAAAGGAATTTTGTGGAAGATGAAAAAGTTCTGGAGATGCATCGTGGCAATGGTTGAACGACAACATGAATGTACTTACTACCACTGAACTGTACACTTAAAAATGGTTAAAATGGTAAATTTTATGTTATGTATATTTTGCCACAAAAAACGAAAGCAAAAAGGATTTTATATTTACTGCGTATTTACCATTTCTGGCACTCTATTCCTTTGCATACAAACAGGTTTCCATCTGGTATCATTTTCCTTCAACCTGAAGTACTTTGTTTAATATTTCTTGTAGTTAAAATCTGCTGGCAAGAAACTCTTCCAGTTTTTGTTTGTCTGAATAGTCTTTATTTGCCTGCCTTTTATGAAAATATTTTTTTGGATATAGAATTCTTTTAGCATTTTAAAAAATATTGTTTCATTACTTTCTGACTTGCATTGTTTTTAAAGAAAAGTCTGTGGTTATTCTCATGCACCTTTTCTCCCTATGGCTTATAGGTCTTAACTCATTTGTTAAGGAAACACAGTCCTCTGTTATCTGTTGGCCAATGTCTGCAAACAATTGTTTCATATATTTGGTCCAGTTTTCTAATTGTTCACAGAGAAAGGGCAAGTCCTGTACCAGTTACTCCTTATGGAAGAAAACAGAATTTGCCGTCCTATACAACAAATTCTTATGTATTGTATTTTCATTACCATTCAGTTTAAAATATTTTCTAATATTCTTTGTGATTTCATCTTTAGACTCATATACTAAATTAGAATGTTATTTAATTTCCAAATATTTCAGACTTTTCTAGATATCTTATTGTTATTTATTTCTAATTTACATTCATTGTCATCAGAGAATATACTCAGGAATATTGCGATCTTTTGAAATTTATTTGGACTTAATTTTGGATCTATCATATCAACTGTATTGTTAATGTTCCACACACTTAAAAAGAACGTATATTCTGCAGTTGCTAAGTGTATTCTACTGATATCATTGAGCTCAAGGTAGTCAATATTGTTCTGATCTTCCTTATTCTTACTAATTTTTTGTCTAGTTCTATCTTAATGAAAGAATACAGTATGTTACTTGGCTATGTCTATGTGTCTTTTCAGTTCTGTCAAGCGTTTTTCAAGAATTTTAAAGTTCTGTTCTCAGGCATGTACACACGTATGATTGTTATATTTCCTTAATGAATTAACAGTTTATCATTATTAAATATTACACTTATATCTGATAATACACTTTGTCATGAAGTCTACTTTGTCTGACATTAATATGACCACTCATTTCCTGTGCTTACAGACTCCATAGTATAATTTTTTTCCATTGTTTTGCTCGAGGCAATCTGTATTTCTTTAAAGAAAGGTTATTATCCTATAAGCAGGATATAATTGGGCCTTATATTTTTATCCAGGCTAAAAATCTCTGTATTTTAATAAGACTTGGGCCTAACGAAATTGATAATTATGGTAGATACGAGTGAATTATTTCTTCCTATTAGAAGACAGAGATTCTTAGCCTGAATTAAAACAACAAGAACAGACTATAACTTGCTATTTGGTTTTTATTTGTCTTACCTGTTTTTTTCTTCCTATCTTCTTTCTTTCTTGACTTCTTTTAGGTTAACTGATTTTTTTGTTGTTGTTGAATTCTTCTATTGACTTTTTAAATACACATCTGTCCATTATTTTCAGTGGATGTTTACAGGATTACAACATGCATCGTTAACTTACCATGATCTACTTAGAGTTAGTTTTATAGCACTTCACATAAAATGTAAGAATTTTATAAAGTAAGAGTTATATTTATCCACTATTGTCCTTTTTGCTGTTGTTGTCATAAATATCATTTCTACATATAGTTTATAGTTTCAATCATATAGTTTATTTTCTCAATCATGGGTTTATAGTTTTGGTTTTTGTCATATGACTTTTAAGGAAAACTGTTTGAATATAATTTCATATTTACCCACATATTTACCAAGCTTTGGTGAAAGGACCTGTGTTTGAGTACCCACATTCCCACAATTGTGTAGGCCACCTTTCTTGTCATTCCAGGAAGGAGAGCAGCTTCTCTCCCTCTCTTCCTTACTTCTGTTTTTATTCCTCCTTATACTCCTTTACTCCACCTTAGTGGAGTCTTTGCTAACAGGAAGCAAAAGCTAGATTCTGAAATGTTTTATTTCTATTTCTTGTGGTATCTGGTGTGTTCCCTCTAAAATAAAAAAAAAAAATACATAGCATATTATTTTTCTTGCTTAACTTTGTTGCTTCTCCCCCTGACCTATATGCTGTTTGAAATCCACACTCTGTCTCAGTATCAGCCATTTAATTGGACCCTGCCTCACTATTGTGCCTTGTTTCTCATTCTGCTTGAGCCAGGCTGAGCTACTTGCTGTTCCCTGAATTCGCCCTGCAGTTTCTCAGCCTTTGCTTTTCCTCTAGTTCTCTGTCTGTAGGGAGAGCACCTTCATCTATTGACCATCCGGCAAAAACACCTTTGAACACTCAGGTCAAGCATCATCTGCACCCGCAGGTGTCTGTTTCACCATCTCCCTCCCACATGGTAGCAAACATACCTTCCTTTGGGACCCCAGCAGGCCCTGTGTAATCTGCTTCCTTTGTTCTCTTAACCACTTAAAAGTACTTTTTGTTTACCTGTTCTTTGCAAGCACTTTTAAATCATAGACACATCCCTTTCCTCTTACTCTGTGTTGCTAGCACAGTGTCAGCACTAGAAGCTGTTGAATGAACAAATGACTAATTGAACACAGGAAGGAAGGAATATAAAAGTTTGCATGTAGTAAGTTGTAGTAGATAATTTTAAGGTGGTAAATATTTTAATAAAGAAGTAAGATCTTAAACTGAAGTAGTTAAATTGAGATGAAAACGTAAAGATTATATCATGAGGAAAAAGTTAGGAATTGACAAAAGATCATATCTCAGATTTCTAAATAGAAATTGGATCCCTATGTACAGGTTTTTCCTTTTTTGGGGGGAAATAATGACTGGCGTGCAATCTATAGATGATTGGCACAAGATGCTCGTAGACGTCTGACCAAGCAGAAGAGGTCAACATGGGACAGACCAAGAAAGGGAAGGTCCTCTCTGCACAGATAAAATGCAAATGCAAATGTGCCAGATGATTTCAGGAACTGGTAGAGGAATGGATTTAAAATTCTAAAAAATGTAAGTCCAAGGCAGAAAAAAAAATGTCTTTTAAAAATCAGTGTTTTAATGGTGAACAATTTTGGCCAATTAAAGTTTAGACTAATTGCTATGGTGATTTTGGAAAAGAATGAAGCTAATGAGTTTCTGAATGTCAACTGCAATTTTTGAGTACTTTTAATTTGCAATCTCTTTATTTAATGGAGAAAGCATTGAAGACTCGCTCTGAATGTATTCAAACTGCATTTTAGTTTTTACAGCTGTACTTTAGTATAGGAATTATATTTTACTATAATATCCACTCAGTTTTTGGGAGTAAAATCTTAGAAAGTCTCCTTTAGGAGTGTTAAATTGTACACTCTGTCAGATTCCAAAAATAACTTTGCTCCACGTTACACAGGATAAGAATCTGGCCTAATACACTAATCCTATGATCAAGAGGAAAATAGTTGGCAGAGTGTTTGACCTAGCAAACCATTCAGATAACTCTGCTAGGAGCAATGGCCCTGCCTTTTTTTCAATATAAATCTGATTCATATCAATTTTCACTGAAAGAAATTGTGAGGAAAATGCCTAAGGATCTTTGAATTCACTATGCCTTAAATGTTTTTCAAGTAGATAGAAAGCAATCTCCTCTCTTTTCTACTTTTGCAGAGGCCAATGGGGAAAATAATAAGAGTGACAATTTGTCCTTTCCTTCTTGCTTTAGATATTAATTACAATAAATGTAAAAATACAGCACAGCCACCTACGCATTTAGGTCTGCTTCAACCTAGACAGTTACCTGAAGATCAATGGTTAGAAATCCTTGCAAACTATGTGCATACATAAATAATTGGTGCTTTTCCTCGCACTTTAGAATTTTGCTTTTCATTTGCTAGTATTGATGTCTACAGAGAAAGGAGGAAAATGACACTACAAAGTCTAATGCGCCAATCACATGAGCCCAATCATACAGAGGAGAGAAGTAATGAGCTGATTTTTCTCGTTCTTCCGCCTGCATTTTCCCCCTCTTGATTTTTTAGCACCAAGGTAATATTTGATATCAGAAAAAATGCACCAAAATAAAAACATGAAAAGCCAAAAAAAGGCATCAAACCAAGGGTGACTTCCTGTGTCTGCATTTCAGATTCACACTGCCAATTATTTCAGGCCCAGGAAACACAGAGATACAAGGATTACCTACTTCTACAAATGCGTTATTTTCCCCTTAGTTGTCAGAATGGCAGACAACATGAAAACAAACATGAGAAATATGTATTTGCAATATTTTTATATTCAGTTAATGGTTTACTTGTCCAACAACATTCACTGAATCAAACCACTGTAGAAAAATATCTGCCCTGTGGTTTCTCTCTCTCTCTCTTTACCTTGCAATTGAAAGGCTCTAATGAGAAATACCACCAGTTCTGAGGCTTTTAGTTGACATACATCAGGCTGATTTAAGAGCTTTGACCTTTTCCTGACTAACTGAGGGGCACTGATCTTTGGAATAAACTTTACTCAGGATAAACACACATACACAAATGAGGGGTTCAATACAATTACTCGAGTGCTAGAGGGCATTAAATTTAACAAGTAATATGTAGGTAATGGTCCATGTTATCTACAGATCTATTATGATAAATAATATCCAATTGTCTGTGTTTTTGTAATAGACATTCATGTACTTATACCTCCAACAGTATTTGAGGCGAACAAACAAGTTTTAAGAGAAAAAGTGCACCCGTTCCCAATAGTGGTTGGTCATCAGAGCAATAGTAAATTTAAGTGACACTTCTGGGATTTTTTAGAACTCTTTCAACGTTGTAGCTAAGCATAATGTGTGCATTCAAAATACTTTTCTGTAAACATTTAAATGGTTTTAAAAAATCATACCATGGTATCTGAATGATAATTTTATAATATTTTAGAAAGAGAAGCACCTTAAAGATTTTACAGACAAAACTCTTCGTTGACTTAAGAGAAACAAGACCCTCAGAGATGAATGATCTGCTCAAGGTCAAACCTTGAGCTAGTGAACAAGTCAGAGCTAGAACACACAGACTTTGCGCACAGGACGTATTTGTCCGCACTGAATCACGCCCAGACGCCAGAATGTTTTCATTGTCTTTTAAAATTCTTATTTTTCCCCCAGCAGTTTATATTTACAAAAGGAGCCTTTAAAGGGTTATTTCCTCACCAACTCTCTAAAATATAAGCTTTTATTCTCAAATTTCAGGGGTTTTTTTAAATTGTAAAAAGTACTTTCTGTTGAAGCCTGAAGGGTTTTGTACATTATGAAAGAATAACTTGGAATTTAGAAATTGACTTTAGAACTTTAGAAATGTTTGTCAGTTTATATTTCCCCTGAAAATCCATTTGGCATTCAAGATGTTTATTCATCAAGGATTTCGGGGTACTTCATTACACAATGCCAAAAGTTTACATGAATGATTGACATTCATTTGTGGGTTTTTTCCTTTCCTTTTTTTTAAGCCCAATTGGTATTTGCTAACAAGCAGAAGACTACAAACTCAGTGAGGAAAAGAATCTTTCAAAAATAAGGAAGTTAATGACTAGTCATATTTCTTCAGAGGTTTTTATAGACTGTTTAACACAAATTTGTGTTTCTCGAAACTGACTCTTACCCAATGACCTGATTTGTGTAATTGTGTTCCATTTTCTTTTAGTGAACATCTTTGCAAAGACTGTTAGTTTAATTTTGGAAAAGAGTATTTTGTTGGTTATGTTGGACCATATGTCTAACGATTTATCAGACACTAAGCAAATATTAATGGAGGTTATTTGAGACTATTGCTTGGGAATTTCTTATTATACAAAGTATCAAATCTGATATTTTAAAATGTATTTATAGCTGTAAATGCCTCACCACTTACTGTGAGTCACTAGTGAGAATAATAAAGATTGCAGATTTAAGAGACCAAACCATAGGAAATCAACACAGCCAACAAAAGGTCCTCATTAACAAATTTATTAATTGATCTTCCTATATAACCAAATGTAATTGGTATTCCCTTTGTTATAGATTAGTAAGTGAATTACACACACACAAACACACACGTGCACACACACATTGGCCCAGTGTTGTATACTGAGAGGTATGCATAAGTGGATTGTTTTAAACTGAGTAATTGTCAGTCCTGCCCTTATCTAGAGCATTCCCAGCCGTTGCTCAGTGACAGAAGCTGCTCTCCATGGCATACAGCTTGTACATAGACCTCTAGTCTAACAGTTATAATGATGCTTTTTATCATAATCACAAAGCATTTAATTGCACAGAGCAATTTAAGAAACAGAGTCTAGGTCACAACAGATCACAATCTAAGACAGATAACACTGATGTGGAAAACATAGAGGGTATGCAAACAACAAAGTAATAAGCAATGAATAATTACTAAGATAAAACTTAGCAGTTTCAGTGTATTTCTGTTCAGGGTCAATGCATTTTGGACAATTCATGTTTGATTGCTAAATGCTTTAAAGGGCCAGCAGGTGCTATTATTTCCTCACTGAGCTTTCATTACTCCAGAAATCATGCTTTCCTAGCACTGTACCACCGGATGGGGGTGAGGGTGACAGGGAATGTAGTGGAAAATAAGCAAGTCCAAAGGGTCATTTCAGCACAGCCTTTAAGCCAATTGTTTTAACAGCGCATAACATATACACAGCTAATCACCAAAGAACTTTCCTCCTTCATACAGTAAGGGATGACTATAATCGACAGGCATTTTTTTGCATCCCTTAAAGAGTTTAATAAAAAATATAAGAATAAAAATCTTTTGGAAAAGGGTAAATAAGACAAAGAAATATATATATTCAAGTAATAATGATAATAGCAATAAAAACAACAGCAATAATAAAAAGCTATTAAACCTTCCCAATATGATGCCAAACTCCTAATGTTCTTTAAAAATCTTTTGGCTTTTATCAATAAATCTTTATTCTGAGAAGGGAAGGATAATTTGACATTTTCAGGTATTCGTATTTTATGATAATTGGTTATCAAAAAGAGAAGAAACTAAGGAAAAATGAGATTTTTTTTCTTGGAACATTTTCTGATATAGAGTAACATATTTTAGTATTTAAAGCCTGCAATGATACATCCAAACAAAATGCATAGCTATAAAAACTGATAAATGTTTTTAAGGCTGTCACTCCCTGATGGTGAAAGTTTTAAGTTTTTTGTGCTTACCAGTGAGGAAACAAAGTAATTATGATTATAAAACAAAGAATCTACCCTGAAATAAGGATTATAACAGTTTTAAGTTGCTAATTTTTGCTCAAATTACACTCAGTTCTGCTTTAATGCAACAAATGTTTCTGAAAATCTTGAGTCTGCCCCGCGGCAGAATGGTTAAGTTCCAGCGCTCTGCTTCAGCGGCCCCGGGTTTCACCAGTTCGCCTCCTGGGTGCAGAAGTAGCAGCACTCATCAAGCTATGCTGAGAGGGCGTCCCACGTAGCAGAACTACAAGGACCTACAACTAGAATATACAACTATGCACTGGGGGCATTTGGGAAGAAAAAGCAGGAAAAAAAAAGAAGATTGGCAACGGTTGTTAGCACAGGTGCCAATCTTTTAAAAAAAAAAAAAGAAAGAAAGAAAAAGAAAATCTCCACACTATGCAAAAGAAAGAAGGCATAAAACTATAGGAGTCTGGGCATGATACTTAAAAAATTTGTCAGTGGAACCAGAAACAGAAAGAACCTAATAAAGGTAGCACAGTTTTACACTTGTTGAATGGATAAGAAATACATGAATACTACAACAAATATGGCACTTTACCTTGAAAATGACCTGAAGTTTGTGGAAGGGTTGCAGCTGTGAGTTACTGTGAAATGGTGGAAGGAAGGTTTTCTGAATCGACAGGAAGTTGTAACACCAGATGTGGATTAATGTGGGCCACCAATTGTCCTTGTGAGGTATGAGCGTGTGTATGTTGTTCAGCTCAGCTGTGTACAGTTTCCTGTATTCACCTAATTTTTCTAGCAGATGAAATAGCACATAAGTATGTGCAAAGTTTGCTTTCTGCCAAACTTGTTTCCTAATATATCAATTGCATTGGAACAAAATCACATTTTTAAAAACACTCATTATAGCAGAACTAACTGTACAATGTTGGCTGAATTCAAAATTATATTGGTATGTGCCAGAATATAACAAGAAAATGGTTTTTTGGGGGCTCAGTGGTCTGGTACACCCCAATCTCAAATTGCAATTAAATGAAAGTAAACAAGGCTGTCAAGTACATATGGAAACCACAGGATAGTGACGGTGGAAGTCATTGTTTGACCAATGGTTCTCCAACTTGAATGTGATCAGAATCAACTGTAGTGTTTGTTAAAACTCATATTTGCCACACTTCCAGGATTTCTGTTTCAATAATTGCATTTCTAAACATTCCCAGGTGATGCTGATGCTGCTGGCCTGGGGACCATACTTTGAGAACCACTTGGTTAGACCATACTAACTCCTGCTGAAAGCCTTGATAACGCTGTGTCTCAGTACTTGCACAAATGAGAAAATCTGTTTTCACCATGGTTACCAAGAAGAATGTGACTTTCTCATCAAAAAAGATCCCAATAACCTCCCTCTAAGTTTCTTTGCTCCAGTATTAGTAGCAAAACAAACAAAAAAGTAAATAAAGACAAATATAGTGTTTAGGTTCATGCAGTGTGTAGGGCATTTTGATTACTTTCTATGGAGTATTTGTCATTCTCCACTGTGTAGAAACCAAGCATTTGTGGTGCACATGACCTCCAGCAGGGATGAGCCTTGATTGGAATAAATCATTTAGGTTAGACTCATGCCCCCTGGGCATCCATGATTGGTTCATTCAGAGAAAAATTTAGAACTGCAGCTCAATGGTTTGGGAAGCAATATTCTCATTCTTTTCCACAAACCTGGATGGAGAAACAGGTCAATCCAGAAGCTACTGGCAGCCATTTTATAACCATAAGGCAAGCCAGGCTGAGGGCAAAGCTAAAATTGCAGGAGATGGGTGCCAAGAGAATAACAGAAAAATAAAGCAAGATTCTTCATTGAACGGAACCAGAAGTCCACACTAACCACTAAAACTTTCAGTTACGCCGGTGGGTTAACCACTTTTACTTTTTAAGCCAGTTTGAGTTAGGTTCTTAGTTACTTTCACCAAAAATAAAACAAACAAATGAAAATTTAAAAAAAAAGAAAAAGGAAACTCCTACCTAAATAGGTGGAGACAAAGGGGAGAAAATTGAAGAGCTAATAAGCAAACGAAGCAGCAAGCATACTGGAGAGACACAGTGTCCATAGAAATCTACTGATGAACATTCTACTCAAAGTGAACCCTTGCTATTTATAGATGCAAGGACCAAGATCTTGTCAGTAAGGGTTCTGAAACAGAGTATCAATTCCAGATGGTAGAGACTGGTTAAATCACCAAAAGGATCAAGGGATACAAAGCATCCAGAAAAATCACCTGTAGAAGCTATTTCCATGGCAACCCTAGATGGACCTAAGTTACCTATACAGAAAAGGAACGTGGTCCCTGCCCATCCTGGAATACAGTTAGTCATTCTTAATAAGTCATTTGGTTACCTTCATAAAGTCTCAAGTAAAAGATTCTTTCTAACGTATTTCATATGCAGATATCTGAACTGAGTAGACCCTACCCATTATAACTGAGCTTTGGGGCAAAGAGTGGGCAAAACCAGTTTGGCAGTCCTACTGCTATGCAACTTACAAAATTTCCCCATAGCCAAACCTACATCTGCATAGATATGGTCTATTTTCACTAACAGAAAACAAACCAAAAATAGAGCCATGAAAACTAAAAGACTCATGGATTCAAGAAAAAGATATGTAATCTACCAGTTTGCCTATCATAAGAGAAATTCTTTCACTTTCATTTAGTCTAAAGGCAAATTAAACCCAGTAAACCAAAAGGTAAGAAAAAAGAGCATCATCTTAGGAGTGAGATAAATCTGGGTTTGAAATCCCAGCTCTGTTATTTAACTTTAGATAAGCTATGTAAGTTTCTTGAGTACCAGATTTCTCATCTGTGAAATGGAGATGATATGTAATTTATAGAGAGATTTTTTTGTGTCAATTAAATAAGATACCATGTGGAAGGCATCTCACAGGGCCTGATAGATATTTTAGGTGCCTGATATATGATGATTTCCTATCTTTCCGTTACCTTAAATGCCTAATAGCCTCTTAGAGCAAACTCTAAAATAGCTACATTTCGTCAGATGGTTTAGGCTATTCATGGAGAAGGACAACCCGAGTCCTATTGACCATAGGAGCCCCAAGAGCATCACTGTATTGGAGGAGGTGTCATTTTGAAGTTACTCCAAACAGTCCCGGCAAGGGGCCCTCCGCTGGGGTATCTACTGGCAAAGGAAACCATAATATCCAGGGCAATCAGAGCAACGTTCAGGTTTATACAAGAAGGATAACAGTTAGTTTAGTAGAAACCACATTACTATACAAAGTGCTTCCTATTAACAAAAAGGCAGAGGCCCTTATGTGCCACTTGACAAGCAGGTTTTACATTTGGCAGTGGGACATGAAACCTAAGGACTGAGTGTGTCCATAGAAAGAAACCCATCAAACAATGAAGTGGCAGGAAAATTATGTGGCATTTCGGGACTCATTTATGAACACCGTCTCTTGGAATACTCCTACAAAGCTGGTGAAATTGTGGTCCAATTTACTCCTGCTTGCCAAACAGTAATAATCTCAAACCGCTGAGTTTAAGAAGAAAAAGGATACCTTAACAGCTTTTGCATATACCAATCCTGCTGTCTTTTATGTAACAAAACCTGCACTATTGGAAATTCCATCCATCAAAAATAATGTACATTTCTAGATCTATATTTACAAGGTATGTGTTAATGGATGAGTGGCTAGGGTTTGTTTTTGTTTTTCTGGTTGTTTTAACCTTACTTTGGCATCTGCAATGTGCTTTTTTGAAAGCCTTGTCTGACTGATAGGTTCACCTAAGAAAATCGTAGAACATACTCTGAGAAGCAGAATGCGTCGTGTAATGGTTTTGTGATTCTGCTGCCTGCCACTGTCAACTCGTTATTCAAACTGTATACCTGGGTGTTATTCAGAATATGTAATGTTATAAGAAAAATTGATGTCATGGGATATTATTTCATAAAGCATTCAAAAGTTTCCATCATAGTGATGAATTTTTAGGACTTCATTCGCCTAAAAGAATATAGAAAGATTAAAGAAAATATTCGTCAGGTATTTAGCACACAGAGATGATTTCCTCAATGAACATGGTTGGATTTCCAGTTCCACCATTACCAGCCAGATGATCTTGGACAGATAACCCAGAAATTTTATACCATCAGGTACCAAAATTAGGGTGGAACCAGGAGGTACCACATAGATTACTGTGAAGAACAAATTAAATAATGAATATACAAATATTTTCTAAATTAAAAAATACTGAGGCAGCTTTGGAATATTTAAGTGTCTAGAATCAAGCAGCTCAGCTACTTATCCCCATGTGACCTTCAGAAGTAATTTGCTTTGTCCAAGCCCAAGTTCTCTATCTGTACATTGCAAAAAAACAGTAATAACACCTGTCTATCTATCTATCTTATCTGTGAAATTCCAATGAAATTGTATTCTCTATAAGAGCATTGTCAACTGTAAAATATTATAAACTCTTTCATAAATAGGTGTTCTTGTTCCAATTACACTAATATGAATTCTTAAAACAGTGAGACACTATAGTTATATATATAATTATAAATTCCATGAAGTTAGGGATTCTGACTGTTTCGTTCCTTGATGTTTCTTGAACTTCTACAACAATACCTGATACATAGCAGTTGTTCAATAAATACTTGTTTGATAAATATTAACCTAAATATATAGAAAAATATATTGAAGTTTACATGTTAGTAGTGACAGGTTGGAAAAAAGAGATGATGATTTGTGTACTACTGAGAAATCAACTGGCAATGAGAATGAAGAATTTTCTGGAGGGTAAGGAAACACTTGAGAGAAGACTGTGTATTTTTGTTCTATGATTTACATTGGGACAGAATAGTCATATTACATTTCCCTTGGGGCCAAGCAGTACACTGGTTTACTTCCACATATGTAAGAAAGAAAACAAATCAATGGCAATAAACTAGAAGCAATCATTCAGCAATCTACGGGTCTTTTCAAGAAAGAAAATGTAGGGGCCGGCCCAGTGGCACAGCGGTTAAGTTCACACGTTCAGCTTCTCAGTGGTCCGGGGTTTGCCAGTTCGGATCCCGTGCGTGGACATGGCACCTCTTGGCAAAAGCCATGCTGTGGTAGGCGTCCCACGTATAAAGTAGAGGAAGATGGGCATGGATATTAGCTCAGGGCTGATCTTCCTCAGCAAAAAGAGGAGGATTGGCGGTAGTTAGCTCAGGGCTGATCTTCCTCAAGAAAAAAAAAGAAAGAAAATGTAAAGTACCTCCTCATATTGATAGCCATTTGTCCCTACATCCTATATCTCTATCTGCATGCACATCTAAAGTTCAATTAAATAATTATTGCTCATAACAATGACTCTGAATTCTCAAAGAAATGATGTCATATTTAATGTTGTCTTTACTAACACAGAGAGGTATGCAATATGTTTCATTAATATACCCTACAAAAAAAGAATCATTACTTTCTAAAGTTGTGGTATTTACTTCTTTCCTCCAAACCTTTTAATTAAGCATCTATTATGTGTCATGAAATGTAGATAATTCAAAGAAGAAGTAAATATGCCCCATTCTGTAATGATGTTTATAATTCAATGAAAGAGAGATTAAACCTCTTTTTTAAAAAAATTATTTTATCCAGTAAATCTATTCTCCTAGATCACCAATAATTGCATATAAGGTTCATTTCCCGTAAAACTAACAACAACTATGTCATATTAATATTCATCTGAGTTGATAGTCCAGATTTTTCTTTCTGAGTAGCTTTGCTATTTATTATTTGCTCTTTGTTTTGTTTGGTTTTTGTGTATTTTCTGTGTGTGTGAGTGTATTAGGGTACTATAATGTTATCATGTATCATTTTCTAGCAGCTTCCAATATACATTTCTATCTAAATAGTCATCCATAGTGTAGTATAATTATTAATTTACTTATCTGTCTCCCCAACAACTATAGTCTGAGTTTATTAGCATAATGGAATATTGTTTGACTTGTTTCGCTAATAAGTAGCACAATGCCTAGAATATTATATACACTAAATAAATGTGGAAGGAAAGAAAGAGATAAAAATCCATATGAAATACTACGCAACCGTAAAAAAAAACAATGGATGGACTTTACGGGCATTATGCTAAGCAAAATAAGTCAGACAGAGAAAGCCAAATACCAACGATTTCACTAATTTGTGAAAGATAAAACAACGACAACAACAACAAACAAACACAGATTGGTGGTTACCAGAGAGGAAAGGAGAAAGGGGGAGGGCGAAAGGCGTAAAAGGGTACATGTCTGCAGTGACGGATGTCAATTAGATTTTGGGTAATGAATGTGATGTAGTTCTCACAGAAGTTGAAATATAATGACGTACACCTGAAATCTATATAATGTTATAAACCAGTGTTGCCTCAATTGAAAAAAAATCCATGTGAATACATGTCACAGTTTGCCTAAAATGATTGCATGACCTGAGCCTGGAGAATTCTTAATAGAACTAAATATATTGATGCCAAATTATGCTGGAGATTTAAGAGCACACAAAAGCAAAGGATACAAGGCAATACGGGATAAGTTTTGTACCTGGAATTAAATCACGTCTACCTACCTGCCCTAGTTAACCTCATATGTTCTTTATGCCACAGGAAGGAAGTCACAGCCTACTGAGCTGGATAGAGTCTACTCTCAGAATGCAAGTCACCCTGAGCCACAAGAGGCTCAGGTTTCCACAGCCAGACTAAAGCAGAACATTGTGGTTGTTACCTCAATGACACAGGCAGGGGCTGGAGGGAACACTGGATCCTTCTCTCTTTATTTACGCCTTTTTGCCTAACTACCTGGATAATTAGCTTAACTCTCCATTTTGCCGACAATGTAGACAGCTGGCAGAGCTGCAAATGGAAATTTGCCCAGTCTTAACCCATGGCACCAGTCTCTTCATTATTACTTACCCCCACACTCTAAATAAACAATAAAACAACTAGAAACTCTCTGAGAATGGTTCTGCCAAAATTACATGCCTGCTGCTTCCAGACTTGAGAAACAGAAACTCAAAAGTGATTTACAGGAAAACAAAAGCACAAATAACAATCTAGCCTGGTGCCGTCCTACAGAGCAGGTTTTACTGGTATAGCTGCAATCTCGTCGCTACACTGTGTGAGTGCTCTGGGATTCCGCCCCAACGGCATGGCCCTGGGGATCTGGGATGGCTTCCCGCCACCATCCTGTCCACAGAGAACAGGTCTCATTGGTATCTGTTAGGACAGCTTGAAAGATATTATTTTACCAAAATAAACTTTTTTTAGTAAAAGTTATGATTGCACCTTCAACAGAGGCCAGCGTGTGGTGTGTCAGCTTTGCTGTCCATTATTTTCCTATTACTATTCCAGGAAAGATCTCTATCAGTGACTGCCTGCAGAGTAGGGAAAAAATCCAAAATGGAGCACTATCACTTATAGCCCAGAGGATAGAAAAAGAAAAGAAAAAACAGCAATGACAACCTTTCCCTTAGGAAAGGAAGAGATTCACCTGATTTCCAGTAGCTTAGTTCACATAGGCAAGAACATTTTTATAAGCCTACCAAAAAGAAAGTGCAGCATCCAAGCAAATTTAAGGTATACTTAAAATGTGGATGGGTATTGCCAAATTACACTCCAAAAAATGCTTTACCCGTATGACCTCTGCAGTCTTACCCAAACCACACATGATTCATCCTCCTCATCCATTTGTGTGAGGGCCTGGAAAGCTGTGCTTGCTCCTACACTCTCTCCTTTGTCTTCCTAAAGACTTGGCTTAAATGGTCCCCACTCAGAGGCACCTTGCCTGAACTTTCTACTTGGAATAACTTTCTTCCTGACTGGGGTTCCTTAGGTGTTTTCTTCATCAAAATTTTTACACTTTGTAACTACTTAGTCTATTCCCTTGTTTGCATCTATTTCCCTCAAGAGAATTTACATTCCCAAAGGGCAAATACCTTCTCTTTCTCATTGATCATTGCCTTCTCAACACCTAGCTCTCTGCTTGACGTATATTAAGTACTCAGATATTTTGTTGAAAGAATGAACGAATTGCGCAAATTCATGTTAAACAACCACTGTTCTTTTATTGGCCTTGAGACTTGTTTACTGCGATAACCTTGAGAGTTAATTGCCTTCCTAAGTGTCTTTTGATTGGCTTCCTCGGTAAAATAATAATAATTCTAACCACATAGAGATGGTATAAGCATTAAATGAAATGATATGAGTAAAGAGCACCAGGTCTAACAAAAAAGAATTCACCACAGTTATCTATTACTGCCTAAACCAGAAAGAGGGCAGGGAGGCAGGCGAATGAGTGAAGCCAGCCAGACACTCAATTGTATACATATCCTCATGGCAGTGGAGGCTATTTGAGTTGTTGATTGGCAGTTTCTTGGAGGCAGAAGACCACCATCTACTGAGCCCCCATTTGATTAGGAGGTGCACACGTACCTCTAGAAGGAGGAGATCATCAAGGACTCTTCTCCCTCAAGACATTCCAGGATAGGACTTCCACAGATTATTTCTATTCAACTCCTTCTAAATTCTGAGGTGTCTTCCTTCGTAGCACGACCCATGGAAGGAACCAACTGTGAAAGAGTTGTGAGAGGGATAGGATTTCCAGCACTTTACGCGCCACATTATCCTACCATCACCGCCCCTCTCGCCATCACTACATAGCTGGAGAAGGGAAGAGGTTTCAGAGAAAAAACTCTGAAGCAGAATATTGAGTCACTCTATTATCTTTATGAAGGAAGCCAAAAAAGTCTGTTGTAGGCTTGTGTTTGACTTGTAATGTCAGAGATGAGATTTACTCCATTGAAAAATGTGGAGAATTTAAAAAAAACACAAAAACTTTCTAGTTCAATATATATTTGCATGTAAACTATCCCCATAAAATTAAGGAAACTTTTGGTAATGAATTCCATTATAAATATATAAATAGAAATTAAAAGTGTTACAAAGAAGAATACAATATTTATTTTAATTTTGAAAATGTATGCACATTGTCATTTGGTAGCCAACATAAAATTAAGACACATTTTTAATTTTTCTCTAGAAAATGTAAATTCTAGCCCAATTTTGGTTTTAATCATTCAGGTAATTTGCTTAAACTGTTATTGCTTTGTGAAGATTTTAACGAAGTATATTAAATGAGCTCTATTTCATACTCTAGTCACAGGTCTGCGAGGAGAGGTTCTTCATAAAACTAAAATGAATGACATGCCAAGGTCGACATTTCCATTAATGGTAGCTCCAGATCTGCCTGAATATCCAAAGTATTTGGATGCACCTCTTGCGGATGAGTGGTGTTTGTATGATTTTTTTGGATAGAACACTTCAATTAGCCTTGAAGAGGTTTCAGTTTATGGCTCAAGGAGTCAGCTTTCTACTTCTAACACAGTAGCTCTCAATCTTATGATACCCAACTCTCCCGTACAATAATTATTATAATTATTTTGTTACATCCTCTTTATGATCCTGAAATAAAATTCATAGATAATGTAGCCAACTAACACACATAACTTCAAAAATGAAGGAAGGCTTAACTATAAAATTATAGTCATAATAGGAAAATAAAATAATTTACATTTCAACACGTAAAGAATTAGGCACTAGTACACCAGAAAAAGTATTGAAATTATCAGATGATTATACCTATGTGAAATGAATAAGATACAATTTGTGATAAGTAGGGTAAAATGAACTCGTTTCATATAAACATAAGAAAATGTAAAAGGGGAAATATTCATGGATGCTAGAACAAAAATTGATGTTATGAAAAAGTGTGGTAGGCAAAATAATGCCACCCTGCAAATGTCCACATTCTAATCCCCAGAACACACGAATATGTAAATTAAGTTACCTGGCAAAGAGAAATTAAGATGGAATTAAGATTGCTAATCGGCTAACCTTAAAATAGGGAGATTATCCTGGATTGTCTGGGTATCTTGAGGCCCATTAAAAGTGGGAGAGAGAGTTAAAGCCAAGGAAGAGATGTGGAGACAGAAGCAAGCTCAGAGTGATGCCATTGAGCTTGCCTTTGCTAGCTGTGAAGATGGAGAAGCAGTAAAGGAATGTTGGCAGCCTCTAGAAGCTGGAAAGGGGAAGGAATGATTCACTCCGACAGCCTCCAGAAAGGAACATGTCCTGTCATAACCTTGACTTTAGCCCAGTGAGAACTGTGCCGGACTTCTTACCTATAGAACTGTGAGATAAATATTTGTTGTTTCAAGCCACTAAGTTTGTGGTAATTTTTTACAGCAGCAATAGAAAATTAGTACAATAAGTAAACACACCAATCTTACTTATATGATAAGGGAAAAAGGGACATAATCTTAACTGAAATAAGGATAAGTCAAGACAAATTGCTATCAGCTCAACACAAGGTTGACATAAGGGAAGCCACATTGTAGAAAAGAAACCATATTGTAACTTGACCTGATTAACTAACCCAGCTGGATACACACCCTCCAGGAGATATACATGCTCTGTAGATTTATGGCCCCTCCTAGCTGCAATAAGTCAATACCTTTGTTCTTTCAGTTCCTTGGGAATGTGATGACCCCCAGACAGAGAGTCAATGTGGATAGCCATCAATGACAACTGATAGATCAGGGTATAAGGCATCACTCTGGTCTCTAATCTATATCCAATAAAACAAAAGATCATCAGAAACTAAGACCAGATGTCTGCCCCACCCAGAGACCAGCCCCCTACATAAGTGGCCTGTAGTCTTTGTTCCGTAAGATGGTTCTTTTGGACATTAGTCCCCATCTTCCTCCTTGCTAGCAAGCTGTAATAAATCCCTTTCTTTCTAACCACCTTGCCTGTCGATTATTGGCGTGTCTTGCAGTAGGCACACAACCAACCTTGTGCGGTAACAAAATTAACAAATTTTCACAGAGGAGAAAAAAAGGGAAATACAATAGCCTCACAAATGACCTGAACTTTATAAATATGGAGTCGTATAATTCCTCATTTTATGGCATGGAACGAGACTGAGATACATCACAGAACACACATCTCATTTCCTGATAGCCTGCTACCTGCCAAGGCGTACATTAGGTTGTACCTGGTATTTTCGTCATAAGCATCTTTTCGGCAAGCAGTTTCACCCAGAACATTTTCAAAGCACAAGTAATTGACCATAAGGAAATTTTGCCATAAAAGATAAAGTCACAAAAAATAAAAAGAGAGACATTGGAAAGGTCAGAATGAAACATAAAAAGTTAATAACAAAGTTAAAAAGATGACTGCAAAAAATGAAAGTACAAAATATTTGAATACAAATATTTGAATATTTAAATGTGTGTAGATTTATGGCAATACTGCACAAAGAAGTGATTTTATTTTGTGGATTGTTACCTAAGCACTTTGTCTTCCAAGTCTTTCACTCATAGTATTACACTTTTTAAAAAAATTTTTGGCGTATTGATTCATCTCCTTGTTTGGCATCACACTTTTTTTCTTTGCTAAAATTTCTTCCTTCATTAAGACAGCTATCAGTTTCACCCAAATGTTAGAGTGCATAGTTGTAACCAAATGAAAGCTATATGGACCAAATGAAAAACATTTGTAACCAGATGAAATCATAATGAAACCCAAACTATCAATCAACCAGTTATTTTATCTTTTACAGGAAAATTGTCTTTATAGCCAATTAGTTGTGCAGTGAAATCCCTTTCACCAAAGATGCTTATAGCAAAAATACCCAGAACCATATCAGGCACTGGTACTTTGATCTTGAAGTGTATCCTTCTGTTGGTTTTGGGAAATAAAAGATGGATTAAGAAGAAATAAAAAAGAAACAGACTATAAAACAGAAGTCTATAGAGAAGTTGTACAATTATCATCTGGGGATAGTATCAAAGTTTGAAAAACAATGGTCAAGCCACTATTATATGAATATTTTCACTGTGCTTTTCCACAAAAGACTTCTAACTGATAGATTACAGAACAAATTAAAAATACATAGATTGAAAAATGTTGCGGACTAAATTGTGTTCCCCCAAATAATTTTTTTTGGAAGTGTAAGTTTATACCTTTCATCAAATTTGGAAAATTTTTGACCATTATTTCTCCAAATATTTTTTTCTGTCCCTCCCACTTTGGAGACTCCAATTATGTGTACATTAGACCGCTTGAAGTTGTCTCAGAGCCAACTGATGCACTGTTCACTTTCTTTTTAAGTCTTTTCTCTACCTGTTTTATTTTGGATAATTTTTATTGCTATATCTATAAATTCACTAATTTTTGTTTCTGCAATGCTTAGTCTCCTGTTAATACCATTTAGTGTATTTTTCTTCTCTGACATTGTAGTTTTGATTCCTAGAAATTCTATTTGGCTCCCTGTTGTATATTCCAATTTTCTCACTATCATTTCAATCTTTCTTCCAGCTACTTTAACTTATAGAATAGAGTTATAAGTATTTTAATATCCTTGTCTGCCAATTATACGTCTTTGTCAGTTCTCATTGATTGATTGATCGGTTTTGATTGGCTGATTTTTCTTCTCATTACAGGTTATATTTTTCCACTCTTTTTATGTAATTTTTTATTAGATATCAGGCAATATGAATTTTACCTTTTTAGGTGCTGGATATTTCGTATTCTAAAAATATTTTGCACTTTTTCTGAGATGAATTCAGTCACTTAGAAATAGTTTGATCTTTTGGTGTCCTGCTTTTAAGATTTGTTATGCAAGACTAGAGCCATGTATAGTCCAGGTAAACATTCCCAGTGCCAAGACTAGACTCTACTATTTAGAGCCCTGTGAATTGCGTGGTTTTCCAGTGTGGCTGACAGGCACAAGTTCTATTCCTCATCCTATGTGAGTGCTGGATCCTATTCCCTTTAATTATTTTAGGTAGCCCTTTCCCCTCAATTACTATTGAGGTCATCTCCTCAAGTGCATGCACTGATCAGTACCTTGCCGAGTATCAAAGGGTGATTCTCCCTAGTTGTCCAGAATCTTATCTCTGTATGACCATCTCTTCTCTGGTACTCTAGCTGCCATGTGAACTCTAAGTGCATTCTTCTCCTTGGATTCTTAGCTCAATCTCCTCAAATTGGGGAGCCCACTGATCTCCAGCTGTGTTTATCCTCCATATGATCTGGAAATTCTCTCAAAGTTGGAGCAATCATAGGGCTCACACTTCATTTGTTTCCTACCTTCCAGAGATCTCTGTCCTTTGTTGTGTGAGGCCAATGTCTTGAAAATTGTTCCTTCCTGTTTGTGTCCAGTTTTTTCATTATTTCAGACAGAAGGGGAAAGCTGGTTCTTCTTGTTCTGTCTTGGCCACAAATCAAGTCAACGTGCCTTTTCAACAATATATATGTGAATTTTTATTATTCAATTTTTAAATATTTGATTTAAATTCATGTCTAATCCATTTACATTCATCATTACTACTGATTTACTTGAACGTGTGTCTCCAAGTTTAACTTGTTTTTGTTTACCATTTCTGTTTCTTTCTTTCTTAAAAAAAAAAAAAAAAAAAACTGGGGCCTGTCCCCGTGGCCAGGTGGTTAAGTTCGTGCACTTCGCTGCAGGCAGCCCAGTGTTTCGTTGGTTCGAATCCTGGGCGTGGACATGGCACTGCTCATCAAACCACGCTGAGGCAGCGTCCCACATGCCACAACTAGAAGGACCCACAACGAAGAATATACAACTATGTACTGGGGGGGGGGGGGGCTTTGGGGAGAAAAAGGAAAAAAATAAAATCTAAAAAAAACTAATCCTTATTAAGACAAGAAATTAGCAAAAGCTTAAATTCTTTAATTCTTCTCCACAACAATGTCCATCACGTAATACTTTTCTAGACTTCTAATTCTGGATTATTGTGGATATATTTCTTTTTTTTATTTGGTCTTAAATAATTGGCTACAATAAGAACACACTTCGCCAAGCTCTTAAATCATCTTGAATTTGGTTATCTTTTGCAGCATCTCTTGAGTTTTTCTCTCCTTCTACTTTACCTAAGACTGCACTCTATGTGAGTTTTTGCATGGCAATTCTCATGAGGCTTTCCATGCCTGCGAATATTTGTTATCATGCTGGCATATTGGAAGATAATTTGGTTTGAAAATTCTATATTTTATATTATTTTACTTTAGTACTTATACCTTTTCGTTATCTTCTTGCATGCAGTGTTTACTGTTAAAAATCTGATTGTATATTCTTCTCTGGTGTTCTGTTCTGGAAATTTTTATATATGTATATGGTGTGAATTTGTCCACCCACGCTTTTTTGTTTTTTGGTCATCTTTCATCTTTGGAATATCTTCCTTAATTTTAAATTTACAATCTGTTTGTCTTAATATTTCTGCTTCTGTGGATGTCTGTAACCCAGAATACCATTTTGAAGTGGCTCCTTGGACATCCTGTTGTATTGTTCTATGAACTTTTTCACCAGGGCTAGTTCCCAAGCTTTGCTGCCCATTAGAATCACCTGTGGAACTTAAAAATCCCAAAGTCAGGTCCCACTCCATGCAATTGAATCAGCAAGTCTATGAGTGGGAGCCAAGAGTTAGTGTTTTTTTAAGATCTCTAGATGATTTCAATGTGCAACAAAAAAATTTTTTTTTAAGATTGGCACCTGGGCTAACAACTGTTGCCAATCTTCCTTTTTTTTTTTTTTTTTAAGGATTGGCACCTGGGCTAACTGTTGCCAATCTTTTTTTTTTTTTTCTGCTTTATCTCCCCAAACCCCCCCTGCAGCAGAGCGTGCAAACTTAACCACTCGGCCACGGAGCCAGCCCCTGTGCAACAAAATTTGGGAACCACCGCCCTAGAAGTATCAGCCATGCTGTCAGGTAATGTGTATGTCCCAATGTGTCAGCTCAACGAATCAGGGAGTGCAGGTCGGGGTTAGTAACTCCTAAGATGAAGAGCTTGAAACACCAGAAAAATCACTCCTTACCCCAAAAACATCTCAGGTCAGGTCTTCATCTTTCACCACCCTTGGCCAAATCAGCGTTAGGAGGAGATACTCCTTAGATTAGAATTCCCTAGGCCTAAACTGTTTAGAGACCCGCTTTAGATTCTCCAAGCCACGCCCTAAACAATTACATCTGAAACTGTTAAGGGCGGGATCAGGGCATTAGTCTTTGTAAAAGTTCCAGAGACAGTTCCACTGTGCTGGTAAGATGGAGGCACAACAGGATGAGGTCAGATCGTCTCCAACTGTTTTTCTTGGAGCCTCAGAAAAAAAGTGCTGTTTTCTGCCCAAAATTTCCTCTTGAGGATCCTGGGACAAGAGTTCTGAGCAGGGATTTAGAGTAGGTGCTGTTTGTCCCAAGATAATGGGGGGTAGTGGAGCAAGAACAGAATATAAATTCTTCTCTGTTTTATCCCCTAAGTGCCCTATTGCGCTGCAGCCTATCCCAGGCTAAAAACATCTGCACACACACACATACACACCACCCCCCCACCCCTAGTCAACTGTCGAGAGAGCAATGGAGAGGTGATACCCCAGGGTTCTCTTACAGCATTGTTCATTTTCCTGTTCTGGTTCCTGAAGTTTGAATATAGGAGAGGCTTCTAGCCATTGGGCTAGTTTACTACCTTGGTTGAAATTAGCATCAAAATGAGTGCATATTAAAACCATTTCAAAAAATAAATTAAAAGCTTGGCATATAATGAAAACAGAGTTAGTCTCTGAGTTCGCATGAAGTTTTGAACACCTGTGGGCATTTGACTGTCATGCGGGATCCTTGTTAAATAGAACTGCCCTGCACATTGCAAGGTATCAATCATCCCTGGCTCCTGCCTTTCCCTCCAAATAATAACACATTGTGCCAAAATGTGAAGGTGCTGCAAGCCCTGACAAGGTTGAACGTTATCCTAAAAGGCACTGAAAGATGTTCAAGACTTTTCAGGGAGGAAAATACAAGCTTCAATTGAACAGCAGTGAACTAAACTAGGCTGTCATTTCCTTAAGGGAGGCACCACCTTGGTATCATCATAGGATCCCCAGAAATTAGTCAAGAACATGGCAAATAGAAGAAAATAAATAGAGGGGTAGACAGATGGATAAGTGGAGAGAAAGAGAGTGACAGAGAGAGAACTTAGAAGGCAGGAAGACCAGTTAGGGGGCTAAAATAGTTATTTAGCTAATTATTTTTTAAAGTCCAAACTGAAATACTAGTAGTAGAATAGTGAGAACTGGACAGAAGAGAATTATTTAGAAGAAATCATCAATAGGTCCTGTGAAATGGTGTAATATAGTAACCAGAACATGGATTCTGTAACCTAGACAATCCCTGATCTAGGCAATAATTTCTTTTAAGCACGACAATACA
Source organism: Equus quagga (assembly GCF_021613505.1). Taxonomy (NCBI): domain Eukaryota; kingdom Metazoa; phylum Chordata; class Mammalia; order Perissodactyla; family Equidae; genus Equus; species Equus quagga. The sequence continues at coordinate 8,534,707 of NC_060277.1, forward strand.
AGAAGTCCAAAGACAGAGCTACTGAATTGTTCGTTTCTGTAAGATATGCATAGTTTCTCAAACACATCTGTATTTTTCATATCACGTAGGAGCGTACTCAGGTATATAATGAAAGTTCAACCAATACCTGTTGAATACGTATAAATAAGCAAGGCTTTATCATATTCACATAATCAAGCTACTCAAATCCCCAACCCTGTTGCAGCTTCTACAATGGGTCCGTCTGATGTTTCCTGTGATTGAATGAGCAGGGCTTGTGCACGTATAACCACTTTCGAATTGTTTTCCCAATTTTACACCTTATAGTTGTGGGTTTTGCCTGCACTCTTTGGACTCATCATGTTTGAAAAACACATACACACATCATTAATTATCAAAACCAGTAATATATACATTTAAAGGAAAGCTTAGGATATGGAAAGGAGCTTGAAGGATCTTCAGTATAAAGATACACCTTGCTAATGTGGAAGAGAATTGAACAAATGCAGCAGTGTATGAGAGAATAAAATCTTTTGGAGAGTGGGGGAATAAGTGGATTCGGAAAACAGGAAAAGGGCAAGAAAATTAAAGAGAAGAAGGTCATAGATATCAGGGCGAAGAAGAGGAAGCTCTTAATCAGAGAGCAAAGGGCTAAGATTGAGTGCAGTATGGAGAGAAAAGCTTGAAAAGGAGAGACAAACAAGAGAGAGCAAAAGCTTGGCTATTGGTTGACTGGGAGTGACTTTGGACATCTTACCGAAAGATACAAAGAATAGAGATTTAGTGAGGAAAAGAAAAAAATTAGACACAGAAAATATTTATCGAAGCGTTATTCACAATAGCCAAGATGTGGAAACAAGTTAAGTGTCAGTCAATAGATGAATGGATAAAGAAGATGTGGTATATATATATATATATATATATATATATATATACAATGGAATATTATTCAGTCATGAGAAAGAAAGAAATCTTGCCATTTGTGACAACATGGATGGACCTTGAGGACATCATGCTATGAGAGATATGGCAGATAAAGAAAACACATACTATATAATATCAATTATATGTGAAGTCTAAAAAGCCGAATTCATAGAAACAGAGAGTAGAATGGTGGTTACCAGGGGCTGGGGAATGGGGGAATCGGGGAGATGTCGGTCAAAGATAAAAAAAGAAAAATAATGAGAAGAAAACAAGGAACCCCAAGACATGTTAGTAAAATTAAAGTCTCTGTGTGGAAGTTGTTGAGTGAAGCAATAGAATTGAGAGTCGTGCTACAGAGATGATAACTGAACTCAAAAAGAGAAAAACCTTTTAGAGAAGAGAAGCCAAACTACAATAAAACCCAAAAGGAAGACACAAGTATTTATGGCAAGTTTTTACCCTATTTCCAACTGGCACATTTGTTTAATACATCTGAGTACAGAAGAAACAAATATAGGCTTTCAATGGGGTCAGAGAAAAAGTACCCGGGAGGGTATTGAACAAGGGAACCTAGCTGCGCTTTCAAATGTAACGCGCACAAACAGCAGAAGAGAATCGAACATTGAATAGTCAAAATATTGTGGCAAAGTTTTGGACAACGGGACAGTCAGTGGTAGTATTTTTGGATGGAAAAGCCATCAAAATGACCAGGCAGTTTGTCCTTAGCTGCTTCCACCTCACCTTGAGTCATTCTAACCTACCAGGTTCTCTGCCTTCTTAGGGTTCTACGGCTTCCCCAGGGCCTGCCCATTGGATAATCATGGATAATCTCCGTTAAAAAGTTAGTTGATAATACATTAATATGTTTATATTTAAACAGAAAACACTTGTACAAATCCTTCCAGACAACTAGACAAAGGCTTCTAGCACTGGGTGTTCAAAGTGACTGGGAGGATTACAAATGTCAAGATGCTCGTCTCCCCAGGTCCTTAGATGCACACTTTTTTTTTTTAACATGTATTCTGTAAAGAAATATACATATGCCCTGTCCTCCCAAAGGAGTATTTTACATCTCCATAGTCTAGAGGAAATTTAGGAGATTCGAATTAAGCCTGATATTCATCACCCCTCACCCCCACCCTTACCTTTATGGAATTATAAGTAGTGGGGAGAATTTTGACACAATGGACAGATTTCTAGGCAACAGAAACTAGAAAAAATGACTAAAAGAAAGAGATGAGGTGGAATAGATTAATGTGGGAGGTGAGAATGTATATTTCCTAGGCTAATAGGACTTTGGAAACTTAATGATTTTGAGGGCGAAGGAAACAGCAAAGTGTAGAAAATGGAAACTAATTGGAACAAAGGGGAAAATAGTGTAGACTGTAGAAAAGCAAACAGGATGAAATGACCTTATAATAATAATGTTATGTTTTTTTAATAACTTACTGCCAGCAGATCTTGATAAATTATGAAATGCTTCTTCCACTCCATTCTCTTCTTACACACTTTGTGCCTCTTATCTACACACAGCAGCCGATGAGCCTGTTCTCATCATAGGAGTGATTGAATGTGAACATCATTTGAGCAGATAAGGCTTTCTGAAAAATGGTGTTGTATTGTTTACTGGTAGATACTGTCACACATACACAATGCATACACAAAACTCTGATAACAGTTTATACCACATTTTGTGAAAATGATTAAAGTATTTTATAAACGCTAATTAGATATCACCAAAGCTCCTGGTAACAATATCTAAAGGGAAAGAACACAGAGAAAGTACAGGTCCTGAGATTATTCGACAAGCATGTAGAAGACTAATTTAAGAATATGTTGTGGCCTCTAAACATAGGCATACCTCATTTTGTAGCACTTTGCTTTATGGTATTTCACAGATATTGCATTTTTTTTTTATAAGACCCTCCACTAGCAAAAAGATTATAACTCGAGGAAGGCTCCGATGATGGTTAGCATCTTTTTAGTAATATAGTATTTTTTAATTAAGGTATGTACATTGTTTATTTAGACATAATGTTATTGAACACTTAATAGATTACACATATCTTTTATGTCACTGGGAAACCAAAAACATCGTGTCACTTGCTTTATTGCAATATTGGCTTTATTGCGGTGGTCTGGAACCAACCTGCAATGTCTCTGAGGCCTGCCTGATCTGTTCTCCCCTGTCGTTCTGATGCATCTGTTACAAACCTCTCCAGTCACATATTTGCTCAAAAAGAAGCTGCATTTACATAATTATTTAATACTTGTTTCGAATCAAATTATCATTTTATAAAGATATTTGTGAAGTTATAATCCTATACATTATTCTAAAATATTGCTCTCAAATGCAATTTAGGTTATCGTTTTTCTGCCTCTAATATCGTTTCAGTCTTCCCTGTTTTTCCAGGGCACTGTCTGTTTCTGATTCTTCCTTTCTTCTGCTTCCTTTCCAATGTTTATTTCCTCTCCTTGGTGTAATGTGCTATCTTTTAATTATTTTTCTCCAATCCATCTGTGAAAGTTCTGTTTCTATCTTTTTCTTCTATTCTCTCAATCTAATGCATTATCGTCTCTGGATCATCTATGTCTTGCTCTCTCCATATAAGGGGATTCCTAATACTTGCAAATAATGTTGCAAACTGATGCTGGAATAAGCCAGGGCCAAAGCCAGGAGAGCAAAGACCAGGCAAAGAGGCAGAGTAACAAGTCAACAAGATTAGGGCCTAAACCTCCAGCTCTAAAATTAGTTGATACCTTCCTTCATTGGTTTGTTTTATATTTGATGATTCTCCACTTTGATAATTTCTCAAAAAACGTTTTTAAAAGAGCCATGGCCAAGTGGCTGAGTTCGCGCGTTCCGCTTCTCTGGCCCAGGGTTTTGCCTGTTCGGATCCTGGGTGCTGACCTAGCACTGCTCATCAAGCCATGCTGAGGTGGCGTCCCCCATGCCATAACTAGAAGGACCCACAACTAAAATATACAACTGTGCACTGGGGGGCTTTGGGGAGAAGGAAAAATAAAAAGCAAAAAATAAATAAAATCTTAAAAAAAAAAAAAAAAGAACTTCAGCTGTGCTAAGTAGTTGTTAAAGTGATGAGACACATGTTTTTCCTTTTCAGAGTTTCAGTATTTGAAGAACATGAGAATGTGTGCCATTATCATTGTACAGCTTGTTGGCTTCATTGGTTAGGTGTAGGTGATTGTCCTCCAGTAATCACGCACAGAATCAGTTTATGATGGGTCTTCCTCTCCTACAAACTCTTCTCTCAGCCTTGCCTACACTCCCAGCCAAATCGTAGGGCTTTAAGGGCCTTAATATATAACAGAATATCTTTGATTAGGTGGAATCTCATTTGGCCAGAGGATACTGTATTAGTTTCCTAGGGCTGCTCTAAGAAAGTACCACAAACCCTGTGGCTGTAACCAGCAGAAAGGTACTGTCTCACAGTTCTGAAGACTCACCGTTTGAAAACAAGATGTCAGCCGAACCACACTCTCTCTGAAGCCTCTAGGAGAGAATCCTTCCTTGCCTATCTCTAGATGCTGGTGGCGGTTGGCAACCCTTGGTGTTCCTTGGTTTCTGATAGAATAGTTTCAATCTCTACTTGTCTTCACATGGCCTTCTTCCTGTGTGTGTCTCCGTGTCTCTGTTTTCTTTTCTTAGAAAGACCCCAGCCACAGGATTAGGTCCATTTTCAATATGACCTCATCTTAGCTGGATTACCTCTGCAAAGATCTTATGTCCAAGAAAGGTCACATTCACAGTTACTGGGGTTAGGACTTCAACATTTTTGTTTTTGGTGAGACAGTTCAACCCGTAACAGATGCCTTTCCATTTTTTTCCCATTTGAAATCACAATGATGAGTTATCTAATATGACATTATATATACTGCAGATATTTAATTTACATTATTTGATTTCTATACTTATAATGCTTTTTACCCTTAGTTATTTTGGTGGTAATGGTAATAATAAGAAAACTGCAATGAGAAAGGATTTTCTGCTGTCATCTGTGAAAAATAGGTTGAAATACAAGTTTTAGTAATGCTACTCAGTATTACTCAACATTATTCAACATTTCATATGTTGCTCAAATAACATTTTTGCTTTTATTTTTTAATATATTTTTAGAAATACAAAAACCTATATAAAAGTAAGTTGAACTATGCTAAAGTATCCAGGAGTAAGCTGGGATACTGTCTTCATACAAAATAAAACTAAGACCACTCTAAAACAAAGTAGCGCAACTCAGGCTTTGCTCGAATGGAGAGCAGATGTAAGATCTGAATATTCAATAAGTACTGAGCAGAAAGAGTAAACTTCTGGGTTTTTTGTTTCTGTTAATTATACTAATTAAAATTAGAACTTCCACCGTTAAAATTACCTGCAGCTGTATAGTCCTTGCTGCTATTGTTGGTGTGGGCTGAAAATACTCCAACAGAGGGCACCAAGAATTGCTTGTGATCTACCCAGCCTCACAGTCTCGTCACTTTGGAAAGACTGCAGACTGCATAACTAATAAAGTTATTGTGCGCTTCTGAAAGAATAATAGCATGTTTGAAGAGAGTGTATTAACCCTGTTGTAAAGTATTGATTGCACTCTGTAGTGAAGGAAATGGAAGAACGAAGATAAAGTGTTTTTAATTCTTACCCTATTTGCTCTTGCTTGTTTTATTCCGTTTCAATTTGCACCTATATTCAAGAACACTAAAAATGTATCACCCATCCTCAAAGGCAGTCTTATTTTTCCTCCACACTTTTGTAACAATTTGCTGTTTTAAAGAACAGACGTGTAATCTAACTTAGGAAGTGATGAATAAGAAACATCGTCCAATCTCAAATAACTGTGAACTCAGTTTGCTATGGTTACTATTATTAAAAAAAAAGAAGAAAGAGGGAGAAGGAAGATGGGAGGGATGGGAAGAAAAGACAGAGAGGGAGAGAGAGGAGTTTGTTATTCTATTTTTTTCTTGTTACCTCCAAGATTTCTATTTCCTGGGCCATCACAGTTAACAAGTTGTAATCCTGATTGTAAACGCCTGGAGAATATAGCAAAAAACAAAGAATCAATATTTCTGAAATCCCAAGTTTGAAATTAGAAATTTTTAATGTTATGCTGATCCTCATTAAAGACTATTAATGCAAACAATATGTTCACAAATATGAATATTCATCTAAACCAACACCTCCTACATAAGGAGCAAGCTCTTTGGAGGGCAGATCATGTGAAAAGCAGGAGTAGTGGGAATTATTTGGATATTGCAGTGTTTTTTCCTTGAAAACAGGAAGGGAAATTCTTGAAATTTCACTCTCAGACTATACAGTTTATATTTACAACACTAACGCTACTCCTTTGTTACGTTACTTACATAAAATCAAGATATGCATGAAAATAACTAACATTTGCATATTGATTGCCTCTATATTCATTGTGGTATAACAAGTCTTCAGAGTACAGCTCATGAGTATTGATGCATAGGAATAAATTAGATTCCAGGTAAATGAAACAAATGTTCAAAGTTTAAAATTGAAAGATTTTTTTAAATGAAAAAATCATCACATGATGAAGCTCCACAGTTTTGAGTGGCAGTTGATGGGCAGCTCATCCATCATTTATTAGATATAAAGCAACACTTAAAAATCAGATAACATTTTTTTATTGTTAATGAACATCATTTGAAATCATTCTTGTGTGGTGATCTAGTAAGTATAAAATCACTCACCTTTTCTGAACTACTACTTTTAAAAGCAGAGTTCCTATAATTGCATTCCCATCTCTCTCTCTTTTTGAGATGTATCTGTAAAGACATTTGGCATCTCATCAGCAAAAACAGCAGCTGGAGAAAGGCCTTCCTACGTGCTCTGTCAGGGGAATTGCAAGTTTAGGTGGGGCTTTAATAGACATCAAGGATTTACTGACATAACATAGATTGCATGCTTTCATTCTATCTATTATTTGTGTCTTTCTCTTTTAATGGAAACGAAAACAATTACAGAGCAGAAAAGATAAAACTCTTCTTTGAGAGTACTGTATTATAGTCCATGAAGAGGTCTAAACTGATATGTACATGCACGGGGTAGGTATTTACACATCAGATGACATTAGTTAAACTTAGTTTCTATTTTCAAATCTTGTAGGAAACATCTGTGAAAGTAAACCCAAGCCAACAAATCAATAATATTCTATATAGGTCAGGAAGGTTTTATTAGTATTTTTGTCCTAATTAACATTTTTTGGAGCTGCTAGAGATTATTGGGCATTTTTACATTTCTGGTGATAATAAATTGTTTCCTTGCAATTTGGACTTAAAAAACAATACAAATTAGACAAATATTCCCTGAAACTAGCTCTGAAGATTTCCATCATAGTGAGCTGACAGTTCTTCAATGTGCAAAAGCCAATCCCACATTGTGTGGTCCTACATCAAACACAAGCAACTGTTCAACAAATTGAAAAATCAAATCTCGACATAAAAAGGAAAAGGGAACCATAAAAATAAACTTGATAGGGCTCTGTTGAATATGTGGGATGTGGACATCATCAAACAGTCATTTTCCTCTCTATTTGATTCATGCTTAATGAAAGAATCATAGAAATACAGAGATGGAGGTGGCCTCATCTGTTAATTCAACATTCATTTTAAAGTAACTTTTTTAATTTTAAAATTAAATCATATTTCTTGTGGTAATTTTAGGAAACGGGTCTCATTTAAGCACGGTGGAGAGAACTCCTGTGTTTATTTCCACTCCCTCTAGAAATGAAACTGATGGAAAGTAATGCTGATAAAAGAATAAACCTGCAAGGACAAAGAGAATTAGAGAGAAGACAACAGCGGGTAAGAGAGGCGAACAAATTTTAGAAGATGAAAAGCAGATGGAGAGTAATCAAATTGGCAGAACAAAATGAAGATGAAATCTAAGAGCTGCAGAGGAGAATATTAACGACTAGCTAGCAGATTCACCCCCTCTGAATCCCAAAAAGGCATGAGACTCAGAGGCCCCGAGATCTGGTACAGGAAGGGGTGTTCCTTGGGGCCCACGGGCCCTCAGATCAGTTTCCCCACTCCAGCAGAGGACCCGAGGGTTGATCAGGGAGACTGAAGCGTTAGACCGAAAAAATAAATAGATTAAGTGAAAGAATGAATGCTGAGTACTTATAACTCCCATCCCACTAACCACCAACTCTCTTCCCATGCCAATGCCCAAGGGCAGCAGCAATGAGCTACGAATTCAAACACGTTTGAGGAAAACCTGCAACATTTAACACAGAGAACAAAACAAAATTTGACAATTTACCCTCTCATCAGCAGTGTATGGACATTCCTATTTTTCCCATGTTTTCTTCAGTCTTGAATATTTATAATCATTTAAAATAAGATAATCCCATGTTGTGTTCTTACCAAAATAAATCAAATTAAACAAATAAATAATAATTGAGGCAGAGTGTTTGTGTAAATTGTCCAAAGCCTAATAAATAATGAAGAGGTACAGGTGGGATCTAACCCAGTTAGCTAAGCTCCAGTGGCCATGCTTTCAGCAACTTACACTCTTTAAAATATGAATGATGCATATTAGTCTCCAATATGCTGTTTGTTCTCTGAACTTGGATATTGGTAAATTTATTGGTTTATTGCTGTATAGATAACTAATTTTTTGATATTCAGATCTGCCCATCTTTCTTTAATAGCTAATGTTTTTTTTCTTCTTTGTCCTCCTTTTTTAAAAAAATGAAAAACTTTCCACATGAAGACTATATCAGGAGCCAGCCCGGTGGCACAGCAGGTAAGGTCACAGGTTCTGCTTCGGTGCCCTGGGGTTCACCCATTTGGGTCATGGGTACACACCTACATGCCGCTTGTCAGGCCATGCTGTGGCAGGCGTCCCACATATAAAGTAGAGGAAGGTTGACACAGATGTTAGCTCAGGACCAGTCTTCCTCAGCAAAAAGAGGCAGATTGGTGGCAGATGTTAGCTCAGTGCTAATCTTCCTCAAAAGAAAGAAAATAAAGACTATCAAATATTCTCGCATATTTCCTCCCAATATTGCTAGACTTTGATACATTTGAAATTTATAGACATATAGTCCATTTTCCAACAATATCTATTAAATAATTTAGTCTTTCCACATTGGACTTAAAATACCTCTCTGTCTCCTTCTCTTTTTTTCGCCCCTGTATTCTATGTAAATATTCATTTATATGTTCCCTTTAAGTCTCAGTAAAAACAATTTTAAAACCCAGACTATCAGAAGAAAATTCAACAATCCCATACCTTTCCCAAGATGACAAATAATTTAATTTATTATATTTATCTTTATAAAACATTTTATTTTGAAATAATTATGGAGTCACAGGAAGTTGCAAAGGTAGTACAGAGAGATTCGTTGTTCCATTCACCCAATTTCCTCAATGGTTACGTCTTCCGTAACTGTAGTACAATATAATAAACCAGGAAATCGACATTGGTACAATGTTTGTGTATAGTTCTACCCCATTTTCTCCTGTATGTAGATTCATGTAACCACCAACACAATCAAGATACAGAACTATTCCATTGCTGCAAAGATCTGCCTCCAGGTCCCCCTTTACGGTCACTTTCACTCCCTTCTCCTCATCATCTCTAACCCTAAGAAATTACTAATCTACTTTCTCTTTCTATAATTTTTCATTCTGAGACATTTATATAAATGGAATCATACAGTATGTGACCTTTGAATTTGGCTCTTTAAACTCAGCATAATGCTTTTCAAATCAATCCAAGTTGTCACGTATATCCATAGTTCATTCCTTTTTATGGCTGAGTAGTATTCCACGGTATGGATATACTTTTAAGAGACATTCAGCTCTTGAGAGGCATTTTAGTTGTTTCCAGTTTGAGGCTATTACAAATAAAACTGCTATAAACAATCATATCCAAGTTTTAGTGTGCACATAAATTTTCATTTCTCTGGGATAAATGCTCAGGAGTGCAATTGCTGGTATGTATGGTAAATGTATGTAGTTTTTAAAGAAGCTGTCAAGCTATTTTCCAGAAAGACAGTAACATTTTACATTCCCAACAGCAAGTATGAGAGATTGAGTTTCTCCACATCCTCAAGAGCAGTTGGTATATCACTATTTTTTAATTTTAGCTCTCCTAATATATGCAAAGTAATATCTCATCATGTTCTTGTATTTCCCTGATGGCGAGTGATGCTGAACATCTTTTCATGTGCTCATTTGCCATCTGCACATCCTCTCCAGTGAAATGCCTCTTCATATGTTTTGTCCATTTTCTAGTTGGATTGTTTTTTATTGTGGTTATGAGAATTCTTTGTATATTCAAGATATGAGTCCTTTGTCTGTTGAGGTTTACAAATATTTTCTCTCAATCTGTAGCTTGTCTTTTTATCATCTTAACAGGATCTTTTGAAGAGCAAAAGTACTTCATATTGATGAAGCCCAATTTATTGGATTTCTTTTCATCTAGGGATCACATTTGGGGAGATCATGGCTAAGGCTCTCACTAAACTCTAGGTCCTAAAGATTTTATCCTATATAATCTTTGAAATATTTGTAGTTTTATGTACTACATTTCAATCTACAATCCACTTGGAGTCAGTTTTTGTATAAGGTGCGATTTTTTTGCTGCAGGATTTTTTTGCCCATGGTTATCCAATCCCTCCAGCACCATTTGTTAAAAAGACTGCCCTTCCTATTATGTTGAGTGAAATAAGCCAGACAGAGAAAGACGAACTCTGTATGACTCCACTCATAGGTGGTAGTTAACATATAGACAAAGAGAACTGATCAGTGGTTACCAGGGGAAAGGGGGGTGGGGGGAGGGCACTAAGGGTGAAGTGGTGTATCCACAACATGACTAATAATAATGTACAACTGTAATTTCACAAGGTTGTTAACTATCGTAATCTTAATTTTAAAAAGAGAGAGGGGTGGCAACAGAAAAAAAAAAAGACTGCCCTTCCTCCATTGAATTGCTTTTGTATCTTTGTAAAAAGTCAGTTGGGCATACTTGTTTAGAGCTATATCTGAGTTCTTTATTCTGGTCTATTGACATATGTGTCTATTCCTTGACCAACACCACACAGTCTTGATTACTGTAGTTATTTATATAAGACAAAATCGAGTAAAGTGATTTCTCCCACTTTATTCTTTTTTCAAAATTGCTTTAGCTCTTTTAGTCCCTTTGCCTTTCCAAATAAATTTAGAAAACTTTTGTCTATATCTAAAAGCAAATACTTCTGGATTTTGATAGGAATTGCATTGTGCTTGTATATCAATTTGGGAAGACCTGACATTTATGCTATTGAAATTTCGAGTCCATGAACAGGTTACATCTCTCCATTTATTTGGAACTTCAAAGTTTCTTTTTCTCATCACTTTATAATTTACAGTATGCAAGTCCCGTACGTGTTTTGTAAGGGTTATACTTAATTTTTCTTTGAGTGATTGTAAATGGTATTCTATTTTTAATTTCATGTCCATGTATTTATTGTTAGACCATAAAAATGTGATTGGTTTTGTGTCTTGATCTTGTATCTTGTGACCTTGCTGAACTCACTCATTAGTTCTAGGTGTTCTTTTGTAGATTCCTTAGAATTTTCTATGTAGAACATCATGGCATCTGCAAATAGAGACAATTTTATTCCTTCCTTTTTTATCTGTATGACTTTGATTTCTTTTTCTTATTGTGCTGGCTAAAACTTCCAGTGTCATGTTGAATAGCAATGGTGAGAATAGACATACTTCCTTTGTTCTTGACTTTAGAGGAAAAGCATTCAGTCTTTAACTATTAAGTATGATATTTGTTGTAGCTTTTCTGTAGGTTTTTTTAAAATCAATTTGAGAAATTCCCCTCTATTCCAAGTTTTCTGAGAGCTATTATCATAGATAGATTTTGAATTTTGTCAAATGTGTTTTTGTGTCAATTCATATGATCATGTGATACTTCTCTATCCTGTTAATACAGTGAATTATATTGATTGCTTTTCAAATATTGATCTAGCCTTGTCTCTTTGGAATAAATCCCACTAAGTCATGGAGTATAACCTTTTACGCTGTTAAATTCTATTTGCTAATATTTTCTTAAGAATTTTGTCGTCTATATTCTGCGGAGATATTGGTTTGTATTTTTCTTCTCTTGTACCATCTTGGTTTGGTTTTCATATCAGGGAAATACTAGCTTCAAAAATGGATTAGGACGTGTACTCTCCTATTATGTGGAAGAGATTATATAGAATTAGTGTTAAATCTTCTTTAAATGTTTGGAAGAGTTATGCAGTAAAACTATCTAATCCGAATATTTGGGGGAAGAGTTTTTAATTATGCTTCAATTTACTTAATATTTATAAGCTATTCAAATTATCTATTTCATATTGAGTTGAGTGAGTTTGGCTTTTTGAGGAAATGGTTCACTTCAGCTAAGCAGTTAAATTTTCAAGCATAAAGTTGTTTATAGTATCCCTGATGTCATTTTAATGGCTGCAGGATATGTAGTGATGTCCTCCTTCATTACTGTGTTGATAATCTGTGCCTTTGTTCGTTTGTTTGTTAGTCTTGCCAGAGTTGTCAAATGTATAGATCTTTTCAAGGAATCAGTTTTTTCTTCATTTCTTTTTTCTACTGTTTTTATGTTTTCAATTTCATTCATTTCTGCTCTTTACTGTCATTTTTTTTCCTATTACTTCCTTCCTTTTGCTTGATTTGGTGTTTTGGTTTTTTAAAATTTTTCTAGATCTTTGAGGTGGGAGTTTAGATTATGGTCTTGAGACTTTTCCTCTTTTCTAATGTAAACACTTTGGGCTAGCAATTTCCCTCTCAGCTTTGCTTTATCTGTGTCCCACACAGTTTGATTTTTTTTCATTTTGATTCTGTTCAATGTATCTATTTCCCTTGAGACTTCTTCTTTGATCCATGAATTACTTAGAAGTGGATTGTTTAGTTTGCACATGTTTGGGGGTTTTCTTCTTATTGTTTTTGTTATTGATTTCTAGTTTGATTCCATTGTCATCAAAGATTAGACTGTACATTATTTCAAGTCCTTTTAATTTGTTGAGGTTTGTTTTATGGCCCAGAATGTGATCTGTCTTGGTACATATTCAGTAGCAATTTTAAGATTTCTGCTGTGTTGGATAGAATGTTCAGTCTCCATGAGATCTTACTGGTTGATGGTGTTGTTGAGTTCTTCTAAATCCTGTCTTGTTTTTCTATCAATTTTTGACAGAGGAAGGTTGAAGTCTCCAAATATAATTATGGATATGTCTATCTCTCCTTTCAGTCCTGTCTGTTTTTGCTTCACACATTTTACAGCTCATTGTTCAGTGCAAAACACATTTAGGATTACTATGCCTTTTTGGTGGATTGACCCTTTTGTCATTATGTAATGTCCTTCTCTGTCTCTAGAAGTTTTCTTTGCTCTGAAGTCTACTTTATCTGATATTAATACTACCATTCCTGCTTTCTTTTGATTAAGGTTTGCATAGTATACCTTTTTCCGGTCTTTTTCTTTTAACCTATCTATGACATTACAGTTGAAGTGAGTTTCTTGTAGACAGTATATGGTTAGGTGATGTATTTTTATCTACTCTGCCAAAATCTGTCTTCTAATTGTGTGTGTATATAATTTACGTTTAGTGCAATTATCAGTATGTTAGGGTTTAAGTATGCCATTTTATTTTTTGTTTTCTGTTTGTTCTTTTCCTTTTTCATTTCTGTTTTCTTTTTCCTGCTTTCCTGCAGATTATTCGAACGTGTTTTAGAATTCCATTTTGATTCATCTGTAGTGTTTTACGTGTATCTCTTTGTACATCTTTCTTAGTGGCTGTGATAGTTATCACATTATATATACACAATATATCACAGTCTACTGGCATTGATATTTTACTAGATCAAGTGAAGTGTAGAAACCTTAGCTCCCTCATAATCCTTTACCCATGTATAAAATAATTGTCTTAAATAATTCCTCTGCATACATTTAGAAATGCATCAGACAGTATTGTAATTATTGCTTCAACTGTAAAACACAATATGAAAACTCAAGAAGGGAAGAAATAACTATTGCGATTAAACATATTTTTACTTTTCCATTGTTTTTTCTTCCTCATGTTTCAAGATTTATTCTTTTATTATTACTTTCCTGTTAGACGACTTCCTTTAGCCATTATTTGAGGATAGGTCTACTGGCGACAAATTCTCTCAGTTTTCTTCATCTGAATATTTCTTGATTTCCACTTTATTCCTGAAGGTTATTTTTGCTGGATATAGACTTCTGGGTTGGCAGTCTTTTACTTTAACTACTCAAAAAATATTGTGCCACATCCTTGTGGTCTTCATGGTTTCTGATGAGAAATCTACTGTCATTTGAATGGTTTTCTCCTATGAGTAAAGTGTCATTTCTCGCTCTCTGCCTTCAAGAGGTTTTCTTTGTCATTAGTTTTTGCAAGTATGACACTGATAGGGCTTTGTGTGAATTTCTTTGGGTTTGGCCCATTCGGATTTCACTCACCTCCTTGAATCACTTTACATTTACTTTAAAAATTGAATTTGTGGTTAAAAACTTTCTCAGAAAGACAATTCTAGTTATAGATGGCTTCACTGGTGAATTCTATGGAAGACATAATACCAATTCTAGGAAAAATGCTCCCAAAAATTAAACAGGAAGGAATACTTCTCATGTTCATTCTGCGATGCTAGCACTAGGATGCTAATACCAAAACCAGGCAAATATTTATGATGAACATAGATGAAATAATTCTTACTATTTTAGCAAAATCACAATTGATAACATGTAAATCAATCAGTGTAATTCACCATATTAACAGACTGAAAAGAAAAACTCTGTGAACATCTCAATGAATGCAGAAAAATCATTTGACAAAATCCAATATTCATTCCTGATAAAAAGTCTCAACCAGGGGCCAGCCCAGTGGTGTAGTGGTTAAGTTTGCACACTCCACTTTGGCAGCCTGGAGTTCTCCAGTTCAGATCCTGGGTGCGGACCTAAGCATTGCTTATCAAGTCATACTGTAGCAGGTGTCCCACATATAAAGTAGAGGAAGATGGGCACAGATATTAGCTCAGGGCCAATGTTCCTCAGCAAAAAATGAGGAGGATTCGCAGCACATGTTAACTCAAAGCTAATCTTCCTCAAAACAAACAAACAAAAACCTCTCAACTGACCAGGAATAGAAGGGAACACTTTAACTTGACAAGGGCCACAATCTACAGGTAACCTTCAGCTACTTAAAGTAAAACATTGAATGCTTTCTGATTGCAACATGGAACAGGTAACATTACACTAAATGAAAAAAGACAAAAGTCTTTCTGCTTAAGATCAGGAACAAATTTTGGATGGCTACTTCACCGCTTCTGTTCAATATTGCACTGGAGATTCTAGGTAGTGCAACAACACAAGAAAATAAGGTAAAACACATCCACGGTGGAAAATAAAAAGTAAAACTATCTTTATTCTCAGATGACATGGTCATATGGAGAAAACCTTTAAAATTTACAAAAAAAACCTACCAGAACCACTAAGTTAGTTTAGCAATTTGCAGTATGCAGCATCAATATACAAAATCAATTGTATTTCTATATGCTGGCAGTGAACAATTAGAAGATGAGATTTTGAAATAGCATTTACAATAGCATGAAATAAGTTAAATAATTATGAATAAATTTGATAAAAGTTGTCAAGACGTATATACTGAAAACTTCAAGACAATGCAGAGAGAAGTAAAAGACCTAAACCAATAGAGAGATATACTATGTTCATGGATCAGAAGTTCAATATTGTAAAATGTCAATTCTCCCCAGCCAAGATTTTATCATAGATTCAATGCAATTCTAGTAAAAATTCCAGCAATCTTTGTTTTGTAGAAATTGAGAATCTGATTCTAAAATTCATCTAGAAATTCAAAGAACCTGGAATGGTCAAAACAAATTTTGAGGAAGAACAAAGCTGGAAGAATTATATCACCTTATTTCTAGACAATATAAAGGTACAGTAATCGAAACAAGGTGGTAATGATGTAAAGATAGAAAAATAGGCCAAAGGAAGAGAATAAATATAGTGTGCAAAAGTAGATACACATATATATGGCCAATTGTGTTTTGGCAAAGGTGCAAAGGGAATTCAGTGGGTGGAGAAAGTATACTCTCTTCATTAAATTGTGTTGGAACAATTGGATACTGAATACTAAAAAAGGGCACCTCAGTCCATACCTCACACCATATATACAAAACAAATCAAGATGCATCAGAAACCTAAGTGTCAAACCTAAACTTTAAATAATTTAGAAGAGTCTCAGAAAATTTGTGACATTGGGTTAGGGAAAGATTCCTTAGCTGTAATACTGAAATCATGACACATAAAAGAAAAAGAATTATAAACTGGAGTTTATCAAAGTAAAAACCTCTGCTCTTCAAAAGACACTGCTAAGAGAATGAAAAGACAAACCAGAGACTTAGAGAAAATATGTGCATATCCTATATTTAATAGAGGGCTTATATCCAAAATATATAAAGAACCCTCAAGAATCATTAATAAGAAAACAACAACCTAATTTAAAAATGTGCATAAGGAGGATGAAGCTGGAGCATCTTTTATGCTGGAAAGTCACGAGGTGCTCAAAACGTTATCGGAGGTATGTTAAAGGGATACAGAAACAAACTGAAAGAGCCCTCAGTGTCCAAAGCTGGACCCATTTGAGCAAAAAATAAATGAAGAAAAAGCGGTAACTTTCCTGTGCAGAAGAATTCTGAATAATTTATATAAATCTTCACCCTCAAACAGGGGAAGTATAACTTCCCACCTATTAGGTGTGGGCTGCACATAGTGATTTCTTTGCAAAGAGTATAGAATGGAAAGAAGGAAGGGGAAGAGCAACCTTACAGTGAAGAAAACTGACACTACCGTAGTCAGGTGATCAAAATTAACACCAACAGTGATAAATCAAGTTGATAGTATATGTTGTTGACATGATATCATCAAACTGGCACTTTACCTTTGTAGACTTTTCCAAAAAAAACTATAATCCTAGTCTAACCATGAAAAAAATACCAGACAAATTCAATTAAAGGAGCATCCTACAACATACCTGATCCATACTCTCAAAATTATTGGGCCATTGAACACAAGGGAAGTCTGAGAAACTGTCACAGATAAGAGGAGCCTAAGGAGACATGATAACTAAATATAATGTGGCATCCTGGATGAGATCCTGGGAAAAATGTAGGACATCAGGTAAAAACTAAGGAAATCTGAATAAAATATGGATTTTGGTTAATGATAATGTATCAGTAGTATTGGTTCCTTAATTGTAACAAAGGTACCATACTAACATAAAATGTTCGAGGAAACTGGATGTAGGGTGTGTGGGAACTCTGGTACCAACTTCTCAGTTTTTCTGTAAATCTAAAACTGTTCTAAAATATAAAGTCTATTTTTAAAGGCTGGATATAAAATTTGAAAAGATACTTCACCAAATAAGACATATGGATGGAGAACAGTCACATGAAAAGATTCTCAACATCATTAGTCAGTAGAAAAATGCAAATTAAAGCCACAGTTGGATACCATTACACAATTATTTGAATGTCTCAAATCAAAAGGCTGACCATACTGAATGTCGATGAAGATGCAGTATAATCAAAATTCTCATCCACTGCTGAAGGGAATGTAAAATGGTACAATTCCTTTGAAGAACGGTGTCGCAGTTTCTCAAAAAGTTAAATATACACCTACCATATGATACATCTATTTCACTCCTAGATATTTACTCAAGAAAAGTGAAAGCATTTGTCCATACAAATACTTACGTAGATGTTCACAGCAGATTTATTAGTAATACCCAATACTGGAATATACCCAAAGTGATTCATAAACAAGTAAATGGATAAAGAAATTGTGGCATAGCCATACAGTGTAACACGACTCAACATCAAAAGGAATAAACTATTAATGCACCTAACAGCATGGATGGATTTCAAAATAACTATACTAAGTGATATAAGTCAGTAAAAAAAAGGAGTACACATTGCTTGATTCCATTTATGTAAAATTGTTCAAAATGCAAACTAATTTATGATGACAGAAAGCAGATGAGTGGTTGTCTGATGACAAGATGGGGGAGAGGACCAGGAGGAATGGGAGGAAGGGGTGACAAAGAATCTTGAAGAAACTTTTTTGGGTGATGGATATGTTCATTATCTCGACTGTGTTGATGTTTTCACAGGTGCAATATATATGCCAAAATTAATCAAATGGTATACTTTATGTGCAGTTTATTGTATATTTTTACACTTCTGAGTTGATTTGGAAATTTTACAAGTTTAGAAAAGTTTACTCTCAAATTCCTATTTTTCTATCCAGACCAGATGTCATTAACACATAATCTATGTTTGCTTAATTGATATAATCATATTATCACTTATTAAAGTAATATCTAACAGCATTTTGATAATAAGGACAAAAGTTCATTACGGTTGTTTTAAATGGGGCAATATTTATGTGTTTAACTTCCATATGAGAAAAAAACACTATATTTCAAGAGAAGGGCTCCACATGCATCAAAGTTGCTTCAAAATAATATTCATTTGAAGAAAGAAAGGGCAAATGAGAATGAAGAAGTAAGGGAAAGGAGTAAACGAAGGAGGGAGAGAGAAAGGAAGGAAGGAAGGATGGAAGGGAGAGAAGGTGGAAGGGAGAAAAGAAGGAAGGAGAGAGGGAAAGAAGGAAAGAAGGAAGGAAGAAAGGAAAAGACAACACAGGGAAAAAAGTGAATTATCTTTTTGCATTAATAATTTGTCTTCTGAGTTCCCATATATAGAAAACATAAAATGTTTTCTTTCATCATCAAAGAAAGGAACTATAAATGCTCTGGGTATGTATGAGATATGGCACTAAAAGGGAGTTAAATGGACCGGTACAGTAAACAATTACATGATTCACAGAGCAGGGTGGCAGAGCACTGAGGGCCATCTATCAAAAACTTGGAAAACAGCTGGATTATGATAGAAAATCATAGGGCTCTTAGCAGTTAGTATACAGTTCCAGGGATCTGCTTTTTGAGATGTGTTGATAAAATGAAACTCCTTCATTTAAATAAGGTTACCTAGAATTTAGCATTCTATCCCCCTCCATGATAAGGAATCACACCTTTCTGTGTGTTTTCAAATGCATACTCTTGTTTGACATCTAATTTTCTCCCTTGCTCTCCAATAGAAATAATTTTAATTCTACTTTTAATAGCTCACAAAAGAGGCCTTGAATTATTAACCCCTGATCAATTTCTAAACGCCGCTGAACTTTAATGTAATCCAAGTGTATTGAATTTTTAAAAATAGAAATAAAGAAGAAAAGTTGAGAGTCAATAAAACAGGAGCAGTCTTGAAGGAAATCCAGGTCTACAATCTCTTTCCTGAAATCCATGATGCAAGATGTGTGTCAAAGTTAAGAACTTTTGAAATTTTAAACCAATGATGTGGGATACGTATCATACATTATATCCATCCACAGTGGGGTCTGTGGAAGCCCTGTAATCAAAGATGGCTATTTTCACAGCGAAATATGTTAACAGCCCTAAGTGTGTAAAATAGAGATCATAAGTAACCTCATGTTCAGCTAGGTTTTCCCATCATATGAGTTTCAAAACGCCTGTTGGTATTCAGATTATTTTGGATCTTAGATTTGCAGATAAGGCATTATGGACCTGTAATTTCAGTGTGTTGAAAAGAAGAGAAGAAAACTGTGACATAAAACTGGGGAAGATGGGCTTAGGTATGAAAGAAAATATATGCATACATTTTAACAGATGCCCATTAACTTTCAAAGTGCTGATAATATAGTTACATGGCTGGTAGATTTCAGCTATTTATTTCAGTTTTATTTCCCCAGAGTTTTAACAGAATGGTCATGTAGTTTCTGAGAAATGTGGTTATGGGTCATGAAACCAATGTTATTTTTATAGAAAAAAACAAGAATTATGAATAATGGTGTGGTAGGAAGAACTGTAAAAATTATAATATTACTATATTTAAAATAGTATTCTTAAGATATACTTTTATATAGACTTCTCATATTATATTTAACATAGTAAACTACTTTTCTGTTACATTGGAATACAGTATGATCCTGTCACCAGAGTCTTTATAGAACAAGCTTATAAATATTATGCGAAATCTTTTAGGTCTAAAATGTAGTACATTGAGACTGAGATCCAACTCACTTCTGGTTCATCTGAAACAAAAGAGAGAAAGAAAGAAAGCGAGACAGAGGGAGGGAGAGAAGAAAGAAGAAAGATGCAGGTGTATTTCATTCTGGTAAATAGTGATTAGACATTTCATGCGTGGTAGTAGAAATTGTTAGCTCAAGCTTCCTGCTTAAATTAAAATATGCACTTAATTTCAGCATGGTTTTCATACGTAATATTGTTTTTTAGAAACTTTATTTTTATTCAGATTAGGTTGGACTTATTTGATCAATTGAAAAGAAATTCCGAGTACACAACATAGTCAGAGTCCTTAGGAAGTCACGTCTCCATTCCCTCTCCTCAGCAAACGGGAAATCTAATGTTATTCTGTGAGCCATCTAATGAGTAAGTCTCTCCATTTTGTTAACAGCTTCTCCCTCAAATTTCAAAATGTTTACTCATATAAAGAAACAAAATGCTGATGATTAATTTCAAAATATAGTAGACAAACAGCTTTCTCTTAAACATGATCAACTAAGTGTAGTTGAGGTTAGATGAAGGAAGAGAAAAATAATTATTAAAACAACAACGAAACCACTCAGTTCCAGGCCCCTTGTGAAGTCATTTCACATCTGTTACTGTTATTCAGTCTTCATCACCCTGCTATCAGATGTGTACTGGTCTAGACTCGACAGATAAGGTGCAGAGATTTACCCAGGTCACAGCTCTGTACCTTTTCTCTGTCTCTAAATCAGTAGCCTTTTCTTTATGTCGGACTACTTCCTTTTTTCCTGATTCTGCAAACGATTCAGCCTACAGAGCCCTCTAGATATTTTCCCTAATGCCAGGAGCTTGACAGAATTCTCAACTAAATTCTCCCACTGCAACATTGAAGTACACAAATTCTCCCCCCGAAAGTTTCTGGTAGCAAGCCTCTCTGATCACTCCAGAGCTACACAAAGTAGAGAATAAGAAGTTGAGTCAGGAGCCCTAACGCTTCGTTTGTCCCATTATCCCCACACATCCAGCCTACTGAGTGCATTTAGCTTCAAATGTTCCCTGATCTGCATTCTAAGGCTCTTGATGACCGTCGTCTTTGCCTCCCTGTTAGACTGGAGCATTTTAACATGGAATGAAATTAGAAATGCTTCAAAAGCAGTGTCTCTGAAATATTATTGCGCGCTATTGCCACCTGCATGTCTGTCTCTTTGGCCTGAATGTTCAGGCAACTTCGAGTAGTGCCCAGATGTTTCCAGACATTTGATTAGCTGGAGCTAGCCCTCGGAAAGTGTGAGGGGTTTATTTTGGGTTGTGCTGTTCTCCTGACTGCTGCCATCAAGCTGCGGGTTGTTCTTTCCCTTTTGCCACAGGAGTACTTGATAATTTCAGTAAGATTCTCTCAGCATGAAATAACGTGCTTTAATGTGGATTTCCTGCAGCAATCCACAAATACTTCTCTGTGGGATTTTATGTTTCAACCAATTCAATGTACTCATATCACTTTTAAATTCATTTTTACTTAAATTTTATAATGCTCACCCTGACTCGTAATTTTAGCCTTACCGTAGATATTTTTTGTCACGTTCTCTCTAAATCTTAAAGTCCTGGAACTCTGAACTGTAAGGTAAAAAGTTCTCTTTTTCTTGGACTCTCATTCTAATATGGAATGACAAATCTTAGATCTTAAAATATTAAATAAAAATGAAAATTTTCCTTAATGTTAACATGATTAGCCTGGATTAGAAAATAAAGCAGACTGGCTTTTGCTAACGTGCATTACAGTCTGGCTGAGGGTAGAGCAACATTCTTATTTGGGTATAGCCTACATATGTATTTTTGTCTGACCCCTGGACTGGTTCTATTGGTTTAACCTTTTTAATTCCACTTCCAATTTCAATAAACTTTATTGGCGTGGCAAGGAATGCAAGCATGACTAGAATCCATAAATTATACTTGTGACTCTAGGGCAGCAGGTTTCACAGAGGAAATGGGATTTTTTTCCCCTTGCATCTTCATTTTCCATTAAGTAAGGGAAATGGAAGAGAATGTTTCAGTCCTAGTAAGACAGAACAGAAGAAGGGGGAAAAAATGGACTTCTCAGTGGGGCTGCTTTCTGCAACGAGCCATTAGCAGGAAGCAAACATTGCCTTTAAAGAAATAAAAGAAAGACCAATTTAGCATTTTGTACGAAAATAAAGTGTGTTTCTAGGAGAATATCTAGGTTCTGTGGGGCCTGAAGTTTAACATAACTTTGTGGACCCTTTTTAAGCAAAGAAATTAAAATTACAAATTCAAAATTGGATTCAAAAGTGAATATTTAAAATGATAAAAGAAATCACAACAAATTATATATTTTAAAAAGCTGTCAAATAAAATAAACATCACAAAAATTCAAGAAAACCATAACATTTCTATTAATTTTCTGCCTAATACCTATATACTGCTTTTTCGCCGGCACCTCTTTCTATGACAATTTCTATATTTTCTAGAAATGGAATGGAAAGATAATTCAGTCTGTCTTCTAGCATAGTAGATCAAGTGAGTTTTAAATTAATGATAGTTTGGAAAGCTTTATTTCAGCCTCACAGTTCGTAGCTGCTAATGTCATGGCAAGATGCCCCTCTGTCGGGATGCATAAAACAGGTGACTTTAAAAATAGACATACATGGAGTTTGTAGGACCGCTTTAGGCATGTGCCCTACAATCTGAAGAGTTCTATAAACTCCACTTTGCATAATCCTCATTCAAAAAGAGAAAAATGTATGCTGTGTTTATAATTTTACATACTGCATTATTGAGGACATTCTTAACAGAAGAGGACTTCTGGTTTGAAAGGTTATCCTCCTATTAATTTTCAATGTTAAATGTTTGGGAAAATTATCTCAGACTGGCTTCTGGCCCCATAAATTTCAAACCTTCTTTCTTTCCCGCCACCTATACACTTGCAGTGTCTATTATGGCGGAGTCAGTTCATACAGCGATATGATCTCTGGTCTTCTGTCTTCAAGTCATGACCCTGGGCAAGTCAGCACAGAATATTCACGGAAGCCATTTCTACATGAGGATAATCAGGAATAACTTAACTCTACGTGAAAGTGATTGCAAACCATAAAAATTTATTCCACTAAACCAAGATTTCTCAATCTTGGCACTATTGACATCTTGAGCCCTGCAAATCTTTGTCGGTGGGAGGAAGCGGTGTTCTGTGAACTCCAGGTGTTTGGCAGCTCTCCTGGCCTCTGTAAGCCAGGAATAGTCCCACCCCAACCCCAGCTGTGACACCCCAACATGTCCCTAGACATTACTGAATGTCTCCTGAGAGGGCAAATTGCCCCGAGTTGAGAATCACTGCATTAGGCAAATCTAATGGCATTCCTAATTCATCTAGTTAGCTCACTACCGAAATGGTCCACAGCTATCCCAACATCACTCAGCGGGACACAACGCAGCGCAGGGCAAGTTGAAGAGGAAGGAGACAAAGTCTTAGCCAATGACAAGTACAACTTTTTTTTTTTTCTCGCAAATTTTACAAAAAGCTTATGATTATATGAGCACCTTGTTAGGAACCTCCCAGGGTTTTGGAAGGGGTCCATGCAAGGGGGCTTATGGATTAATCTTCATTAACTTTGCAATAAATCAGTTTCAGTTTGTACTTGAGACTACAAAGAAAATAATGGCTTTTGGTATTTTTATGCTCTAGTATTCAAGGGTTCCCTGATCTTGCATGAAATGTCCCTAGTGGGCAGTAGTTGTTTAAATTGTACTGAAGAGAGAAAAATCTAGACCAGTGAATGTTTCCTGGTTTCATTATTGCTCACCTTGGTCTCTACAGTGATGTGGCTGAAGGTCTGTCAGTGAAAACCTGTGTAGTGCCCAAATAAGATTAAGGAACTAAGCATTAAATAAAGTTAGATATGTTTCTTTCCTGCAGTGTGATGTTCTTCAAACGGAGTTGACAGTGAAGCCTTTTTTCATGGAATACTCGTATCATCTCGCTGGACACTAATATTATTTGGAAAACATTTTGGTGAATGCTGCTATTGTGGTAAGAAGATGGCATTCGGCACCAGGCTGTTTGGGTTCCATATCTTGGCTCAGCTCTTTACCAACAAGGTGGTCATAATAAAGTCAGTTAACCTCTGCAAGCTGCTGAGAGCTTATCTGCAAAACTGGGATCAAAACACCTGCCCTTGAGAATTATGTGAGGTTTAAAGATAGCACATAGAAAGTACCTTGTACAGTGCCTGACACATGGTATATATGCTATAAATCACACCTCCTATTAATGTTTGAGTGTGTTCCTTGAAGAGAAAGCATTAATCTGAAATCACAGGGAAGACATTTGTATTGAGCTGTGATCCTATTAGCTTTTACTTAATGTATGTTGATTGACTTTCTAGGGAGAATGAAATCTGCCTGGATTTGTTGAACCCCATGAAATGCTCAATAGTTATTTGTGTGACAATCTCTTGGCTCTGGAGGAAGCAAACAAGCAGCTTTTTCTGGTAGGGAATAAGGCACCATTAAATGAACATGGTCTTACATGAAATCATAGCATTCTCAGTAAGATTATACACTAAGTATTAACTGTGGTTGTGTCCGAGTGGGTAGGAATTGTGATGTTTTACAATTCTCTTCTTTCTAATTTTTCTGTAATGAACATGCATTATTTTTGTAATGAGGAAAAAAGTTATTTTTAAAATTTAAAATAATAAAACCCTGAGTTCCTTGATGCCAATGTTCTGGTAACACTCCCAGGGGGAGGAGATTGTGTCTACTCAGATACTGCAATACACAGCACAGTTCTTCCAAGACCTAAAAATAAGCATAGCCTTTAGGACTAAGAGAGATCTTAGGGATCATCTTTTCCTGTGCTTTCTTATGAAATATGAAGAAACGGAGCCCTGAGAGTGTGGGTACTTGCAAGCAGTCAATCAGTGATGGAACCGACACTCCTGTGCTTTTCAACATGTTGCTGTGTAACAAACCATGCCGATCCTAGGTGACCGGGAGAAGGGTTGGTTAAAAGTAATGTTAACGATTTATGTACTGTCAGTTCTACTTTTCACATTCTAATTCCTCCCAAGTTATCCTACTAATGTAATCCCAACTGTCTTATTCCTTTGCCTCTTAAAACAAGCTTTCAATGGCAAAAATCTAAAATAGTCACAGGCTGTCTTATAATCTCCTCTGATCTCTTTCTCCCTTTTGGTGTTTTCTCCCAAGTTCTGAATCGACCTCTTCTCCCCTACCCACAGTGTCTTATGCTGTTCCTGGCTGCATAAGTCTCTATCCTGGCCTTCACTCAAAACTTCCTCATTTTAAAGTGTTCATAATTCCAATTTTCTTCCCCCTCTGGACAACTCCAACTCAAACTTCAAGATTTACCTCAGATCTGTGGTCCTCTCTCTGAAGCCTGTACCCAGTTCCCAAGGTAGCATTTGTGGTTCCTCCATACAATTATCATTTATTAAAATTATGGTATGTTTCTTTCCCCAACAGGCATATGAGTGGGACAAGTCTAATTTGCTTTTGTAACAAGTTAACCTGTAATAGGGTGCTAAATAAATAGTGGCTGCATGAATGAATTAGCCTCCTGAGGGTAACTTCCGTCTGCTAGATGTTTAGAGAAAAATGATATGAAGAAATCATTCAAACTGAGGCATAAATGACTGATAGACCTTCTGTTCTAGCCTCACAGGAACATTTGAATGTTTGGTAAGACTCATAAAATGATGGCATTTTAGACAAAGTGTCTCTAGAGAGTGCTTCTAAATTCATAATCCACAGGCAATCAGGTCGTCCTGGTATATAGACTGGTCTGTATCTGAAGCAAACAGCAGCTAGAATAGTCTGGTACAAGGAACTAGTGAGGCGAAATACTGGAAAATCCTAGAAAGGCATTGGTAAGTTGGACGAGAGAGGGAGAAATGAGAACACATGGTCAGAATAACCAGTACAGCAGGTCCTAAAGTGGAAACTGGCAACGGGATCATTGTTCCTCACAGAGATTTGGTCACCAAAGTGTTCTTTCACTATACTAACTTAAATACAGCCTCTTCTGAGGTTTACATCAGAATAAATTTCATCCTCCAGTTTCACATTTCAGTAGCAGAAACTGACAACCCACATCCCAAATTGTCCCTATTAGAAGTGAGAGAAACAGATGGGCGGGGAATAAACAGAGTGAAGATATTTGTCACCCATGCTTGCTTGAAAATGACAGAAATTAATTGCTTCTTCATCGGTGTTTTCACAGCACGTTGTTTGTACCTCAGTTGTGCCCATCATTTTTGCCTTTATTCATAATTCTTTTTTCACTTATCATTCTCCCTGTCCCCATACTCACCCTTAGATGGTAACATACGCACCTGAAGGTTTGGGACCCTGTGCTCTATCTCTGTCCTCTCAATGCTGGGTACAGAACATTAAATATAGGAAGGAAGGGAGAGGGAAGGAGGGAGGGAGTGATGTAGACAGTAATTGCCATATTGGAAGGTATTGGTGGGGCTGGCCCTGGGGCTGAGTGGTTAAGTTTGCACGCTCTGCTTTGGAGGTGCGGGTTTCGCCAGTTCAGGTCCTGGGCTCGGACATGGCACCGCTCATCAGGCCGTACTGAGGCGGCATCCCACATGCCACAACTACAAGGACCCACAACTAGAATACACAACTGTTTACTGGGGGGCTTTGGGGAGAAGAAGAAGAAAATTAAAAAAAGGAATGTAT
The DNA here is from genome assembly GCF_021613505.1 of Equus quagga. Classification (NCBI taxonomy): domain Eukaryota; kingdom Metazoa; phylum Chordata; class Mammalia; order Perissodactyla; family Equidae; genus Equus; species Equus quagga. The sequence goes on from NC_060277.1 coordinate 8,561,532, forward strand.
TGGTAAATATGAAGGAGCATATGGGGATGTGGGGAGTGAGGTAATTGGATGGGCTGGAGCGGGGGGCGACGGAAGTTGAGGGTTAAGAGGAAGAAAAAGCAGATGGCAATGATAAACAAATCGCAATACCTAGTTTCAAATTCACTTGCATTTTCTGTGATTATTGCTGAGAGTTTCCCAGAATCTGGTGTTTCAATTTGTACTAGAGTAGTTAGGGCCAACTTTTCAATTTATTCCACTGCTAAATAATTAATCTGCCCTTGGGCTCCTTAGTAAACTGATCAGCAGCTGTATTACTACTGGACAAAATAGCTCTGTGATGGGCCTTGTCACTTACCAACTCAAGTGTCATTTTTCTTCTTGAGAAATCATACCTTTGGATCTGAATCACATAATTTCTTTTTAATGCAGGAGTAGGTTGCATAATTTCAAAGCATTTCTAATGTCTTACCTAGTCTCCTCAAACATGTCCATCTGCTAAGATTTATAGATTCTGTACCAAGATTTATTTTCCTTGACAGTTTTGTTAATAATTTGCAGGACCTGGTAGGTCATCCTAATCCCTTTCTCTCACCCAAATCCAAGGATAACTGGCAGATAGCAAGGTAACTGGCAAGGATAACACATAGAGGAGATAGGAACTTAAGAGCTAGCAAGAATCTGTGATTTAGAGATGAATACCCTTAGATTACATTTTAACCAATAGCCTTTCATAATGCAGAATCCACCCCCATTCTCATTTCATCCTGACAGCTGGTCAATTAGCACATGCCTGAGGATGCAATGTGAAATCTTGGATAAGGCACCCTAACTTTCTGTGACTTGGCATTTTTCATCTAAAAAGATTTAAGAAGCTGGGAGTTAGAACTTCTCAATCTATTCTATAAATCTATAAAACTTAAGTACGCATTCTCCTGAAGTAGTGTTTTTTTTTTTTCTGATTTATTGGTAGGCTTAGCTCCAGGTTTACAAAAATGAAAGCAATACATTAAAATATAAATAAGTAAAGAAATCAAGGTGAAAGAAAAATCAGGGTAGAATAGGCAAATAAGACCACTAGAAATTTAGTACATAACCAAGTAGATGAAAAAGTCACACACAGTTACTAAAGATGACTAAAAATTTAGCTCTGAGTTTCCTAGCAGGCAAAGTAAAAAAGGAAACCCTGACTGTCAAATAGTTATTCATAAAATATAAATACACATGGTTGCAAAGAAAGAAATCTTTCTTATCTATTAATCACACATTCTGTTCTTATACTTAGTCAAAATTTTACTTTCGGTAACATCATTTTGTTGAACCTAGTCTTGGTTTCAAAAGCAAAATATGAAAAAAACTATTTTTAATGATATTTTTCAGATATTGCAATATTAACTGTAATGATAGAAGTTATTCTTTTTTGGCCTTCGATATGTTTTAGTTATTTGTTTATTGTCCATCTCCTTCTGCTAGAATAGAAACACAGTGCAGAGATTTTTGCCTAGGTTGTGCCCTGCTGTATGAACAGTACCTAGAATAGTACCCAGCACTGTGAGGCATACAGTGAATATTTATTAAATAAATGAAGGAAAAAATCAGGTGTCGTGGGGCAGGCTCGAAGCAGAGGTATCTTACCACCCCTGAATTGAGGGTGGATAACCAATCACTGATCCTGGGCCATCGACCTGATCAGGATGTGTTTACTTAGGTATTTCACAGCTGAGAGACAACATTCTGAATAAGAGGTATAGACTTAGCTTTCCCTTCTTGAAACCATCTAGGAAGAGGGGAAACCCTCCAAACACCTAGATCTAAGATGACTTCACCAGCCCTAAACTGTCTCAGGGTGCAATCTCACTTTACTCAGGATGCCTTGGATTTACACTCACAGCTTCATTGCTGCAGTAGAAACTGAGTTCTGAGTTTCACACAATGAGCTGTGAATATAAACCTTCTGTATCTCTCGGTGTAAATAAGTGATGTTGACGGCTATTTATTATGCATGCAATAAGTATTTCATCGGCAGGAAGAACACAATAAGAAATAAACTAATAAGTCTGCATTCTTGATCAATGTTGTAGCTATCAAAAAAAAATTAGAAATGGAATAAAGGAAAAAATGGGCTTCAATATCTTGCATCAGAAAGATACTTGTAAACTTCCAATGGCCACAGGAGTTAAGATTTTCTCAGTTTATTCTATTATTCTTAAACTCTCTCTCCAGGGTTTGTTCTTTCATTATCTCAGAATTCTGTACATTTTCCTGCCAGACTATAAAGCTGCTTGACCTTGAAAAGTCTTTTCATTCATTCACCCATCCATTCATTCATTCATTTCTCAACTATCACTGATTGAACAACTGTGTGATAACTATTTTACGGGTGGAGATACAATGATAAACAATATACAGTCCTTGACTTGCAGGAAATTAGAGTGACAGCCTATGCAACAATGAAACAAAAGTTTGATTCCTAATGGGGCAATGAAGCCCAGAATTAATGACAAACTGATTCAGATATAAAAGATTCAAGCAAGTGGCTAGGATGACATGGGCTCCGGGCCTTGCAGACAATAGAAGAAATATTGTCTCAGCCCCTTCAGTGGCATATAATCTATGGAAGACAATGTAATGACAGGTACAACTATGCCAAATGGTATATACCAAAGGAAATATACCAAATGTAACTGATTAACCTTCAAGACAACTACTGATAAGGCTATCTCCTAGTTTATGTGTTCCTCTGAGTAAATAATATAATTCTACTGGACTAGAATGTGATTGCTTGCATTTATAGCAAAGGAACTGAAACAGAATGTTCAGAACGATATTTGTTGCAAACACAGAAAATGGCAAAAACCTTCAAAAAATTTTTATAAATTTTCTCTCACAATGTACCTTTCTGTGGTAATTCAGTATATTCTTGCCATTCAAAATCAGTATTTTGAAACAGCACATTCCTTAACACTGTAGACTCTGGGGTCACAGTACCTGGATCTGTGCTTCGGCTCCACCACTTACTTAAGCAAATTGTGTAACCTATTTGAGTATTGATTTTCTCCTCAGTTTTGTCATTTTTCATTTGAGCATGTAAAATGGATATCATAGCTTCAAGGATCAAACGAGATAACCCATGAATATGTGCTTCCTGTTCTGCTATAACAGCAATTATAAACTTGGTGGCTTAAAGCAACACAAATTTACTATCTTACAGTTCTGTAGGTCAGAAGTCTGAAATGGATTCCACTGGACTAAAATCAAGGTGTCAGGGGGGCTGCATTCCATATGGAGGCTCTAGGGGATAATCCATTCACTCGATTTTTCCACTTTCTAGAGTACACTTGCATTCCTTGGCTCGTGGCCCCCTCCTCTGTCTTCAAAGCTAGCAGTATAGCATTTTCTCTCCTCTCTGATCTCTGCTTCCATCCCTGTATCTTTTTTCTACTCTATTGCCTGCCTTATAAGGACTTTGTGGATTACATTGAGCCCACCCAGGATAACATTGCCATCTCAAGGTTCTTAACTTAATCACACCTGCAAAGACTCTTTTGCCATGTAAGGGAACATAGTCATAGGTTCCAAGGACATGAATATTTTGGGGGGGGGGGAGTGAAGGGGTTGTCAGTATTCTGCCTACCACCCCCATGGAAAGTGTTTTTTAAAAAATTAGCTAGTACTATCATTTCTTATGTAAATTCACATTGTCCACCAAGCTTCTCTAAAGTTTATATGAACTAGTTAAATGGACATTTTACATCACGCAGAAGCTGGAATAAAACCAGGCTTTGACCAACTCAGCCTCTGATTCTTTCCCCAGAGTGTTGTAGCTTGTGGTGCTTTGACTTTCTGCTGAGATTGGTGGACCATTAGTTCGTATCAGCTGTAGTTGTCAACAAATAAAATAGGTAATTGATTATTTCATTATGGCCCCAAAGAAATTGCATGTGATTTTAATACTCCACTGTGCTTGGATGGCTATTTCTTACTGAACTCTTCTCTGGGCTTATTTAGTTTAGGCAGTTGTGAACCTTTAAAAGCATAAAAACGGATGTTACAAGAAATCTGTATTTTATGCGTCTTCCAACACGGCTTCTCAGGTGATTTGAAAACATGGAACAATAAAATGAGAACTCATCTCCAGGATAGACAGGGATTGCAGTCAATGAGAGGCATATTTTGGTCAGTTACTTCCCAGAAAGCCTGTTGGAGTAAGAAGTTCAAGCTCCAAAAAGTGGTTTATACCTCCGGCCTTTTTTTCTTCCAGTCACACCATTACTTTCTTCAAGATTTAGCTCAAAACTGGTCATCCCCCAAAGGCTTTTGCCTCCAACTTCACTTCACCATGACCTAATAGTTTGCTTTCTATTCCTTCACATTTAGGAGAATATATATATATGTATGTATACATTACACACACAGTTTGTTGTCTCTTATTTTTTTGTCTGTTAAACTCAAATGTAAACTACTAATTCTCCTGTATCCCCCATAGAGTAACTATCACTGTGTTGTACACTTAATAAATGGTTGCAAATGACAAAATGAATTCTTTGCTTTGGTTAAAGAGGCCTTGAACACTGAAATGAGCCCTTATGTTTGCGCGTAGGCTTTAACGGTTCATTTTGCTGTCAGACTTCCCCTGGTTATGAATGCTGTGGCAGCACCAACAGTTTAAAGGAGGATTTTATTGAAGAACATTTGGAGGATGAGAAAAATCTCCAGGGCTTTGGAAGCACCACATTCTGTGTTCCGAATTCTATTTCACTCTGTCTCCAGACCAGAAGAAGCAGAGAAGAAAGATGGTAAGATCCACAGGGTTCCATACGTGAAACCAGGGCCCCAATCCCCTTCAGAAGTAAGTGGGAGGAAGGAAGGAGCATAGTCATTAGAGAATTTCTCATTCAGCTGTGTTAATTCTCCTCGGGCTGCAACTCTGCATATGAGCTCTTAACCCTGCAAAATATATTATTGAGTACATGATGTATTTAATTAGTTTTAAGAGTCATCCTCTTTCCTGGTTTTTACTAAAATAAACAAACGAAAAAAAAAAATCTCAGGATAATTTGTCCATTCAGATTAAAGGAATTCAAACAGGATTCAATGGGATACTACGTAGTCAGTGTCGTTTATACCTTCTCTCCTATGGCTAGCCAGGGGGGCAGGGGAAATATATATATACATATATCTATATATGGCATGGAAATTACTCACTAGTATAAAGCGTGAATAACGCACTATTGAGTGTCCCAGATGACTTCAACTCATCCTAGGGTACCATGAAAACCAAACACTTTTTCCTTCAGAGTTCAATCTTTTATTAGCATGATTAGACTAGGCTTTTTGAAAATGGGGAGAGACTCTGAAGTCAGAATATGTCAGCTCTGGAAGTGACTGTCACTGGCCCATCCCTCCAGCTCAATCCAATTCACACTTTTATGATTGGCTTCCTTTTTGACCCATGCTTGTTAATTATATCCAGCTGTAGGCAAATTGCTCTTCCAAATTGGCAACGCTGAGCTCTCAAAGCTGCTTGCTATTTTTTTTTTCCCCTGGATAAAACCTTCGGACCGTGCATTTTCTTGACTAGTGTTTCTGAACTAATCCTCAGTTATGGATATTTTAAAGGGTTCAAGGGACTCACAAAATAGCTCTGGTTTTGAGAACAGTGCATTTCTTTCCATTTGATCCAGAATTACCTAAGAACATATAGAGAGGAGAATTTCCTTAGAGATTTAGGCACATGGTCATGACTATTCCATTTGTTCCTGGATCCTCTGGTGTTAAGACCTAAGCAGTAACTGGCCAGGTTCCAGCACTACTCCAGGGAGCAATTGGGCTTTGCCCTACAGTCGAAAACTCCAACACCAGTCCAGAGCAACAGCTTTCAAAGGCACTAACGGTCGCCTTTTTTTTTTTTCTTTTTGAATGTCCCGGTTCTATTCAAGGACTTTATTGTCAGAAATTCCCTGCCCCTCCCTTCCTGGAGGACTCGACTGACAACATACCCACCCATGCAAGACTATTACTGTAAGGAAGTGCTTTTCGGTTTTCTTCTTCTTTTTTTTATCTCCTTTGAAAGAGAAAATGGAAGCTCGTTTCCACCAACCAGCCCAACAGGCTCTGTCTGAGGAATGGCGTTGAGGATTTTGACGCCTAACTCAAATGGAAGTTTTCAGAGATTAGAATTAGGTACCTAGGTATTGGGGAATGGGCAAAAGATGAGATTTGGAATCAGAATACGCAGGTCAGAGTGACAGCTCTGCTGTTGACCAGCATCATAACCCTGGCTAAGTATTTTATTCCCTCTAAACTTTGGTTTTCCTCATCCGTTACGTGAAATTAATAAAACTACCTGCCCTGCCTACTCCACAGGGTTGGACTGAGGAGACACCGAGATCATGTGGGTGAGTAGGCATTACAAACTGAAAAGCCTAATATTAGCAATTAGTTATTAACAAGCTGAGAATATTATCTAATTGCTTATAAATACATATTGTGGGTACACTCATGGTCTGTCAGTGGGTAAATAAAACCTTGCTTCTGCTGGGCCTCAGGTTTGTACATAATCCTTAAGTGGAACAAGAGAAAGAAAAGAACACTTACACAGCAATTACTATCACCCAGGCCCTTTCATATCTATACCTAAAGTAAATTTACATTTATATGAAAAATATATATTAAAAATATAGATTTCACTTAATCCTCTGAAAAATCTGATTGATTCGCCTCATTTTCATAGGGAAAAAACTGAGATACAGAGATATTAAATGCTGCTTATGGCAGTACTTCCTAAATTCTGTTCCCTGAACCCTAATCTTGAGTAATACTTCTCTACTGAAGAGTTCTATGGTCCCAAATTTGAGAACAATGCATTCCTTTCCCTGCCTCCAACAGATTCAGAGTGAGCAATACCATATTGGTAACCATGGAAAAGTCCTATATAGCAAAGAAGCCTGATATAGAGAAGGAAACTGTTGAACTTAACTTTGCTCAGTCCAGAGTTGTCCAAGCTTATTTGATCTGGAGACCCTATTTTCCAATTACACTTACTAAATTCTGATAGAACTGGGATTCCACAGAAAACATTTTTGGCAAATGCAGATCTAAATTTATGTTTGGATTAACTGTGTGGTAAATCTGTAATCAGAATACAAATTTGTCCTCTTTAAAAAGATATACTTTGGGCAGGCCCCATGGCCTCGTGGTTAAGATTGGTGTGCTCCCCTTCAGTGGCCTGGGTTCATGGGTTTGGATCCTGGACACCAACCTACACCACTTGTCAGCCGTGCTGTGGCAATGACCCATACAAAAAATAGAGGAAGATTGGCACAGATGTTAGCTCAGCAAAAACAAAATAAATAAATAAATAAATAAATAAAAAGATATACTTTATATACCAAAAACAGTAGGGAAATAGAGAAGGGCAGTTATAAAATTTTATTATTTTATATCCTCTACTAATTATATCAATATTATGGTTTATGGGTTTTTTTTCAGTCTTTTTTCTTAGTTGTAATCATAGCACATATTAACTTTTGTCTTCTGATTATTTCATTGTAGTAAAATATGCATAACATAAAACGTACCATTTTACCCACATTTAAGTATACAGTTCCGTGGCATTCAAGTACATTCCCATTGTTGTGCAAGTGTCACCACCATCCATCTCCACAATGCTTTCATCTTCCCAAACTGAAACTCTGTACTGTTTTCTGAGTTTTTTTACCCAACATTTTATCATAAGCATTTTTCCACATTGCAACTTACTCTTTTTTTTAATAATCTTCATTTCTAGTGGCTGTGAGATACTCTATCAAGATAATGCTCATGAATTTGCCTATTGTTGGACATTTATATTATTTCTACCTTTCCCTTTTGTAAATGATAAATATCTTTGTGTATATAAAACTTTCCATATTTTGGATTATTTCCTTAAAATAACTAGGAGAATAAAGAATATGAATATTTTAGTGATGTTTTTAATGCACATTGGCAATTTCCTTCTAAGTTATACCAAATTTATACTTCTTCTGTTAATTGATTGATACATCCATTCATTCTTTCAAATAAACAAAGGCCTAGAAGTTCCTAATATTTGCCAGTTACTATATGGAAGACACACACTCTTTACTCAAGTGATTTCAGTCCACTCTGGCCAGGATAAGTTATTGTGGTCAGCATCAGTGACAACTAAGGCCCAGTGGACTGATTTACTTGTGCAAAAGTTTTATTGCATTTCTTTGATTTTTAGTGGGAAGACATCCTTTCAGTTTGCTGATTTCTTTTAAGACTTTCCTTGCCCCTCTTTGTTTCCCCTGCCTACTGCTCACCCAAATATGTGCTGTCGGGCAAATTACTTAATCTCTAACCTTGTTTCCTTATTTGTCAAATGAGAGTAATGATTGTACCAGTGTCATAGGATTCTTGTCTGAACTTCAGGAGACATTGTATACTTAATGTCTCCATGACACTTTGTATATCATAAGTCAGTGCCTAGCACATTGTAAACACTCTGAAAACATTACCTGTTACTGTTATTACTTCCAGGATAAAAGTGAGATGAATCTTCTGTCAGTTGACCCAAAGAATGGGCAAGGTAAGAACTGTGTGTACTTTGCTCTGGCGCTCCAAGTCAATTTTTAAACAAGCTTTTTGCATGTTTAAACAAACAAATCTACCAGGTCATGAACTTTCTTCATCTTTCTTTCAAGAGTAGAAAAATAGATTAATTAGTATATGGATGGTGGGCTTTTGTTTTTCCCGAGGCATAGTGCTGCTAAATTTTACAAAGTTCTGCTGAGGCTTCAAAAGGAAAATATATGTCCTTAAGTTTTTTGTTCCTAGGATTTAGGAATGTTTCTCAATCAAAGAAACAGGAAGAATGATGTGCTAACAGTTATAGGTTAATGAGTTTAAAAAGATTCCAGGTTGCACCCTAAGGAAGAATGGACTTAGCTATGCTGGAATGAATTGACAAGTGTTGGGCTAGTCAGTGTGCTAATGAGCCAGCTATAAGATTCCAAATTCTGTTTAACCAAGCTTCTATTCTTATTTTTTCAGAGTCTTTCCCTTCAAGTTTTTATATACATATATATGTATATAAATTTTTTTCCTGTTCTGTCATAAGCCTGGTCATTAATTCCATATATTTAATTTCAATTAAAAATGCGTCAGTAAATTATGGGAACGTTATATTAAATCGAATTTTGCATTGTCTTGATTTACAAAGGCTAAAGATGTCTGAGTGACTGACAGATGTCAATCAATAGATTCTATTGTTCTAAGACTTGTATATATGACGTCAAAATTGTGAATAAAAAATTATGGTTCTGCAATTATGACCACATCTACTTTACTTGATATTTTGCAAAAATGAATGAAGTATGAACTACATATACAGTCTTTGCACAGAAGCAAGTAAGGGTGGCATATGGTGAAATCACTTCAAGCTGCTGAAAAAGTAGCAAACTAAAATACTTGACTGCATTATTTTCCTCCGCATAAAATCATCCTTTGCTGTTTTCGTTGTCGGGGTAAAGTCCTTTTGTTAAATCCTTGTCTTAAATAGCTATTAGATACTGAAAACAAAACCAAAACCCTCTTGTCCTCCAGCAGACCGGAGTGCAGGGAAAGAAGAGGAAGCCCTGATGTAGTTCCGAGCTTCCTCCTGAGGGAAGAAGTGCAAAGAGGCCGGAAGGTTTCAGAACAACCAGCAAAGTCGGTGAAGTAGAGAGTGAATCCAAAAATTCAGCAAACGACAAACCCGAAAGGAGACACGCCAGCTGCTCCCACTGGAAAGTTACCGAACGTTTATTTTGGTTCAAGTTTTATTTTTATATGAATAAGGAACAATAAGTTTTCTATGGGGGTGGGGAATCATTCCTTGTGACATGAATAAGGACAGGGAGTTTGCAGCGCAGGTGGCTGTCCCCTTAGAGGCTGCCGCGCTCCCCCTTTTCCTACCGCCAGCCGCGCGGGGGGCCCTCCGCCGTGGGGACGGAGCCCCGGGACGCCCCTGCTCGTCCTCTGCGCTCGGGCCACCCTGCGCACCAAACTCGCGCATCTCAAACTCTCATCTCGGCAGCGGGCCACCAGCGGCGCGGGGACCCCTTTCCCGCCGGTGCCCCGAGGGAGCGGGAACAAAGGCGGCGCGGGGCGCGGGCGCGCGGCCGGGCTGCGCGCGGCTCTCCGGGGGAGGCGGCGGCGGCGCGCCCGAGCCCGCATTCCTCCGAAGCGCCCGGAGCCCGTGGCGCGACGTCACCCGCGGCTCCGCCCCCGTCCCTCCCTGAGCAAAGTAACTCTTGCCGAACGGGAGCCGCCTCGGCCGAGCATGGAGAGCTGCCGCGGCGGCCGGCCGGCGATGCGGACGACGCCGGCGCCCCAGAGGTAGTCGGGCGACCGCGAAGCAGGCAGAGGCGCCGGCGGGCGCCCCCCGGCCTCGGCCCGCCGCCCCCCGTCGTGGATTGCGCCGCGATCCCCCCGGCAGCTCTTTGCCAAGCGGCTGGAAACTTCTCCCAAAGTCGACATGGATACGGCGGCGGCGGCGCTGCCCGCTTTTGTGGCGCTCCTGCTCCTGTCCCCGTGGCCTCTCCTCGGGTCGGCCCAAGGCCAGTTCTCCGCAGGTGAGTGGCCGGGGGGCGCCCGGAGCCCCGACGAAAGCCCCCGGGCTCGCGAGGCTGGAGGCGGCTGCTCGCCAGGGCCGGGGGCATGGATTTCGGGGCAGCTTTCGCGGCCCGGGGGGCACGGGGCAGAGGGAGACATGTCCCCAGAGTTGGTGCCAGGTGGGACGCGGGGCACGGGGCTGGGCGCGGCTTGGTGCAGGTAACTTTCCTCTTCGCTCCCCATTGTTCCGCTCCCGCTTGGGGCTCGGCCGGCCGGCTGTGCGGGTGCATGGAGGACAGGGCTTTTAGGGGACGCTGGTGGCCTCGGCGTCCGGCGCAGGCTGCACCGCGCTGGGCAAGAGAGAAAGAAAAAGTAGTTACGACTCCGAGGACGGCTACTCTGTTGCTCCTGGTGCGGGCTTGTTGCTGTCTGCCCCTAGAGCGTTCCAAAAACATTTCCCTGGGAAGCCATTGTCAGAAACGTGGAGACTCCGAGGGACTGACCTCGGCGCGCTTTGCCAGGTGCTTTTTGTCCCGGGAATAACCTCCCCGGACTATTGTCTAACTACTTCCCCGTCCCTCCCCCAGTCCCTTTCTCCTCCCCCGGCGTGGGGCTGCTCCCGGCTTTGCCCTGTGGTTCGGGCGCTGCACGGAGCAGGTTCCGTGTGTGTTGGCGGAACCTGGAAGATGTTTTGAAATACGATTCTAAGGATCCCGCCGAGCCATCCTGGGCAGCGAGGTCTGGGCGCCGGGTTGGGGAAGCCTGACTCCGGGGCCGGGAGCCCGCTCCTCGGGCAGAGCCGCAGGGAGGCTGGCCCAGCTACTCCTGGAGCCGGCCTGGGTGATGGGGCTGCGAACGGCTGCCGCTCGCCAGGAGAACCCAAAAGGAGGGATGTGTGCAGTCTCGCCCGTTAGCCCTTGGGGATCTAGATGAAGCCACTTGGAGAAGTCCATGAGGCGCTGTGGCTCGCCGTCCCGTCCTCTGTTCCCTTCCAGTTTTGTTATCTTTCCTCTTGGTTGCTTCTTTCCTTCTCTCCTCTGGGGGCTCTGAAGTTTCACCAGGTAGGCGCTGGGGAGCGGGCTCCCGGGCGCTCGTCTGCCTCCCGCCGGTCCTGACAACTTTTCTGGCCAATCCGCCCAGCTCAGCTTGGCTGGTGAGCGCATCTGCTGCCTTGGTGCGCGGTGCAGATGGAGACGCAGAGGTGGCCGAGGGGTGATGGAGAGGACAGGGAAAGCGACAGCCGCGCTCCTGGCTGAGGCCGCAGGACGCGGAGAGCGAACTTATTTTGCACTTGTCGGTTTTTCTCGTTATTGTGGCTGCCCTGTTTCCTGGAAATAAACTCGAATTGTTGTGATCCGGAGTAATGTTTATTTCCCTTCCGTTCCCTCCCTCGCCCCCCTTTAGAACTCTATAAAAGGAGTTAGACAACAGACTCCGGTGGCGGCGTGTATTGTGCACTCAGGCAGATGATAAAATGCAGCGTGTAGAGGAAAAGCTTTGTATATCGGTGATGTATGCAGAGGACCACAGCTCTATGCAGTGAAGGATTCGATGCTTAATTCAATTCTTTCTGGCGTCAGCATTACTGCATGCATCTCTGACATACGCTGCCGTTAGTATTGGAACCGTGCTTGATGTTAGTCATTATATGCAGGCAAGTTGGAGTGGGTATTGATTTCTGCACAGTGTTTGTCGCTGCACAGAGTCTACGCTTGAAAAGACGTGTAGTTTGTTAATTGAAAGTTTGAATTCTACCAGTTGCATGATTAAACTTACACGTATTCAAGAGTGGCGACTATTAATGTCTCAACGGCTGATGGATATATTTTTAGCAGTAAAGAAACTTTTCTTTTTCTCTTTTCAAATGTTATTTACCCTTTAATGAGCAAGCAAATATTACGTTTCCTCCAGCAAAATGTGCAGATGAGTTCTGATCCCAGGAGTTCAGATATCTCTAATGAGCAATTGTATTCTTACCTATCCAGTTCCAAGTAATTTAACCAAATATGCCTGGCTTTTATTTAGCAACAAAGCAAAACATTTGACTTTGTGTTCTATTTAAGTAAAAGAATGTGCAGTCCTAATAAGTACAGTTCTCACAGGACTGGATCTCAAAATTTTGCCATTCAACATTTACATGTATGCTCAGAAATGAATGCTTTTTATGCCTATAGTTTACCGTCAGATTGTGGATCTGCCTTTCTCCATAGATTGAAAGTTTGTTTTGTAAAAATTTACATTTTCTTGGTATCCATAGTCATTGGGTATTCTATCATCAGCTTTTATGGCAGTCAGATTTGTGGCAAAGACAGAGATTCAGAGATTGGAGGTGTATCCTTTCTTGCTGTTTTTCCTTATGTTCAACTTAAAATGATGAACTTTTATTTCTTTAGAGAAATTTAAGTAAAAAGGATTTAGAAGTCCTAAACAAACGTATGTTCAGGATTTTTAAACATCCTGTTAAATACGTCTTGTAAATCACATTCATTAAGGCCAGTTTACCACTTTGAGATATTGTGTGGTTCCTAATGTAGTAAGCTTCAAAAGCAAATTTTGAAAGACTGAGGAGTGTTGGATCTTTGATTTGTCATGTGCTCATCCAGTCTGCTTTGCTTAAACCGCAAATTTAAGAATATTTTCATCATTGTGACTTTTTTCTTAGCTTTTGGAGTTTGTGTAAAAATTCTGCATGGTGAGCCTCTTTAAAACTAGAACTTCCTATAATATCAACTTATATTTGTATTCTTTCAGTTTGATCTCTCACTTAAACTGACACTAGTGTCCTGTGTTAGATTTGGGGAAACTGAGGCGTAGAAGCACAAAGATGTGCTAAAGTTTATTCACTGGGTTGTGTAGCTGTCATCTCTTGATATCATCGTGTAAGAAAGTTTTCTGTGCTAGGACTCAGATGATAGACAAAACGAGTCACAGATGAGGTAACTTGGAGACTCAGCGTTCTCATCTGTAAAATGGGGATAATAATACCCATCCTGACCTCTTCACATGGTTTTTATGAGGATGGTGTGAAATAATTTATGTCAACTGGCACTGTAAATTGTAAAGCGTTACACAGCTGTCTGGGGTGTAATCATCATCCATTAAGGCAGCTGAGCGCCTTGACTTCCTGTGCCTGCTTTCACACTCACCTCACGAGGCCAGGCTGTTCAGGAGTCTGTGTGTGTGTGTTTCCCTTGGCCAGTCACTCATTTATTCATTATTAAACATGAACAACCTATCTTGGCCAGACCATAAGTTTATCAGCACAGTGAAAGAAATTATCCTTTATTTTTCAATTTTTTTTTACTTGCCTATTGTAAGTCCTTCCTTGAGGTGAACCTGTGGAAGAGTCACAATTAACATTCCTGGTATTCTAATTGTACAAGAAATATGTTTTTAGTCAGTTTCTTTGGCTGTTCAACTATTGGTTGTACAGCTTTTTCATCTCAGTGTGGAGAAAAATATTCAGCTTTTTAGATGCAGTCTTATCAATGACCTAGAGAGGGACTATTGTCTCTCTGGTGTGATGTGAGCCTGGAAATGCAGCTCAAGATCCTGCTTTGGATGTAGTTTCTGGCATGCCACACTGTAAGCGTGCACTCATTTGATCCCATAGGACCTTGCAACTCGTCGAAGCAGTGCCACTTTCTTAGCATCTGGTTCCTTGATGTCTTTGTATGTGAAGTTAATTTCTCTTATACATACTACCTACCAGGAAGATACATCAGAGACAGCTTGTTTTAAGATTTGCCTGTTAGTTTTCTAGTTTTGATTGGCCAGACTCTCTCCAGATTTTAATACTGGTAATGGTATGTAACCAGACATTTCCAGGACTGGTTTTTCTCTCACAAGTCTCCTTCTATCTGAGGGGTAGATTTTCCTAGATCACAAGATGTCGTTTGTGTCTGGCCTCCCAGACGGGAAGAGGCAGCGCTGGCCGCTGTTTGGGCTTTGGCATCTGTCTGCTGACAGCTCTTCTCTTTGTGTTCATAGATGTGAATTTGAAAAATAAATCAACCCCTCTGCCACTCCACCCCTCTCCCACACTCCTTCCCGCTCCTGTCCAGCAACAACAAAGCCCCCCACGCATCTACACAAAATCACAGCCTTTTTATTTTCGCCAGATATCTTTTGGTGCTGGACATGTTCTTAAAAACTGGAAATATGACTCAGCCACTACCCAGAGCAAATGCCAATCCTCCCAGCAAACCTCAAATTTCTAGCAATGATGATTTACTACATGTTTTTATGGTCTTTAAAAAACATTTAGTTCATGTGATATGGTCCTATTTTATAGAGAAACCATGTTGCCTACTATTACTTTTGAAGTGCACTGTTCTACGTCTGCTCAAGGTGGTATTAAAGACAGTGCAAATCATGCTAAATATGGATCTGCTTCTCAGAGGCATGGAAAATTCTGTCCTCATCTGCCCTGTGCTGTTCCCATACCCTGACTTCTCTTCATGGAAGGCAGGAAGAGGAATACTGGAAGATCGCTCAGGAAACATCAAGAGAGTTTACAGGTTGTTCTTAAAGACAAAACAAAGAGCACTGGGATTGTGTGTGTGTTTGATCTTTTATTTTATTTTATTTTCTAAGGAGGGAAAAAAGGCCTATTTTTGACTTGTTTATTGGAATCAGCCCTTGCCTTTGTCCAAACACCTTCATTTCTTCTTCTGTGGATGTAAAGATTCTCCTTTGGGTATTCCTCTCAGACTTTACCCTTGGATCATATCTGATTTCTGTTCCTTTATCAAATAGCGTTTCTCTTTGTCTAAAAAGGTTATAACTGCTTTTGAACATGACTTGTTTTTTCATCAAAACTCCTGCCTGCTGTTTGTTATAGTTACTGAATAATGGTATTTTATTAGTTCATGATATGTCTTCAAATGATGTTTGATGACAAAGTAAGTGAGTAAGTACATCACTCAGGCTAATTTTTTTTTCACTTGAAGCCAGAAACAGACTCGCAAATCCATGAAGTAATCTTTTAATGTCACGGAATATTTGTTT
Source organism: Equus quagga (assembly GCF_021613505.1). Taxonomy (NCBI): domain Eukaryota; kingdom Metazoa; phylum Chordata; class Mammalia; order Perissodactyla; family Equidae; genus Equus; species Equus quagga. The sequence goes on from NC_060277.1 coordinate 8,577,117, forward strand.
GTTTCTGCTTACATATCTCTGAGTGGAAGAGAGACTTTAAGTTCCTTTTTGTAAATGTGGTAGAAAAAACTTGGGTACCTTATTGCCTGATATTTTAAGATAAGTGGGAGAAGTTAATACATCTATGCTTTGGAACACTTAAAAAAATTATGTTTGAATGTTTGATATCAATGAGAACTCTGGAGGTAGATGGTTTACAAACTTCAGACTCCCTCGCAGTGGGAATGTGTTTATATGAAAAATGCTCTTAAAGAAACATAGTTCCACATAAAAGGTTTTATTAGTCCCATGAAGATTCTGTTGTGAGATGAATGTTTATTTTCCTGTGGTATGCTTGTGGGAATTCTTTTGATTTGTAGTTAATATTTTAGTAATAAAAACTGAGCTTACATAATTAAATAAACTTAGTTTTATGAGGTTTTGCAGATTGTTGAGGTTCTGGGAAAACATTGGGCCTGATGTAAGGATCACATTGATCCTTTTGTGGAACAGTGCCATTTCCCCACTTAACTCTGGTTGAATTTTTTGGCATTCTCTTCTGTGTGTTGATAATCCATAAAAATTACAAGTGGCTTATTTTGTCACTTACAATTGTTTTAGGAGCAAATTAAGTACTCCTGAATGAAATTATCCGTGTTTCCACTTAATATGATTGTAGAGTTCTGTTAATAAAAGTGATGAACAGGGCGGTGCTGGCTGATTCCTTCTACAGGTGTCATTCTAGGAATTATTTTCATAAGAGGAACTCAGAAATAAAGCCAAATAAAATAGTGTCTAGTGGAGTTATAGTTTGCATTTATTTTGTTGGGAAGGCTGAAAGAAGTAGATATGTAAAGATATAAATATGTAAATTTGTATCAGCAAATTCAAGAGTAGAGAGGGGAAGTCTTTCTAGGGCCCTCGCTACCCACCTAGGAGTTGATGGCTGATTGCCTCATGGTCACTGGATTCGTTAACTTCAAGGTGCCCTTGAATTTTGCTACTTGAATTTGGGTCCATGGACCACATATACTCACATCTTAACAATGATACACCTTTTTTTTTTTTTGTGAGGAAGATTAGCCCTGAGCTAACATCTGTGCCAATCTTCCTCTATTTTATATGGGATGCCACCACAGTGTGGCTTGACGAGTGGAGCTGGGTCAACGCCCAGGATCCGAAACTGCAAACCCCAGGCTGTGGAAGTGGAGTGTGCAAACTTAACCACTATGCCACCAAGTGGGCCCCAACAATGTTAGAACTTGATATTTAAAAGGTTCAGGTGAGAAGGAAGCTAAGGACATGTGCAGATGGGATCAAACTCCTATACTTATATTCTGGAAAGAGTATTGAAAATAGATAATTATTTTGTCTATTTCATAGATGAAGAAACTGAAAGGGAAAATAAAGTATACACTATATAATATATTGGACTCTACTATACTTTTAATAGGAAAATAATAAATCTTCCTCCAGATTGGTGTCTATTTATATAAACCCTTGTCAATGCAGCCGCTCCTTAACCAGCTGCTTGTAGGCTGATTCTCCAAACCCTCCCCAGGGCAGCAGCTGACCAGCTACAGAAATTCCCCTAATCCTTGTCCGGTGGTGGGGTGACCTAGCAGCTGCTTAACTGGCAGACTGGCCACAGCTCTGTGATGTGATTCGCCTTAGGTCATTCCGCAAATTCAAGAGTAGAGAGGAAGCCTTTCTAGGGTCCTCACTGCCCACCTAGGGGTTGATGGCTGATTGCTGCAAGGTCATTGGATTCATCAACTGCAAGGTGCCCTAGAATTTTGCCACGTGAATTGTGGTCCATGGACCACCGTCATCAGCATCACCTGGGAACTTGTGATGATCTTGTGATCACCTGTCAGAGCCCACCACAGACCTTCTGACTCAGAATCTGCCGCTTAATATAATCCCCAGTGATTTGCTTGAACATTTAATTTTGAGAAACACTGTTCTAGGACGAAGAAAGCATGGTTTGAAATGTTTTTCCACATGCACTTTACTGTAGAATTGTAAAAGTATTGCAAAAGGATTAATTACAACATGAAAACAAATTTCCCTGGAATTGTATTTCTGATCAGTATTTACTTAATTATAATTTAACAACTCAGACATGTCAAAACAACACTATTCAAATTTTTTTAAAGAATACATACTCAGACAATTTTGAAAGAAATATTTTCGTAAGACAATAAAAATAGGCTAAGTAGTTTTGGTTATGAACATGCTGTCTAAGAAGATTTAAAGATAAACGTATGAGGAATTGAACGTGGTATATGCCAAGTCATTTTTACTTAGTATATTGATATGTTGATACAGGAAACAGTATTCCTTCTGACATTGCTAGTAGCAGCAGTTTCTCGTTTTACATTTCTCTTTTTCTCCTACGTGTAATTTAAGGATCTCCGTAATAAGGAGCTCATTTATGGGACAATCAAATTTAATGAATGGGAGTTAGGTAGAATGCATTAAATATCACTGGTGTTCTTTTTAGTATCTTTCTTGCTCATATTTAAGAACAGATAGTCTTGTCAGTTTCCCAAGAGAAAAATTATGATGTAATAGACAGTGTACACTATTCATGTCAAAACACAATTTTACTTGCATTTTATAGCTTGCTTTAGCATTCTTTTAGAAAATGAATTTTCCCAGAAGACCTAATTGCCTTCTTATTAATGAGCCTGTAAGTGTGTTTTGTTACCCATTTACTATTCTAAATGTGTCTACTTTTGCTGGCTGTTTCAACACTGTAGTCTCTGATTAAATCACGACTGCTAGATTGGTTCTTGCCATTGACTGGCAATTCAGAAAATACTGGCATAATGACATGGTTATGGCAGAGACTAATGAAAAACGAGAAGTATAAATTAGTGTTAACCCATAATAGTTGGTTGTGTTGTGTGATACTGGGAGCTGGAGTTTGTGGTGATACACAGCAGAATTCTGTGCTCATTTGACTGTAAATGAAAGTCTGCTTAACCTAAACTGTTTGAATTACAAAAGCCATAGTTGCTGGATTAATGATTTCCATGGTTATTTGACACACTGGCATTTAAGAAGAGGTTTAATTGGAGACAGATCAGTGTTGGAGGAGAACTTGGAGATGGCGAGAAACTCTGAAAGGTACTTCCGTGTATCTTCAAGAGCTTCAGAGTCCGAAGGCTTTGACTCCTCGCTTTTTCCAATTTTACTCCAATTTCTAGAGTTTGCCTTTTGTACTAGTTCTACTTTTATTCTTGTCAGCAATAAACAGGCTCGTTTATTCTCTCACACATTGGAGAGGGGAGATTTCCCCAAAGCAATTGCAAAAACAACAATGGGAGCTGCCATTTACTGAATTCCTGCAACCTGCCAGGCCTTATGATCAATGTTTGACATAATTTTAAATGCTCACAATAATCCTTTAAGATTGGAATCATCTCCATTTTATAAACGGAGGTCTAAAAGGTTAAGTAACAACTTTCCTCGGGTGATGGTGTGAGGAACTACCAGAGCCAAGATTCGTTATTAAATAGAGACACATATGTGTAGTCATTAGACATTCTTTTTGGTTGCATATTGGCAGAAAGTGCAGCCCAGACTGGTTGCAACAAAAGCAGAATTTATTGTCTCTCCTAGCTGACAGTTCAGGTGGCGCTTCCTTTAGGAGTTCACACAATTCCTTTGGGATATGATCTCTCTGTCTGCTCAACTTAGCTCTGGGTTGTTCGAGGAGCTTCATTTTTAGGCTCCGTGTGGAGGCGAGGTGGCTTTGGCAGCTGCCACATCATAAGATTCCAGTTCAGGTCTATTAGGAAAATGTGATCTTATGTGCTGGTTGCACCTGAAAAGGCCCTGAGATTCACTCTGATTGGATCCGGTGAATCATATGTCCAGCCCCTGAATCAAAGGCTCTGACTGAGGGGCAGTAAGTGCCCTGATTGGCTTGGTCCACTAGGATTATGGGATCAGCCCCGCATCCCCACCCAGGTCAGGTGTACTGATCAGTTGTCAACAGTAGGGGCATGGGTTCTCAAAAGGGAGCCAAACTACAGTGTAGTTGTTCCAGATGAAACTCAGGTGCGGTAAAAGCACAGAAAGAGCAGCGTGCACCTGTGTGTATTTATAATCCTTCTGAGGGGGAAGAAAGGAGATGGTAAGGAAGAGACACTTGGATGAGATGGTTCCCAGCTCTGAACCAATATAGGTGGGAACTCCAGGAAGACTTGGTGGTCTAAGCCCTCATGTCTAAGATGAAGGAGTTGGAGGAAGAAGGGAGGAAAGAGGCAACTTGTGCCTGGCAGGATTGTGTGCATTGCACATCAGCCGATCATAATTTAGGGAGTGTTTCTTTTTTGGTTTTCCCTTTAAGCCCTGCTTTAAAACATAATTTTATTATTTTCATTATTTTTCTCTTTGCCTCAGTATCGAAAAAGTCCAATGTTAAAAATTCATAGAATTTTGTGTGCTGAAAGGGACCTTGGAAATGAATATCCCTTCATTCAGTAAACTTGCCCAGAGTCATACAGCCTGGAAGAACTTGAACTCAAACTCAAGATTTTGATTTATAGGTCACTGTTTTTTATAACATATATGTCGTTTGCTTAACAGTGATTTATATAGATAATTATTTAAAGTTTTATTTAATTATTTTGGTTTGTATTCTGTAGTTCTAAAAGAATATTTCCAAATGCAAAGCTGACTTAATGACTAGCTTTAGTTAGATCAGTAATCCAAATATAAGGTGATACTAATTAATATATCTGAGACTAAAAGAGACCGTCTTCCACAACTGCTTGGTTCCCAGCTGTCCTACAGGATTTATGTATATATATATATGTGCATGAATAGGTATTTGCACGTATGCATTTATTTTTAATAGAAGCCAAAGGGTAAGTCACACTGTGATAAATGATACTGATTGATACAGAGGATAAAACCTAGTCACTCTTCACTCTTTGGAAAGTAATTTCGAAAAACTCAAAGGAGGTGAAGGTGAACTTGTTTATCATTTTGATCTTCTCGGCTCTGCTGCCTAACCTTATAATACAAACCTGAGCAACACAGGGTATTCGAAAGAGTTGTTGTAAGAAGGTACTGAGTAAAGACTAAAAGGCAGGGCAGTAGCACCCTCCTCCTCTCACATGAGGGATAGCGGACTGGTATTAGATACCATGTTTCTGCCAGTGGCCCAGAGCTGGGTGTGACTGAGGACCAGGGGCCCAAATGTGGCTGTGCCAGTTTAGACCAGAGTGTCATCCCCAAGCCCTTCCACGGTTGTGGATGGCGCTTCTCTGGCCAGAGCTGGCCCGGCATGTAGGATGCAGGCAGTGGGTGTGGACGAGGCATGTAGGGTGCAGGCATCGAGTGTGGAGGAAGGCTTGCTGAGTAGAGCATGCTTCCTTCTGTCACTGGGGCTTCTTTTCACAGCCTTTGTTTCTTATCTTAAAGAACTTAATGAATAATGATTTTCTTCCTTGTGTTTTGCCTGCTTTCTCTGTGACTCTTTTTTACCCCTTATTATATCCTTATCAGGTGTGATAAGTGTGACTCCTGAATGACGAAGGTTGTAATAATTTGTCTGACAACCTGTCTAGTTGAAGCAGAGGGCTGTCTGGCCTCGACACATTATTGCCCCTTCATCTAAACTCACATTTAAGTACTTAGGGAATAGATGAGGTGCAGGGGTTGGCAGCCTCCTGCTTCAGAGAGAGCAGAAGGCTTCTTTGGAGATCCATGTATGAAACCGTTTTAGTGCACAGAGCATGGGGCTTGCTCTAAGACTGTGTTGTCCCCGTCTTCACTCTGTCACTTTCTGGCTCTGAGATTTGGAGGTAATTATTTTCTGCTTGATCCTTAATTTCCTTATCACTAAAACGGGACTATTACAATGAAGAGTGATTTTAATATCTTCTCTAGTTACTCAATAGGACACTTTTAAAGGTAAGATTAGTAAAATATGTGAAAGTACTTTTATAATTGTAAACTACCATAAAAATGTAAATTTTTTTTTGGGACTATAAACTTTGATAATAAGGAAATTTATTGTTGCTGAAGGCACAAAGTATATGCTGAAGAATGAAAAATGAAAACAGTAGATATCTGTTTGCACATCTAAGTTATACACTGCTTATCTGAGTTGTTTGCATATTGAAGTTTTTGAGGAAAGTGGTATGATAAAGAAGAGTCAGTAAGGATCTTGTGAATAGTGGGTAATCTTGTTATGTATCATAAAATGTAGCCCCCCAAATTCATTTTCACATATATGTATTTCTTATATATTTAAGTAAATTTTTCTCTGTAATGCTACAAAATAGGTTTTGTATTCTCACCAGATACGTTAATAAAAATTATGTGATTATAAAATATTTTTACTGTCAATTTTTAAACATCTGTTTTAAGGACTGAGATCACATATAGCAAGTTGTTTGTATTGATTTTCTTTTTGAATATTTTCATGAAGAGAGAAAAAATGCTTTTGCTGTCTGAGCTGGTTTGCCTAGTTGGTGAGAGCATGATTCTGTCAAGGTTTGTATCCCTTTGTTTATTCTTTGACTCCACGTATCTTTGAGCATCTACTACGTGACAAGGCTGCATCAGGTCCTGGGTATGCTGGCAGGTAGGCCAGGTATTGTCCCTGTGCTGTGGGAGCATATGTGAGTTTATTGAAGAACAGTAATCTTTGCATAGCTTCACATGTAGTAATGTAGCTGGGTATGCTGGCAGGTAGGCCAGGTATTGTCCCTGTGCTGTGGAAGCATATGTGAGTTTATTGAAGAACAGTAATCCCACCACATGTAGTAATTCACGGGGGAAGCCTGAGGTTATTTTGTAACTGACCATCCCCCTGTGGCTTGGCAAGTCTCAAAGCACAGTCTGTCTCTCACAATTTGCTGGTCCACTTTAGACCTTGCCTGGGAGAATGCAGTGGGTCAGCCCTCCTTCCACATCCTTGAGTCTACACACAAAAACCTAGGAGCCTACCAGAAAAGAATTATGTAAAAATTTGCCACAACGATAGTAAAATTCCACCAAGTGGAATTTCCCAAAAGTTGAGTAATCGGAAGTGTATAAACAAGTCGGGTAAAAGAGAGAGCATGTTTGTTTTCTGGAAGCTCACAGTCACTGACTCTCCCTCTGGGAGCAGGAGCAGGAAGGTTGGGGGCATCCTCGTAGAGGACAGTGCATGTAAATGTGCATTCACAATCTGAACGTTCTTACGCAGAGGCCGTGGTTGTTTGGCTGCATTCATATTTGCTGTGACCTACAGCTGCTCATCAACTGCCACTGTTGCCTCGACAGCGGTTTCAGCGGAGGGAGTTGTTCTGAGCAGTGGGCAGGCCCTAGAGAGGGAGGCCAGAGGCCAACAGAGAGGCCTGGCGGCTGGGAATGAGCGTAGGCCATGACCATCCCTGAACTGCCCCAGTACCTCATCCCAGAAGCAGAGCAAGTTCTGTTCCTGGGGCTTTGGTCATTCATTTTGAGGGGAGCAATGGTGTTGTCATTTAAATACACCCATTGCCCTACTAGAAAATCGAGATTTTGAAAATCTCTGTTAAGGGAGGCCCACATGACTTGGAGGGTGTGAATTAAGAAGAAAAGTAATTTTGGAGAAGCGTAAATTTTTTCTAAGCAAAATCAAGTGCTGAATTACATAGGTGAAAGCTTCGGAAGTAGAAATTTAGACAACTATTTTGCTTTATTCGAGTCACTAACATTTTGTTGCCTCCTTTATGTTTAAGCAAAGGACACTCATAGACTGTATAACATAAGGTTTAAGATCACAGATTTTGGAACCTGACTGCCTGAGCATGAATACTGATTCCACTGTTTTCTTGCTCTGTGACCTAACCACTTCCCTTCGGTTTCAACATCTATAAAGTGGGATTATCCAGGAACCTATCCCAGACGTTTGTTTTGAGGAATACTGAGTTAAAGTGCTTCAAAGAGTGCCTGGCACACTAATAAAATTCATTCAGTTTAGCTTTTATTGTCATCATCATCATTATTACTGGACTAAATTAACCGGTGTTTGCAAAATATCTAATCCCATGCTGTTATCTCCTAAAATTTCTAACTGCATTATCTTTTACTTTAAAATAAAACCAGCAGAGAGTAGAAATAGGAAGCCTGAAATAAATCAACTCAATATGTTGATTAACAAAGACCTGTGGAAATTAATAAACAGAAACCTCATTAAGATGGAGTTGGGATGCCAAAAGGGGGAGCTCTCACATCCTACCTTCCATAGCAGAGCCAAACAGGAAGAAGAAAAGACCTCCTCTTCTTGACGAGCAGGAAGCTCAGCCAATGAGAGACTGTCACAACAGGGCCAGTGAAAAGCCCCTGTCCTTCAAACTCTTAATTCCTCCGATGGATTCTTTGTTGACAACAGCCCTCCCAACTTCCTCTTCCCCTGTAAAAAAGAGTTTCTCTTCTTGCTGCTGGAGACTTGCACTTGGCTCGCCACGGTTGCATACTCTGAATTGCAATTCTTTGCTAATCCTAAATAAACCCATTTTTGCTGGAGAAGTAACTGGCTGCCCATTTGCCTACAGTCAACACACCACAGCAAGCACTGTAAAGAATATAATTGAATGTTTATGGAAACGAGGCAATTTTACATTGATTCCTAAGAATCAGAATCTTAGGATGAAAGACAAGACAAAACAAAACATCCAGAAAAGTGATGGGTGGGGGAGCTCAGGTGAATGTGCCAAAAGCATCAAGTTTTAGGTATAAAATACCTAAAAAATCTTTGGAAAATGCATTTAACGTTTCTTAGGTAGGTTGGAGGAGGTGGGAGATTTTGGGCATTCATGAAAGTTTTTACCCCCTGGAGAGATTCAATCTCAGATAAAATATGAAAACTCTAATTTGGGAATAAGATTAAAATGGGAATTGACCAGAAAGTTAAGGAGTGAGAACAAACCACCTTCAAGAAGTGTCCGTCCCCATGAGACTAATGTCCGGTCTCGGAGTAGCACTCAGATTTGGAAATCAGATCGTTAGAATTAAGCAGAAGAGAGACCTCCTTAGCTCCTAAAGAATGTTGTTTCCCCAAAGGTTATAGGGTGAGAAAAGGATATTTGCACTGCTCTATTTGCATTTGACACCCAGCAAGTAAATGCGGTACTGGCATTTAGAACGTCCATTTGCCTATGAATTCTAGATAACGTGTTTTTGTTTTCTTTTCTTCCTTAGCCCAGTTAGTTTCAAATCCATTTAAACCCAAAGACTTTTTCAAGCCACTATCAACAAGGTAAAGCCATTTTAGAGTCCTGTGTACAGAGCGTGGGGCTGTCTAAACTTTTGACAACTGTTAGCTCACTTGCAGAGTTGCTCCCTGGCCAGGGTCAACCTACAAAAACAGAAACCAGTTTAAGAGGCAAGGTATTTGGGATCAAAGAATTGCAATTCGGGGAGCACAGATTCAGATGGAAACTCAAATCGTGTCCTGATTACAGGAGAAAGGCTCAGAGTTGTTATGGGAAGAAGAGGGGAAGATGAGGTAAGTTGCGTTAAAGAAGAGTTCATTGGTGCTAGATGAGGTAAGGCTAGGTGTGTACTTCATAGATTGTTTAGTGATTCGGTCATCAGCAAAGTCCAATTTTATCAGTCCTTATAAACAGGATATTCTCATTCTTAGTGACTTCTTGGAATGTTGGTGGTTTGGTCCAGCTTGGAAGGTAAAGAAAACAAGACGTGCAAGCCAATTCCTCTGAAATGGCTGCTCTGGCTCTATTTTAATATGGCTTCATGCATGTCATCTTTCACGCCAGTCAATTCAGAAGAAAGCCTAAACTTCTCTAAGCTTCAACGAAGATTTCAGGTTTGATTCAGGCTTTCCATTTCGTGTACTCATTCTCTTTCTTGATGTATGTCTTCTAGCTTTAGTTGAAACAAACTTTCCTTTTCCATGTTATACTTCTGAAATTATTTGTTCTCTAGATGTAATTAAAAATTTCTGTCAGCTTTTGTATCAAAGAAACTCTTTGCACTGAAGGTTTGAATCTCGCTGAAATAAACGCGCTTATAATATTCAATTTACCATAATAATGCCATTTTGTATCCTGACTGGATGCTCCCATGACATAGTTCTTTGTGATTGTGGTGGCAGCAAGTGTCTTCATATGCTCTTCTCCCTTTAAGGAGTCCGTTTCTTAAGATGCTGCATTTTGGTACACTGTTTGAACAGGTTCATAGTCTTAATATGAAGGAGCAATAAAAAAAACAAACTTCTGTAGCACATGTAAATTTAATTATGGGACCATTCGAAACAGGGGATGAAAACCTGGACTGCTTGTTTTGGGCTCCAGAATCATGACCCAGTTATTGTTTGGAAAGCACACTGGCCCTTATATGTCACAACAAATATCTAAAGGATACTCAATCAGAAAAAGATTAATTGAGAATGTCAGACCTATTATGGAATGAAAACACGATATAACAGACAGTATACTTAAATATAACAATATATACAGGAACTATAAATTCTACCCAGTGTGGTTCAAACTGTGGCTTCCAGTGTTTTTTCATGAGGCAGTTGGAGAAGCCCTGAACCAGGCAATATTAGAGCAGATACCTCCTGAAGAAGCCACGGGTTCTGAGTCCTCCCTTTTAAGGCAAAGTCACCTAGATCCTGCAGATCAGATCTTGTCCTTTTCTGGCCCCTTCCTGTCAGGAATGCAGATCCCAGGTGAGGCCTGGGAATTGCGTGGAGGGCTGTTTTTCACTTCTTAGCTTAGGTACAGGATTTTCCGCAGTTAACGTGCTGTTCATGTAAGTATCCATTTAAGATCTTTTCTGGTCTCTCAGCAGTTTGCTCACAGTTGGGAGTTGGGATACCAGGAGGCAGAAGCACTCTGTCCAGCCCCATCACTCGTTCATAATTGTACCACAAACTTCCCCAGTTGCTAACGCATTTTAGAAAGGCATGTAATTTTATTAAGATGTCTCCGGTTGCTTTCAAATATAGTCAAGTAAAGGAGAGGAGAAATGGGAGGGGCAGGATGACATATCAGCATTTACCTTTTCAGGTGTCAATGCCTTGAAAGCAGTGAGAGGCTTCCTTTGAGGTGGAGACTTTTGTTGTTGTTGACATCCCCATCTATTGTGGGGATTACAGTTTCATCGAGCACTGTCTTTGATGTGAGCACTGACAAAAAGGATATATCTATTCTGTACATTATGGCAGTGGACTGGAACTTTAATGACAGCATGTCAAATGTAATATCCTTTCGAGCTTGTTAAAATAGGTGATACCAGTCTAAATTATTAGCCCTTTCTTTCTGGCAATACCTTGTCAGGGCAGGCAGCATTGATTTGTGCATTCATGTGATTGATTGAAATCCCTGGTAGAGAGCCGGTGAGCTAGTGGCCTCTTCTTTCAATAAGATGTGTATGGCAGAGCTTGTCTCACTCCTTTCATGTTAATTTGGTTAAATTCACCAGGTATTTAATGGCTCTCCATTTAGTGCCTGGCAGTGCATTTAGCACAGAGGGCAAAAAGATGGAAAAGTTGATTAAGCCTCTGCACCCAAGGACCTCATAGACTCATTGGGGGATCTAGAAATAAATGTTATAATTCAGAGTGGGAGGAACAATGAGAGAGTGCCATCAGGACACGGAGAAAGGACAGTCACTGACTTCTAGGGTGATTTGTTAGGCCTTTCTGGAGCAGAAGGCCATCAAAGGCAAATTTCCCAAGAATTGGCACACAATGCTCATGGAAAAATGAGGAAGTAATGGTGATGGTGGTAAATGTTTAACAATCAATTCTCAAAAAACAGACCGCCCCCATATTCAGTTTTTAGCATTTGCCCATTTCCACTGTGTAAACAATCCCACTGTGGCTGATTTCACATTACCACTGTGACATCCCTGAACATAGAGTTGGGAAGAGATGCATAATAGCACACCTCTGTTTAGTATTTCCACCATACAGATACAAGAGAAGTAAATAACCTCAAAACATAAATGTAATATAAGAGTAGTAAAATAATTAGGAAGTGATGAGTTTTGAGTTAATACCTGTGTTTTAAGTATAATTTATTCAAATGTAAGTTTCTGTAATTTAATTTTTAAAAATGGTTGTGATTGACAACTGGCTTACAAAAGTGCTGAAGATTTTAACAATTGGCTGTCAGGTGCTGGTCTAGGCTTGCTCCAGCACACCACCCGATGCATTATAATCTTGGATGTGGGTGTGAGGGGCCCAGGGAGTGACTCCTCTTTAATTATGGGGTCTTTCTGTAACATTCTCCTCAAAGAGCATAATTTAATGTGAGAAAGACTAGTCCATCTTGAAACCAATTAGCAAAGACTTAGTTATCAACAAGGCTTGGGTTCATTGTTATAAAATGCTGATGTCAGAGGCTTTTGGAGCATCTGCCATGGAGCCTAATCTCAGGAAAAGTCCCAAGAAGACTGGCTTTCTGCTTACCTCAAGTTTCCTCACTGCACAGGGTGAATATTGTTGGTTGTAGGTATTCGTGTCAGTAGTCAAGCTCTCTTCAAGGACTGTTAACTTAGAGTCCTGTTAAGTCTACTTAAAGAGTAAGCTCTTAAATGCCTTTGAATTGTGTACATTTTCATGCTAAGCACCATCTTTTCCAGAATATTACACAGTAGGTGGTGTTTTTCCAGCCAATATAGCTTGAAAATTATTTTATAATCCTTGTAGTAACGTCCTGCCTGTGGCCCACAAGAGCAGCCAGCATTTGAGTTACTTAGAAATATTGGAAGAATAAACACGTCACTGAAAGTGAATGGATTTGCATCCCATTCTGCTTTACATTAATGATCTTTTATTATTATTTTCCACTGAATTCTACAGTTAGCTAAAGTTACTTCTGACTATTTTACTTGGTTTAAAAAAGTTTTTCATTATTTAATCTATCCTAATGTCACATACAAGTGGAATGTTGTTTTAACACCTGCTCCTATAATCCTTATTTGCATAAGACAAGAATATTCCATGTTCTAAAAAATGTCCTATAGGTTAATCCTGCAGTGCTAGATGAAAATTCCTATGCCTCATAAACGATATTCACACTTCAGAGTATGTTGTAAGGTATTTTTTGAAATTGGCAGATTGTGAATATGTTGTACATATATATATATATTTCTTCCTTTTAGTAGGAGGGTGTGTGTGTGTGTGTGTGTGTGTGTTCATTGAATTTAGTAATATGTGACAAAGTGCTGACAGTCCCCAAGTGACTTATTTTGGCAAAATGGATTTCTCTGTATGATTTCTCTCTGTATATCTTACATAAAATCTTTCATCTCATATCTGGAAAAAGAAATCTGTCTTCCCTGATATTGTTCATATAAGAACAATTTCAAGAATTTGGAAGCATTCCAAACTTCACAACTTAAAACTAGATTCCATAACAAAATTTTCCCAGTGTGTTCAAAACAGAATGTGGATTTAATTCTTCTCAATTACTGGTCTCACTTCCTTGAAGAAACCCAAGTGGGAAAAGTGGTAGTGACAGATATTACTCAGTATTCATAAAGGTGTAGTACTAAGTTGACTGGACTTTGTGTTTTCTGCACTTACATGGTTATAGGAAAGAGGCGTATGTTATTATAAACTCTTAGGGATTTACTTTATAAAATCACTTTCTGCTGTATAATCTGGAATCAGCAGACTTTAAAGTCAGTCTCTTACCTTTATGCCTACAATACTATAGGAATTAATTGATATTCAGAGTGATGGCTGAATTAGCTAATTGTAATCAAAGATTTAATTATGCTAGGTATATTGTAATTCATAAGGCTGGAAAGCTGACCAATAGTGGCCACAGTGATTAAAATGAAAGACTCTTCCCTCAATTCTGAATTAATCACATGATCATATTACGCAGGACAACCCATTTTAGAGCACCTGTTTCTGACAGACAACTTCTACTTTATATTACTTTGTATCTCAACACTGTTTATTCAGCAGGGCCTGATGAAGATCTGTAATTCATTTCTCACTGTATTTACCCACTTCTTCATTGAAGCCCGATGACATGACACAACAATGCCTGGGCATCAGGGTTTTACCTGGTTGTGGATCAGAAGCTGGAGTCATTGGTATATATTTCTCTGGGCTGGTTATATGTCTTGTCTCGACTGTCATTTCAACTGCAAAAAATATACCCTTTTTTTAATGTTTTTAGGTCCACTGGCCTATAGTGACATTTAGTTTTAAAGATATCATCTTCAGGGGCCAGCCTGTTGGCATAGTGGTTAAGTTCACGCACTCTGCTTCGGTAGCCCAGGGTTCGTGGGTTCGGATCCTGGGCATGGACCTACATACTGCTCCTCAAGCCATGATGTGGCAGGTGTTCCACGGATAAAATAGAGGAAGATTGGCGTGGATGTTAGCTCAGGGACAATCTTCCTCAAGCAAAAAGAGGGAGATTGGCAACAGATGTTAGCTCAGGACCAATTTTCCTCAGCCCTCCCCCCCACCCCGAAAAAATTATCTTCAATAGCTAACATTTTAGTGTTCACTGGATCTAGCACTGACTAAATACTTTATAAACATCAGCTCAGTATTTTCAAAGTGCATGTAACCACTGATTTTGTGAGTACTGATTTCAATTCAGTAGGTAGCAGCTTAAAAAAACATGAATTAGAAGAGAATATAAGAATAGCAATAATAAAAGCAAGCATGCGTCTCATGGGGAAGTATTGTTTCATGACAGTTTGGTTTTAATTAAATAGATTTATACATCTTTATGTCTCTGTGTACTGAGTCACAATGTGAAATGAATTTCTCACTATGGGTCTGACAAAAAGTGGGAAAGCCACTATACTTTTTCATATACAGTAATGCTCACTACAATCCTCTGAAGTAACCCAAGGTCTGTGATGGGCCCAAGGTCACACAATTGATAAACTCCAAGGTCATTCTTTATTATGCTCTTCCACTTCTGGTAGACTATAAAGAGCACAGGGTTTGCTTAATTTGTGAGTGAGGGATTTAATTTCCCCGTGCCTGTTTCCTTATCTTCAGTTTGGGGACAGCGCCACCATTACCCTAACTATTTACAGGGTTGTAAGGATCAAATAAAGTAATTGGTGTGAATATGCTTTTCCACCCTTGAAAGATCTGTACAAATGTGTGATTATTACAACGACTTACTCTTTGGCTCTTCAAACACTAGTTGATACCAGGTTTGACTGGAAATAGTTGGATTAAGTGCCTTTTGAAGTATTTTTCCAACTCAAAAGTCTACAATTCTGTTTCATGAGTAGAGATCCCTCCTGTTGAGTAGTTTTTTGTTTCTTGTTTATGACAAGATGTGGTGCTGAATGAAGAAGCTATGGTTTTTATTTATATTTACTTTTCCTATTTTGGTGTTGCTCTTGACACAACCACAGAAGGCAAATGTACTTTGGACATACCTGTACAAACTCATTATTCACATTTGTCTTCAAATAAACTTGCATCTTGATTATAAAAGAAAAATAACACTGTAAATAAAACTTGATTTTTAAAAAAAATTTCAAATACCAATAGTATACTCAATGGAACATCTAAAAAATTCTGAGTAAAAAGATATCCAAGACTTAAAGAAAAACAACAACAAAGGAACAAAACAGGACCACAAACCCTCCAAGTGATTGTAAAAATTGTGAGTTGAGGTATTTCAGTGAATAAAAGTAGCTGTCTTCTATGTTTCTATTATTCTTTCTCTCAGTCATAGATCTTTCTATCTATGTGGCCATCTAGCGAAACTTCTTGTTAAGATATTTGTTTTTATTCCATACTTATGTTGTGGCCTAATTCCAGAATATATTGATAAAAATCTACATATTTTGCCTTTTGTTTGTCAGTATGGCATAACTTCATATTGCAGTATACATCCTGAAGGCTTAGAGTTATGAACAGTATCATAATTAAACGTATTTTGCAGTGGTTAGAGGAAGAGGCAGTTATCTGGACAGAGGAGCATTGATGCCTCTGTTCTTCATCAGTCCCTGAGTCTAGTCTTACTAAAAGCAGAGGAGGATATTGGGATGCAAATTAGGTGGAGGAAGGCTCTTTGCCAAGTGTTGTTTATTGAACTGAGCAAATCTCTCCTCCGTGGCTTGGAGGGAGCTGGTCAGGTTAAGCGGGCAGGAAGAGCAACATAGTACCCAGTGCTGAGGTTTCTCAAAGGAATATAGCCCAAATGTAGATTCCCTGGGCTCCTGCTGGAAGGGACAGGGCTGGAGGCCCCTCCCCATCCAGGAGCCCAGGTTGGGAAGACTGCCTGTTTTGAAACTGGGAACTGTCCACAGTTTGGAAGTTGGGGTCCTTGGAATGGAAGCTAGGCTGTGATTTATCTGTTAACAACTTGACAGAAAGAGAGTGAGTGTTAAGGAAATAGAGTGAGTACAGTTTCAGGAGTTTTATTTACAGTTCCTAAGAGAACTAATTGTTTTACTTTTTCACACTTCAGATATAAACAGTTCGTATGCTAATAACACAGCATCCATACCTATTCATGAGAAAAATTCTCTAGAGGACTTACGTTAGTCACTATGTTAAAAAACTTATTGTTAGAAAAAATACTTCAAAGTATAAGAAACATGTTCTTTTAGAGTGTCCTGCAATTCAGATCTTAAAATGATTCACAAAATCCTCTTACTCCACTTCCAGTTAATGAGATTTTACTGTTTATGAGTTAGCTACATCTAATAGAAAGAGAAAAGAAGAACCTTTCTGATAAGTGATAATCACTTAAACTTCAGATTGGAACTAACAGAACAGGGCTCATCAAAATATGGATGAGTTAACACTGAGAGGGAATGTGTAAGAGTGATGGGGTAAGACATAAAGGAGGGGAAATGGGAAGAATTAGTTAAAACAAGAAAGCCGACATATTTCAATGTATGACTCTTGCTTTGATGTTTACTTAAGTCTGAAATTTTACATTTACTCATTTCAGAGCAAGATGAAAATCTCAAGTATTTAGAGCAATTTTATTTCTGTCTAGTTTGTGTTAAAAGTACTATTTTTTCAGTGCAAAGCCAGGGATAATTAATTAAAAATATTTAAGAAAGAGAGCTTACTTTAATGTTATTTTCCTCATTCCTTCGCATCTTAAAACTATTAATATTAAGATTAGTGTTCTGCTAGTGACTGGCCCTTAGCTTGTTTCTTTTGTCCCTCTGAAGTGAACACTTACTTTGGACAGCTGGTAGTATAGAACTCAGTCATCTCCAATTCTAACAATTGATAGAAGGCCATCGTATAAGTGATTGCTCACATCCTGTTGTGTATGTGGGAGGGCTGTGGCATAGTGTTATTTTGCTATCCTTTTTGGACGTTGCCCTTTTTAGTTTATAACTAACCTAATGTTTGTTCCCTATAATGTGTTACTCATTTCCGAGCCAGCTTGGCCTTCTTTAGTTTACTGTGCTGCAAGCACTATAAACGTATTCTGAGTAAAATTTTCTGAGGGAAACTATAGTCTTCTCTGTTTATAAAAATTTTTATTATAAAATGAGAACAATTCCACAAACCACACCTGAAAATGTCATTACATCATCATTAGTTCATCATCACACCTTGTGTGACATTTACGCTTTCTGTAAATCTGGAAGCAGTGAGAATTGGTTTATTCAATGTTTATGTCCTTAGAAGATAATGAATTTCACAGGATGGTAATAATTTTAAAGGCTGTATGTGTTGTTACTAATGGTGAAGCTGAAGGAAGTTACATACTTTCAAAGATTGCTGTCTTTCTGATCCTCTAGGACAGGACATGTAAGGATTAAATCTTGACCTGGTCTCAGATCCCAAGATGCTAAATTAAATATCTTACTTCATTTTGGCTTAATATTTGTATATTTAAGAATAGTCTTTTATTGAATACTAATTGTACGTATCGCGTATACCTAGAAATTGTCAACATATAAATTGTATGATAAATTCCTTAATAGATAAAGTATATAACAATCATAGACAAAATTTCGTTATTAATATTCTGTTTTCCATTTTACTACTGGATAGGGTCTTAGGACTAGCACCCTGTCTGTCTGTCCTCCTTTCCACCTCAAGATCTAGGAAAAGGTTTGTTCAGCCTCGCACGTTGCTGGACCCTAGGATGAGACTGCCTCGTTAGGCCTGCTTCTTCTCCCAAGGTTCTGGGGGCACTCACTGCCTCTTTAAGTATACATTGAGCTCCATTACTGTGGCGTGCTTTAGGGACTGACGCGTGGTCCTTTACATCAGGGTCCTTACAGTCTAGCCTTATAAGGGTCATTCTGAGCACCGTGTGAAAAATGGTTTGGAGGGGGCCATGTGGATTTTGGTGAGACCAGTTAGGAGGACCTCTTTGTAACGTAAGTGAGGGATGCTGGTAGTCTGGATGAGGGTAGGGTGGGAGAGAAGCCACCATGTATTTCGAAGGTAGGAACGATAGGGCTTGCTGATCGATTTGTGGGGACTCGGTGAGAGGAAAAGATGAGAGGTGCTTTGTAAGCACGTGGGTTGAATTGTGACATTTACCAAGAAAGAGAAAATTAAAGTTGAATTTTTGACCTTTGTCTTCGTGAGAATTTAAAAGCAAATTTGCATGTTGCTTTTTTCCCTGCATAATTCTGTTTGAGGCATCATGGCTGAATATTCTTATTTTTCAAATCATTTCCCTTTCTACTATGGTTTAAGGTATGTGTGTAATTGTACGAGCACGTGTGTCTGTTGAAAACTTAAGTTGTTTAAAATTACCCATTTCGGTTCCAAACAACTAACTGATCCTTGCTCTCAGGCACTTTGCTATATTAATTCTCTCTCCTTTACAATTTAGCTTCCTTAAGTGATAAGCTTTACTATTTCTGGAGTTCTTCCCTTGGTAACTTTCTCTTCTTTGGAATATACATAAATACATATATATATGCATATGTATACGCCCACCCTTCCACACTTAGACACTTTCTTTTAGACTGCACTGAGTTGGTGTGTAATAAAATATGGAGAGAGGAAAAAAATTAAAACAAATTGTTTTTAATGGATTGTCTTAGAAAATGGACACATACTAGAAGGTTGAGAACTGAGAATTTTTTTGCATGTGAGAATAGCAAAGATTTTACCATTTGGCTGCTTCCTGAAGTCAGAAAAATAGGAATTGGACACTTATTTTTCCCCACATACTTTGAGGGCATTATGACAGTTTTAATGTGAATTGTAAAATGTAGGAGGCATACTCTAATTCCCTTTCACGCACATAAATCAAGTTTCAGGCTCTTTCGGAAATGTTTACTAGAAAACATCATGGGCAGATTTTAAAATGCTTTTGGATTGCATGACGGCATGGTGCCACTTCGATTGAAGGCTTGTACTATTTTTTCTTTCCCAAAGAGTCAAGATAAATCCTGTAAACATTTTTTCTCATTTTGTTGTTTCTGTTGGACCATTGTGTTTGGCTCTAACCTTTTACCTGCCAGGAAACAAAAGTGTTTTCTTACTCCAGGGCCCTGCTGAGGGCCCGCTGTTGGGCAGCAGTTTCAAGGTTCTTCCCTATTTATACACCATAATTCTGGCTGATCAGAACACTTCCTAAGTCTTATCCGAAGTGTAATACCCTAATGTTAGGGGCTGTATTTTGAAGGGAAATCTTGGTCAAAATTGACCAGAATGCAGCTCATTTTATTTTTTTAATATAAAATCTAATTTAATTAAATTATTATATCCTTTAAAAAATGGTTATGATGAACTTCAACATAAAACTTAGTCTACCAAACCTCAAACAAATTCACCAAATAGCAGGTTCCAGTAACTAGTCTTTATTCATTCACCATTAAAACTAACAACAAATGTGTTAAGCCACTAGGATATGGTAGGTACTGGGTTAGGTTCTATTTTTGACGTTGCCCTGCAGGAGCTTCAGTCTGTTGAGAGAAAAGGATATGTTGATAAATGTTGTAACTACTTAGGAATGAGCTGCTGAGAGAAGACAGACCGGGGAAGGAACTGACTCTACCCGGAAAAGCTGGGAAAAGCATCGTAGATGGGGGAACAGTTGTAAGTCTTATCCTTGGAGTTTCCGGATGAAGAGCGCAAGAGTGGCTTAAGTATTTGCAGCATAACAGTATGATAAATTCGATAATAGCGTTAGGTTTGGGGCATGGTGGGAACACACCGAAGAGGCAGATTTCTCAGTTGGGGGTGGATGGATCAAGTTTACCTAGGAAGGGGTACCAGTATTGAGATCTGAAGATGTGCAGGAATTAGAAGAGTAAGAGAGAGCCAGTCAGGACTTTCTATGCAGAGAGGGCAGCCCGTGAAAGGCCCAGGAATAAAGCAGTGAAGACTGCTGCTGTGATCTTCGAAGACACTAGGGATGAGTGGGGCAATTTGTTGGGTCAGGTTGTGAAAACCTTGGGTCCCAAGGAGCGTTGACTATCTTGGAGGCAGCCTGATGATGGAAAGATTTTAGGCAGGCGAGTGATAGGATCAGACTTCCACAATTAGAAGATTATGTTAAATTCTTTAAAAAATTGGGAACATGGGTGAATCATCCCCAGGGAAAGCTTCCTCACTTAGAACTCTTCCTGCCTTGATGCTTGGGCTGTTAGTTACCTACCTAGCAGCCTTAGCTTTTGTGTCCTGTGCTTGTGGTAATTTTTACTACCCTTGTCCTTGTTGCTGCCCGACATTCTCTTGTGCATCACGTTTGTGGTTCCAAGGCCCCCAGCCGGGATCAAGAAGGGTGGTTGAAAAAGGAACAAGGGAAAAAAATTATGTATCAGTGTAAGCCTAATGTTAATTTTGGTAGTAGATTTTGGTGTCCATATGAGTACTTGAGTCTATGTAAATTAATCTGACATTCTCATCCCCGTTTTCCAGCTTGGGAATTAACCACGGGTAAAATAATTGGAAATTATTGGTATAACCCAAACTACATTACAGCTGCCAAGTGTAGATACATGGGAGCCAGGCTGCTTTTGTCTGCTTCCTCATAAACATTCTTTCCGCATTCTTTATCAGCACATAATCCTGAGGCACAAAAAGCCTTTGTGTCCCACTGGGAATGTGAGAAAATCAAACCTATATATTGGTTTTGTTTCTGGTTGGGAGCCACTAACATTTCTATGTTAACCACCCAAGTTTTGAATTGAGATAAATATTTTCAGCAAGATGTCTCCTACATTTCCCCCAAAGATATCACCATTCCAATACAAGATATCTTAAAGACAGACTATAAATGTTTTTCATCCACCTGATGCTGTGACTTGTGGGTCCTTGTTAGAAATGGAAATTTAATGGAGCTTGGCCTAATAGTAAGCACTTATATTGCACTTCCTATGTGCCAAGACACTTAATGTAAATTAGCACATTTAATCTTCAGCACAGTCATCTGAGGTGGGTATTATTGGTATACACTCTTATGGATTGAATTGTGTGCCCCCTGCCTGTGCCCCCACCCCCCAGATTCATGTGTTGAAGCCCTAACCCCCAATATGACTGTATGTGGAGATAGAGCCTTTAAAGAGGGAATTAAGATTAAATGAGATCGTAAGGGTGGGGCCCTAATCCAATAGGACTTGGTGTCTTTATAGAAAGAAAAGAGACACCAGGGATGCATGCACATAGAGAAAAGGCCATGAGAGGACACAGGGAGAAGGCAGCCATTTGCCAGCCAAGGAGAGAAGCTTTAGGAGAACCTTGCCAGCACCTTGACCTTGGACTTCCAGCCTTTCTTGGAACTTTGAGAAAATAAATTTGTTGTTTAAGCCACCCAGTCTGTGGTATTTTGTTATGACAGCCCTATCAGATTGATTCAGACAAATTTTGCACATGGGGAAGTGGAGGGCCAGAGAGAGATTAAGCAGCTGGCTCAAGGTCACACAGCTAGAAAATAACAGAGTCGGGATTCACACTTGGAAAGTATGATTACGTAATCAGTGTGGTTAACCACCATGCTATCCTGGGTCTCATGTGGATAGAGCTTCCCAGTATTTGGACCTGAGTGGTGTGACTACAGACTGCCTCAGCATTTTCCCTCCCCTCCTTTCCTTCACCCGTCCTACTGCTTTCTAGTCCGCCATATCCAGGGACTGGTCACTTTGGGCTGTACTGTGTAGGAATGATCCATCTGCAGAATCCCTTACTCTTATCATGGTTGGTAATTTGCTGTGGCTCAAGCAATTTCGTGGTTTGGAATGAGCAGGGTCAGCAAACACTGCTAAAATTTTTCTTGTCATGCATTAACTTTTCAAATAATAACAAAACTCACCTTCATTTTTTCCCAGCGTTAATCTCATTATTTCTGTTAAAGGCTGCTTTTGTAGTATATCCCTGACTGTCGTCTTTTGGAAAAAAAATTCTGAGAAAAGACAGCAAGAGGGCAAGGGAGAGGAAAAAGAGAAGTTGTTTGAATTAAAGTGGCCATATTAATGCCCAAGACTGGTCTAACTGATGAACCGAGCACTTTCTAATTATTTAAAAATATGTTTAATATGTTATGTGTTTTAAAATAGGTTAGTGTTTTGGTGGATACTTTTTTTTTTTAAATGTTTTTCCTTTTTTTTTTTTCTTCTTAAGATTGGCACCTGGGCTAAAAACTGTTGCCAATCTTTTTTTTTTTTTTTCTGCTTTTTCTCCCCAAACCCGCTCTGTACTCAGTTGTATATCTTAGTTGCAGGTCCTTCTAGTTGTAGGATGTGGGACGCCGCCTCAGTGTGGCCTGACGAGCGGTGCCATGTCCGTGCCCAGGATCCGAACCCTGGGCCGCTACAGTGGAGTGCACGAACTTAACCACTCAGCCACGGAGCTGGCCCTTGGTGGATACTTATGCCTCAGTAAACCAAAGAAATGGTGCAGTTGTGAAATGCAGTACAGTGACCATTGAAGGTAACTTGTGGGATCTTTTCTGAAAACACAAATACAGAATGGATTACATACATATTTACATTGAGATTGGCCTGGGAAATAATAAAAAATTTATTTCTGAGCTTACTAAACATTTCCCATGAATGTGCACCTGTGTAGGTGGTATAGGAAAAGAAAACTTACAGTGAACACCTGGACTCTTGTCCTGATCTCCTTTTAAGATGTAATTAAATGAAGACTAGTTTGTGTTCAGTGTCAGGGGCCTTTTATATAAGTGTAATTTGATACAGATATTTAGACACATACAAAGAATAAAATTACATTATATTAATCTTTACATTTTATATTTTATTTAATTTCATATGGTTGAGAGTCACATGGTAAGCATAGTTTAGTTTCTGAAACCATGTTGATATCACTTCACTTGTTATTATGCTAGAGGCTTGAGAATAGCATCATTTCCTAGTGAGATTTGCTCCCAGTTTATGGGCCAGCCCACTACCTGCTCTGTGTACAGGACTCTTACCAGGATTAGAAAAAAACAAGAGAATGTACTTTACTATTAAGTGTGAAACTCTAAACATAAACTGCCTTTGGAATGATTTATGAAGGTTTTTTTTCCTATCATGGAACTACTTTGTTATCTTGGTATTTCTGTGTATAATTCAGTAGAAAATATATTCCATTTTTCAAAATAAGACATTTGTCTTTTTAAGTTATCTTATTTAATACCTGCATGTACACTCCTCATTTTATGGCACTGAAATCGGCTGCTGTGAAAATATTTTCAAAACCCTAGGCTTATGGTTTGTGGAAAGTATATCAGAGAATCACATCAATTGTTTTTTTTTTTTTTTAAAGTATGCTCTTCTCTCAAGCCTACTCACAGTAAAAATAAAGGATGTAAATTATGAGAAAAAGATTATTTTCATATATGGTAGAGTTTTTTCTTTCCCATTAGAGATGAATGGCTTTATGTCTCAGTGTAAATTTGTTTTATGTCTGTAAACTTGTCCTAGTTTTAAACTATTTGCCAGTGAAGGGTGAAAGAAAGTAATTCTTTCATTATAGCTGAAATTCACTTTTATTTTAAGAACTGTCATCAGATTTTAAAGAATTAAATGACATTTACATATGTTTGTTGAAAGACTTCAGAACACACTATATATACTAATACAGGTGTAATGATTTTCTTCTTGAATCACACCCCTCTCAATCCCCACTCTCAGAAACGATAGATTCAGCCTACTTATTGGCAAATCTAACTGTAAATAGGAAGTTCTTCTCTGCATTTAAGCAGTTTTAGGGTGGAATTATCTAACATGCTTCTGATTTTGACACCAATTCCGATGTATGTTTTTTCAACACCACGAAGCAATTAATTCTGACACTATCTACCTGGAGATGTCTTCTACCTGGAGTTAGTCCTACAAGACTGGACCCCCCCTACTGCCTACCTTCAGATGGCCAATTGCAAATCCAGGTTGTCACCTGTGCTGCTGACAGACTACAGATTGGAGGTTCCCACAACTTCCTTCTTGGGTTCGATTAATGTCATAGAGTGGCTCACAGAACTCAGAGAAACATTTTAGTTACTAGATTACCGGTTTATTATAAAATGGATGTAATGCAGGAACAGCCAGATGGAAGAGATGCATAGGGCAAGGTAGGGAGAAAGGATGGGGAGCTTCTATGCCCTCTCCACGCCACTCTCCCCAAATCTCCACGTGTTCACCAACCTGGAAGCTCTCCAAACCCCGTCCTTTTGTGTTTTTATGGAGGATTCATTACATAGGCATGATTGGTTAAATCATTGACCATTGGTTATTGAGTCAACCTGCAGCCTCTCTCCCCTCCCAGAGGTGTGTGTTGGGGGTGAGGGTGGGAATGAAAGTTCCAACCCTCCAATCACACACTTGGTTCCCCTGACAACCAGTCCCCATCCTTAGGTGCTTTGCAAAGGTCATTTCATTAACATAAACTCAGATGTGGTTGAAAGGGGTTTGTTATGAATATCAAAACCTTTATAGCTCTTACCACTTGAAAGATTCCAAGAGTTTTAGGAGCTCTGTCAAGAAATGGGGACCAAATATATATTTCTTATTATAAATCACAATATCACAATGCTCAAGATGAAAAGTGAGGTGGAACCCTGGTTTCAAAGATAATCATCTGCTTTTGTTTAGGATCCTAGAGAAGGCAGCTGTGGTTTGTGGATGCCCAGCATCTTTTCCCCCTTCTGATGGCAGCATCCGCATTTTGCACTGGGAAGCTATACCTCCTGATTGCAGGCAGTCTTGGAGGAACTTTCAGTCAAGGTGTCCTACCTTCCTTTATCCAGGGCATAGGTAGCTGAGCCACACTAGAAAAATAAAAGCCCTTCCCTAGAATTTATTAAACTGGACGAGAAAGTCATTTACTAAAAGGTGGTGAAAACTCTAAAATTTAAAATATGAGAGCTCGTGGCATCCATCTTTCCTGCCACGTGGAGAAAGCAGTAGAAGAGTGTTAGAGAGAGGAACTAGAGATTTCACATCATGTTAAAAATCCCTAATTCCAACTGTTAAAAACAAGACAGCAGGCCCAAAAGGGAGTCTCTTATGCTAAGCCCCACATCACCAAATCAAGACTTAACTACAATTTCCACTCTCCCAGAAGTGGAATCTTAAACTGGTCAATCAGGATTTGTCTGATAAGCACTAGTTAGGAAATCTGCCTGATGGATCCCTGTCATTTCCTAAAGGAAGGGTAACCTTGCAGTAACCAATTTGCTTTTTTGCCTAGTATAGCTTCCTTGTTTCTGCTCCCTTTTGCCTGTAAAGGTCTTTCATTTTTTACATCTCTTCCTCCTCCTCCTTTCTGTCTGCTAGATTAGATGCTGCCTGATTCTTAAGTTGTTCACAAAGCCAATAAGATCTTTAACATTTACTCAGTTGAATTTTATTTTTAACTCAACTGTTTATAAGAACCGACTTCTTTCTTGCACATCTTATGGTTTGATTATTCACTGTTTTCTTTAATTGCACCAGTCAATACCTTTCTCCTTTTGCCTAAGCAAGTTTGAGTTCAGTTTCTGTCACTTGCAACCAAACTGATAGTCACCTCAGTCAAATTTTTTTGTGTTCATTTTTTCCCTCTCCTTTTCCATTTGCCTAAGTTATGTTCAGTAGTTACAATCACAGAACAGATAGAATTTGTTTTCTGCTTTTTTCCCAATTAATACATCTAATAAATGCATTCTTTTTTCCTAAATTTTTTTTATATTTGTCATAAAAACCTGTATAATATATGAATTCATACTATAGTTTGCCATTTAACCTATGTTAAACACTTCGGTTGCCTTTCACACTTAATTTTTTTTTAATAATTAAAAATAAAGAACTTTGTGCATTTTTAGTAGTATTCCTTGGGTTAATTTCTAAAACTTTGATTATTGAGGAAAAAATGAGACTATTTTAATGTTCTTTAATGTAATTCCATACTGGATTCCTAAATGGATCTTTCACATTTGTATTGACAATGACAATATATCTTTTCATCATTTACCTACAACTGCACCAGCTTTGTTGATTATAATTTTTAAAATTAACACAGCATTTTAGTAATACAGTCTGTGTTTACTTACTTGTCAAATCCATGGTAGTTGTTTAGATTCTATGATCTCTCCTGTACTTTTAATTCTTAACTACCTGCACCCTATTTCAACCCCTTATCAATTTACTTATGTATTATTTCAATAAATTCCCAGCTATTATTTAATGTATTCTGTCTCTCCCATGCCACTCGTATTTCATCTCTATTACTTATTTAGTGCATAACCTTGAACAAGATATTAAATTCTCAATTAACTCATCTGGATGAGCTAATGATAGTACCTACCTTAGAGTGGTATAATGCACGTAGAATGCTTAGCATGGTGTCTGGCACATAGGATGTAAGTTAGTTGTAAGAAATGCACTGGGTATATCCTTCCGTTGAAATCAGTGTAATTGGCCTGCTTGAGGGACTCAGTCCTTGCTGGCTTATGACTGGTTTTAGTATTCCTGGGAGTCTCTTCTCTCTTTATAGGCAGCATCTTTACAGAACCCCCTTCTCTTTTTTGGGTACGCTTGGTTCACAGTCATTTGGAGGATAAAGACTCACTGACAAACAGAATATAGATATGAGGCAAGTATTAAATTTCTAGAAAGAATTCTAATGGTCTGACAGAGTCCTCATTCATATTAGGTGCACTATGTCGCCAAAGAAATACTGACTTTAGAGAGAAAACCAAATGTAGGGCAGAGCAGTGTTGGGTTGGGGGCCAGGCACTTCTTGATCTTATCACAGAATTCAGAATAATGGAGCGAGCATGGACTTTGGAGCCCAAATAAAACTGAATATGAATCTAAAATGTGCCAGTCACTGTTTAAGTTACATTAGTTAAAACCTTGTTTAGCTTTTTGTTCGAAAATGATGATAATGGTACCTGTTTTCTGGCTGTAAGAGTAAATGAAAAAATATTACCTAGATTTTTAAAAAGTGTCTTCAATATCTAAGAAAAACTGCTGATTCTTCTTCATTTCTAGAAAGTATTTTCCATTATTGCTTGTCTGGTTATTATTTATTAATTTATTCTTTAATAACATGTTTCCAGCAGGAGTGCCATTCTGTTGTTTAAGTGTATATTCTTTGTTGTGGGTCCTTCTAGTTGTGGCATGTGGGACGCTGCCTCAGCGTGGTTTGATGAGCAGTGCCATGTCCGTGCCCAGGATTCGAACCAATGAAACACTGGGCCGCCTGCAGCGGAGAGCACGAACTTAACCACTTGGCCACGGGGCCAGCCCCTCTGTTTTCTCTTGGACCTTGTCAACTTCCCTTTTCTGCTTCTGCATCCTTTCTGTGGTGATTATTTCCAATGTTGGTACCCTCGGAAGAGCTCCTCCCAATTGCTCCATGAGATCTCTCTTCGTTCACACATATCCTCAGTGTGACAGCCATTGTACCTTAAATAGTCTTCTGTTCTTTTCTTCTCTTTTCATTCTTCTTTTGTTTTACTTCATTTTATTTATTGTAACAACACGCAGGACTTGTCTGTGTGTCTCTTCTCCACGAATGGGACCTTGTCTTTGTAATTACAGTGCTTGCCATATAGTAGGCATTTCTGTGTATGTGCCTTTTTTCCTTTATTAATATATTTTTAAATAAAATTGTATCTAAGGTGTACAACATAATGATTTGATATATGTAAGGAAATGATTACTACAGTCAAGCATATGCTTATGAACATATCAGCTCCTCACATCGTTACCATCTTGTGTGTGTGTGATGAGTGCATCTGAAATGTCTCTTACCGTATTTCCACTGTTCAGTACAGTATTAAGTATAGTCATCTGTATGCATTTTCAGTGAATGATTTGCTAGATGAAACATTTTAAAAATACTGATCTTCATAAGGTTATGATAGAATTGCATGCCAGGCAAGTTTTCTTCTTCCCACTCTATTTTTCCCCCATTGAAAGGAATTGTTAGAAATTTGATGGCAGCAAAACTGAGTGAAGACTAACTAGCATGAGCACTGGTTACTTGCTTAGAACCTGGTGATAAATGTGTAATGTGTGCTATTATAAATGATTGTTCTGTATTTAGAATGTCATTACTCAAGTTACTTAAAGTATCATTATGAGCTGATTGCAACAACCCATAGGTTAATATTTTTATAGACTGCTAGGTACTTCTGATAATTTTCCTAACCATATAGTTGGATTGTAATTATATGGCTTGTATTTATTTGTGGGTAGCATTAAAACTTCACGTAATTGACATTGTTATGTGTAGATCATTCTTTCTTTTTATTGTGGGTTCAGAGACTCCACTCTAATGCCTTTGATCCTGTGAGCATCCTGTTGAGATTGTCTGCTTGTTAAAATGGAAATTTAATTTTTATGAGGCTTGTATGTGTTTTGAAGCAAATTAAAATTACAGCAGTTAGGGTTGTGGATTTGATTTGTATTTTCTGAAAGGAAGGAAACTATTGAGTTTAAAAATGTGATTCGATTTGAACAAACTATGCTAATTAAATTTTTTTGAGGACACCATTAGTAGAAAAAATATAAATGGGGATAATTTTCCATTGCCTCTTTTTGCATTTCCTAAGTATAACTCAATATTTTCTTAACACTTTGTTTTTTAAATAGAGCATTAACAGAAAGTCATTTACAAGTGACTTATTTGTGTTTTAAAAGTTTACTTTACAAAGGATTACTCAGGAAATATTTTATTTCCTAGTTTACTTCTGACCATGGGCAGAAATATGTGTTAGTATTATCATTTGATAACCAGCTCAACAACAATGAAATCAGCATCACAGACTCAATCTTATTCAGATTTGTTGAGGCTAGTATTAGATTCTTTTACTTGTTACAAGTTGGAGGTCGATGTTTACTGAAGGTTAATAATTCACTTGAAAATTTAACTAAGATTATAAGCAGGATTGAAAATAGCTGGTAGAAAGCATTATTTTTCCAAAAGAGTTAGATTATAATTTTACTGTTAGGAATTTAAAATGTTGCTAAGCATTTACTGTTAAGGCTTCTATAAAAGGAAGTGGAAAGAAGAGTTACTGGAACGGAAACCCACTATTACAGAGAAACTACAGATTTGCTAACAGGTTACTGCTCATTAAACCTGCTTTATACTGTCTTGGAAATAATTTAAGACCAAGCATGATAGATAAGCTCATTAATACCATGTGAGAGAAACCAACTTTTGTTTTCTTTTCTTTGATAAACATGGCAATAGTAACATGTATATTTAGGATTGCTCAGTTACTCCATGTGAAGGACACTTTGATCAGTTTTTAGGATATGTTTCTGAGGAAGCAAGGGGCCTTGGGATGTATAATAGAACCATGAAGAGGGGAAAATAAATGGAAAAGGAAATGACTGACCCTGGAGATTACCAGGACATCCTGCCCAGGATGTCATTACCAAATCTGTGTTCCGTTATTTTTATAAAAAGATAAAATCCATACACGCAAGAGGACAATGGCAAACTGAGACGTAATTGGCCTGTGATGATAAAGGACATTGCATATCACATTAGTCTAGTACTTTTAATTAGAGTTTCAGTTTAATTACAGTCTAATTCTAAACTAGTTGTAAGCAGTGACTGTCTGATCATGGAGTACAGAGATTTTATTTAGGACTGGTTCTTCATATTAAGTGATAGCCATGCTTGTGTGCAAAATGGCATTGAATGCACAGATAGTATTCATGACCTGAACATTAGGGAAATGTGTGAGTTCCTTTAGTACATTAGATTTCTGTTACTTTTTATTTTCTGTTCCCTTGTTCATCTTTATGAATAAATTGTTACTCAGAAAGAGTCAGACTCGATATTATTATGCTTAAACTACACTCATTCATAAAATCCAAGAAAAAGACGATGAGAAAGAAAAAGAAATGAAAAATCAGAATTATATTATTTTTGAATTATATTCTTTTTATGAAAGACATGCTGCCTTTTTGCTTTTAAACATTCAGCGTGGTGGAAAACAAGATGTGAATGAGTCAATAGGATAAAAATATGTTGGTAGAAAAAATACTGCTCTTGTAGGTCTGATAATGTAATACATCGCTCAAGCATTTAAAAATGAATAAATAGAGAAATTGCTGGGCTCAGTGTTGGTGGCATTTACAACACTATTGAGAACCCAAGTCTCAGTACTTAATAACTAGATGTTCACATTAGTAAAGTTTTATTTTGTCAAGAATCCTGCCTCTAAGGAAATTAGTTCTGAGTTGGCTCAGCTATGATAAAAGCATGGTGTCGATGCATCAAGTGGTTTCAGGAGCAGGATACCACCTGGTTCCTCCTTGCTCTGACTTCATTTGTTGTTGTCTGGAATAATGAGAACTCGTCATTGGCTTAATGCCTTTACTTGAAAGAGGCAGATGCTATCTGATCCCTCCTGTCAGAAGAATTCCCAGAATAAGCCATTCAACCAAGAACAATTGGTGTCTTGTTGATTGCGAACAGTAGGGAATTCTCTGCACTCTCTCACACCTTGCTTTTTCTGTTGTGTGTCCATTAGTGGCAGAAACAGTTCACTGACTGACTAACTAATGTGGCACATTGGTGGCTTTTGAGGAGATACTGCTTTTCTGTGATCTGGCTGTTCTTTATTACTTTGATGTAACCACTCAGTATCTAAAAATGTCCACATTGCTAGTTCATTTTTAGCATTTTTATTGAGCCTCTCGCCTACAGTGAGTTTCTGTTTGTCTCTTCTGAGATATACATGTGTTTTTTGTTTTAGTGAGGAAGATTCGCCCTGAGCTAACATCAGTTGCCAGTCCTCCTCTTTTTTTCGCTTGAGAAAGATTAGCCCTGAGCTAACATCTGTGACCCTCTTCCTCTATTTTGTATGTGGGTTGCTGCCACAGCATGGCTGACGAGTGGAGCAGGTCCTCACCTGGGGTCTGAACCCGTGAACCCCGGGAACCCGGGCCCCTGAGGCAGAGCACCCGCAGGTAACTTTAACTACTTGGCCTCAGGGCCGGCCCTGAGGTATACGTTTTATTTTAACCAGGTCTCTATTTCTAGTCCTCTTTCTCTTTCCCCACCTCCTTCTCCTCTTATTTCTCATCCTGTGGCCACACATTATTCACAATTAGGATTTTCTTCCAGTCTGTTCCCATTTCAGAGTTCTTTAAGCCATACACTGTGGCCAAAAACAGTGTGCAGTGCAATATGAACTATGAGGAAAGGTAGATGGAGCCCGACCACCAGGAGAATATTTTTGATTTCACTTGTTTGCTGGGGTGGACATTATAGCCCTGGCTGTTTCACTTGGTACTTCATCTCTTCAAAGGGCTGGGGAATATTGTTCATTGTCATCCAGCATGGGTCTTATTAGGGTGCTTGAGTCCGTTTTCTTGTTTGAAGAAAGCAAGAACGTGCTTCCTGCCACTCGGGGTGAGTGTTCAAAACAAGCAAACAAACAATAACATAGAAGAAATCCTGTAAACTGCTAACTTGTGTTAATGCCTGAAATCCATGTAAGCAGGATTTATTTATTTATTCATTTATTTTTTTATATTTTAATTTGACAATGATTCCATTAGACAAAATTAAATTATGAGAAGAAAATACACAGCAGCCCGATGGTCCATTTCTAGAACCCGTCTTGAGTTAGTTAAGAAGCCTTCATTGAACACTTGTCTTCTGGAAAATAGTATGCCATATAGCACTAGAAGAGGTAAAATCCTGTAAGATTCAGTTCCTTTAAGTATGTAAATCTTGTTGGAGGTTCTTGAGATGCATATTTAAAAAATTCTTGGTAGAAACTGAAGACTGGCTCTCACTCACTTAACAATTAATATTAAAATTGAAAACAAATGAATTGAAAGGATGCATTGTTATCAAAATCTCTCTAAGGTAGCTGAAGAATGATTATTGAATCCAGTCAACAAAGAAGGAGCTAGAATTTGAACTGGAGGAGAAGTTGTGAAAGAGTTTCTCAGTAAAGGGGGCCTTGAGACCATGGTCTCTGTAATACAATGTTGCAGATGTTGCAAGGGCAAATAGGAAACTAATGAATTAATCCATGCTTAAAAAGTGAATCTCCCTTCATTCATTTTATCTCAGCCCACTGTCTCAAGGTCTTGACTCGGTAGTCTCTTTGGGATTGCTGCATGTTGTAGGCATGCAACACAATAAAGCAATAAAAATACAAAGCATTTGGTATGCAAAATTGCAAAATTTTAAAAAGATAAAGGTTTCATGTTCTAAATCATGGTGGAATCATTGGTATATGAGGTAAGTAAGACATGTCCAGTTAACAGTTAAACTTAAGTAGTTGGCTATATATTTAGTTTTAATGGTAAAACAAAGTTAAAGAACATGTATGAGATGATGAAAATACATTTTCAAGATTATTTCAAAGGATAAGATGTAATTAGAGCTTTTAAATGAATTCTTTGCTCTCTGAAATTTGAATTGGAAATGCAAGCCTGTTTGACTCTCATGTTTGTCTTAAAACTGTTGTCAGGACTCAACCACATGTCAAAAAATAGAAGATTGTCTTTGTAGGATGTCGTATGTACTCTGACTCAACAGCAGGGTGAAAAATTATGTTGGTATGGGTTTGACAAAGAGAGTGACTTAGAGAAGAGGGCCATACTGATGAACACTGAGAAGTGAATTTGGGGAAGCAGTGAAAGTATTTTTAAGGGCTTGAATGGTACAGTGTAAGGTTTTAGGCCTTGCAAAGAGTGATGCATGAAGGCTCAGAGTGGGCCTTGGCCGATGGGTGGTTGATGTGATAATTAGAAGCATTCTTATGCAGCGGGTACAACACTGGACAGAAAATCATGAACCCTGTGACTCCACCTCCACCTAAATATGTAAACCTCTTTGTGCCTTTGTTTTCATCAGGAAAATGAGTGTTTCATCTGTAAGTCGCCTTCCATGTTTTGTGCAGGTTATTCTGAGAATTCAGTGTAGTGGAAAAAACTGAAGGTGAGCGGATGAGCTAGGGACTTACTGTGAATTCATGCCCAAGGAGTAAGGGCTTGGGCTGGAGTGACATTGAAGAATGAAAAGGACAGGATGGGTCAGGGAGATATGGCAGAGGTGGAAGTGGCAGAGTTTGTAGACAGGTTGAATACTGAGGATGTAGAAGAGGGAGAGAGTCAAACATAACTTGAAATTTTGGCGCCTAGGGGTTTGGGAGGACAGAGTTAACATTGACAGTTACAGGAAATTTGCGAATGCTTCCTTATTGTTGGGGGAAGATGAGCTCAGGTTTTCACTTCTCAAATTTCAGTTGACATCTCAGTGAGATGTCCTGCAGGCATCTGGAAGGACCAGAGTGAAGGAGGAATGAGTGGGGTCAAGCCTGGTGGTGGCTCCTGGGTGTCAGCCACAGACTGTCTTTAGAACTGAAAGTGAACGAGTTCACTGAGGAAGGAATGGGAGAGGAAAAGAGCATTGGCTTAAGGTTGGAGTGAAGATGGGGGAAAATCCTTTGTGTAATTCATAGCCAATGGTGTGGAAGTCAAGGACAAAAATAAGTTAGAGAAATGGGAAAAGGCCAAGGGGACTGGAAAGGTTGAGAAAGCTGCTGATTTTGATTATGAGATGGTGGGTGGCCTCAGGTAGTTTCCTTGGACTATTTCCAGAATATTGAAGTAGAAGGAAAAATTTTATGGAAGAAATGGAAATAATAAGAATAGATTTCTTATTTTAACCATGAAGCAGAATATAGAAGTCCTAATAAATAGGAAAATAGTGTTAAATAAAACCTGACACTTAATTTAATAGTGTGTTGAGAGAAAAGAACTTTTTTCCCCCTTTTAGCTCTGTCGTCATTGAGCAATTAACAATCCTTTCTAATCATTCCTCTTTCAAATCCTACTTTAACTGCACTAACGTCTTCCCAAAGAAAGCATATCCCTTGCAGGAAGGCAGAAAGAGAAAACCTTTGTGTGAAACCTCCTCTTTCGCAACTGCTGAGATTAAAAATACACCCCTTCCCAATTTGTTTACGACAAAGAGGCCCTGAGCCAGCTGGGTTCGATCACCCCCATCTGTAAACACTATGTGTGAGTGAAGATGGATTTTGTTACAGTGGAAATTGGACAGTGGGCTTGAGTCGATACAGGATTTCATGCCTCTGTTTAGTTTGTAAATAAGAGCTTAAAGCATGATGTTGTAGTGAGAAACGTCTACCTGAGGAAGGCCAAGATGACTGTTTTCTTCCCCTAATTTTCAGTGCCATAATCATTTCAGAAGGACAATGTGGGTTTGTATTGTCCGTCTGAGACATCTAATTAGTTGCAATGACTTAGCGCCAGAACCGTAGAGTTTCATTGAAACTGAGGTGATGAAGCTCTAGTGAATAATTGGACCGTTGAGTACACCACTAACGTTGTGTAGGACCAGAAGAAGTCTTCGGCGTCTTGGACTGGGGCTAGTCACCGAGCAGCTTTTCGTCACCTGGAACAATCCCAGGTCCACTCTGGTATAGGCAGAGTTTGCTGAGGCCTCACACCAGCCTCAGACCCACCCATTCACCACCGAGAGCATCTGGTCTTCTCTGTAGGCGGACGTGCATTCTCTGTAGATTGGGAGCCCAACTGCCTTGGTGAGGAAGATTAAGCCGGGAGCATGGTGAAGGGGAGGCTGGTGTGGAGCTGGATGCTCCCCAGAAGTGCTGTAGAGAAGACTGCTGAATTTTGTGTTTTATGTCTAACAATTTATCTTAGCCTACAATTGAAGGCCCTTCTTAATTTGCATGCATATTAGCAAAACTTTAAAAACATTGTTTCACTAACTTTTTTTCTAGCTAGCTTTTCTAGCTTTTCTTGATGCGGGCAGGTAAAAAGCAAAATAACTATGAAAATGTTCTCCAAACTACAGACTCCCAAGGCATGATGATCTTTCCCTTTGCTGAAAAACAAACAAACAAAACCCATGTGCATTTGAGATCCTGTCTCATCCAGAGTGGCAAAGACATTCTAAAATTGCAAAGTGGCCTGTATCCACACTCTTGTTTTGTAGCATCGTTTCTTTTGCCCTTGTCAGGATGAAGGTCATGTTAGGGTTCCCTGAATACATGTATTCCACTTTCTAGAGGAGACAGGTGATGAGAGGCACGTGAGAGCAGTCCCGGCACAAGCATATTAAATAAAAGTACGCAGCCGTACTTCACAGTCGAGGCTGTTCACATGGAGGGCGAATAAACCACTAAATGGCTGCCTCCGATGGGGGCATGCATCCCATTGCAGCCACCAAAGCAGAAACAGTGATGGCTCGGGCCTGGCTCCGTGAGCAGGGAAAAGTGAAGGTCCCTGTATGCTGGTGTCCTTCTCAGAAAACAACAGCAGGGGGAGGAGAGAGGTGGGTAAGGTGGGAAGGAGTTTGTGAACCACAAGGAAGATTGTGCCGGTTCTTAAACTCTTCAATCTTTGTTTGACTTTTTTTTTTTTCCACTGACCACTGACATCAAACAGTGTCTCCGAAGATTGCCTGCATTCATTAATTCCAAGTTGGGAGGAATGCCACGCCCCCTCTTTCAGTTCCTTTCAAATAGCATGCACACATCTGCCTAAGGAAGGTGATCTGAAACATCCCATTACAGGTTGTGCATGGTTCTTTCTCAAGGCCCTTTAATTTGGTGACGGTGGCGATGGCATAGGGAGAATG
The DNA here is from genome assembly GCF_021613505.1 of Equus quagga. Classification (NCBI taxonomy): domain Eukaryota; kingdom Metazoa; phylum Chordata; class Mammalia; order Perissodactyla; family Equidae; genus Equus; species Equus quagga. The sequence goes on from NC_060277.1 coordinate 8,613,100, forward strand.
ATGGCAGGAGGAGGAGGAGCTGTTAATGCCTCAGAATTGAGCTGTGCCTCTTCGCTCTGACGTATGAAAAGAGGATGGTTTTTACACAGGAACTTTGTTACCCTCAACTTTGCTTTCTTTTTAATGAAAACAGTTGTTTTCTGTGTCTAACTTGTATCTTTGAGTATGTTCTATGTTTATCAAGTTTGCATCACAAATATCGGGTGCTTTTTACACAAAAGAGTTTTTCAATTCTGAGTGTTTTAGAAAGAACTGGGTAAGTGTAGCCTTTTCTTTGGGGCTTTTATATAATGTTAGTTGATTTATGGTGGTTACTCCTTGAAGTTTAGCTTTTAGACTTTAATTTATAGGTTACAGAAAAGAGATTGCAACTTCGTGGTAAATGTTGAATGCAACGACAATAATGTTCTTACCTTTCTTCCTCTCTCAGCTATAGTACGTCTGCCAGAGATTCGTAAGTGTCACTGTGTATATTTTCTTTAATAGAATTTGTTAGCCTCTTGAAATAAAATGGGCTTGCTTTATTTGTCATAAGTGTGTTACTTTTTCTAAAATTTAATTCAGGGTAATTTCACACCAAAATGGTAAACATTTTTATTCTTCCTGACTTTTCGTGATTGCTCTGACTTCCTTGTAAGATTTGGAAATCACATTTTAACTTTTTATTGCCTCTTTATTAATTTTTTTGGAAATTAAACACATGGAAACATCTTTATTTTACATATTGGTGGTAACAACCTAGTAATATTTGATTTTTTTTCAATGTCAAATTGAGTTTTTAGAAAGCAGTTTAAAGGGGCTGGCCCCACGGCGAGTGGTTAAGTTTGTGTTCCGCTGGGTGGCCCAGGGTTCACCTTTTCAGGTCCTGGGCGCAGACCTGCACACCACTCATCAAGCCATCTTGTGGTGGCATCCCATGTAGAGAAGCTAGAGTGATTGCAACTAAGATGTAAAACTATGTACTGGGGCGTTGGGGAGAATTAAAAAAGAAACAAAAAGGGAAAATTGGCAACAGGTGTTAGCTCACGGCCAATCTGCCTCACCAAAAAATAAAATAAAGTAAAATCTTTGAAAACTCTTGGTAAAAAAAAGCAGTTTAGAGAGAACCCATGCTTGTTGACGCTGACCATCATCTAGACCTTAATATCACCTAGTCGAAGTTCCTCAGTAATTGTTTGCAGGTTTCCAGGACTTAAATAAGTAATAATCCATAAACCTAAAAAATATGCAATAATTGGCTGAATCAAACCAAAATGATCTTGTGCTTTATGAATGAAACTAAATTATTTAAAAAGACTACCAAATCATAGTACAAAGAATGTTGCGATAAAACTAAATCTACATATTTTATACAGTTACTAAGCTAAACCTGCTTTAATAAAATGACTTTATGCATCTCCAGTGTATTATTTATACATATTTTATCCGAAGAGTCACATCTGGCTGACAATACTGTTTAATAATTTTGCGTGAGTTGATCTCAGACGCAAAGGATGTTCCCCAACACACAAGACCTGCTGGACATATTCATAACCAACATCTTACGTGAGATGTTTTTGAAGGCCTGTTTATATGACCCCAGTAAAAACTAGATCACCTCTGGATATGAGAGGAAAAGGTTCTGGTGAACACAGGGATTGCCATGGGGAAGTGTAGTTCTTGGGCAGCAGAATTAGATTAGCTCTATGGATGTCCTCTTTCAGGAATTATGGAATGATATAATGAATGAAACATAGCGGAAAACTGGTTGATAAAACATCTATTCTAAATTTTTTAAGAAAAGGATTTGGTCTGTCAAAACCAGTGCTGATTTTGAAGAATAGATGCAGTGTGGATGGAATGACTTTTATATAAGTATAAAATACTGTACCAAAATACTTGACACTGAACATTATACTAGGGTTTGGCTGTAAACCTTCTTTTGTATTAGGCAGTGCCGTCTGTTTTTCTCTAACTAAATTTAAAAAATATTTTTCTTATCAGTGCAATAAGATTGACTCTCAATCAAAATGGTGTCCCCACTCCACCTCTCCGTTATGTTTCAGATCTGTTTCAGGCAGTAAACCCAAGGGATGGCCAGGAGTGTGCCTCAATCTCAACAGGTTTAAAAGCACTTCTATTATTTGCTCTCAAGCATGCTGCATACCTATCCTTTAGAGTTCCAGTTACCCAACTGATTCTTCCTCTTTAACTCCTTACACCAAATCCTGTACTGTCTCTTTAAAATTTCCCATTCCATATACCTCCTGCCTATTTCAATACTGTTTTAGTTAAGCCTCTCAGAATATCCTTCCTGGACTATTGCAGTAGTCTCTTGATCTGGTGTCCTGCCTTGGCTGCACAAACGACCTCCTCTAATCAATCATCTTTCGCTATGCTCCCAAAGTGACTTATCTGAAACAAAAATCTGGTCATGCGAGTCCCATCTTAAATGTTCACTGCCTCCCTGTTGCCAACAGAATAGAGCTTTATTTTTACGTGGTTTCTGTGTGTGAGGCACTCTTTAAATCTATTATCTTGTATAATCCTCACAGCAAGTAAATGAGGTACTTACTAACCCTTATTATCTCCGTTTTTCAAATGAGGAAACAGACCTAGAGAGATTAAGTATCTGGCCCAGGGACGCATAGCTGATAATAATGGGCCGGGATTTGGCCCTGGATCTCCTGTTTGTGAACTGTGCTATGGTGCTTCTGACTTAGCTTCGAGAAAGGCAGGGTTTGAAATTCAAAGTGAACAGAGAGAAGAGGTACTCATTTTATATCATCATATATCTAGGTATGTAGTCTGCCTTGCCACTGTCAGTAAAGGAGATTGTTTTAAACTTTGAGTATAAAATTAATGTTGAAAGGCAATGATTCTTGGCTGGTATGTCATAAGTACTAACGGTTCTTAAGCTATTAGGTGCATTGTATGGCTTCAATTTTAGTTGTCATTTTTAAATGTCTTGCAACACCCCTACATGATCTCTTCCTTTTAGCCCTGTCTTTTCCTGCCCTTGTATCATTGACAGTTTGGGGCATACATTTTGCTCCAGAGAAAAATATAATGACACTGAACCTTGGTATGAAGATATTTCACTTCTTGCTTCTGCCTGAGGCAATCTTGAGTTTTCAGTTGTTGCAGAAAGTCCAGAAAACTTTTAAATTTTGATGGACAGAGCCACTGAAAGCATTCTGTCTTAAAGTTAAGTTTGTTTGAGAAAAAGAATATACAAATGTAAATATACAGCCTTGTTTTGCCAACTCCTTGCCATTCTTTCAATCCTCAGTTTGTTCTAAGCATTTATTCTATTTTCTGAGGTCACTGATTTTTCTTCTAGTGTCAGATAAGTTAGAAAGATCATTTTTTCCATTGAAAAATGTAATCTTTTTTTGTCATATTTCAAACGATTGTGAATGACTTAAGTCAAGTTCTAATGCATGTTCTGTATGAGTCCTTCGTCTGTTTCATGACAGCCATTAGGTCCCCCTGTGTGTCACCTCTCCTTTAAATGAATATTCAGGTTCCTCCCACAACATGACTTTCAGGCTTTTTACTATCATGGTCCCACTTTGAATTGGAAGACCCAAGTATATAAGTAGATATGGTTTAGTGTCACCTAGGAAATCAGTGGCAATTATCTTAAATAGAACCTGATTATTGGCTCCTGTTATGAGCTGAATTGTGTCCCCTCCAAATTCATGTGTTGAGGTCCTAACTCTCAGTACCTTAGAATGTGCCTATATTTGGAGATAGGGCCTTTAAAGAGGTGCTTAAGGAAAACGAGGTCACATGGGTGGGCGTTAATCCAATAGGAGTGTTCTCCTTCTAAAAAGAGACCAGGACACAGATGCTTACGTCTGTGTGACCATGTGAATATACAATGAGACGGTGGCCATCTGCAAGTCAAGGAGAGAGGCCTCAAAAGAAACCAAACCTGCCAACGCCTTGATCTTGGACTTCTAGCTTCCATAATGGTGAGAAAATAAATTTCTGTTGTTTCGCCCATCCAGTCTGTGTATTTTGTTATGGCAGCCTTAGCGAACTGATATATAATTCAGTTCCTAAACTTTGTGTCTTAGTTCCTCACACCCAAGATAGTGGTTATTGAACCATGATTCGTGGCCCTGGTAGGTTAAGTGGAAAGGAATGATTTGTGGGCAGACTCAAAATTGATATTATACAAAATATGTTAGGTTTTGTTTTTGTGTTGTTTTGTCTTGGATGTCTGTTTTCTATACTGTACTGCAGAAATGAATGTTCATTCTAGGGTGAAAATAATGGAAGTTTAAAAATGTAGCTTTTTAACATAAGTGGTAGCTTCGTAAGATAAGTTTTGTGTCCTGATGAGCAAGAAATTTTGATGATTTGAGTCTTGAGAACATTTGTCTGAAGTGATATTCTGTAGCCTGAGAGACTTTACGACCATCAAAGTTCAAGAATTTTACAAGTTCTAACATTCTCTAAGAGATCCTTGAAGAATGGCTAGCAAAACATGAGTCTGATTTCTGATCATAAACTGATACTATCTTGGATTCTGTGATATTACGAATGAATTAGGAAAATTATAATTTTGCATTTATAATAGTGAAATTGATTTGGGAAAGAATCATCAGTGGGGACGGAGAAGTTTGATGGAGAGCAGAATATTTACATGGTCTTAAAGTATCTCCCTACAGATTTTTTAATGAAATGCAAGGACAAAATATAGCACCTATATAGTGGAGAAACAGAACATGAAAATTACCGTCGTTAAGAAGGGGCAGACAGTTGTCCTCTGATCTGGGTATGATACCCTAAGAAGAACATAAAATCCCTTTTAGAGTGTTCTGACAATGAATGCGTTACCTGAAATTAATCATGAGGCAACATCAGATAAACCCAAATAAAGGAATATTCTAAAAAATACCTGGCTATTCTTCTTCAAAATGGCAATGTCATGAAAGATAAAGAAAGGCTGAGGAACTGTTCTGAATTAAAGGAGACTCAGAGATGTAACAATTGAATGTAATGTATAATCCCTGATTGAATCCTAGACTGGGAAATACAGTTAAAAAGGACATTATTGAGACAACTGACAATGGAATATGGACAATAAATTATATCAGAATCAGCAACATTTTTTCTGTAAAGGATCAAATAATAAATTTTTGGGGTTTTGCAGACCATATTGTCTCTCTTGCAACAACTACCCAGCTCTGCTATTGTTCACATTCTTGCCATGGACTTTACAGAAAAGAATGGATATAACTGTGTTCCAGTAAAATTTTATTTACAGAATCAGTTGGCAGGCCAGATTTGGCCCACAGATTTGCTGAACCATGCATTATGTAATAATATTGTATCAATGTTAATGTTTCTGAATTTGATAATAGTATTGTGCTTATGTAAGACAATGTTCTGTGACTTGGAAATATTCACCATAGACTTACTGAGTGGTAAAGGGCATGTCATATGCAGCATACCATCAAATTGTTTCGGAAACATAAATAAATTCTATAGAATTAAATAGAATAAAGATTAAATATATGGAAAGAGAAAGAGAAAACAAATGTGACAAAATGTTGAAGATTGGTTAATTTGGTTAACACAGGATACACGGGAGTTCTTTCCATTATTCTTGCAACTTTTCTGTAAGTTTGAGATTATTTCAAAATAAAAAGATAAAAGCAAATTAAGAGAGCTCCCTATACTAAAAGGTGACAGGGAAGCAAAAAACAAAACTAACAACACGCACATTCACACACACCCACTCGCTGCATTTGGCTGTGTGGCACCATCTGTGACATACAGAACCATGTGAATAAACAGAAGCTACAAAACCAGGCTCCTGGGGGACTATTCAAATAAAAGGCAGAATTCATGAGGGGAAAAAACAAAGAGCAGAATGAGGAACAAAGGCTCAGCAGAACCTCCTGATTTCTCTTGCCTTTTCTGCTCTCTGGAGGGACACAGCCTTGGGGAGGAGGCGGGATGTGGAGTGGCTGAGGCTCCTGCTCTCCTTCCTTCTCCTCTCACCTGCCTCTCTCCCCTGCCCAGTTTCTTCCTGTTCTTGGCCTCTTTTAGTCTTCTCCCTCTCTTCTTCTGCTCTTCACGTCTCTCTCATAAGAAAGCATATGATTTGCTTCTAATATATTCTAATTACACATGAACTCAGTTAAAATCGTTGTTGAGAAACCATAATCAGCACAACTATGTTCAAATCATTTAATCCCAGCTCCACAACTGCAATAGGCAAATATCCAGTGGTGACCTCACACCCACTCGTGTATACCTGTCCGACCTGCAGCTTGTGATTAAAAATAGGAAGGCATGTGCTTCACCCGAGTCCATTAGCTGGTCCATTTCACAGCCAGGCCACTTTCTCCTTATTGATTGGCCTATTTTTGTTGTGTATATATATGTTTTGGAGGTTGTTTTGTATCTACTAATGCATTTCTGATTTCCTTTTTTTGCTTATTTCTAATTGTTTCCCTTTAAGACCTCTCTTTTCCCCACTAATACAGTCCCTGTCACATCTCTGTTGCCCCATCTGCACCTTGCCCCAAACTCTTCCTGAAGCTTTCTATTTTTTTGCGTGAAAAGTAGTGTTTATTTTTAAAAGTGTACACCCTGATGATTTAATATACGTATACATTATGAAGTGATTACCACAATCAAGTTAATTAACACAGCTGTCATCTCACATAGTTACCATTTTTTTGTGTGTGTGGTGAGAACACTTAAGATCTACTCTCTTAACAAATTTCAAGTGTACCTTGCAGCGTTATTGACTGTAATCACCAGGCTGTACATTAGATCTACAGAACTCATTCATCTTATGCTGAAATTTTGTGTACTTTGATCAACATTGCCCCGTTTCCTCTGTCCCCCAGTCCCTGGAAACCACTGTTCTGTGAGTTGAACTTTTTTGTCATCAGTGGTTTTCTTCTGGAACAGGATTGTCCCAACCTTTGCTGCTCATCTTCCGTAATATCTAGAATCCTCTGCCCAATTCATTTGTCTTTTTCATATTCATTTCCTGCCCCATTGTCTGCTTTCAAATGTATTGAAAATCAAACATTTTATTTTGTCCGGTAAAATTTTACACAAAAAAATACCTCACGCTTATCAGAAACTGGATATCTTGCAACTCCCTGTACTATTTGGCATATTTACGACTGTGGTTGGGAAAATGTTACATTTATGCACCCACAATGTTTTTAACTACTGGTGTTGACGGTCAGTTATTCTCAGGCGTATTCAATTCACTTAAGGGCAAGAGAACATTGTTGCATAAAGTTTACTTTTTCTTTTTTGCTTGAGGAAGATTGGCCCTGAGCTAACATCTGTACCAGTCTTCCTCTGTTTTGTATCTGGGATGCTGCCACAGCATGGCTTGATGAGCAGTGTGTACATCTGCGCTTGGGATCTGAACCCATGAACCCAGGGCTGCTGAAGCGGAGGACATGAACTTGACCACTACGCCACTGGGCCGACCTGCATACAATTTGCTTTTAAATGCTGTCCCTCAGTGGTGTTTCTTGAAGGCGCTATCATGTATTCTAACACTGTTTTGACTCTCCAACTGAAAGGTAGACTTAACTGAACCCTTAACCTACAGCTTTAACTTTCCTTGTCTGGTTTCTTTTCAGCTTTTTGACACACTCTCTCTTTTTTTAAGAGAAATAAATTCACTACGTGGTTAAAAGCAATATATTTTTTTTTAACTGTACATGTTAAGCCATATAACCAGGACTTGTAATATTTTACAGGAAAGGCTTTTTAGCCATTTAAAAAAGAGATAGATTGTTTCTTCTCTAGATAATGCCTTATTGAACCTGTAAAGATCTGTTTGTAAAGAATTATTTAAAAGCCAAATTCTGTACTGTATTGATTTTTTTTTTTTTTACCTTGCCTCTTCTGAGATCACCACCACAACAAAAAAGCTGCGTGAAATTCCTGTCTGAAGCATTCTTTTACTTGAACTTGGTCTGTTTGAAAGATGAGAGAAGTGCCGTGGTAAAGCAAGGAAGTTGCTATGAGAGACCTAGAATGAAGAGCAGTAGGTTATTATGAATAACTTGGTGGACTTCTGTCAGATTTATTTCAACATGACTACTTTTGTTAAGAAGCTCATCAGGGGTTAACAAAATGATTTCATAGAAAAAGTCAAATCTCAAAGAACACTTCATAATTAGCATTCATAAGACAAGGATGCAAAGAACTCTAGAGCTCAAAGTAAACTTAGAATGTCTCAATGAACACCATTATATTAGAAAATAAGAAAATTGAGACCCAAGGAGAAGTAATTTAATGAATTGGTTTAGTGAGGTCTGAAGTAGACCATGAGTTTTTGGGGTTTTTTTAAACTACAAAGTATATAAAGTAAAATGATTAGTTTATTATTAGGCTTAGAAATAGCAGGATGTATAACATTTTTCTTAGTTGTGAAGTATTATATTAGTTTTCTATGGCTGCTGCAACACTTTGCAACAAAGTTAGTGGCTTAAAACAATGCAAATTTATTAACTTACACTTCTGGAGGTTAGAGGTCAGATGGGTCCCACTGGGCTAAAATCCAGGCACGGCAGGGTTCTCTCTGGAGGCTCCTGGGAAAGATCCATTTGCTTGCCTTTTCCAGCATCTAGAGGTTGCCTACCTTGCTTGGCTCATGGTTCCTTTTCTCTATCTTTAAAGCCAGCAAGGTCAGGCCCAGTCCTTGTCGCATTGCTGTCTCTCTGGTTCTCCTCTTCTGCTTCCTTCTTCCACGTTTAAGGACACTAATGATTACAGTGGATTTACCCAGGTAATCCTGGATAATCTCCTCATCTCAGAGTCAGCTGATGAGCAACCTCGGCTCCATCTACAACCTTAATTCCTCTTTGCCATGTCATCTAACATATTCACAGGTTCCAAGGTTTAGGATAAAGACACTTGTGGGGGTGGGCATTATTCTGTCTATCACAAGTACGAACCTAAATACTCACGTTAAATTAAAAACATGACTAGAAGCATCTAAATGCTTATTTCTTTGAGGCACAGACCTAGATTGATTTGCTTATCTAGTGCTCATTTCCTCTGCTATCCTCAACCCTTGTGTGAGAGCATCTCCTTAAAGCTACCCTAGGGTCTTAACAAATAACAACAATATAAGAAATGGCCAGCATTTTGTTTTATTGGATTTGAAGTGAATTCCCAGGTCAGCATACAAGTTATTTTGGAGGTATTTTCAGATTATTGGGAGTTGAGGAAATCAGGCATGCTCTCGTTGTGTGCATTCTTACCTTATTAATTTGTAACAGCAAGTTCCCTTGGCTTACATATATCTACAGCTAAGTACACAAGATAACCTTTTGTTTCTTGATAGATGGCTTAGTATATGCTTTCTAGCTAGATAAAATAAGTAGAGGAAGCACTCGTTTGTAGTGGCCATTTCTATTTTTTCAAGATGAGATATTGGTCTGGTTTTGTTAATCTTCACATGGATATCGGGGTCTTACTTTTCCACAAATGCAAAACGTACATTTATCGTTGTTGTCAAAACTACGTTGTTTTACAGTTGTGAGTTTTATTTATCACAGGGAATTTCTGTGGAAAAGGAACTTACACTGTGTTGGTGAAATCAGATACATTAAAACTTTGTTTTTAAAAGGTGTTTAATGTGTATATTGAATTTTCCTGGCCTGAGGCAGTGTTTCTGTTCCATAAAAGAGTTTAGAAAATTATTTGTGATTGAAGTAGAAACATTGCAACTCTTCACAGGGTTGGAGAGACCTCCACTTAAGGGAAAGTGACAAATACTAGTTAGATGAAAGGTAATTATGAAAAAGTAAAACAGAACTAATAGTAATCTGTTTCTTGGGGGTAGTGGGGCGTGGACATGTCTGTAGATGAATGACAAGTGAGGAGGTTTGGGTGCTGTCCAGGAAGTCATGGAATTACTGCTGGATTTGTTGGGAAATCCTTTTCTGTAAATTTATTCCAGAACAATTTTATACTCATGAAACTTTATATCAAAGATAATAGGTTCAACAGTAATATGCACTTGAGCACTGAAAAAAAGGAGTCAGTCTAAACATAGACAAATTATACTACTTGAAGATAAGCATTACATGATAAGAAATGTCCAGTTGTGGTATTCATAGGCAGTTAAATGAGGATCATAATAAACTCCTGCTGAAGGGTATAGTTAACTAAAAGCTTGAAATTCGAGATTTATGTGATATTGCCAGACTTAAATTTTGTCCAAGATAGTGTGTGTTTTGCGTATATATTTAGTAAACGTAGAAATATCAACCTGTTAATATTCCGAGAGACTATGACTTCCAAATTAGTTTGTCCTAGTGACTCAATAACCAATGAAAAAGTCTTGTCCTCTCCATTGTCAAGTAAGATATGTCAAATTAGAACAGTCTTTATTTATTTGACAAGAACTTGAAGAATGTCTATGCATTGCCAGCCATTATGCTAGATGGTAGATGCAGGATACTGAATATAAGCAAATTCAGTCCCTGACCTCATGGAGTTTATAGTCTAATGGGGAAGAAACATGTTAATCAGTTAATTGCATAACATTAAGGTACATGATGCTGTGAGCATCTGGAAAAGCTTCCCTGAAAAGGTGAGCTGTGATCTGAGGGATAAATAGAAATTAATAAAGTGAAGAGAGCTGAATTGTGGGAGAGAAAGCATTCCCGTTTGAGGGAACAACCTTTACCAAGACTGTGTGGCTGAAGGTACGAGAGTTCACAGGGCACGTTGGGAGAATGTGTTGAGTGAGATGAGGATGGAGGGGAAGGAGATGCTCAGGTTAAGGAGAGGCAGATAGGAACTCAGTAAAGGATTGCAACAAGGTGGGTGACGGTGGTGATAAAATTGGAGTTCTGTTTCAAAAGATCATTTTGGCTTCAGTGTAGAAAGCAGAATGGCAGCAGGTAGGAGTGGCACAGGAAACGAGCTGAAACCTCTGCAGTTATCCAGGTGAGAGAAATTGGTAACTTGGTTAGTGTTGGAGGATATGGAGAGGAAAGTTAGAAGGTAAAAATCTCAAGATTTGGTGATGGATTGGGTGAGAGGATGAGAGAGAAGGTGGAGTCAAGAATGTATCCTGGGTTTTTCTGGCTTTTAAATCTGGATGAGAGGAGGTATTGTTACTAAGAGAGGGAGCCCTGGAAGAGGACCATGTTTGAGGGTGAGGATAGGGGTGTAGATCATAAGCTGGGACGTGGATGTGTTTGAAATGCCTTTGTGACAGACAAATTGAGAGATCACTTAGGTGGTTGGATATTTAAGTTTAGAGTGCAAAGGAAGTGCTTGGATTATGAGACATCTGCATTACCTTGTAATTGAAACTATTGATACTAATGAGAACTTCCAAAATTTAGTTGCCAATGAGAGGACAATGAATCTGCAGGGGAAACCTACCTAGGAGTGGCCAGAAAGATTGGAAGAAACTAATGGGTATACATCATGGAAACCAAGAATGTGAAGAGGAGGGCGTGGTCATCAGTATTGAATCGTATTGTATTCTGCTGAAACTTCAAGAAAGAGTTGAAAAATATGCATGGCATGGATGACGTGAAAGTTATCGGTAATTTTAGCCAAAGTGGTTTCAGTGGCATGAACCTGCAAGATTTCTGATGGTGGGGTGTACTTCTTCTGGGAGTGGATATGTAAACTTGCCAGAAGTGGTCATTTACTATTTTGTAGAATTCTCGTCTATATGCAGGTTTACTTTCTTCCTCTTTTTTCTCCTCCCTCCTCCCCCCTCACCTCCTCTCAAAACTAAAATAGGATTTGCCAGTTATGAGCATAACTTTTTCTTGTTCCTTTTGCCCAAAATATAGTAGTAAAAGCTTCTTTTGTTATTCTTAGTATCTTTCAGGAGTCTTAGTTCATTCTCAATTTTAGTCTCCCTGGCATTATTTGAGGATACTTTTCATTTGTATAATTTTACTCACTTAAGTTTTATTTAAGTTTTATGCATATTAAATACCTTAGCTCAAAGAAAGTACTGTGAGCATTGCTTTTAAGTATACCCTACCTTTTCTAATTGATTCATTTTAATTGCATGTTTAGTTGTTTCTTTAATGAGCCATATTCCCTTCCTCTGTACTCATAAAATCATTAGGTTTTTTCCCATCCCCAGTTAAAGATAATTCATTTTTTAAGTGTCGTATATCTGACCATACCTATTATTCCCCTCTCTACGAAGGAACCGAATTCTGTCCCATGTTTCTGATCACTTTGCATTTCAAAGATTTTCAAAAATTTCAAAAAATTTTGGTCATTTTAAGGCCTGAAATGCATCTACTGCCAGTTGTTACCCTGGGGCCAGTAGGAGTCCCTTGTACATTGTGCATAGGAAGCCATTCAACCGTAATTGTTTTATTTTCTAGATTAAAAAAATTTTTTTTGGTATATTCTCTTTGCCGTTCTTTCCCGTACTATTGTCTTCTTTAAATTTCAGGACTAACTTGCATTGCGGTTTCTCTGGATTGTCTGACACATGGATTAATAGATAAGATATTGTATATCCAGTGTATTTTTCTTCTTGTTAGATTTCTCCTATTTGTAACTGTAGCATTGACCAAGACTTAGAGGTAGATATTATGAAGACAGAGTCAACCAAGAAAACCTGCAGTAGCTGCTACAAAAAAAGTTTGATAGTTTTCCTTCTTTAGTCTGAGTCACAATTGTCAGGGCTTGCTTCGTGGCCAGCAACCAGTGCAGTCACACAGGGCTTCAGTTTCAGAAGAGAGCAGACACTGGGGGTTTAATGCCCTGTGATTGCTGTCCTGAAATTCTTCTTAATTTTATCTTTGATTTGAGTTTTGAAAGTGATGCTCCATAGGACAGTGGAGCAAGAGATTGAGGCTTGGGCCCTCAGCATCAATGTGGTCCACCTCCCATTGCTTCTCACCCCCTTGGGATGGCTTCTTGGCCACCTGCTGTCTGGCCCCTGCCCAGTCCGGTGACTCTTCACCTTCTGTCCCCAGAGGGCGCTTGGGTGCCTGTGTGGGGTTGTTGAATCTAGTGTGTGTCTCCTGCTTATCGAGGTAGAGTACAGGGCCCTCGGCACCTGTGAGGGGCTGTAATTACCCCATGAGTGTTCCCATGCCCACCAGAGCTTGACATTAAATAACAAATAATAGATATTATTACAAGTTGAGACACCACGGAAGAAAGGAAGATGAAAGAATTTTTTCCTTCTTTTTGAACAGAGGTCTTACATTTTCCTTTTGCTTTTGTCAAATGATGTAGTTGGTCCTGACAATCATTAATAGTGAACTAGTGCCTAGAAACAAACTTTACCTTTGCAACTTATTGACTGTATTATTAGCAACAAGGTAAAAAGAAGTTTTCAACATTTTTAGTTTTTTTTGAAGTGTGGTCTATCAGTGGATTTGGTTGTATTTAGAACCCAAATAATTTACAATAGTAGTTGTCTTCTGGTACATCATGCTGTTAGTCTTTCAATTTACTTTTCATTAAAAAAAAAGATTTTTGAAATTGAGCTATTTATACCCTCACAGTAGTAATAAAAAGAATTTGAAATTAAAATCTGGATTTACAAAATTAATACCAAATATTGTACAGTTATTTTTACCCTTTGTTGAAAAATAAGCTGCTTGATGGTAACTGTATAATAAATATTCTTCTTCATGATCTTATTTTGTTATCATTGCATTTCATGACTCAGTATTGGAGACTTCTTTTTAAATTGAGCTTTTCCACACCATCACTGCCCGTCCCTGGCCCCCACTGTGCATTTCAGCCTTTCTTTCACCCTCAGTTGACTTGTTACCAAACTGCTTTTGTCGGAAGATATACTTTTTATTCGATTGTTTTACTGAAAGTCATATTTGTTTTGCACAAGGCCTTTTAATACATAAGAGTCGTGTAGGGGTGCCCATGGCAAATTCTCAAACCTTTTTTCAGCGTAAAAATCAAACCCAAGAGAGAGAACAAATTGGATTTAATCTTTCCATCCATAACTTTTGTGACCTCTGTTATTCCCACTCCGATAGACTGGCAATCTTTTTGTTGTGTTGGTGGTGGTGCCCTTTTTTTTTTTTTTTTTTTTTAAATCTCGATGACCCTATTTTCTTCTAAATTAAAAAATAATAATATTGGTGTTACTGTTTGAGTTTTCTTCTTTGTCACAAGTTGGAAGAGTTGATCTTGCTGGCATTATAGGTACTCCCTGCGGAATGTGCTGGAGCCATTGGGTGTCCATCTGTTGTCTTTTTTTAAAAACTAAAATAAAGCTTCTAAAGTGTTCCTGGTAAAATACATAATAATGAGATGTTCAAAGATTGCTAATTTATTACTTTTGATTTAGAATTGTATCAGTACAGCATCTTTTTTTTTTTGTTGTTTGAGATTCCAGAGATCTACTTTGTTGCTTTTATCCAAATTAGCTTTTAGCTTTCTTTAATGTCTGCTAAGGCAGATCACACAAATGGACATTTTGGGTTATTAATGCACTCCTTTCTTTCTCAAAAGTGCTAGAGATCTTAAGGAATTTCCTTTGGTTTCTCTGCCAGTATTTAGTTTATGATCTAGCATTTTGTTTCCATCTAGAGGTTAGACTCCCTCTAACTTCATAGTTGAATATGTGACTTTTTAAATGATTTCGCAGTTGAAACCACTGTTTAGTTGTATAAAGATATGTAAAGCTTTTGTGTTTATTGTAATTTGGCTTTTTGCCTAAAATACTATGCAATAATGAATAGGTGCTTGCATTCCAGGCATAATTTAGTTTACCTCTAATTTTTATGGAATTGAAGGGTGAAATCATTTATTTAAAGGTCAAGTTGGACTTTTATAGAGAAGGCCAAATTATTTTGCAGAAACTGTAATAAAATTTGAATTAAAATGCTTCAATTTTCTTGCTTTCTAATAGCTACCTTAATTTTATGTTGTAGTTATCTAGAAGGGCACATTATTTAAAGTGTAGATTTGTTTTATATCAAACTGCTTAAGATCGAATACTAATGATGTAGAACTATCGAGTAATTAGGTGTCTAGAGTGGTTGATGAATATTGGCTACATGTGGCATGAAGGTGCAGTTCACAGATAAACTGAGGCTTCAGTAGTTTGAAGGCGTGAGTGTACATCACAGACATGCGACATAGGGTAGGAGGCAGAGCTCCACATCCCACACTGATTGTTAACCCTGGGAGTAGCGTGCTAGAGGCTACCAGGTGATGAGAACACTAACATCAAACATCTTTTCATTTTAACTGTTCTAATAGAGACAATTCAAGTATAAAAGAGTGCAGTGCGAGTATAAGACAAACTTTCGGAAGGGCAGTGCTGGATTCTCCCAGGTGTGAATTGCCCACCCCCTTTCCGTATCACTTTATCTGCATTTGTCACATAGGGGGCATCACTTTCCAACTTAGAGTTTTAAAAGTGTTTTGGCTCCTTTTCTTAGTGATATTTTATTGAGGACAGACATGTATTTTACCTTTCTGTATAGTTCCCTCAGTAACCTAGTCAGTTAATTCTACCATATGCATGCACTGTGATAGGTACTGTAGATGTGGGGCGCAAAAAATGTTTACTGTCGAAATTGAAATCTGCCTGTTTTGCCCCTTTTCTTCCATCCTCCACTCTCTTTTCATTTGTGTTCCTCAATCCCTATGCTTTCTAACCATTCTCTCTTTTCTCTAATGTCCCTCTACTCTCTAAATCTATGCTGTCCAAATGGTAGCAACTAGCCAGCTACATGTGTCTTTTGAGCCCTTAAAATGTGGCTAGTCCGAATTGAGATCTGCAATACGTGTAAGTTACACGGTGGATATCATGTGAAGAAAAGAATGTAAAATATCTCAATTTTTATATTGTTGCATATTGAAGTGATAATATTTTGGATTAAATAAAATATTGTTAAAATTAATGTTATTTGCTTTTTACTTTTTAAAATTCCATTAAGTAGAAAATTTAGAATTACGTACATGGAGCTAATTATATTTCTATTGAGGACTGCTGTTCTAGATTCTCTCATTGATTTTTTTACTAATCCTTCTAGGACACATCCTTCCTATTCTGTCCTCACCAACCTCCCCCCATCTCCCTTTCCACCCCCAGATATTTTCTTAGAGGCCAGAAATTAGAAAAATGGCAAATATCCTGAAACTGTTTTTAACAATAAATGTTAGATGGAATATTCAGCAGTAGCAAGCCAGGAAGTACTGACCCACGCTACCACATGGATGAACCTCAGAAACATTATGCTAAGAGAAAGAAGCTTGTCACAATAGAACATATGCTGTATGACTTCAGTTCTATGCAATATCTAGAATAGGTAAATCTATAGAGACAAAGTAGATCAGTGGTTACCCAGGGAGTGGGGAGGAAGGGGGTTGTGAGGAATGACTGCTGGTAGGTAGTACTAGGTTATTTTTAGGAGAGATGAGATGTAAAATCACATAGTGGTGCTTGTTGCACAACTTGGAATGTGTTGAAAACCACTGAATTCTATACTTTAAAAGGGTGAATTTTATAGTATGCGAATTATATCTCAATAAAGCTGTTAAAATCATAAATATTAGATCCTTCTCATCACCTCAAAGTGTCGTGGGTCAGTCTTGTCTGGTGTTCTGGTCTCCTTTTCCTGCTGCTTAGGGCAAATTTGGCTTATCCTTTATTAATCAATGTAGCCTTAGAAATTAAGTATGTTCTTGTTACTGTTAGTAGTAGTCAGGTACTTTTGTCTTAAAAAGTGAAAAACTAGGTCAATGTGTTTTGGAACTTTTGCAAGCAGTTACAGTCCCTTTTTAAAATTCGAATATGTGCAAAACAAGTTATTTTAATGCAGTTTCCCCCCTAAAGGAGACTTGTTAGGCAAATGTATTTAAGTATCATTTTAATGCATTTTTATAGCTTTTTAAAATTCCTTTATATTTCCATGATATTTCAACATCTGATAAATTGTGGCTTTCCATTAGGACATCTGGATTTCATATATATCTACAAAAAGAATAACAGAAGAGAAAAAAGTCTTTTTTTCAAGATGGTTACACGTATTTATTTATACTACAAGTGCATAAATATGTATTTTTTTCTAAGGAACTCCGGACAATACATGGGTCTGTGTGCTGAAGAGAAACATTTTGGTTAAATTGGTCCATTATAAGAAATGAAAAAAGATTAGTGTGAAAGAGTACTTTTAAACAATTTCTTTCAAGCTGCACTTTTTTCCTTTCACTGTTTTCCTTTAAAGATGGCTGCAAATTGCAGTATCTTAAGAAAGTATTATTTTTATATTTGTGCCTCTAAGTGTTCATTATTTTGTATCTGTCCTCCATTTTGAGGCACTTACTGTTCTGACCTTCAAAATAAATAGATGAGTAAATAGTTAACAACTAATATAAACGTTGATGGATGCTCCCTGCCCCTTTGATCCACTTGAACTTGAGTGAGAAAAAAGTGGAGACATGAAACTTTGATGGAGTTATCATTCCTTACAGAGGTCCATCGTCTTCAGGGGGGAAGTTTTTTCTTCTTGCATCTTTTTCATCAGCTGCAGTTGTGTCTCCATTAAATTAGATGGGCTTTGTTTCTACTAAGTGAAGAAATTTATAATCACTTGAATTGTGCCAGTGACTTAATGGGCAGGGAACTTAAAATTTACAGCTATATTCGTCCTTAATGGTTACTTCTTTTGGAAAGAAAAGGGCATTCTTCACAGGTTTCAGGCCACAGTTGGGCCATATAACAATACATAATCAATAACATATTATGACTCTTCACCTGTTTGCATCCCATTAATTGTAGAGTACTTGTTGTAGATGGAATGTCCATGTCCCTGTCAAAGTCATATATTGAAACCTAATCCCCAGTGGAATGGTATTTGGAAATAGGGCCTTTGGGAGGTGGTTAGGTCCTGAGGGTAGAACTCTTGTGAATGGGATTAGTGTCCTTTTAGAAGAGCTCCCAGACAGCTCCCTTGCCTCCTTCCACCCTGTGAGGACACAACCAAAAGACAACCATCTATGCACCAGGAAGTGGGCCCTCAGCAGACACCATATCTGCCAGTGCCTTGATCTTGTACTTTCCAGCTTCCAGAACTGTGAGAAATGAATTTCTATTTTTTTATAAGCCACCCAGTCTGTGGTATTTTGTCACAGCAGACCGAATGTCCTGAAACACTACTATTATCTTCTATGTAATGTCATTATTCTGATAGATAAGCACCATTATTGCCTTATTTATCAAAAATGGCAACTTGTGAAGGTTTATTACTTGGAGAAACTTAAAGAATGATAGTAACAGACTCCTAGCAGCTTCTTGTAGTCTGTCGAGAGTAGGGCCAGCCTGAGGGCCTGTGCTTTTGTCCAGATGACTCTGTTGTTGCTGTGATTGTCAGTTTGTCTTTTAATGGGAGCTCTGGATACAAAGGTTTCAAATCCATCTGTTCAGAGTCCATAGAAAGGGCTCAGATGGTGGGAGGATGGCCTGTGTCATTTGCCTCCAAGGTGCAACTTGGTGAGGTGAAATAAGGTGCACTTGTGTCTGTGGATTTCCTGCCTTCTTCCTTTTTCCTTTTGTCCCATTGTTAACAGTGGGCTTAAAAACTATAGGATATGATGAACTGAGCCAAGTTTTGGTACCATGTTGTGACGTTTCTAGAAACTAGGTATATTAATTAGTGTGATAATCTAACTATAAGGAGATGTTTTGATTTATTGGATATTATAACTTAAGGAACATAGAGACAGTGAAATTCATTCTTCTCATTTTCTAAATGAGTCTACCAGAGGTCCCGACACCCTTAACGTTGATCCTTTTCTTCCTTCCGAATACACTGCTGATAATTTTAACCCATGGCACCTATCTTTAAATGTCCCAATCTTCAAGCTATGAGAATGGCTTTTTATGTACATATAATTTTAAGGTAAATGTATGTATTTCCAAAATTCTCTGGGCTTTAATAATCAAAAGAATATATAATTTTTAGTGGCCATGAGAAAAGTATTTGATCATTCTCTGTGTGTCTTTTTATTGGTGATAGAGATAGGTCCAGGGAATAATAAGGAGAAGATGCGCATGATGGATTTCTTTCATATGTTTAACAATTCCATGTAAAAATGCTCTGGTTCTTTCAAATGGTATGAAATGAGGTAGCCATTTATTTCTCATCAATATTCAGATATCTGTTTTATGATCTTTCCTGAGGTTATATTTTTAGTTTCTTAGTGTAGAGTTTATCTGCCTGTCTATCTATATATCATGGGTATATCTATCACGGGTATCTATATGGGTATACTCCTAATCTATGAAGAGATTTGTATCGCTTCATTAACTTTATTTTGCCTTTAGTTTATAATGAAGAAAATAAACTGTTTGGCTTGATTTCAAGGATAAGCAATGCCTGTCAGATAATTTACTCTTCATCTTCCCTTCTTTCCTGGCTTTGTTCCCATCTGTTCCACACAACATTCACATCTTTTCCAATTTTTAGTTTTGGTGGAGGGAATGGAGTGATTTTTTTTGTTGTTGTTATTATTCGTCTTTGCAGCTCACGCCATTAAACCAAGGTGAGATGGAAGTAAATTGTCCAAATGCTCAAGTCCCTGTGGAGGTCGTGGTGTTGCCTTGGTAGAGAGAGTCGAGAATACAAATCAGGAGACTGATTTTCTTGCCTTGTCTACCACTTGTACATTTGACAGTATTAGGTATTTGAGGGCAGTCCATGTGGGAATGTTAAGGAGTTAACATTAATAGTACTGTGGCTAAACAGATGGTGTAATTAGCCCACAATGGGGAAGAACAACGTTTTCGTGTTTGGATAAAGAAGGCTCGCTGTAGGTGGGAGAGTAAGAGGTTCCAAATGATGGTACCTTCTGAAGATTAGGAGAGTGACAGTTTTATACATGTATATGGTGCATGCATGCATATATACATGATCTCCCAGTGTATTTTAAGTGTACTAACCCTTGTTACTTTTAGGAAAAAATGCTCTGTAAGTGAATGCACAAATGCCTATTAATTCAGCTTAGTCCAGGAGATGTGGTTAAGTATTGTGGAGCATACAGAAAGGAATTTGTTGTTTGTATTCAAATAGCCAATTATCTGGAACAGATTTATGGGACAGTGGCAAATAAAGGACCTGACAAACATTATGACAGCAAAAATATATTGTAAATGATTAGCTGTATGAGTTACTTAGCCAACTTCTGTATTCTTCACAAAGAAAATATTTTCCTTTAGATGGTGGAAAGAAGTTAAAGCACTAAGTCTGTCTCTTTACTCATCTTACCTTGTCACCTTCTTCTTTAGTGGAATAGAGTTTGCTTTTGTCAGATCTGATTTATTCTGAACTTGGTTGTATATGTTTTTATGCAGCACAAAAGTGATGCAACAAATAAGAAAACAATCAAATGGATAAAAGAATATGGCAAGCCCTTCTGTTTGTGTAACGTGAAAATATTTTCCTCGGTAAAAATTCAGAAGTGGAAATTGGTTATGTTCTGTGCTGTTCAAATCAGTCTTTCTCAAGTTTTTATAATAATGTGAACTTAAAATAATACCCAACACTTTGGTTAATTATTAGAGAGGTATTTGCAAAGATTTTTCCCCTTGTCAGCCCATCTGCTCCTGTGCTACAGTCGTAATGCAGAAACATTGACATCTCAATTATTTCCATGGCAACAAATTGATGTCAGGATCTCACATTTGACTTCACTGCAGGACCAAATAGAATTTGGATTACAGGGGTGGGTTGGGAGTTCTTATTGAAGCACAGGTCTTTAAGAAAGAGAAATAGAAATATCTTTGGGAAATAATATTAAGTTAAAAAAATTTGTTTACTTTTAAAGAGGAAACTATAAAACTATACATACCTGAAACTAATATATGTCAATTATATCTCAAAAAATGCTATATATAAACTATAGAAATACTCTTCTGTCTATGTGTGCAAGGACACAGTGAAGAAAATTTACTTTCTCTGTGACAGTTGGAAGTAAGAGTTTAAATCTGATTTAATAAATGTTTACTCAAAAACTTAGAAGAGTGAAGATTCAGGCAATTGTCAGTACAGAATAATGAAAATCCAGAACTACACTTTTATTTTATAAGGTTTTATTATTAATAAAAACCTTACTTTTATTTATGTAATGTATATAAACCACCATTGTATGGTACTTAAGCTTTAAATTATGGACTCTCTCTGTCTTTGGTTTAGGATACCATAATTACAGTTACTCTTCCGTACTGTATGATGGCATAGCTTCAGAGATTTTGTGGCACTTTGCCTTCCTTGTGTCATTTTGTGCTCCCATGAAGAGTATTTAGTATTCTATGACTTATTCCAGAAATGATTCTACTCATTCTTTATTTCTAACTCTCAGGGGAAACAATTAGATTTGATTCCCATGAACAAATTTCTGATGGAATCGAAAGTTATTTCTGATACTTCTCTGTTCTATAGCCCCTTGTATGTAAGTTGCCATGAGGCTGCTCTCATTTTATTCAAGGTCGTCTGGGCTTCTGTCTGACTCAGTCGTGAAGGCAGGGACTGAGTCTTCCTTATATTCCCAACGTCTGGCACATAGTGGGTACTTTAAGTCTGTTTGTTGCAGAATAGGTGTGATCTCACGGATTGTCAGGGCATTACAGATTCTCAGAATTACTGATGGTGTCACCCAATTTCACTGCTGGATCTTGAGTTTTGCAGGTTTAAAATTTTGATTTTATCTGTTTTGAGGAGACTGATTCCTCATAAGAGAACTGAAAAGAGACTGATTTTTGTGTAATTGGAGATAATTCCCTGATTCTGTCTAGCTATTAACTTCTTTTGATGACCAAGTCCATGCAAGGGATTACCTTACAGATTAGATGGCTCCTGGGTGAACCAGTCCTGCCTAGAGCTGGGTGCGTTAGGTTTTCAAAGGTATTTTGGTTGCTGTATAAGTTGTCTCTGGACATTTCTGTCCAGGAACGTGATAGCCATTTCTAGGATGAAAGGGTTCTCTTGCTTTGAACTGTACTGGACAAACACCACTGTGTTGGTTAATTTTATGTGTCAACCTGAGTGGGCTAAAAGTGTGCCCAGAAAGCTGGAAAAACATTTCTGGTCATGTCTGTGAGGGTATTCCCAGATGAGATTAGCATTTGAATTGGTAGACTGAGTAAAGAAGATAGCCCTCACCAATGCCGATGTGCCTCATCGATCCTTTGAGGGTCTGACTAGAACAATAAGGTGCAGGAAGGCAGATTTGCACTCTGCTTGAGTTGGGACATCCATCTTCTGCTCTCAGACGTTGGAACTTCTCATTTCTGAGGCTTCTGACTCAGACTGGGACTTACACCATTAGCCCCCCTAAATCTTGGGTTAAATCTAAAACTCGGACTGGGACTTACACCATCAGCTCCCATGGTTCTCAGGCCTTTGAACTTGGACTGAATTATCTGACTGGCTTTCCTGGGTCTCCAGCTTACAGACAGCAGATCATGGGACTTGAGCGTCCGTAATTGTGCAAGCCAATTCCTATAATGTTTCCTCAGATATGTATACATATATATATATTATACATATATCCTGTTGGATGTATGTAATATATATCCTATATAATATATATTATATTAAATTATATATCCCTGTTGGTTCTGTTTTAGAGAACCCTGACTCATCCAACCACCAATAATTGTGTTCCCCTAAAATGACTTGCATATCTTCGCCCTTCCTTTAATTATTACTTCAGACAATAGAGAGGGAGCAAACTTGTAATAGTCCGCTTATGTCCTCATGTTCTAACCTTTCTGAGATTGCACCCTCGGACTCTGCCAACATATGTCAAAGGTTTACTCCGTGCCTGACATTGTGCTAAGTGCTCTACATGCATCATCACATTCAAACTGTTTTGACAACCCTGGGAGGTAACTACTGCTCTCCCCGGATAGCAGAGAGGGAAGGAGAGGTGGAGAAACGTGCGGTGACTTGCCTCAAATCACATCCTGAAAGAAGTGGAGGAGCTGGGATTTCAGTCTGATTCTGCGATCAAGGCACTTGTCACTGGGCTCATATACAGATTGATCTTTTTTATTTTTAAGATGTGATATGCTACTTATGTTTTAATTTTTATTGTTTTCAATAAGCCATGAGCTTATTTCCAAATTCTGAGAACATGTCACTGGAGCCCCTCGGTGGTAATGGTCGCTTCCTATCTGCAGTATCCCTGCTTTCAAGGTCACAGAAGTGGAGAATTGGCATGAGGCTAAGAAGAAAATGAGCGTACTAAATGGTAAGAATTTGTAATGAGATTTTAGATGAGGGAATATACCCATTTTGGGTTCATTTAATTTTTTCCTATGCAGCTTAATAGCACTGCAGTAAAAACTTGCTAATTTAGATGAATTGTGGGCAACACCTGTCTGAATTAACAGACTGAATCACAAAATGATTTTATAGAAATTAAGGTTTATTATTTTTCTGAAACATATAATTAGCTTATCAATTAGGAGCTGAGGAAACTAAGCTTCCGAGTTACTTACTAGAATAGTTTATTTTACATTGGCACTCTGTCTTCAATCTTGTTTATACTGTTGTTTGACTTTTAAAATACTTGAATATTTTTACGTAGAGATCAGTTCATGTACAGTACCACTGTTAATCTTCAGCAGACCCTTCTTTGTCAGGCTAGTCAGTTTGGCGTGAAAGGAGAACAGTACAATGATGTCTTTAGGATAGCATGGCTGGTTAGCCAGAGCCTGGTCTACAACCTCTGTTTTTTGACAAAAGACAGTTTATTGTCACTACACAAATCTGTACTGTCTAGACCATCCTTTTTGGATTAACGTCAAAATTTGTTTAGCAACATCTGAACTTGTGTTTTTTCCCACTTTCCCTCCTTCCCTCTTATCGTTTCTTCTCCATTTTCCATCCTTTCTTCTTTACGTCCTTTCTTTCCTTCTATCTATCCATCCATCAATCTAGATTTATATTTCTGAAATATGCAGAGAATGTGTTGGTCTTGAGGAAATTTTCTGCTTTTTAATTTTTTTGGTGGTCATTTAAAGTTTTCATTAAGTTCTTGTGACAATTCAAATTTATACTCATTGGATTGAATCATTTCAGAATGTGGTTTAGTCATTGATTGCATTCAGCTTCTAATGTTTTGTCATTTGGGATATCTATCAATAATCAATCTGAAATAGTCCCTATTAGTAACTAGTAATAGTAATCGACTATTGCAGTGTTTTAAGTTAGGAATAAAGTAGATCCCTCTTTTGTTCTCTGAGTTCTACTTATATTCACAACTCTGAAGATTCTACTAATAGAACTGGCATGGGCTATCCTGAGAAAATGGAAAAATTTATTCCAAGGAAACTGGGGTGCCCAGTTACTAAAGGACAAAAACATGGTGAGTCTCAGCGTCAACAAGTCAGGAACTTCTCTGTTCAGCTTCTTCTGCGTCTCTGCTTCAATCATACCCTCTCTTCCCTCCTTACCCCTCCTGTCCCTGTTTACCCTTCCCATCCTCTCCTCCTTCCTGCCCTCCCTTATTCCTCCCTTCCCCTTTCTCCTCTCTCTACCTCTCCTTTTTCCCTTCTCCTTTCTCTTTCTGTCTTCTCTCTCCTCCTCTCCCCAAACCCCTCCATCTTCCCCCTCAAGTACTTTTATTGCGTTATATCTCAATGAATACAATGACTAATTGTCTCACATACTGGTGGTAAAATTGACCAGTGGCTTCAGGTAGTAAAAGCCTAATCGTTTTATTACAGGATTCCTCATCGACCTTATACCTAATGGTTTTGTCATTCATTGAAGACCATTGTCTTATTCTGTTAAGGATTGAAAAATGGAGATTTCCTTTTTATATCGTTCCTTCTCCGTATATTATCTAGAATTATTTTATATAGAAGACCTGTTTGTCTGCTATGGTTACCTTGAAATGCAGTTGATAATGGGAAGATGGGACAGTTGTCTTCCTTGCCTATCCATTTTCAACATACTAAGTTGGATCCTCAGTATGCATCGTATTTTTAAAAATCTCTCCAGGTGATTCTTCTGTGCAGCCAGGGTAGAGAAGCACCAACTTAGAGCTTGGATATATTCCCAAATCCCGAAGTTTTATCACTTATTATAAAAGCAAGTTTACAAGATAGCTGTTGTTTTTACTAAGTGATATATTCTTTTGCCAAACTTTATCACAATATATGGATTTTATTCAAAGCAATTTATGTAGAAGTGTTCTGGGTGGTGCTTGTTTGTTTTTGTTAAATCATAAATTAGAGTAAATGAACCATAGAAGAAACACTACAAAGGCAACCTGAAAATAATACTGCTCTTTGTTGTTAGTGCTGTCCTGCGGATTCTGACTCCTAGTGACCCTGCGTACAGCAGAGTGTAATTTGCCTGATCTTTTTGCGCCATCCTCTCACCTTCCAGCGCTGATTCGGACAACACTCAGCTGCTATTCCTAGGGTTTTCATGGCCAATTTTTTCAGAAGTGAGTGGCCAGGTCCTTCTTTCTAGTCTGTCTTAGTCTGGAAACTCCACTGAAACCTGTCCACCATGGGTGACCATGCTGGTATTTGAAGTAGTGGTGGCAGAGCTTTCAGCATCACAGCAGCCTGCAGCCGCCATAGTGTAACAACCAACAGACGGGTGGTGTGGTTCCCTGAGCGGCAAAGGAACCCGGGCCTCGGCAGTGAGAGCCAAGCCAAATCTGAACCACTGGACCACGATAATACACGAACTTACGCTTATTCAGGGCTTATTCTGTGCCCTGCTTTGTGCTTAGCCCCTTACAATCATTAGCTCTTTTGAGCCTCATAAGACCCATAAAGTAGATAATTTAATTCTTCATGCAACAGAGGAGGAACCGGAAGCTGAAATTCACCTAGTTGTCTAAAGGTGTGGGACTAGCGAAGGTAGGGCTGGGGCTGAGGGGTGCAGACACTTGGGACACCCAGAGCCTGTGCAGTGGATCCCAATTCTCTGTTCCTCTCACAGTGAGATATTTCATATGTTTGGTCACATCCTTCGTGTGGGTTTTTCCTGCTTTTATTCTGAGTCAAAGAAATGGAATGGCTCTGTGTTTTTAATTTTCAGAATCTGCCGTAGGAAAATGGACATATGTACAGTTGTATATAATGGTTGGAATTTTGATTAGAACATGATAGCTAGCATTTTCCAAATGGTTAAAATGTGGTTACTTACCTTTATGAGATCATTCAGTCATAAAATCTGCAGATTAGTTGTTGTTAGCTCTTTTTTTTTAATGTCTGAGGAAAAAGGTTTAAGGAGGTAAAGTGCTTAATGTCACACAGGGAACTTTGAACGGAGGCTCCTCTGACTGCACGGTCTTTATTCTTAGCCACCTTATGCTGACTAGGTGGAGGAAGAGCTCATAGGAATGAAGAGTGGTTTGGAGAGTAGCACATAACAGAAGCCATTTAGGGGGTTTCTCAACCATGCCGGAGACCTACATAGCAATGAACAATACAGATTTTAGGCAATATGTTCCAGCTCACTCTCGCCATGTCAGAACTTGGTCATATCTCTGTACTCTGTTATCATTGTTCAGTTACTGCCTAGTGTCCAACAGTGAAGGAATAAGGTGCCAACTAATCACGATCAGCTCAGAATTTTGCTGTGATTTTTCAGTAGGTGTTACTCATGGTTTGGAAATAAGCGCTCAATAATAGATCTTGTTGTTTCTTATTCTTGTATGGTTTGCCCCATTATATGTGCAGAATTTGAATTTAAGAAAATAAGTGTGTATTATTTTCTCCAGTTATTAAAGTTTAGGTTTTATAGGGACATAATTTTACCTAATCTAAAGTTTTTAAAATCTGAAAGCTCAGAGGATACAGTGATCCCTGCAACACTCTTTGTTAGTGAAAACACAATCAGTAACCAGCAACAAATTAACTCAGGGAAAAAAAAGTGATCTGAAGGTTATACCAAACACCCTAGTGTATACATTAAGTGGAAAGAAGGGAGGACTCAGATGGATGGCCTTGTTTGTTTAAAAGGGGGCACCTTCTATGTGAGAGTTCGAGAATCCAAAAAAGTGAAAGGAGACCAAAACAATCAAAACATGTGGGAAATGTGATAAGCAGAAATTAACGGTGGCACTGAAACTGGAACAAGCCTTCTGAACTGGTAGGGAACGGTGGCACAGACTTTGAGAGTGGGTTCAAGCTGCCACATGGCCTGTCCCCACATAGTCCTGGGATGACTAGGACATCTCCGTGTGAGACAGTAAGGCACTTGAGGATGAAAACCAAGCACTTCATCCTGTATCATGAGGAATTAACATGCTGCTTGGCATTTTATAGGTGTCTTTAAGTGTGCATAGGAAGAGCCTTATTTTGATTTTATTAGAGATTTGGTAAAAATCCTACTGAGAATCAGGCTGTCAAGTAGATAATGACTTTTTAATTTAGGTCAGTGCTTCTCAAACTTTTTGTACTAAGGACCCGTTTACAATCTTAAGAATTACTGAGGACCTAAAATAACTTTTATTTATGTGGATTATGTCTATCAACATTTACTATAAAAGGATTTAAAATTGAGAAATTTAAAAAACAATTAAAAAATCCATTCTATGTTAACATAAAGCATTGTTTTTTTTGAGGAAGATTAGCTCTGAGCTAACTACTGCCAGTTCTCCTCTTTTTGCTGAGGAAGCATGGCCCTGAGCTAACATCTGTGCCCATCTTCCTCTACTTTATATGTGGGATGCCTACTGCAGCATGGCGTGCCAAGCGGTGCCATGTCCGCACCCGGGATCCGGGCCGACGAAACCCGGGCTGCCGAGAAGCAGAACGTGAGCACTTAACCGCTGCGCCACCAGGCTGGCCCCAACATAAAGCATTTTTTGTGGGGGGAAAACCCCCCTACATTTCCAAAACAAAAATATTTAGTGAGAAGATGGGCATTTCTTTACATATTTTACAATTCTCTTTAGTTTACTAGAAGACAGCTAGGTTTTTGTATCTGCTTCTGCATTCAGTCTCTTGTGATATGTTCTTTTGGTGGAATGTATGAAAGAAAAGGGAGGTATATTTTAATAGACTTTCCAGGTAATTGTGGATATTCATCTTTGATACTACGCTAAAATTCTACAGATTGTAATTTCTTAAGAGTTCATTTCGGGGTTGGCCCTGTGGCCGAGTGGTTAAAGTTCCGCATGCTCGTCTGGTGGCTCGGGGTTCGCGGGTGCAGATTCCCAGCATGGATCTACTCCCCTCATCAGCCAAGCTGTGGAGGCATCCCATGTACAAAGTAGGGGAAGATTGGCACAGGTGTCAGCTCAGGGCTAATCTTCCTCTCTCACACACAAAATAGTTAGTTTCAATGAGGAATCAAAAACTTTATTAGTGGACATTTTATACTTTGCTACAGTAAAATACATTGTTTTTTTTTGTACTTTGCATAGATGTCTTATTCATGCCTGATTTTCTAACATCCTGCTTTGGTCACTTGGAAAATATGGGCTCAGTAAGTTATGCAGATCTTCCAGATGTTGATTCATTTCATTGTATAATATCAAACACTTAGATTTGTTAACATCAGAAAATGTTTTAAGTGTTGGAAAGCTATCAAACTCAGGATGGTGGATAAAATTTTCGAGATACTAATTTTCACTTAAAAGTTCCGTTCTTATCATTGGCAACAGATACTGTCAGTTATTTTACTTGAAATGACAGGTACCCTTGCTCTTTTTCCCGAAAATGTCAGTCATACCCAATTCTGAATAGTTGGTCTTCAGTCATTCATTCAAGTAAAAAAACAGTGTTTCACGAACAGAGGGGCTAGTTCACCCCATATCTCAGTCTCATAAGTGCTTTTCCTTGAGACAGCTGTCCCATCGTATTTTGATATGCAGCAGAAATGCTTTATACATGCTTCCCTTTTGTGTCATGTAGAATATTAAAACGGTATGTACTCAAGGATTGTGATTTTAAAAATTAACTAATTTTGCAGGTTTGTTACACACGTTCTTAAGTGACACTGCATTTCATTTACTGTGATTGCATGTCAATGAAGAGTAAATTCTGCTAGTAAAATTTGCTGCCCCTGCTTGGTTCATGCTAATGCTATCAACAGCTTGACTCACCATTGCTTTTACACTATCAGTGAAAAAGATAATAATGTCTTAGTATCATTATGAAAATAGCTTTGACCTCATGATTCCTAGAAGGGTCCTGGGAAACTCAACTCTTCAAGTATCATTGGCTGGGGGAAGTGGTTGTATGTACATGTAATGCAATTGTTCTTACATATAAAAAAATTATCTTGGTATGTATTTCTAACAGTAGGATTTCTTCCATGCATTAGAATAAGTGGTTTTGTTTAATTGGTTCTTTAACAGCTTGAAAAAATTAAACTGCTATTACAGGGAAGAGGATAATTTGTTTTTAATTTTCAAATAAATTAAGTACAATAATGCCTCACAGTGAATTTCTTAATAGTGATCTCACTCGTCCTTATAACAGTGTGTGTATCCTTGGATGGAAATACCATTTGAGCAGGTAACATACTTCTCCACTGTCAAAGTATTAATCATTCCTCTGCTTTATAGATTTCTTGGTTTATGTTCATGCTACTGCAGTTCCATCTTACACAGTACGTGTGTGGGCAAAAATAACTTAAGGGTGAATGTATTTGACTCTTCAGTTGTTGAATTCACATAGGGTCTATTCTACACACACTAGTATTAAATATTTATTTGTAATTTTGGTTAACAGTCAATTTAAAAAATGGCACCTTGCGGGAAAAAAATCGTTTTTTTTTTTTTTTAACCTGGGAAAGAGAGATGAGATTATGTAAGTCTCTTTCTGGTATTTTCTGGTTTTACCCTTTTCTTTCAGGTTTTTTTTTTCTTTTTTTGTAGAGAAAAAAACAACACTGAAGTATTAGATAGAACCATGAGAGAAGTGTCCTTCTAACAATAATAATGCCTATGGTGCATTTTCTTTCCAAGTTCTATAGGTGTGCTAAGAACTTAAAAGAGTTCTATAGATTGACATCAAACACTAGTAGTGACCAAAATAGTAAATTCTAATGAAATAATAATGTATAGGTATTAGTCTCTGTTTTAAATAATACAAAATTATGTAGACAAAGGAATCGATTGTTAAGAGGGTTTTAAAGGAAGCTGTTTTCAACTAGGTACAGTATGAGATTTTGTGAAGCCCCCTCCTGATGCATGCACGTATGTGTTTATGTTTAAAAATTACTTGAGTACAAGCAAACGCATTTATAAAACTGAGATACCATAAGAAAGAAACTGACAAGATCTTTGTTACTTAGGCAAGGCAAAATATTTTGTTAGGGGACCAGTTCTAAATGTTGTGCTTGGTTAATATTTTTGAGTTAGGTTAATGATTAAAGTTTAGTAAATGATATTCCTAATTTCTTGTCCCTACCCCAGTCCAAACACATAGAGAACACATCTTTGATTCCTGATGGCAAAGAGCCTAGCATCGTAAAGAGCCGCATCCATAAATAATTTATTTCCAATAATTATTTAGTGCCTCATGGATGCTGTGCTCTGTGCTGGGTGCTCAAGATAAAAGAGGAATAAGATAAGGTCTTTATAGTTTAACAGAGGGAGACGGTAGGGAATGTAAGTGGGGAAAGAGTGTTGTGAGGTCTGTAATAGGAATATGTGCAGGGACTCAGTAAGAGTTTAATTCTATGGAGAGGGGAGGACAGGAGTCAACTCTTATCCACGGTGGTTTTGCTTTCCGTGGTTTGTTACGCACGGTCACTTGAGGTCTGGAAGCAGATGACCCTCCTTCTGACATATCGTCAGAAGGTCAATAGTAGCCTAACGCTACATCACAATGCCTGTGTCATTCACCTCACTTCATCTCACTGCGGAGGCATTTTATTATCTTACATCATCTCAAGAAGAAGTGTGAGTATACTACAAAAAGATATTTTGAGAGGGAGCGAGAGACCACATTCACATAACTTTTATAACAGTGTGTTGTTATAATTGTTCTATTTTATTATTAGTTATTGTTGTTAATCTGTTACCGTGCCTAGTTATAAAATAAACTTTATCCTAGGTATGTTTGTATCGGAAAAAACACAGTATTTTTGTTTAGAGTTTGGTGCTATCTGAGCTTTCAGACCTCCACTGGCGGGTCTTAGAATATATACCCTCGGATAAGGGGGCACTATTGTACGTGAAACGAAAAGACTGGGAAACTCTTTGCAGAACAGGTGACCGATTGGAATTGTGTGTACTCAGGTGACTTAATTATGAGAAGCAATGGTGTATTGATTCTCTAGAACCAAGGTTATAAAAAAAATTAATAGTTCTTCATTTAGTCCACAAACATTTATGAAGCATCTATAGCTTCTGTTATGTGGCAGGCCCTGGTGGTGCTGGCTTGAATGGCTTTGTCCTTATCATTGACGAGGCCACAGTCTGGTGGAGAGTCACATAATTTCAATCAACGTAGTAAGTACCCTGAAGGTGAAAGCACAGAGGGGCATCTGACATGGCCAGTGGCTGGCCAGATCAACAAGACATTTGTGCTTGCCACGTTGTAAAGAAAGATGTTTACTGAATCATGAAATAATTTCTGATGTACTTGGCACCAGTATTTCTAAACGAAGAGGGCTTAGCTTTTGTGCCGTACATATTTCTTATCATTAAGGAGCGTGGTCTTGATTCTGCGCACTAGAAAATGGCCAAAGTTGTCCCATACCTTCAGATACCCAGAACAGGTTCAAGCTGGTTCAAACTCTGGTCCCATCGCTGAGTAGCTATTAAGTTCTTGAGTCAGTTGTCTAACTTGTCTGAACTATTCTTTCTTGAGCTGTAAATGAGAGAGAAAAATCATAGCTAACTCATAGGGTTTTGGTGAGCAAGTAATGAGAGAATTTATGGAAAGTGCTTAGTACTGTGCCTGGCATATAGTAGATGCTTGTTATATGTTAGCTATTATCATTTTGTCTTAAATAAAGCGCTTTAATAAATCGCATGGCAGCTAGTCCTGAAAACAAGTCCGCAATTGAATTCTTTCTTATTTCGGAGGTCAGGTGGTAATCTTGGCATTCCTGCCTGGCCCTGTGCTACCAACCAAGAGTAGCTTGCCCGCTCCAACCAGTGTTGGTCATGATTTCATAGAGAGCAGTGCTATCCAACTCCTTCCCATTGCAGTGGGATAATAAAAGTTTTCTAATCCCTCACTTCGTACAAAGCACTGTGCTAAGTATTCTAGAGTTAAGCAACTGGAAACTGAAATGATCTTTGTCCTTAAGAAGCTTACACTTATCATGATAAATAAAGCAGATATTCAAATGACTACGCACAGAACACAGTAAAAAGAAAAAGGATCAAGTATTGCTTGGCTTTGTCTCATTTAAGCTTTAGATTTTCTGAGGGGTAAAAAACACAAGATTGCAGTAGTTAGAAAAGGCCTTTGTTAAAAAGATGTTTTGAGCATTTTCCCCTACCGTTTTCCTTAGTTTTATTTGCAAGCTGGAGCAGGTATTAAAGATGAAGTGTTCTGGTGGGAGCGGTGGCCCGGGGCGCTTGAAGCATTGCTAATTTCAAACCTTGTAATTTAGTTAAATTGAAACATAACTGCATTTAGATGAATGGGCCGCTAGTTTTCCTTCCCAAAGCAAACATGCCAACCTTTCATTACTTCCTGTCTGTGCTCTGGCTTCTGTGCTGTTCAGATCTGCTCGTTTACACATAATTGACATGTTACGGTGGTGCAGATTTTTTTAGTTTGAAATAAGAATTAAAGAAGTTAGGGATGCTTTCTGTAGCAGATGCATCAATCATTTTACATTTTGAAGCAGGAAGGAGCAAGTGATTCCAGGTAAGTTGGCGTTCCCGGGGAAGGTGGTTTGCAGTTGGCTTGTGCTGTTACAAACCTGGGAGTAAGTGACACAGTAGGTCTGATTACAGATACAGTTTATCTTCATTTGGAATCCATGACTTCTATTAAATTTAATTACTTCCCCCGTGGCTTCTATTAAATTTAATTAATTTCCCCTGCAGCTGGCATAGTGGAGGTGCTGCTGCTAAATGAAGGTGATTGCTAATTGAGGGAGTTTTCTGAGAGTGGTTTTACTCTCGCTCTTGTTTATCTGGAAATCGCTTATCCGGCCAGACATCTCAGAACGCTAGTGAGAAGTTGCAGGTTGCAAAGTCATATGTGAGTTCATCACCATTACTTAGAGAAATCTTTAGATTTATTTATTTATTTTTGTCTGATCCTTCAGTTAGCGTTTATTTTTGGTGAGAGGCCAACCTGGGATTCTAAGCAAAGAAAACTGGCCCGTTCTTAACCTAGACAAGATGGAACGTGTTAGGCCTATCTACACACGGAGGTTTCTGGCAACTGTACCAAGGTTAATTGCTACTCAGTTTCGAAAACACAGAGGAAGAGAAACAAAGAATTCAGCATTGTGAGCAGTGTTTTACCCATCCAACAATCGTTATTTGGGGTACTCTCAAACTAGAATCAACAATCTTATTGTTAATATGGTTTTTCTTACTGGGGCCATACAACTATAGTGATAATGTAAACATCAGTCTACGTTCCTAGTTCCTAAACTAAAAATTTCAAAGCATTTTAAAACATCAAGATATATAAATGTTACATACCAATTGCCATTGCTTTGTTTCTAAAAGTTGGTCAAATGTTAGGAAGAAAAAATTTATACCGTAAATAGATGCAGACTCATTTAATGCATTTTTATTCTCAGCCCTCTTTTTAGATTTGTTTAGTACTTTTTTTGTTGTTGTTTAGTATTTTTGTTGTTGTAGTTTAATATTTTTTTGAAAAAAATTTTTATTGAGTTAATGATAGGTTACAATCTTGTGAAATTTCAGTTGTACCTTATTGTCTGTCAGTCGTGTGGTAGGTGCACCCCTTCACCCTTTGTTCCCACCCCCCACCCCACCTTTCCCCTGGTAGCCATTAATCTGTTCTCTTTGTCTACATTTTTAAATTCCTCATATGAGTGAAGTCATACAGAGATTGTCCTTCTCTATCTGGTTTATTTCACTTAACATAATTCCCTCAAGGTCCATCCATGTTGTTGCAAATGGGACGATTTTGTTCTTTTTTACAGCTGAGTGGTATTCCTATTCTCAGCCTTTTAATTTATACTAGAAAGGAACGCTCATTTTTGGGGTATGTGGCAGAAATTATATATACATTATATATACATACATATTATACCTATATAAATTTTCTAGCAGCCCAATGAAGTATTCTTTACACATGAAGAGTTGGGTCTCAAGTTCTTGTATTTTCTGCCGGTAATTACTGCCCATTTAAGTGGTATGTGAAAATCCTGGCTTTGAAGGAGATACTATTGTTCTTTGAATGGACAATCCTCTTTTGGCAACAAGTTCCTTAGAAAGCTACTTCTTGTATTTTTCATAATCTCATTCTCTGTTTTCTCTCCTTGATAGTTTTATCTAGTATCATAGCTACTAGTACTATCTATAAACCCATTCATTCCTCTAATTTTAACTCCAGTGCTGACCTCTCTTCTGAGCCTCTTAAAGAAAACCAGAACTGGAGAGTAGTTAAAGTGGTAAGAACAGATTTTCTTCAGGAACTACTGCAATAGGGGGAAGGAGAGCTCAGGGTAGAACTGGGCTTCATTTCAAATATAGCACAGACAAGTGGGGACTCAATGCCAAGGAGCAGGGTGGGTGTCAGTGCATGGAGAAGTACTAAAGGGGAACATCAGGGCTGAGGGGGATTCTAGTTGAACTGATTTGACAGGATTCAAGCTGAAGGCAGCCAGGGTGATCAGACACCACCGGGGGGATGGTGGGAGATGAGGAATTTGTTCAGGTATTGAGGTTGATCAGATTTCGAGGATGAGGGATTCTCACTAAACTGACGTAGCAGAGTTTTTGCTAAAATTAGGCTGTGCAGGTCTGGCAAACATGGAGCTTAGTCGAGAAGAGGGCTTAGAGGAGCTTGTCTGAAGTTTGGTCAAGAAGATAATCTTTGTCCAGCCCCAGGACCTTTCTTTCACTTGTTCTGTATCTCAGTTTGGTTATATCTTAGGCGTAGCAAATTGAAATAATCCGATTCCTGGACAGATCTATGTTTTCTTCCTCTAGCCCTGCCTGCTAGCCTTGACTCAGTGGTTACTACCAGAAGCCTGGGAGTCATTCTCAATATCCCCGCTCTCCCTTATGCCTCTCCTTCAAGCATTGAGC
This sequence comes from Equus quagga, assembly GCF_021613505.1. Lineage (NCBI taxonomy): Eukaryota > Metazoa > Chordata > Mammalia > Perissodactyla > Equidae > Equus > Equus quagga. The sequence continues at coordinate 8,648,257 of NC_060277.1, forward strand.
TCTAGTTAGCCAATTGTCAGATCTTTCTTACATTTACCCCAACCTCACCATTTTAGTCTATGCCACCTAGACTTCTAGGTTTGCTCCCTAATTTATTTAGAGTTCCCTCAAATCCATTCTCTTCGTAGAGCATGCATCTTTGAATGTAATTATGATCATTTTTCTTTTCTTCCCCTCCTACTTTCCTCTTTCTCCCTTTCCTCCTCCTTTATCCCTCTGTCTACTCCTCTCCTATCCCCTTCTTTCTTCTTTTTGAATTCTCTTCGTCACTCCTTCTCCCTCGTGTCCTTTTCACATCTCCTTTCTCTAGCACCTGGTAAATGGAATGACAAAGACTCACGTGTTTAAGTAAATTGTTTTGCTTATTACTGATTTAGACTGAGCTTATTTAAAGACAATGTACAAATTATCTGTGTTTTTTAAGAAGGACCAGAATGTTTTTCCCTGCCACCGTTTTAAAATTAATCCCTTTGTTTTTTGCATGTTTTTCTTTGTGAAATGCAGCTTCTCTTACTATGTTATTATAACTTGATTTGCCAGCTTTATTTTAAAATTGCAACCAACTTCTAAAGTTCTGAGCTTTAAAGTTCTACTAAAAATACACGTGTGTGCTGTCCACCCATGCTATCACAATTTGAATTGCTTTTAGATGAGTCTGATTCTTCTTCACAATGAGTCTTTAAGGTTCCTGATGCCATATTAATGTACTGGCTACACTAATTAGAGCCATGAAGATGCAAGAGTCAATCAATGAATGAATTAGTGCTTTTCCTTAACCCTCTATGTGCATGTGACTGTCCTCAGTTGCTCTACTCAGGACCTGCCCTACCATTTGGGCACAATTTTAGTTTGAATGTATTTTTTGCCATAGATGAAAACATACTCTTCTTTGGAATCTCACTACTGTGTGGGAGAAATGACATAGTAATTGGTGGGGTACCAAGTATCTGACATGAGAAATGAGTAGGTATATTTTATGGGCAGGGATGGACCAGTTTTCTACAAAAGAGAGGCTTCTGGGTGGCCGTGTGGTTGTGGGTGGGAGACCAAGGGGCTTGTTTTGAAGCTGCATTTGATAGCAAGCAAATGTTTATTTATTTGGAGTGTAGTTTACTTGAGGTGATTTTGGAGGCTTGAGAAAAGGGGAGTGGGATGCTAGACCACATATCCCTAATATATTCTGGTCCTGCCAATGCTGAAGGAAAGAAATTGAACTATGGACAGATAAAATAATGAAAGAGGGAGCTACAAAGGGAATATAGTACAAGAGGGCATAGGCAGTGTACAGAGAAATGAGGTGGCTGTCGTGGTGGGGCTACAAGGATTTTATCTGGCATTGTAGGGAGAATTCAGTGAGGAATGTCCACCTCCTTAATTTATGGCTCCAGAACCAGCTTTTGCATATGTAAACCTTTACAAAGCTGCATCTCTATTCAGAATTGTAAATAGTGTTATGAAGTATTTTGAGGACACGTCCACCAGTATTCATCTTTGCCTCTCTCTTTTGATATTTATTCAAATATCGATTCGGCACCTGAGGTCTGACCTTTGCCAACTCCTTGGTTGGTCCGGGTTTGGAAGTCTGAGGACTTTGAAGGGTTAGTTGCTTGTTCTTTAGACGTGGGACTTACTGTAGCTCCCGCGTGTTGGTGCTGACTGAGGTCTCTTCTTATCTATGTTTCTGTTCTGATGGCCTCTCTGGGGATGACGAACAGATGATCTGAGTTTTCCTAACCTTTCTCATTGCTGTAACAGTGAATAATACCAGCTGCCTGCTTTCACGTGTAACTGCCCGTATATGTCTGCTTTAATGGCTCATCTGGTGATTCCCTCCTAGGAGGTCAGTTTTAGTACATCTGTCTTGTTAATTCTTTTTTTGGAACTGACTGTTATCCCTTTATTATTGTGTCTTTCTTTACGGGAGATAGATCTGTGTGACTCCCAGGCTTACATAGATTAGTGCTTTTCTAGGTTGCCTGAAGGAGAGATGGAAGGCCTTCAGGTTAGGGAGGGAGAACGGGCCTTGGGGAGAGGAGCCTGAGTGTGAATTGTGGGCCTCACTAGCACGAGAACAAATGCGCTTTATCAATTGGCTCAATTTTCTAATCTTTGGAGAGCACTTCAACAAAACCCCTAGGCCAGGTTGAGCTCTTTGCTGATTACTTCTGCCCGATAATATGTTTCCTCTGTCCTGCCTTAAGTTTTCATTTCACAGTTTCATGTTGTCTGAAATAGCACCAATTAAGGACTAATTTGGGTGATTAAGTCTTCTGAAAAACATCAGATGCTTTTCAGGGGTTTAAGTGGTTACCCCTATCAATTCATGAATATCAATATCAATATGAATATCAATTGTAGGTAGGATATGAACAAACCGTTTGTGGAAAAGGAAATACAAATTTTTAAGCAGATGAAAAGATGCTCAGTTACCCTTATAATAAAGAAATGCAAATTAAAATGACAGAAGAAAACCTTTTTGTCATCTATCAGATTGGCAAATATGCAGAAACTTGATAATCCTCTCTGTTAGTAAAGCTTTTGGAAGCATGCATTCTCTTACATGCTGTTGTTTGGTAAGTGGGAACTATACTTACTATACCATAGAGGATAATTTAGCAATATCTATCAAATACAGATGGGTATAGCCAATAACACCTCCCCTGGGAATTTATTCAAAATATCCATATACAAGATGTTCATCGCAGTACTGCTTTTAATAGCAAAACATTGAGAAGCAACTAGATGTCCACCAATAGGGAACTACTTAAATCAATTATAGTCCATTCTATTGAAACTTAAATTAAAAAGCCATACTTTTGTGTGAGTTACTTTGTTTCTTTCTCAATACTCATGTGAAATCAGTTCTAAACAGGGAGAAAGTTCTGATTGGGATGGAAGAAGGGACTGAGCAATTGCAGAGCTTTCAGTTCTCAGGGGAGGCAGGATACCACCCATACTCTGCAACAGCGACATCTTGAAGCCTTTGGGAGACTTGAAAACGAGGTAGTAGGAGCTTTGCAAGAAAATGGAGCTAAAAGGATGCCCAATGGCTAATTTAAACCACTGAAATTTTGCCTACAGCCTGCTAACTCCAAGCAAAGCAAAAGATAGGATGGGGACATCCTTCCTCCTTATCTATCCGCCTGCTTCTTGTATGAATCCGAATTTAAATCAGACTCAGAACCAGAATGTAAAGTAGTGCTTTGAATTAGCACATGGTTGAAGTATCTTACAGGCCAAATGTATTTCATTATCTACTCTGGGAACCTTCCGAAGGTTCAGAAGTCTGCATCTGGTTGCAAGTGCTTTTTCGCTTTGAACAAAGTAACCCTCAAACTTTTGAGAGACTAAGTAGGAGCAGCGTGTCATCATCTGCAGGGTCATCGACCCTGTCGTTCATTGTGGACTTTACTCCTTGGTGTTTGGCCTGTTTTCTTGGTACTTTCTGTTTACCCTAAAACAGAGATTTAAAAATTCTGAAATCGTAGCAGACATGAATTTAGAATGTTAAAGAGATTCAATTATCATAAACCTCCCATATGTGATTCTTTTTGGGTTGAATTAGCGCTACATACTAAGGCTCATTGTTTCAAATGACATCAGTGTGAATTGTCTTTCTTGATTCTTTTATTAAAAATATATATCGACCACTTGCCATGGGCCAGATTTTATTCATGACTCAGGGGAACTCGCTGGTGAATCAGACAGTTTCTGCCTTCATTTAATTTGTAATTTTATAGATAAAGGTGCTATCTTCTTTGTTCCTTCATAACCACCCCCCAACCCCTTTGATAATTTCATTATAAAATATTGTGAAATAAGAGGGAAGCGGGAAGATGGATAATTGTTCAACTGTTGTTTCTCTCCTAAATATTCAATTCCCACTTAGTAAAGAACTTTTCACCATTTATTGGAATCTTGATCTCCTAAGAAGTGTTCCCTTATTTTTAAAGCAATCGCTTGATTGCCGCAAAAGTACCTTGTGAGCAAATCTCAGTGTGCGCCTGGTGTGAGAGATACATCATTCTGTAATGGAAAGAGCATGAGATTTGGAGATCTGATTGGAATACTGGTCTACCACTTAATAATTATATGATCATATTTATTTTTTTCTTTGAACTTCAGTTTCACTGAGAAAGCAAAAGTTACCTCCCAGAGTTGATGCAAAGATTGGAGCTATCTCCTGTGTTCCTAGCACACAGTAGGAGCTCTGTAAATGCTAGCCTTTATTTGAGGATTAATTCAGAAGCAGCTGATCAGTAAGAGCTTAAGCGGTGGTACGAGTATTTGGGAATGTGTTCAGGTTTCCTTAACTTCTTTTTCTTTAGGCTTTTCTCATCCTAACTTGGGACCCGGGGCAGTCCTAGTTCACTGTTCATCTCTCTTTGTAAGTTGATAATACGTTGCATCTGAGGTGGGCAGCAGCTCCTTGATTTGATCCCAAATCAAAGGAGGTAAGATGAAGGCAGATGAAGAGAGCCAGAGGTAGTTAGTTGAACAGAACTACAGAGATGAATGCTGACTGGCTCTTACTTCTCCATTCCCTGCCTATGGCAAGTAGCCAGCTGTTTCCTTAATTCAGACTTCTCTATGCCCTGGCAGTGATAAAGCACATTCTTCTCAGAGAAATCCCCACTGGCAATTGCCATTTCAAAGGAGAAACTTACAGTGGAAGAATTATTATGGCTTAGAGTGTGTTAATGTGTGTGTGAGAGCAGGTAGAGGGAAGAGCCAGGGATTGGCATCTGTTTAAAAGTTGCATGCCAAATCTTCACATATTTGCTCACTCCTGAGCAGAGGTGGAAGTGTCAGTGGGGGTCACCCACAGAGAAGCCTCTCTTTTGAAACCCCCGTGGTGTGAAGTGGTTTACAGCGAATCAGCTCTTACATATACTCCGTTGAACCCTGCGTCTCTATGAATAGCGACACCTTCTGGCCAATGGGAGGAGCTCTCTTTTTCAAGTTCTACTCATTCACTCTCCTCTTGGCCCACATGCTACATCCTTGTGGCCCCACCCAATAAGAATGACACTGCTTGTACTGTTGCTTTTGGGCATGCTTTCCTTATTTATCCACATTATGCTCACTTAATTTTATGTCATTCTGTTTCTTTCCAGCAAGAATTTATTTAACTCCATTTTTTTTCACTCTTGCCACTTTTGGCCAGCTCAACTTTAGGAAAACCTTTCACAGAAGCAATATAATGTAATGGTTAAGGCTGTGGAGTCTGACTGCATGTGTTTTAATCTTCTGCCTATCTGATGATTTTGGGCGAGGTAGCTTGTACTCTGTGCCTTTGCTTTCTATAAAATGAGGAAAATAATACCTACTTTACAGGCTTGTTTTGAAGATAAAATAATGTATGTGAAGTTCTCAGCATATCACTTTATTTGAAAAGTTCTTCAATGATTGCTAGTTTTTATTATTTAGCTGCCACTGTGCCCTTTCATTTATGTGCCATAAGTAATCTCAACTGATGAAATTAGTGTCAGAATATACTCAAAGCATGGGAAAGAAAAGGTGTTTTAGAGAAAGTAGCTAACATCATTTTCCACAGTGAGCAAAAATGTCAAAAGTTGTCTTCAGAAACTTCGTATATCTCTGAGTAGTCCTCCTCCAGAGATTTTCAAATTTGCTTTTCTTTAAGCTCCAACAGGTGAGATACATTTTAAAAGATTCCTTTAGGGGCCGGCCCCATGGCTGAGTGGTTGAATTCACGCGCTCTGCTTCAGTGGCCCAGGATTTTGCCGGTTTGGATGCTGGGTGCAGACATGGCACCGCTCATCAGGCCATGCTGAGGTGGCGTCCCACATGCCACAACTAGAAGGACCCACATCTAGAATATACAACTATGTACTAGGGGGCTTTGGGGAGAAGAAGAAGAAAAACATTCAAAACAGATGTTAGCTCAGGTGCAAGTCTTTAAAAAAAAAAGATTCCTTCACTTAGATTATTTAACTTTTTTAATTGCTAGTCTTGCTACTTTATTTTCTTCTGTCATTTTCCAATTCAAATACAAAATTTTAAAACTATACTTTAAAACTGGACTTAAACTACCTACCAATCCTTAGGGGACTATCCTAGGAAACTAATTATTGTTTTAAACAATGTTTTAGAAATATTTTGGTTGAGACCCCAAAGAGCAACTTACAAGTTATCTTTTTGTATACAGCCTAAGGGGAGGTCCTTTGTCACTTTACCTGTGACTCCAAAAGGTCTAAGAAGTATAATTCTTGTTTTGTATATTGCCTGTCTTTTTTTTTCATTTTGGCAAGCCACTTAGTTGGCTTCTCAAGCTACATTCAGTCATAATGCCAAAATGCTGATTTCTGATATGGTTTATTTGAGAGCTTAATTTTTTTTTCTTTTTTTGAGGAAGATTAACCGTGAGTTAACATCTGCTGCCAATCCTCCTCTTTTTGCTGAGGAAGATGGGCCCTGAGCTAATATCCGTGGCCATCTTCCTCTGTTTTATATGTGGGATGCCTGCCATAGTGTGGCTTGATAAGTGATGCATATGTCCCTGCCCGGGATCCGAACTGGCAAACCCTGGGCCACCAAAGCGGAACATGCAAACTTAACTGCTCCGCCACCCGGTCAGCCCCGAGAGCTTAATTTTTATTAAAACACTTTTGATGACTAGAAAGCACATAATGGGTTATTTTCATTCTAATTTCTGAGTAATGGCTTTTCTGAATATTTTGGTCCAGCGTCACATAGTGACCAAGCTATTATAATACTAGAGGGGTGAACGTCTTAAAATACTAAAGGGATTGACTTCTTCACAGTCACGATTGCTCGCCTGCCCTTTATCAACTCTTTGTGACCTGTCTCTTAAGAGTAGTCTCTAATGATTGTTAGGGTCAGCATTTCTCTTTCAAGTGACAGATAAGGAACTGCTTTAAAAGCACCCACTAGCAAGATGGAAAACTATGATTTTCTTCAATTTCATCAGCTGACCCAGGCTGTTGCGTGCGACTCTTCGACTTTGCCCAGCCTCTGCCTGAATGCTGTAGTAAATTCACATCTAAGCCGTTGGCCAGTTATGTTGAGATCATTTCCACATCAAGAAAAAAATAAAAAAAGTAGGCCCATACTCAATGATACGTGTATTATATACTTCCAGTCAAACTATTTCATCCTCAAAAGACCAGTTAATTTAGAAGAATCCATTTAGTTACACATTGGTGGGAGTCATCTAACATTAGACCCTGTCAGGATGGCCATTGCAAGCCAAGCTTTTGGAATTTTTAAGCTTTGAAATTGTTTTAAACAATTGGAGAACCTATTTGGGAGAATCTCAACTGTGGGCATTCTCTCCATTTTTATGATAAGGACAGCACACTGGCGAGGTTTACACATGGGGAATATTTAAATTCCTTTCTTGAAGTGAAATAATTCTATTTATTCAAGTTTAGTTTGGAATGGGCCAGCATAAGAGAGATTCCAATACTTCAGATTTGCTGTTTTTGTTTTTAACTAGTTAATATTTATTGAGTTTTTAAAGTGTCAGTCATGCTCCACATACATGATCTCATTTAATACTTCCATATATATATAATACATATAATATTCCATATAATACACACACACACACACATATATATATATATGAGGCAAGTTCTGTGCCCCACCTCTAAAGCAAGTAAATAACCTGGGATTTCAGCAGGTGAAGCAATTTGCTCAAGGTCACGTAGCTATTAAGGGGTGATCCACGCTGCTATTGCTCACAGGCATGCTCTGCTGCCCTCTGCCTCGTGCATCTCTCCAAAAAAGGTAGAAGGGAGGTCCAGAAGTATCTAGTTACGCTCTAGTATAAGTCGTTTTGAAACTGAGTAGAAAGATTTATTTAGGAAAACCCCTTATGCCGCCTTGTTTATCCACAACTGGTTTGCCCAGGAGAAAAAGCCCAGTTCTGTGCTTGTGCTCAGAGACCGTGGGTTTTAGTATATCCACCTGCCTCCTCAGAGAGGCTGTGAATTGTCCTAGAGATGAGATAATGTTGTTGCTTCAATTCATCAGGATGTTTTGTTGGCTGGTTTGTCATCCTCCTGGAGGGGCACTTTTGCCCATGTAGTTCCTAGATGGTTGTCTAAATAGTTAAAAAATAGGTCTGTCAGCCACACCTGGCTAATGATGGTTAGGATGAAATATCTTCTCTAGGACTGCTCGGGAGATCTCGGACTTGGGATGTGGGCGGCTCCACACAAAACCTCTCAAAAGAAAGACGTCCTTCTGTCTTCTCTGTTACGGGTTGTGGATTGTGTTACCGTGACTTTATCTGGTATGCTCGAGTGCCTTCCTCCTGTCTATTCCAAAGGGGACAAAAGTTATTTAGAAATTTCACAATAAACTATAAGAAAATGCTATGGAAATTAAATAATTGAAGAATGAAAGAAAATATTTAAAATAATCTTAAAATCAAAGTAAAATAAACAAGTTACAAAGTCAGAAGACAGTGACATGAATGGAAAGGATTAAGGAAAGAAAATGTGAAATAGTAAGGTAAATCCTAAATAAAAGTTCATAGTAAAAATATAAAAGTAAAATCAAAGAAACTACGTTGAGTTAGATATGTACGTGTGTGTCCGTGTACCGAGATGCTGGAGGCAACGTTGGTTTAGACTAATCTCATGCTTCATATTTTTGGTCAAATGACTCAACTGAGTCCTTTGTGAGAATATTAAACTTTGAAGATCTTGAATTGAGCCACCTGAAATAGTTTCATCCTGAAAGTGAAATACGCACGTAGGCATATTTTTGTGTGGTTCCGATGAGAGCTGATAATCTTAATGGTTTGTAATGGGTTTGAATGGGTTCTACTGTTTAGATAAGTGTGTTGAGTTGTCAAGGCCCATTGCTGCATAACTTTAATGGACAGAGTTCCAGGATAACAACTTGTATTTGTTTAGCCCTTTGTCTCTAAGAACTGCTCTCAATGACATTATTGCATTTGCGAATACACCAAAGGTGCACTTTAATTTTACATATTACAGTAGCAATTCCTAAAAGGTTAGTTTATATCAGCTTTTTTTAAAAAACTGAATCATGTTTAAAATATACCCGAGTATTCATACAATAACAAGTTATCACAAGTTACCTATTTTGTAAGTGAGGAGCAGTGTTTTTTTCCAGGGGGATTTTTGAATTTCTGTTTGAAGTTTTGAAAACAAAATCTTTTGAAAATATTAGTTATAAAGGTGATCTGTGGTGGTTTATGACAATTCTAACAAATTATATTAGATAAAATTGTAAGGAGCTATGTTTTCTAACAGGCCTCCTTTTCTACCCTCCCCCCCTTCCCTTTCTTCCTTCCTTCTAGTGTCAGAGGTAAGAGAATATATAATACATCTTCCTGCTATTTCTAAAAGGGATGGGGGTGGAGAACATGGAGAATATCAAGCTACCGTGATAGCTCCATTCCATCCTTAGGACAGGTCTCACTCATTTCTTTTGGCTTTACAAGGACACAGTTTTACTGTTAGGTATCTGTGATTTAAATGGAGGTCTCATATTAAGCTTTAGTGTGTTCCAGGCACTTAAATGAGGTTTTAGAAGAGACTGTTGTTTTATTAGAAAAGATAGAAGGAAAAACAAACAATTGCATCCAGTAGAATGCTGGACTGTTTGTTGGTTTAACATGGGCACGTCTTGAACTTTTCCAGTGCTGATGAGTCTTACCTTAAATGAAACGGCATTTCATTTCAGTTGATACGCTCTTGATATTATTTGTACTGTCTGACAAATTTTAAAGCATATTTAAAGAAAATCTTTTCATTCTGACATCATCACCTGTGACCACTAGTTGCGCTGGAGAGATTGGAATATGCAGTGTTTCAGACTGCTTTGCTCACAAAGATAGTTTGTATTGTTTTTCAAAACGTATTTTAGCTGTAACAGACACTTGTGTTTTAAAATTGTATACTTAAAATTTATACATAACTTCTCTGGAGAAGATTTCTAACACAATGCAAAATATGCACATTTGTGCAGTAATTGAGAATAATTTAAAAATCCCCATGCTTATTCATACTTATTTTTATGTGGGAGTGTGTGATAGGCATTGGGGAGGGAGTACTAGCGTACTTGCTAGAGTACTTGCTCTTTCTGGAAGATCCCATGTATATTCACATCTCCAGACCTCTGCCTGGGCATACTTGGTGCCGGTCCAGAGCTCAGCAACCACTAGGCTGATGAGTCAATATTTATTGAGTTCATGTCTCCTTTTTCCTGATACAGCCTTCTTTGTCTTTTTGCCATGATAAATTCTTGCTTATATTTTAAGGTCAGACATAAAAGTTATCCCTTTGTGGTTTTCTTTCTTTTCTTTTTTTTAAGCAGAATTAAATTTTTATGTGTTTTATTACACTCTCAGGATAGTACATACCATGCTGTGTGAGTTATTGTGTCCTTTCTATCTTTTCTATCATTAAAGTCATGTAACATGTCTTGGTCACCATTGCATCACCAGTATCAATATGCTTCTTGACACAGACACTCAATAAATGCTTGTTGAATCAAATGAAATTGAACAGGGTTCCAAAAAGGATGACGTGGAAAGAGAACTAACCAGTATTGACTTCCTAATATACGTTAAGCTCTGCCTTAGTTACTTTAGAATTCAATGCCCATATAATATTGCAAATAATCTTGGCAGAAAGGAGGTATTATCCCTATTTTCCTTAGATGAGGAAACTCTGTGGCTAACAAGTGTACTGTCCAGGGCTTTCTCCTCTTACTTCTCCTAAAGCTTCATTAAGCTGTCTCATGAGAGGTTTTTTTGCAGCTTTTTTCTTTTTCTTTCTTAAATCATGGTTAAGCTGAAATGGTAGTCTACTGTTTTCAAATCTAAGTTTCTTCACTTAAATTGCTCATATTATAAAACATTCCCATTTTTGGACTCATTTATTAAGGTGATTCCATTATTTCTACAAGTAATAGGAGTTACTTGTAGTAATTCCTACAATTCCTTTTTGTTGTCACAATCACATGTAAATCTCTTACAAACTACTGAGGTTTCAGTTCTGATTTTTTTAATGCCTAGAAGGCTATACCCAAGAAGTGGATTAAAAAATGCAAACAACACTTATAATTTAAATTAAACTTTGTTATATAGCATTGAAAATTATGCAGACGTATCTCATCATGGTGGATGTTCTCAGTTGTGTTTGGTTTTCATTATTCTAAGTCTCTCAAGGCAGAAATCATCTAATTAATAATGCATACTTCATTGAGTAGAGCAAGTGTACATTCTGAATCACTAAGGCAAACTTCTAGAAGAGCCTCTACAATATGGTATTTTTTTTTTTTATTAATAGATGTCTCTTTAAAACACTTCTTTCTTTAAACATTTCTGCCCGTGTGTCTCACCGCTAGAATGCACTGGAATGCGTGATAAGGGGATACATTTTATAGATGAGTTGGATGTGAATATGTTTTTAGTTGTTAACTTTATTTTGCTATTACTTTGGAAGTGGCACTATTACCTTTGTTTTGTCATAGTGTAGCCCTTGCTGTTAAAAGGGTAGCTTTTAGTGCCTTATTTCCAGATTATTCTAATTTTTTAATTAGTAGAACAGGATTGGGGAAAATGAATCTTTATTTTTAAAGATCTCAAGGAGGTTTTGATATTGGTACTCAGCTCAGTTGCTTGGAATAATGTAGTAGGGTTTGAAGTCATAGGTTTACCAACAGGTGTACCATTTGGTGACCCCTGAAAGGTTGCTCCCACTTCAGGCGTTTTGTGCTTGATGTTTGCTCTGCCTGGAATGACTTTTAGCCACAGATCTTCACATTGGCGTCCTTCTTCCAGTCATTCCAGCTCCTTCTCCGGGAGGCATCTCCTCTACCACTCTGTCTTACATTCCCAGATCTACCCACCCTTGCTTGTGGAATGTAGACTCTCAACATTTCATTGTCTTGTTGATCTTGGTGTGCTCAGAACAGTGCCTGGTGTTTAATAAATATTTACAGAACAAACTGAAAGCTTGTATAGATAATGGTGTGCATCACATCTTTTCACTAGTCTACTAATGCTGTACATCTTTAGATTGCTAAGATTGCTTTCCCCTAGGCTAAGTGTGCAGTGCTCTGTGATAGGGCAGTCCCCTCGAGAATTCCAAGCAGCTGGTTCTTCAGTAGAATAGACTCAGTGTTATCCCTGAGCAAGTGTGTCCATTGAAGCCTTAGGAAGAGGATTCATCAGTCCACAGTGTCTACTGATTCTTATATGATTTCTTATTTTACCGTATATGGAAAGGGCAATGCTAAAAGTTTTTTTTATATATTGTCTTGCTAGCTGATGGAGGTGGTTGGTACCAGAAGTGGGGAGGCTGGCAGAGGGAGAGGTTAAGGCGAGAGGACTGATTCTGGTGTAGCAGTTATCCAGGAATTGACAGTTTTCCAATTTTACTTTGAGGAACACAGAGGTAATTGATAAATTAAATCTATTTAGTTAATCTAAAATCTATTAATTCAATCACAAAAGTTTTGAAAATCATGTTCATCTTTACACTGTGTCTTCTTCCCAGCAGACATCCTTCACCTGTCTATGATGGAGCACAGACATTATTGGTTTCCAATATCTTTTTTTTTTTTTAAAGATTTTATTTTTCCTTTTTCTCCCCAAAGCCCCCCGGTACATAGTTGTGTATTTTTAGTTGTGGGTCCTTCTAGTTGTGGCATGTGGGACGCCGCCTCAGCATGGCTTGATGAGCTGTGCCATGTCCACGCCCAGGATCCGAACCGGCGGAGCCCTGGGCCGCCAAAGTGAAGCATGCGAACCTAACCACTTGGCCCCGGGGTCTGCCCCCCCAGTATCTTGACATTTCTTCGGACTGTCAGTAATGGCGAGAAGTGTGCTGGGTAGGAGGAGTGGTTCTCCAACCCATGAATGTAACTGTCTTAATAGAAGGCAGGCAGGAGAGCATGATGGCTAAGGGTTTTGGCTCTGGAGTCAGACCACCTGGATTAAAATCCTGGAACTGTCATTACTGACTGTGAGAACTGGGATAAGTTATGTAAGACCTCCCTAGGTTTTCTTATTTGTGGAGATAATAATAGTGCTTTCTTCATAGGGCTGTTTTGAAGGTGAAATGAGTTAGTGTCTGTAAAGCACATAAGCAACCTCTGGCACACTGTAAGTGGCAGTAAGTGTTAGCTATTATTGCTGTTATTATTAATACAATCAGTGTGAGCCCTACACCCTTAATATGTGCCTGTTTGGTGCTAACGCACATTAGAACATATGATGGGGAAATACATTAAAGGAGGGGCATCATCTTTCAACTTCTTGGTGTTTTATGCTTTGAAAGGAGAACTTGTGCCTCACCAGTTGTGCTGCTGGGCATGTGGGGCCTCCTCATGGAAGGTTGAAATTGGTGAATAACCGGAAAAGCCATAGCTCTGAAATCTTCAGAGTATACTTGCTTAAAAGTAGAAAAATATTTCCTTGACAGTTCTAGCTTGAAATAGGAACTTTGTGTATTTAATTTCAAGTAAATCAAGAAAGAATGACTTTATACGGTTATGTTATGCAGAAACAAATGCTTTCCTTTGTTTTTACCTCCTCTCCCAAAACATGGGTTATAAAGCCTTTTTGGTTACAAATGACAAGATGAAGTAACAGAGTGTTCAGTAAAACTTTAAAGCTACCATCTTTTCTTTTAAAAATATTAGATTTTGTTCCTATGTGATTTTAAAGATGTGGTGAATATTGGAAATGCTGACTCTTTCTGTTCATGTTTTCAAAGCAGGGAGCATTTGGGGGAGCATGGTGCATGATAGGGTCATAGGGGGTTATCAGAAGTTATAAAAATTAGGCTACATTTGAATTTTTCACTTAAGAAATAATTAAACCCCACTGTTGGGTGCTGAGAAGAATAAAAAGAGGAATAAGGCCCAGATGCTGCTTTCAAGGAGATTATAGGGATTAAATAAAATACTAGAAAAATAGTTTTAATGGAAAGTAGAAGGTGGTAGGTACTGAAAGAAAAGTAGAATCGGCGTTCTCTGGGAGGTATTCCAGCTAGGGGCCGCACGCAGAGCTTTTAGAATGAATGAGCGTTTGAACTGGGCCTTGAGTTGATAAATACCAGTGCACATTGGAGGCCGTGAGAGGGGAGTGCATCTTCAACAAAGGGACTAGAATGTGCAAGGACTTGAGACAGAAATCAGAGGGATAACTATGAGGAGCAGCGAGTCCTAGTTTATTTCCCCAAGAACGCTAGTCTCCAGAGATCACATGCACGAAGAGGTTTCTATGGTGAAATTAGTTTGGGAAACTTTGGATACTATTCACGCCTTTTAGAGATGTTCAAACATTAAGGATTCTGAGAAGTCTTCGGTTAAAAAATGTATTCAGTGTTATTTATAGTCACTTCTTTAATCATAAAACTCTCTTTTTTTGTAAAATGTACAAAAATGCTATGAAAGAATTTCTTGCAGACCCTTCCTGGGAAATGTTGGTCCCCACATGGGGGTTGTGGCAAGGTGGTGGAAGGTCTGGACATCAGAGTGAAGCTTTCTCGTGTGGGTGAACCATGATCTGGTGTTCCCTTTAGGAGAGTCAATCCGGAGAGTATGTACAGATGAGATGGATTGGAGACTGGGAAGAGATTCGTGGAGGGGCCTCCAGCAGTAAGTCTTTCTCAGCAGACGTAGGTCTAACCTGAGGTGTTGTGGCAGTAAGAGGAGGAAAGGTTTGAAAGAAAAGGATCTTGCTGAAGTAGACCCAGCAGGTCTTTGACGTCACTTGGTTGTGGTGAATGTGAGACAGACTACAAGACTGGGTTTTTGATTCTAAAACACACATTTCCTCCTCAATGTTTAAAATCTCTGAAATCAGGAAGTATTTTACCATTTAATCATTGTTTAACTACCAATGCCTTTCATTCTTAGTGGTACATAAATTTAGGTTAGTTAAAATAACCCTTGTTGTCAAGGATGCTTTTGAGGTAAAGGAATAACATAGCACGAGAATAACTTGGGGTTTAGCAGTTTCTAACAGTATGATGTTCTCTACTCCTTTTGGAAGAGAGGGGATGCTAGAAGAGTATCTTCCAGTCAGTTGGGCCAAAGGGAATGTGGATTTGATTCAGAGAAAAAGAGACACTGAGCATCAGAACCACTTTCCCTTGTGACTTTTGCCATAGGCTCTCTTGAGCTGTCGGTAAAAGGGAGGGAACCCTTCTCCACTTCCACAGGGGTCACTTACTTATTTACTGACTTAGTCCTATTTTCTCCCTCCTCTGTGAATAATGCGACTTTAGGTAAAATGCTGCTTTGTTGAGAAATAGGACCTTACTCTCAGTCTTCCAGATACTAACTTGACAGCGTAAGCAGACCTGAACTTCCTGTCTCAAAGTGAGTTTTCAGTGGCTGCTTTTCTTTCTCTTCAGTAGATCTTTACTCTCTAACTATAAAAATAAAACATTTTGTACTGCAACATTTCATTTGCTATAGTTCTCTTAAGAGTAGTCTGTTGTTTTTTCTTACAGATTCAAATTAATTGAAATGTATGTTCTCTGCTATGCATTTTCTTCTGATAGTCCAAAGATCTCAAGAAACATTTATTAAAGAGAGAGCATCAGAAAAACTCCCCAAAACAAAAATAGTGATCCAGCAATTATGGAAAGCCATAAGGTTTATTCAATATATAATTCTTAAGTTTCTCTGAAGTATATTGTTTGACTCTATATACCTACATAAATGTTAATGTCATGAAACTCATGATCATATTTTTTTCTTCTTTTAGTCTCCTGCCCCTGCCACTTTGATGAAATAAAACAAAACTGATAAAAAAAAAAATAACGAGAAACTGTCCAGAGTGGTTTGATAGAGTTTAGGCATTTTTTTAATGTAAGCTTTTTTAATTTTTAGGATGATAATGTTCCTAGGTCATGAGAAGAGTCTGAAAATACATTTTATTCATTGCTAGTCACAGCTGTTATTACTAACCAATGGTGAGATCCTGCATTAAAAAAAGAAAAGAAAAGAAAAGAAAAAATTTACAAATGATTTCCTCTTTTTAAATCAGAAAAGCTGGACTTTCCAAGGGTTTTCCTCCAGGCATTTTAATTTGATTTTAAGTGCTCAGAAAAGACCACCGCCGACTTTACTCATCAAAAGATTTTTAATTGCCAGAGAAAGATAAACTTCTGTTAAGATGACAGTATGCTTGTCTTGACTTTGAGCCACACAGATAAGGAGGAAAGAAGAGTAATTCTGACAGTTTTGGTTTTAGCGCTGTATGTGTATACCACTGATGCCCAGGTTATTATGCTCGTCGCTTCACCCTCTTAACCTCTGTTTGTAGCATTTCTAAAGAACAGAAATGCTCAGTTTATTTTTTTTAAACAACATCTGTGATACTTTTTGAGTTCTTTGGGAAAAAAGCATTCTCCCATGCCATAACGAATGGGACCAATAATGTGTTACTTAAGAATCTTTTGATTATAGACAAAGATCTGACTGTTTGGAGGGGAAAAGGAATATATTAGAAAGCTATGTGGGAATCTAGTGAAGTCTAAGGATGAACGGAATAATAAACAACAAACCATGGGGAGGTCACGCATGCAGTCTGACCTCTGGAACAAGGAGAACTGGGACACAGAACCCCTGAGGGCGCCATCTTCATTTCCTTCTCTATTTCTCTTTGTGTGTTGGCTTCATTTTTCTTTCTTTGAGTTACACTCTTTTTTTCCACATAATAGTACGACCATTGAGAGTTCCAAAATTTCATATCCTAATTTCTCTTGATGGAGTGAGTCTCAACCAGGTCCAAAATTTCAGGCAGGAAATTCTGATGTGTTGGGTTAAGTCCCACCCTTGTGCCAATTCACTGTGGTAAGGGAACAGAATCTGTGAAACTAACATGGAATAACCATGTTGATTAAGGGTGAGGATGCTGTAGAACCATCTAGAGATAGTTGCTGGGCAAAAATCCCATGAGAGGCCACTGGAAAAATAATGACTTGAGTACGTTACTTGATTTGAAGTTTTCTGAATAAATCATCAGTAATTGTATCTGGGTGAATTGCCGTAGTGGCACATGTTTTTCAGAGTAAGTATAAGAAGTTTCTTTGGTACTTCAGATCTTTCACAGAGAGAGACTTATGTTTGTTGGGAGAAAGTGGAGGGGAGAGGATTTTTATTTTAGAGTGATTATAAGGTCTCAAACTCAGTTTATACACACACATGCACGTGCACACACAAGAATGACAACATTAAATTTATACCTTAAATAACAGATTAAAAACGTGTGTATGGGGAAAAATAATGCATCATGAAAAAGTAAACATAACCACTTATTAACACACTTAGAGGGTCTACAACATGAAACAAGGGTTGTAGGCAGGGGGAACTCTGAGTAGAAGTACAGAGCAGCTCTCTTGGCTCCTGGTTGCTGGCCTGGGCTCTGAGGTGGGTGAGCCTTTGTGTGTTGCTTAGTGTGCGTGTTTTTTCGTTTGAATGGATCCGGCCTCATGAATCATGAATTGTTAGTTTACAAGAGTAAGGTGTTCTTTCAAACCTGCCAAAACGGTAACCAAACCCAGACTCTTTTTACACGAGAAGGATTAAGAACAGAATTTTAGCTTCTCAGATTTATTGTGGAGCTTAAAGAAATATTATTTGATGATAATTCTGTCATTATAATCAACCTCTAACTCTCTACTTTTTGTATACAGATCTTTATGATTCCAGCTAAAAAAGAACAGTACTAACTAATTCTAATATTTAGCAATTCATTTTGGGTGTATTGTGTGGGGTGGGGGGCGGAGAGGGGCTCTCTTGTGTAGTTACTGAATCCTTTCTTCCTGAAATGGATGGTAACTCTGGAAAGGCGAATCCTTGTGGAGTCTTGAATGCTTTGTAAAAAATCCTGTTCTTACTAGTCAACAAGTTTTGAATCTTTGTCAGAAGAGTATTTCTATTCAATTTAAAAAAAGAGAGAAGAAGAAGGGAAGGAAAAAACCCAACCAAACAATAAACACTTTAATTTTCCCACTCCTATCTTCTTTGTACTCTTTTGGATAAAACACTGACCGATATCTTCTGCCACAAACACCAGTGTTCTTTTTAAATACTTGTGGGACAGTTTCTGACAGCCAATCCCCCTCTTCTGTTTTCATATCCCATTTTGCTTCCACCTTTCCAAACTCATAAACTCAAAAATTCTATTTTCCGATTTTGTTCTGTGTGAGACTTCCCCCCAAAAACCTTTGTTGCTTTATCATTTTTAAGATAAAATATGGTAATAGTTTTCTTTACCAGTTAATGTCCTAAAAATACAGTGAACTTTTATTTGTTTAAAAATAACAGCAGGGGGGCCAACCCTGTGGCCCAGTGGTTAAAGTTCCGTGTGCTACACTTCAGTGCCTGGGTGTATGGGTTTGGATCCTGGGTGCAGACCTACTCCACTCATCAGCCACGCTGTGGAGGCATCTCACATACAAAATAGAGGAAGATTGGCAGGGGTGTTAGCTCAGGGCAAATCTTCCTCACACACACATACGACATAAACATAAGTAAATAAATAAATAAAATAAAACAAAAATGACAGCAGGAAAAACAAACCTGTCAGATTTGATAAATATGGATTTAAAGAATCTGAAAATGAATAATTATATTGTTTACAATAAGCAACTAGAAACCGATGTAGCAAAAGTGATGAAGGTTGAGAGTGGCAGATGTACCACTGAGGTAGGAAGGTAGGGTATCTTGCCTGGGCACAGGAAGGCTTCGAAATACCCAAATCGGATTTTGTCATGTTGCCCACAGTTGAAGATGATTATCTTATACTATGAACTGCCATCTTATTTCTGTCTTTATCTACCACTGTTTTTCTGCTTCGAATACAAGCTACACAATGCACTATTCCCCAAGCACACCTTTGGCTTCTGTCCTATGCTGTTCTCGATTTGAATGTTCTCCTTAGGCTCTAGTATGGCTTTTTCCTAGTGCTTCCATTTCCATCACATCTTCCTGACCATAAGTGGCAGGTGTAAAATTGAGTGACTACTTTCTTCTAAGCACTTACATGATCTTGCTTGTACTTTCTGTTGTAATTACCACAGATTGCTCTGTGTTGTCATCTTTTGTATCCATGCCCAGTCTTCACGGTGGAACTCTAAGCTCTCTGAAGGCAATGACAGGCTCTCATTTGTCCAACCATGTTCCACATATCTAGTATAGGATCTTGGATTTAGTTGGTGGTAATTAAGCATTTATTGATTTAAAACAACAGTAGATTCACAGATCAAAAAAGGAAAAAATATGCATTTTAGCTTTTTACTAGGAAGACTTTCAGGCAAAATTGGGCAGATAATTCTGTTTAGAGCCTTGTGCTTATTTTAAACAATTACTTCTACTATGTGTAGCGAAAAAGTCTGTTCTCAGAATTTTAGCCTCATTGAGCCAATTTATGTTTTTTCTTTTTATTCGATGTAGTCATTTGAGATGACTGTCTTTCTCTAAACTTCATAGCTAATGACAATCTTCCCTTTCCTCTTTTGGGGAGAACAGGCATCCTATTTTAAGAAATGTGTGAGGCAGACCAAGTACATACGATCTGAGTTTGGAAATGTAATGGCATAAACTCACAACAAAGTAGATCTTATCCACGTTCCGTGTTCTGTATGATTATTCATTTGCTCTGTGCTCACTGGGCTTCAGTACTCAGCAGCTATTATGAAGGATTTCACACCTAACTAAACCAACCTCCTGAGTTTCCACAAGGGAAACGGGTTGTCCTGGGAAGGCTGGAAGCACAGTCTTTGGATCTCTTCATACTTTCTTTTCTGGAACCTTTGGAGGAACACATATTTTTCTAACCATATTTGCTTTTTGTTGGGAACGCAAAGAACATGTGATCCTTTCCAACACCAGAATCGTTCTTGCCATGGCTTCTCCGCCCTGGCAGTGAGGGACACCCAAGGGCAGCAAGCTTTCTGGAAATTGAAGTCTTCAGTGGGTTCTCAGGTTAGTTTCCTATCGAATTCTGGTTCTGTGTTTTTTCAGTTTCCGTTATTTGAAAGAGGCAGCTAAAGGTCACATCTACTCCTTTTAGCCTTCATTTTCTTCCTTCTTTGGTCTGTGATACACAAATGAGTCTTATGCTTCAAGTAATGAACCCCTGCCCCCAAATGGTTTTTACCCCCAAATATTTTCTGAGCTTCAGGTAGTAAGATCAAAAAGAACCCTGTTGCTACTATTTCTACTTTATTTGGGATTATTGGATACTAGTTATTTGTAGACACTTGGAGACTTCTCCATAAAGTGCTGATAAGAATTTTAGAAGAGAAGAAGGGCAAAGCCTACATGTAATTGATTGATTGTATTGAGGGAATGGTGTGGATGAGTATATTACAGAGCTAGCGAGAATCGTTAGAGTGAAGTATTTGTGAACCGGGAGACGCATCAAAAATAGGGATAAGAAAAGAGAATGGTGTAGACAAGAAGTGGTTTGATTAAAAAGTCAGAGACACCGTAATGCAACATTTAAAATTTGGTAGAGCTATGATGTGTCCAGGTTGGTTCCTTGCTGCTTCTTTTTAGTAGTGTTCTGGTACTGGGGGGGAGACAGGCTGATTTCCAGGGACGTGTTTGCAAGGCAGGGGTGCTGCAGACATATGCTTGTGGTGCATGCTTGAGGACATGCAGAAAAATGTTTTAATAAGGACTATGGTTTCTGGTTCAAACCACATTTTTTCCTAAAAGAAAAATTTTATTTGGAGTATTTGGAATTTTGAGGAGCAAGGTTTGAAGGAGCTGTGACTATGTTAAGAAAAATGGTTATAACTTGGTAATAAGTAGAATTCATAAAATTCTAGTATTTTTGTAGTATTTATTTTTTTGTGACAAGATATAGTGTCTTTACAGAATGTTGGCATCCATTTTTGTATTTTTTTTTTTAAATCTTAATTAAGAAACAAACACACTCACTTGTACCTGAGCCATTTTTACTTGCCCTCTCCTCTCTGGACGGGTGTCGGTAGCAGTAATGCAGTCTATTACTCCAGACTGTGAAGAGTGGGAGAGAGATTGCTGAGAATGTCTCTGGGAATTAGAGATGAAAAGGACCATGTTCTTTTTGCTTTTTTCTCACATCAGGTAACTGAGATTTACTGTGGAATGCTGTTTGTTCCTCCGGGAGGCAAGGTGAACTGTGAATTCATGGCAATATTATTAGGAATGAGAAAAGTAAGGAAGAGGGACTGGGTGACAAAAATACTGCTATGATCAAAGAAATTATCTTGTTATTAAGCAAATCAAGATGGAAGGCTCAGTGTTATTGCCTAATTATTAAATATTTGTTTGTTAGTGAACTTGGAGTGATTTATAATAGTGATAGATACAAAAAGAACCTCTGATGATATGCCAACAAATTAGTTTTCTTGTATTACAGTGATCTGTGCCTGTTAGCATTATTAAATGGTTCCCATGCTTTCCATTATAACATTATTGTTTTTTGAATTTGCATTATTAACCGGTACATTTTTTTTCTATGTATAAACAGTATATTAAACTTCTCTTTGATATTTAATGGCCTATCCTTGTGTAAGGCTGCGGGGAGAATTGAGTTATCCATAGAGCAGTTTTGAAATTAGAGTTAACTCTCTAACAATGGCTCATCCTTGTCATAGTATGTTAATTCCTAGGCTCTCTTACCCCTTATACATACCACATAGCTTTAATCGTGGACCACTTGTTAAATCTAACTAGTTCGTGGTCTGAAAATGTAAACATTAACCCAAGGTAAAAAAAGAAATTATTTCTTCATTGTATGTTGGAGTACTATATAAAGCAAAAAAAGAGGAAAATAAAGAATTTTATATAAAATTTTCTGCTTTGCAGGATTTATGTCTGTATCTATATATATAGGTATGGTATATGTAAAAGTATGATTTGTCTTTACTTAGTAAATATCTACTGAATGATGTGAACATTCTCATTTGTTTTCAAGTGTTTTTTCCTCTAGTCTGAAAGTGGAAAGAATAAATGTATGACATCTTTATTTTAAGATAAAAGAATTCATAGGAAGAAATTTGGAAAATGTGAAGAAGCTTGTAATCCTACTAGTCTGAAAGAAATACTGCTAAATTTTGTGACCCGTCCTTTCCATCTTTTTTGCATACACGTGTATATGCATACATGTGTATGTTTTTGTGTATCCATGCGTTCTCCTCTAATTTCAATTTTAAAGGAAAGCCAAGACATACTGGATGTGTAAACTTCTTAATTTTTCAAAAAATAATGCCTATCAATTTATGGTTTTATGTTATTTTCCCGTCACTTGCAAAAAAGAAACATCTGTACACCACCGTACTAAAAGCAGATCTGATTTTAAACCTGTTAGTTCAGACCTTCACCAACTCTCACCCAGACTATTGCAATCACTTCTTCATATCTTGTCTTTGTGTCTCGTGTGTGGCCTTCTACAATCTGTCCATTACACTACTGCTGACATGGTCTTTTTAAGACACATGTTTCACTTGCATCCCTTACTTATAAGGTAAGTCCTGGGTCCTCGGCTTGGCATACAGTGCCATTTGTTACTGACTATTGTTTACCTCTCCAGCTCTTCTCAGCATCCGTCTCTTAAACCTGCTACTGCCCCAAAACAAAGTTAATCCCATTTTAGTTAGCTCTGTTTTTGTATGTGCTGTTTTCTTTGTCTGGCAGTCTTCATTCGTCCTTCAAAACTTAGTTCATATGTCAGATTTTTTGTGAAGTCTTTGTCGAACACCTGTCCGAGTATAGCGGTTCTTAATCACTTATCCTGTTACTATATGCACGGTGTATATTCCTCATATTGTAATTATTTACTTATATTTCCCTGCCCCCTTTATGCAGCTACTTGTTCTTCTCTGTATTCCCAACCAGTGCAGTAATGGTGCTGCTGGCGGTTCAATAAATGTTTATTGAGTTGAGTTCTTTACTGGTAACTAGGTTCATTGAGCTCTGATGTTACTGACAGATATTATTAGCCCCAAATATTTAATCCCAACTGTCACAAATTTAACACAACCAAGTTTTTTTTTTTAGTCACACATACAAGAAGGAAGTTTTTCATCTTATATTTTCAGTTATTTGCAACAGCTGTCGTTAAAGCCTTCCTTTGTGCCTGTACCTTGCTTTATTCACACAGGCTACTGTGATTGAGTGAATAAACACCTAGAGTATTTTACAGATGGGGACTTATTATAATCATAACAATTGTTGGATTAGGGTTCATTTTTTCGTGGCATTATCTTCTACGAGGCTCATCGGCTGCCTCTTGGGTTCAGGTGCTTCTCCTTAGTCTGTTCTCTCAGAAGAGAAGGGGACTTGACACATGGGAATTATCCTCAAGAATCATCTCTGCCTAAGTGATTTGTGAGAAGAATGTTTTTTTCTGTCAATATGCATTTCAAATGGCACCCTTTTCACTACTGAAATACGAATGTTCTTTTGTGTTTATTAAAATAATAAACTGTTATTCATTAAAAGGAAAAGCTTGGCAATTGTCTTGTGGCCTTGGACACTAAACACAAGTGAAGTTTTCATATGATGCCTCATCCAGATTTTTCTCAAGAATAAATACCAAAATTCTTAGAGGAAAATCTCTTTTCCTTGTGTTTTTCACGTAGAAGCCTTGGCATGGGAGAATTCTGAGATTGTTGGGAAGGACGTCTGGAAGGTGACGTGCAGAGAACAGCTCTGTCAGGCTGTGCTGACACTTGAATCATGTGAGCAAATGAGCAGAAATTAAAAAAAGCTTATCAAAGCAAAACCACAGCTGCCTGATTTAGTAACACTTACCTAATCTAGACCGTGTGCTCATGAAGAGTCTCCGCCGTTGCCTCATGTTGCCTTATGTGGTCAAGACCCCAGTTGCCGTTGTTTTTCAGGTGGATTGGAAAGTACACAAGCTTTGGAATCAGAGATACAGGTTTCATTTTACCAATTAATAGCTTTGTGGTCTTAGCTAAATCAATGAAGTGTACTGCATCTCAGTTTTCTGAATTGTAAAATGAGAACATTTTCACTGACTCTATTTGTAAATATTAAATATCCGTATTAAATGAAATAGTTATGGAAGTGAACATTTGTAAATATTAAAGGAAATAATAGAAAAGCAAATGAAATGTTTGTAAATATTAAATGAAAGTGCTACCTATGTTGTCAGACACACAAGATGTGATTTATGAAAGATACTTAGGTTTCTTTCTTTTTAAAAAATCTGATCTTTTCTTGAAGCGTTTGCTTTCTCATATTCTCAGCCACATCTAGAAAAGCTTAGAAATGACTTTATTACATTAGATCGACTGGACAGAGCAAGAAAAGAACTAATCTCCTCCAGAAGATGAGGTTTTGAAAATAAGTAGTGGCAAAGCAATCCAAGTTCTGGCCTATTTGATTCATTTTCTTTTAAATTAGGTGAATGACATAACTATATCTGCTGTCTTTAAAAAATCTTCCACTCTGAAGAAATGTCATATGTGCTCACTCGTAAAAAAAAATATTTTAAAAATTAAATTGGCTAATGGAGGCAAGCTGAACAATAAGCATTGCAAGGTGGTGTGTGATGGAGAAAAAAGAATTGGTGCACTAGGGGTAGGGGCCTGGGATGGAGGCTCTCTGTCATTATCTGCTGAGTCTGGGAAGGTCAGTTAACCCTAGGGAGTCCCCCTGTGAGAGGAGGCTAAGCTCCCTTTCCCACCTGGAGACAGGGAGTGGATTCCGGTAAAATTTTACATCCCTTCTAGTTCTGCTACTTCCATACTGGGAGTTGGAGAAAGCACGGCCTTTTTCTATGAGCATTTATTTTACTTAATATTACAAGTATGTTTAATATGAATAGGGTTATACCTTAGAGTTTGGGGAGTATCACAGAGAATTTGTTTCTCTGTGCAGTCACTCTTAAAGGCTGAATGGAGCCAGTTTCTTTGTTCTCCAAGTTGTGACCCATGAGACATCACAATCCCAAGATTGTACTTTCTGCTTCCTTTAGTGACCTACTAACTTTTACTAGTCTTTTTTTTTTTGGTCAGGATTTTTAAGGTCAATTAAATGGGCTGGAAAGAGAATAATTAAAAAGTCGATATCAGTTTGAATAAGAAAAAGTCCCCAGAAATGAAGCTTTGTTTTGAAAAGTTGGCTCAGTATGGAAGGGTAATCCTCATACAATGATGATTATAACTTAAACCTCCTACTTAAGTAAACCTAAATTGTGGGCTAGGTTAAATGAAAACTGACCTGTGCTTAAATGACCCTTAGAATCCTTTCCAATTCTGCAGTCTAATGGCTGAATTACACTTGATAGGATGCAGTCTTGGGGAAGATTGGATTTCTCAAGTGTCATGCCATTCCATCTGAATTGTCAAGTGAGTTCAAAGCCATCATGGTGGAATACCATTGATAGCACAGAAGTCCTGCCTTAAGATGAAGGGCGTGAAAATATCCAAGCAGATGCGGAGAAGCCATCTGTCCTGAGATCTGGGGGACATTCCTGTACTGGGTGGAGAATTGTACTCAATGGGCTTGAGGATCTTTTGCAACTCCTCACATTTTCAAATTCCCTCATTTTAAATAAATGAGTGTTTAGAACAAGTGGAGCCCTGCATTTTCCTGGAAAACTAGGGTGGACTTCATTGAGGTGAGGGACAAATGAGTGTTCTTTTATACACTGGTCGAGGAGCACCGTATGCAGGTAGACACTTGGCAGATACCCTTGATATTTTGTTTCTTTCTTTATGGGATTACTTTGAACTCAGAGTCAGGTTAGAATGTCACTGCCTTGTCCTGCTTTAGCCATATGTAGGCGGGCTTAAATACAGTCACCATTCTCAAATAGCTGGTTCTAGTAAATTAAATGCCCTCTACTACTGAGGAAATGTATGGGTTGTAGATGCTGAAATAAACCAAGTTAAAAATATTTATTACACAAAAGAGATGCTAACTGAAAGAGGCCTGTATTCTTGTTCTCCCAACAATTTCTCGCTTGTAAATGGCATGTCTGAAGAGATGTCAAATTCCTGGTGTGTGCATGTGGAGTAGACAGCTGAGCCACAGCTGCTAAATGAGACAGTGCCTCCTTCCCCTTCTCTAAGAGAAGAAACAGGGAGAAAGAAGTGAAAGAGAACTAGTGCCAGTGGCTTGCTTAAAATTCATTGACTTGAGAAGTCTGTGAGGTTGTTGGGCCAAGAGGAAGCCATTATGCATGAAATCTGCTTTTCCTAAGGGAACTCTTGTCATTGGCCATAGTTTGTGCAAAAACGTATTTTCTTTCTCCAGAAATCTTTTCCTGCGTTTGTAGAAATGCCCATGGTATCTGCCTATGGTTTGTGGCTGCTTGTTGAGTCTGCATTTTTCACTTGGTGATACCTGGCTTTCCGGTTGACTTTCTCCTCAAATTTGATGTTCATCTTCCCTTTGAAGTGCTGATTTCTATCCATTTCAAGAAAGTTCAGAAATGCCAACTTTGCTTGGATTTGGATCCTGGATTGGAACCTGACTGGCATTATGACCTTGAACAAATCACTTGAGCTCAGTAAACTAAGCTTACGTTAGTTTCTTCATCTATCAAATGGACATAATGCTACTACCCATCTTTTTAGGTTGTTGTGAGGATTAAATGAATGACTTCACGTAGAACAATGCCTGCCACATAGTAGCTGGTCATCATTAGCTGCTCTCATTACTATTGCTGCTGCTCCTGCTGCTGGGGTTTCATCTCGACCAGAATGACATCTATTTCTACATCCATTTCTGTCACCACTTCTGACACTATTACAGCTTCTGTCGCTACTCTTACCTTGAGCCTAAATATGCCATTTTGGAAGGAGCATTGAAGATGAGTGGAGAGAGACATTGATCTACTAATAAAGCAACAGTCTAATAGGAAGAGCACTAGAAATTAACATGTGTTCAATGTCACCATTATTAATACGATTTTAGAAATTCTTATGGATTCAAATAAATATACACACACATACATACACAAAGGAGAACAAACAGCATTATTTAGACATTATGAATTTATATTAGAAGTCCCAGTAACATCAACTGTAACATTATTAGATTTAGATGATTAGAAAAATGACTGGGTATATAAATTTTCAAAAAGTGGGTGGCTTTCCTAAATATCAGCAGTTAGCAGTAAGGAAATACGTTTGAAAACCTAGAAAGAAATATGCACCAAAATGTTAGCATTGATTATCTTTGGTTGGTGGGACTGTATGTGATTTTTTTAATTAAAAAAAGAAAACAACTAATGTTTATTTAGTACTTACTATGTGCTGTGAACTGTGTTAAATATTTTTTGTATATTAAAAATAACTGTTGGCTTTACACTGTATTTGTATTCTGATCAAATATTTTCATTAATCCCCTCTGAGATCCATACAGCCTTGCTGTGTTTTGTTTGTGAATTCTAATGCTTCTAAAGATTGTAATTGCAAAACTGCAGACCAAATGGCACATATTGTAATTTGCTGTTACTTATATCTGCTTGAAGCTGTCAATATGTAGAGAATAGATTTGATCATAGGATTGAAATAAAACTGCTCTCAATTTAGGAGTGAAAACTTGAAAAATCTCCTCCTCCTTTCTCTGTGTGGAAAATACATGTTTATATGTTCTGGTGTATAATGTATACAATAATGTTGACTGCTTTAGATCTGACTCTTCTCCACGGTAGCACTGAGATTTGGAATAAATGCCGTATGCCTGGCACGCTGGGTCCTTGGAGAGATTTACTTTGTGTCTCAAATGTTTAAGAGGGGGCGTGTGTTCATTTGGTTGTCTTTGGAGGCTGTCGGTGTTATTGTGATTATAAGTTTAAGACTGGGAAGAAAGTTTTACCACTGAAGGCTCAGCCAAGTTAGTGACTGGGCAGCAAGTCAGCTCTCCTGCCTCCAATTACTTACCCTGCAGGTCCCTTCCCCTGCGACTTCTCGACCAGTGTTTTATAGTACTATAAAATTTTATTCTTTGACTCACACAATTCTCACTTCACCCTTGGAGGTGTAATTAATGCCATTGAGTCAGATTCAATAGCCTTTCACTCATTGTGGTCTCTAAAAAAATCACACATACCTCAGTTCAGGACTTCGTTTTGCAGAGGTTGCCACAGCCTGGTGCAGGGCCACATGACCGGTCGCTAACTTTTAATGGCTTTTAATGTTTTGGTAAAGATAATTTTTCTTGAAAACATGATCATGTGATTGTCAATATCTCTACAGCAAAAAGAAATCTTTTTGTCTGTTTTACAAGATGCTTCGAATAAATGAAAAACAAATCCTAATATGAAATGTAGCCAGTCCTTTTTATGGATTACTAGGGGGAGGGGTGGGGTGGACTGCAGAATCCTATAAATCTATGATTGTCATCTTATGGGGGGATATTTTCTTGTAGACCTGATCCCAGCAGGGAGAAGCTTTCTAACCTCACATTTCCTTTTAGATGAGGCAGTTCTTAACAGGTTGGGGATTAAAACCTGTTGAGCAAGAATCTGAATGCCTCTTACTTATCTAAAAACCTTTTGTGTATTATACTGGCAGTTCTTAAGGAGATACAATTCATGGTATCATGAGTGGTTACACCAATTACCTCAATTATGGTTTTGCCACTTAGGTTGTATAGGTCACAAAGTCCACTATCATGTCCATCTGTGGCTCACCTCAGTGGACTCTCACCTCCACCCTCCGCCCTCTTGGACTCTTCAAGCTCTTAGTCTTTAGCACAGCTTCCCCAGGGCCCCACCCCCAAGTCTCTCCTGTTCCTACCCCAAGAGATGCTTTCATTCCCCTGGGGCTCTATCATCTATTTTCTCTAGCCCAGCAGCACTTCCTGTTACTAGGCACTCTGCAGAGCTTTTCCTGAAAGAATCTTAGTCAAATACAACTACTTGGAATATCAGCGGATTGCTTGCTCAGCACCGTGATTTTCATTTTCATGCCTCACGTCCTCCGGCACTACCTCCTCCGCACGTCATCTTGATCTAAGTAAATCTATGGTAAAATCTAAATTTTAGGCTAAAATGAAACATAAAATTGAGTGATAAAAGGAGTGATTAGGAAGGTACTTGAAGTTGAAAGATATGTTTGTGTTTCCACTAATAAGTTTAACATGTGATTTCACCAGTTGATTGAATTGTATTCCACTAATTGAAAACGCTGTTTCTAGGAATAGATTCTGTTTTACTAATATCAGATTATTAGAAAAATGTGGAATTAAATAATGTTATGAGTAGTAGCTAGACAGTGACAATCATGATCCAGGCCTTTCACATGGAAATACACCTGTATATGCATTCTCTGACAAAGTTGCAAACCCATTCATTGCAGATGAAGTAGCACGGAAATGCTTTTGACCTGTTTAGTTCTCTGTTAGGCCTTAATCTATTTTTCATTCTGGTTGTACCTTCAGATGAAGCCTGAAGTTACCGACATGATAAGTGAAAAAGTGCTAAGTTATGTTATTAAAAGTCAGGAGAATACTAGGAAGTTATACTCAAAGCTATTCTTTTAGATAATTTTATTTTTGGCTGACTTACAACGCTATTGCTATAATCAATCTTATCTTGGGTGTTTTATCATAAAATGTTACTTCTCATAAGTAGTTTCCTTTTGTTTGTTTTTTCAATCTGCTTAAATATCCAGTTGAAGGAGTTGGTGGCTGGGGAACGATACTTGTATGTCATTAATCTTCTATGACATTTTCTTCTTTCCATTTGTGCAATTGGTTCAACATTTCTTTACCTCTATGATATCTTTGGATCTTTTTATTGTCTCAACGTTTGCCAAATACTTGCTGGATTCTAGACTGCCTTTTAAAATATGTTTTGTCTTCGTCTTTGCCAGTTGATAAAGTTGAACATTTAGGTGCCTCATGTGAATTAACTATTATAATACCCTACAAGTGTTCATTCTTCTAAAGTTTGTGATTTTATTTGCAAGCAGTTTGGCTGTAAGTGCCCTTCAAGCTTGAAGGTAGCTCCGCTGTCTTTGGGTGTCATTGAAAAGACCCATAGATAATTTGTTTTTGTTTTCTGTGGGTGTTGGTAGCCGTAGCCTGTATTTATAGGATTTAGGACTGCACATATGTGAACATTTATATGGGGTAGATTGCTAGAAGTGTAATTGCTGGATTAAAAAGGAAGTGATTAAAATCTTCAATGAATAAAACCAAATTGCTACCCCTAAAGAAAGTGCCTCCTTTTGCTGCCCCGTGTACTGTCAACTCTAAATGTTATCAATCATCTGACGTTTTGCAAATGATATGGACAAAAGTGCTCACTTTTGTTGTAATTTACCATTGCTTGGCGAGTGAGGATGACAGACTTTTCATAAATTTATTGGGACATTAATTAGGGACAATTTGTTTTCACTAATTATTTGCTAAGATGACCTTGTAAACTCCACGTTGTAATAACATCTTTATTTTATCTATTTTTAGAAGATGCTATGGCTTGAGGTGAGATGCGAGGCAGGAAAGCTGTCCTTCTGCACAGCAGATGCCAGCCTTCAAATGCCACCTTCCCACTGTGACTGATTGTAATCTATTATTCAAATCTGATTTGCCAACTTCTCACCCCCCCATATGTTTGAAATGAAAGATTTTCAGGTTTTTACGTTTCATTCTGAAGAAGCGTGTTTGCCTTTTATGAGTAAACTGTACAGTTTGATAGATTTAAAGTCGATCCTTCTGTTTTAGAGCAAGAACTGGAGGGAAAAGTAAAGTTAAGAATGTTAAATAAATGAAATACAGTGCTTCGGCTAATCATCTGAATTTGATGAGGCAGGGATATTTCAAGTCTGTAGATAGTTTTATACCTCCTATTCTTGGGAACTGTAAGCCCCTGATCTGCATGGCATTTTCAACAAAACAAAGTTAACTTCATATCTCTATTAAATTATTCTTCCAGGCCTAGACTGCTTTTCTGCACTGAAGCATTTTTCGTATTTTTGAATTTCATATGAAATTCTAATCTAGGCAGAGTCAACATCTTTAAAATATTTTTATTATGTAAGAATAGTTGAATTGTGATCGTTTACATTTTAGGAGTTCTACTGGGGAATGGAGTCAGTGGTGGCATGAAGTTCTGACATACACCTGAATTTATTGTCATAGAGCCACTTTATCTTTGCACAAAGGCTCAGAAATGATGGACTATTGTTGTAAGCTCATCTTGCATTTTCTAATCCTCCAAATTATTGGTCGCATTACTTTAAAGCATTTATGTAAATATAAAACAATAATAAGGATCTACCTAGATGTTTTCCTAACTAAAATCCTAACTTAATGATGCCTTCAGTGTGTATAGCATTTTGCTTTAATGTGATAGGATATTGTGGAGAGATTTTTCAAATTAGTTGGCACAGTATTTGTATGTAGTAGGTGGAAGTAGAGATGGGAAAGTGAAGCCAAATTGTTTTTCTGTTGGTATAGAGATGAGAAAACAAAGACACAGGGAGACCTGGATCTTGATGAGGCCTTGTGTAAAAGCTTAGTCACCATTCTCTTAATTAAGACTCTCTCCATTAGGTTAGAATGGCCATTGGCTTAGATGTCCCTTAAAGGTCTGTGTATAGCAGTGTTTTTTGCTGCTTGAGATATCTTTATTTTACGTGGTGATTCCACAACATGGTAGCCATATGCACTCTCCTAAGAAAGGCGATTTGAGAAGAGAAAGTTATTGTGATTCAGGCTTTCAGCACTGACTTGGTCAGAAGTTGACGCTTTTAAAGGCTATAGCAAAAGCCTCACAAAAACTTTGGTTAAAGCCCAGAATGCTGCTTTTACGAGAAAAGGGGCAGAGATCCCTGACAACAGGGTTTCTGACATCACTCAGTATTAACGTAACGATTTGCGTGTGTTTGTGTGAGTGGCTTGTTTGCTGTGGACCTGGGAGGAGGCCAAACTGACTCTTCAAATGATGCTTAGAGAGAGAAGAACTGGTTAATACGTCCGATATCAGTAGTTAATATACCAATTGAAATGATGATATCCAACTTTCTTTTTCTAAATAAAGAAAATGGCAGAAAGAACCATAATTCTTTACTCTTAAGAATGTGTTTTAAGAACTATGAAAAACCCAGACGTTGATCTGTATACCGTCTACATTACAGCAAGTCTAGAAGAAACATTTCGATTAAAAAAGGGCTTCATATTAATGAAAAAATAGATATGTGTTTTTTTGCTTTTGAGATGCATTTTAATTACCTATGTTAGCTGATTATCATTTCCTTGAAGTGTATTTTGAAGTCTTACAAAACTGAATTGTTGACCTTCTTAAAATGTAGTTGAGTATATTTGAGATTCCTTTGCCAATCTGATATAAAACTTTAAATGCACAGCCTCGTGGCAGCTCTTTGCCCTTCTTCTCAGAGGCCGGGTTATGGAATTCTCTTTTACATGGTTTCAGCATTTCACAGAACTCTCTTCGTAAATGAAAGTGATCTATCACTCATCATGCTCGAGCTGAGTCAGGAGCCACTGCTGAAATAAGCCAGGCTGGGTCTGATACGGGTGAAGTGGAGCCCACCAGGATCTCTCCACGAGAAACAAAACAAAGACATGTGTAAGTGTGAGCTTGGGTGGTTTCCAATTTTACTAAAATGTAAATATGGCTTCAGTTGGGAATTTTATTTTTCAGTACATTTACTCTCTATTACTTTGTTCAATGGGTTTCTTTAGATTGTATATCTAATGCAAAGCAAAAAAGATGAGATTCTAGTGGAATAGATAAAAGGAAAAAAAATAGGAAAAGAGACTTGGGTAAATACATTAACAATCTTTGGAAATACACCTGGTTTCTGATCCTAGGATTAGAAAGACACCCATAAATTACCCAGAAATGTGAGGGCTACTGCAATAAATTGCCAGAACAAAATTGCTTTTAATTTATTTTAATGTTTTTGAAGATAGAAGAGCCACTTGTTTATACATGTTTGGGGTGGATGAGGTGCAAAGTGAAGGTTATGAAGCAGGGATGATAGGATAGTGTTCTGATCATACAAATTCTCATTTACATAAACTTTCTTGCACAGGTTAATCAGCCAGTCTTTTGTAGCTCTGTCCAATAAAGACCCATTCCTACCTGTGACATAAAGCCTGAGAGACTTTGACATGTGATGGGGTTCAAAGTTCACTACACTTTATCCTCAAAGGGGGCAGCACCACCATGCCCTCACATGGCTGTGTTGGATAGTGGTCTCATGGCTTGAGGTGATGCCCATTGGGGGAGCTGTACTGGACGATTCCGAAAATGTCTATTCCCACCTGATTTTGAGGAGTTTTTAGTGTAGTGGCTAAGAGTGAAGGACCCATAGTGCCTGGGTTCAGATCCTGGCTCTGAGACTTTCTTGCTCTGTGACCCTGGGCAATTTTTATTTTTTCTGCTATAAGGTACCTTTCATTAGTATGTTCCTTTTATATTTTAATAAACCTCTTTTCCTCTGTGAAATCACTTCTATGGCTGTTTGGCATGTAATCATCCATTAGGTCCGTAATGAGGTTGGATGAAGTCACATACAGACTGTCAGGGCCGTCTAGGTCTCAAAAGCTTATTTTTGGCGTCCACTTGTGCCTGAGACCTGAAACTTGGGTATAGGGACTTGCATTGCTCTCACCTGTCTTCTGGGTCTTCTCCCACAGTGGACGTGTGCTCACAGGTATTGGAAACAGAGGAATGCTGGCCTCTTTTCTTTTACCTCCTTCCCTGATTCACACAACTTCTCTTCATTTCATTTCACTTCTAGAAAGAAAACTGGACTAGTGACCCACACTAGGAGATAATAAGTGGTTGAGTAAATCAGTGTATTTGTGTGTCCACACAAACTACCTATATAAATATTTGCATTCTTGTGTGCATGTATTTGTTGTGTCACAATGTGAAATGTATTTTCCTTTGTGGTCTTAAAAATTTGAAGCCTTTAGACTTGAGGACCTTGAAAAGTGTCTTTAGCTCTCTCATATTCTCACTTTCTGACTTAACCTCTGCCCAGACAGATAATCTAATTTGGTTTCAGGCTGCCCTTCAGACTCCATTTCTAGTTCAGTTTCCTGTCTGTGTTTTGATATGTGGGAAAGAAAATTGAGTCATTTGGAGGTAATGCCGAAATCAGAGACCCTTGGTGGTAAGCTTTTAACCAGACTGTGTACTACCTATAATTTTCAAGTATACTGCAGATCCGAGTGATCTAGGCCAGGGGTTGGTGAACTGTGGCCCAGGGGCCAAATCCAGCTTGCCACCTGTTTTTGTAAAGAAAAGTTTTGTTTGAATATAGCCATACTATTGGTTACCGTTTGTGACTGCTCTCTTGCAACAATGACCAATTACGGAGTTGTGGCAGAGATGGTATAGCCTGCAAACCCTGAAATATTTATTAATTGGCTTTTTACACATTGTTTGCTGACCCCTGATCTAAAGGGAGGTATTTCCTGACTGAAAGCGTGTCTGGTAAGTGTTGGGGGACATCTGGGTATGGTAATATGCTAATATTGCCTTCCTGGAAACTCTTAGTCTTTCTGGGTAAATTATATGGGAGCCATTTAAGTTTTTTTTCTCATTTAGACTTTAGCTGTTGAATACATGCATAGGGTTGCATCTGTATAGCATATATACAGAATAAACTGTGAAGAACGGGGCATGAAACAAAAATAAGGGTGCTGTTAAAAAAAACTTGTTGAGTGTTAAGGGCTTTCCATGCATTATCACTAATCCTCATACCACTGTACTGTGGCTATTATTAACTTGATTTTGCTGCGGAGGAAATTGAAGCTCAAAGCAGTAAAATAGCAGAGCTCTATTTAACCATCACTCCATTGCTGCCTCTAGAAACACTGTCTCTCTTTCTTCTGCCACCTAAGTGGGTAGTGTGTGTCGGTTCCTTAAAATTCCTTAAGTCTTACTGATTGAAGTTTGGGAGATTTTAATATTGCCTTTCTGCAAAGATGGAGGGGAGTGCAGCTGGACTTGCAACTCTGTTCTGGTTAATTCAGTCTTATTAAAGGAAGATTACTCAGTCAGTTGGAATATAGTGTTTGCTTTGAATCATAGACAATTTGTAAAGAAGTCTTTTGAGTTGAATAGTCTTGTATTATATATATTAAACATATATTCTTGGCTAGAAATGGAAGTCTAGGCATGAATAATTAGATAATTTATGGGTGTGTTTGAAATGAGCTCTTCTCTCCTCATTAAGAGTCATTTGCATCTATCAATAAATGATGGGTTTAGATTTCCACAAATGTTTCTCAAGTTCCTTTTGCTTTATGAAGGAGCCAGGCTCAAATAATGTTTTTGCATACTAATTAACCACTAAAAGGGCAAAGGTTTTTTTCTGGGTGTGAAATGGTTATCCTTTTACAAAGTTTTATTCATAAATTTTCTTATTTTGGTGTTTAACCAGAGCAATTTATTATGACCAGTGACTCATGCCCTCAAAGGCATTTGTTCTTGCATCTTCTTGGGTTATCTTTTCCTATTTGAATTTCAGTACTTTAATTGAGCAAGAGTGTTGCTTTTCCTTACAGCAGATGTAAACTACCTCAACATTGATCGTGGTATGTCAATTCTTATTTTGTATGTTTAGTATTCCCAGAAGTGCGGAGTTCAAAGGGGGAAAAAATCTATTAAGCCCAGTAGATTTCAGAGGAAATATGAACTTTATTTAAAAGTATCAATTTTTACACTTTTTCCAGTAATCTCTTTTTCTGGGAGTGGACTATATTGACTCAGAATTTAAATGGAATTACATTTAAGATAGTCGGTAATAAGTTCCTTTCCTGTTCTTTTGAGTTTTTTGTGAAGTATTTGCAGCTTTTTTGTAATAAGTTTTAGGGATTATAGCAGTAAACTTATAGTTTCTGATTAGCATAGATAAAAATGACCCATTCAGAATGACCTACTTTAATTGTGTAGTGCGTGTGTCTTAATGTCATGTATTCAACTTTCTTTGTGTCCTTAATGCAAGAAAGATCATTCCAAAGTTGATGATCACTTACACAAACAAATTTGTGTATCCCAGCTTAATTTACAATTGGAAAATATTAATTTGTCCATTTTTGAGGGTCATAAAACAACTGTGCTAAGGATATTGTATTTGTCAATATATTTTGTCCAGAACTCTCCTCTTACTTTTTAAAACCCTGCATATTTCAAATGATTTAAGAAAATAAAAAGAAAAATGGTCTGTATTTTTAGCTGAATGAAGCTTGTTCTTTACGAACAGTAAAGAACTGTGAAAGATAATTCTGTATGTTTCTTGCTGTTATTCTCAGTCATGAAATTAAGACTGCCTTAGTGCCCTGGAGGGGAGAATGTAGAAGATCCTAGTACAATATCTTTTGAAAGAATGTCCTTCACAAAATGTTCAGAGCCGTCCAGGACCTTAACTGACTTTTTGCTTTTCTCCAGTTCAACTTTGTTCTAAATTAATCTGACCCTTGGTTTTATTGAAAGGTTTGACTTCAGAAAGAGTTTGATTTTAGTATTCACTCTTTCGTGAGTTCAGAACGGATCTCTATTCCATGCTTTCTCATAGAGCTACCACCATCTGTTTAAATAAGCACTCAAGACTCTCTCCAAGTGCTAGATATTTAGGCAGCATAGTTTTGGGGTAGGGATGCTTTTTTTTTTTTTCTTTTTTGCTGAGGAAGAGTCATCCTGAGCTAACTTCCATTGCCAATCCTCCTCCTTTTTTGCTTGAGGAAGATTAACCCTGAGCTAACATCAGTGCCAATATGCTAATACAATGTTTTTTTGTATGTGGGACACCTCCACAGTGTGCCTGGTGAGTGGAGTAGGTCTGCACCTGGAATCCAAACCTGTGAACCCAGGCCGCTGAAGCGGGAGTGTATGGAACTTTAACCACTCAGCCATGGGGCCGGACCCTGGATACTTTTCTTTTTTTTTTTTTCCAGTTTATTTTTTTTATTGTAGTCATAATAGTTTGTAACATTGTGAAATTTCGGTTGTACGTTATTATTTGTCAAACACCATGTCAGTGTGCCACTTCACCCCTTGTGCCCATCCCTCACCTTCCTTCTCCCTGGTAACCACTAAACTGTTCTCTTTGTAAGTTTGTTTATGTTCCACAAATAAGTGAAATCATATGGTGTTTGTCTTTCTCTGTATGGCTTTTTTTTTTTCCCAAGATTTTATTTTTCCTTTTTCTCCCCAAAGCCCCCCAGTACATAGTTGTATATTTTAGTTGTGGATCCTTCTAGTTGTGGCATGTGGGATGCCTCCTCAGCGTGGCCTGATGAGCGGTGCCATGTCCATGGCGAGGATGCAAACCTGTGAAACCCTGGGGTGCCACAGTGGAGCACACGAACTTAACCACTCGGCCACGGGGCTGGCCCCTCTGTCTGGCTTATTTCACTTAACATGATGCCCTCAAGGTCCGTCCATGTGGTTGCGAATGGGACTATTTTGTCTTTTTTTACGGCTGAGTAGTATTCCATTGTATATATATGTGTGTGTGTGTGTGTGTGTGTATATATATATATATAGCACAGCTTCTTTAATCATCAGTTGATGGGCACTTGGGTTGCTTCCACGTCTTGGCTGTTGTGAATAATGCTGCAGTGAACATAGGGGTGCATAAGCCTCTTTGTATTGTTGATTTCAAATTCTTTTGCCAGGGTAAAATTTCTTTTTTAAATTAAATTTTAAATTTAAAAATTTTTTTTGATACCTAATCTTTTTTAGTACCAGTCCTTTCAGAGAGCAGCTTAAGAAGGGAAAGAAATTTGGCAAATTCAAAATAGCTGGATTTTTCTTTTCAGGTGAGCAGCTTGCAAAGCCCTCTAAGTGGCTTGCCATAGTGGAAGGCAGACCACTGCAATGGTAAATCTGTCCCTCAGCTGGCTGATTAGCAGAGAGGAATTAGCAATCTGTGGCATGGCTCTTCAGAAGTCGTTTTCTTCCAGAGGTCAAGGAATGTATGGTCACCATTCTCTGATGTGATTTGCTGCTACTCACAGTAGTCTTATCACCAGTAGCAAATACAACAACTGGAGATATAAGATATTTTCTTGCTCATTTTTCATCCCCTCTGCCTAACTAAATTTCTTAAACATCATTTCAGTATTATCTCCTTTTGTTTTGCCATCTAGCTCAGTGAAACTTTAAATTCACGAGTTATGTTTTTATTTATGATTTATAACCTTGCTAAGATATTTCTCTTTTACATAGATTACGATACTGTATATGAAGATGTCCTGAACTCAGGAATGTGTGTATAGAAGGCTTTGTTTTTAGGGCTTTCTAGTGAGCCTTAAATGGTAAATATGGATTGTGTGTAATGGAATTAGCTCAAGATGTGTTATGTGCTATCTGTATGTGGTTGAACCAAATTACCACCTTCGTTTCCCCCCATTTCTCTTTAAACTCAAAGTGGCTGCTAGAATTGTTATTATTATTTTACTTTTTATTTTTAATGTGGCTTGGACTATGTCATACTCCTGGGTAAAATCCTTTAATGGCTTCTGTATAACTATACAATGAAATCTACACATCTTATGATACCTAAAATCTTTCATATTTAGATTTGTTTCTGCCTCGTTCCCTGCATAATTTTCATGCTCATTGCACAGAAGTTTTTGAGAATATTTGAGATTCCCCAATATATCATGTTTCTTTAGGAAATTGCAGTCTTATTTTCATTCTGGCCTGGCGCATCCTTATTCATCTTTATAGGCCTAACTCCATGAAGCCTTCCTAACCAACCTGGGTGTAGGTAGCCAATCATTTGTCATTTGTATTCTTTGTGACTTTGGACATACTGTTACTATCCTTTATAGCACACTGTATTTTATTTATATATATATAATTTTCCCCTCTTCCTCTCCTCCTTGTCTGTCCATGCCATATCATTTATTGGGCCAGGAATAGTATCTTGTGTATTTTCTATCATCTTCTCCAGTACACTGTATTAGTCCTTAACATTGAAATATAAAATTCTTTACAAAAAGATAATTAAAAATATTTTACCAAAGTTTTATCGATATGTTCTATATGTGGTAAACAGATGTACGGTACCTCTTAGATTAGAACTTAGTTTAAACTGTAAAATCTTCTTTTAAAATTTTCTTGTCACTCAAGTCAAATAGACCAGTAACTGTTTCCAAGACTCTTGACTGATATGGCAGTGAGGTGCAACAAGCAGCAGGGGCTGACCCACTTATTTTGTATGGCTACTCCTAGTTGTTATTGCTAATTAGAATCTTGGAGTCTAAAATTAACAATGGCTATGAAGGACAGCAATTAAGGCCGTTTGTCTTCCAAATGAGCCAACATAGGTTTGACTGGCACTTTAAATTTATAGACAGAGGGCACTCACACTGTTATCAAGGGCAATGGGGACCCTGAAGGCATGTGTTGCAAAGCATAAGTCATTTTAGGGTTGTGAGAGCAAATTGTATTTTGAGAAAAACTTTCCCTGTGCCATGTGAAGATGCATTTCCTAGCATCCTCTTTTCATTGATTGATTTTAAATTAAAAAGTACATCATTTTTCATGAGAGCATTTATAAAAAGGCTGTTTTAGACAAATTGAAAAGACAATATTAATCTTTCAAGGTGCTAAAGTTTGGTTATTTTGTAGGATTGATGTGGTCTAAGTGATTCAAGGATAGCCACATGCATATTCTGCTTTTGAAAAGGTCATTAGGACTACAATGTCGTCTGGACATCCCTGATTTTAACTTCTTTGCCTGACATGCTGGCTTGTCTCTGTCATTGATGAGGAATATAACTTATTCATATTCAAATTCACAAACTTTTGATGAGGAAAATGAATTCCTTGTTTACAGAGAAGAATTTATAGTCCTGAAGTTTACCACTCCCAGAGAATTCACTGAGTTTCTTGACAAAGATCCCCATGGAAACTAAACAAATAAACTGCTTGAAAGGAGACAAGTTATTGGTTTTTCTCATTAAACCCACTGCTGGATTTTCATTAGTTCTAATCCATTTTCTTTCAAGATTAGACATATAGGCCAGTTCTTATTTTCATGATTTGAATAAACGAAATGTGTTGGGTTGTGCATGCCTGTATGTGTAGGCTGAAAGGCAAAAGTAATCATTCTAGTTCTACCATAAAATTATCCCTGAAAATAAAGCCAGAAAAAATGACTGATGTAAAGAGGAAAAGCTACCTCCATTTTTAAAAAAGAGGTTATTAAATAAAGTGGAAGTGGTGAGAGTGATTATAGCTAATCTGATTGGTTATAGACTTCAGGTTTTTTTCCCCTCCGTTTAAGTCATAATTGTATATGAAAGTAATCTAAATAAGGTATGGAAGAGTGTATCACTAACTTCAAATACCTTAGACTCTATGAAGCTTTATATGTTTCATTTGCTATTATGAGTAGATTTCAGAGTGTTCCTTTAAAGCAAGGAATTTAATAAGACTTACCTATTAACTTTACCCTTTTGAACTTACATTACAAAGAAAGACACTTTTCATGCTTTTCCTCCCTCCCCTTCTCCCCACTAAAGTTGTTAAAAACTATTTAGATTTTAGTTGGTTTGTATATTTCAAGACAGCCTCACTATATGTGTATCTTCTATTATTTTTAATATTTCAAAATCTGTGCCTCAGCCTTCTGAGGCTTAAACTGGTTTCTTATTCAGACAGAAGCTACTGATAGAAATTTTATATTATGTGAAAACTTAATGAGAATAGTGATATACGGGAGTACTATTTATTATTATACTTAGTACCACATTATGTATTTCAATGTAACCTTTCCCTCTGCAGCGCCTTCTGCATTTTTAGCAGATGTGTTTAGAATGTACCCATGGTTCTTCTCTTCTCCTTTTAGGTGGCTGTACGTTTGATGACGGTCCAGGGGCCTGTGATTACCACCAGGATCTCTATGACGACTTCGAATGGGTGCGTGTTAGTGCTCAAGAACCTCATTATCTGCCACCCGAGATGCCGCAAGGTGAGAATCATTCTGGTTACCCAGTGTTGGGGGAATCACTTTGGATTATGTAGCATTTTCTTATAATATTTTATTTTTTTCCTTTTTCTCCCCAAAGCCCCCTGGTACATAGTTGTATAGTTGAAAGTTACTGAAGG
Source organism: Equus quagga (assembly GCF_021613505.1). Taxonomy (NCBI): domain Eukaryota; kingdom Metazoa; phylum Chordata; class Mammalia; order Perissodactyla; family Equidae; genus Equus; species Equus quagga. The sequence goes on from NC_060277.1 coordinate 8,689,337, forward strand.
AAAGGCGAAGAGTACATTAAGCCTCCTCGATGTGGTCAAGGAGCTTGACCACAGGAGAGTATTACAACAAATTATTTTGTTGTACCTAAAATAAGAAAATGTGAGGCTGGCCCCGTGGCCCAGTGGTTAAGTTCTCGCTCTCCATTGCAGGCGGCCCAGTGTTTTGTCGGTTCGAATCCTGGGCGTGGACATGGCGCTGCTCATCGAGCCATTCTGAGGCAGCGTCCCACATGCCACAACTAGAAGGACCCACAACTAAGAATATCCAACTATGTACTGGGGGGCTTTGGGGAGAAAAAGGAAAAATAAAATCTTTAAAATGTGAGATCAGCAACCTTAGTTTCTATTTGATTAAATTACACAGGTTTAATCCTAAAAGACGGAAGGAAAGGACTTCTATTCCCTGGTCGGGGGAGTGCTTCTCTCCATGTCCCTCTGGTCAGGAGCATGCCAGTGGCTCTGAGCATGCCAGACTGAAGACAAAATTGTCCGATATGGGAGGTCTTTTCTGAGTAAATTGCAGAAAAATAGGGCTGAGCCCTGTTCATTCTTCGCCTGAACTTTGTCATAGGCTTTGATTTTTGGTTTTATGAAATAATGCATTTTCTTATTGTTTAAACCAGTTTGTTTTCTCTCTTACTTGTGAAAAACACATTAACTAACATAGGATAGCAGCAGATGTATACTGTTTTATATACTATCAGACCAGTATATGTGCCTTCACTTAATATTAATTTGAGACTAATTCCAAGCTCTATGTATATATGTTTGGCAATAACTTATTAAATTGTAAAAATTGAATATGTAAACAGGAATATTAAAATATAATAATGAAGAGAATGAACTATTTTCATTCCAATATTTAGAAATGTAATATATATTTATATAACAATTATGTATATATAATATACCATATAATAATATTTAATAATGTAAAATATTAATATATTATGGAATAATGTAGAATCATTATATAATTATGGTATATAATCACATGTAATTGTTGGGCTGATTGCCTATTATTAAGTTTTAAAATATATTTTCAATATTTTTATTATGATTATTTTAAATACTTTATAATTAATTTTTCTAAAAATTCAGAAAGACTTTCCTAAACTGAGTGTGATTTTAGATATGAGAATATTAGACATTGCCATTAGAGATAAAAATGTCAATTCTGGTGATGGAAGGGAGGAGATTTTATTGGTAGTACCCCTGAACTTACTAAGTAATATGATATAAAAAAACCAAAAGGAAAAATAAGTCAACAGTAAACAACAGACCTCAAGGGCACAAAGTAAACAAAAACCAACCTAAAAAGTTACATTTTCCAATTACAGTTTGCAAATGCATATAGTAAATATATCCTTTGGAGAGTTTTTTATTGGTTCTCCCTGTGATGTGTTCTTTGAGGGAAAGGTGAATTAAGTCTGCTTTCTATTCTGAATTGTCCCCTTCCGTGGCTGAGTAGGCAAATGGTTGTTTCTGAAGCTGGACTGAGCTCTGACTTCCTTTCCAGAGGAATAAATTGGTACTAGGCGGCTGGCACGCTTGCTTCGTATCTTTACCCTATGTTGTCAGCAGACTCATTTAGTTTTGTGCATAGGTTTGTATTTTTCTTTCAAAGGTACATAACCTTATTTTCCTGGTACATTTTAATTAAGGAGACTCTTGTAATATTTCACCTGAGTTTTCTCTGTGGTATATTTAGACTGAAGTTTTTTATATAAAATTAAAAGGGGTGGGCTGGGATGCACACATTTTGACTGTTTATCATCAGAGAATAATCAGAAAGATGTTGATTTATGGAAATGTTACCATTGTTAATTACCGTTGAAGATGGGTAATGAAAAGCTGAAGAGATGCTGCTCAGATGACCTTGTTGGCTCACCTTTGATGAACAGCTTAATCGGTGGTTACAGTACAGGATGATATGCACGGAAAATGAAAGTGTTTGAAATTCAGCCACATCTTCCAATTAATAGGACATTAAGTAATTAATCATGCAGAGGAGGGAAAAAGGTCATGGCCACTTTATTTTTGCCGAATGTAACTTGTATTTATCTCAGAGAAGGTGAAAGAAAGCACTCATGTTTATAGTCCTCTTTTACTGTTCTCTTTCTACAATTTATACTATTTTTTTCTCCATTTTCCTTCTGATATTGCTTTAAAATGCTCACTGAACATTATCTGTCATAAATTAGAAAAGAGAAGACTTTTAGATTTATTTTATTAAAATTTTATGAATAATCCATGTATTTTCAAATAAACAGACATGCTTTTTCATTTATTAAAAATAAATTAAACATTTGGTAACTAAGTAAGAAGGCTGGGTCTCTGATGCAAACTTGTTATTGAACTATTGAACTCTCTAAACAGTATTTGGACTTTGTTAATTGCCTTCTGCTTATTCATCTTTTTTGGACTGGAAACATAGAAGGGAAAAAGAAAGGGTGAATTAGTAAATTAGAATCAAGGAAGAATGAAGGAGGGTGGAAGAGAGGAATAGTGAAAGAAAGAAGTGAATTCTCCTCACTTGAAGGCATATGCTATCGATAATGGCTTAAAATGTCCCTCAGCAGTTCCTAGCCCTGTACCACCTTTGTCAGGTGACAGTGATGGTCCTGAAAGGCTTGCCAAGTATGTTTAAAACAGCATACAAAAGAATGAGTACTATATTCTAATAGCTGAAAATCCTATGAAAATATGAGTGCCCACTCAACTCAGTCTTCAAGGAGATGCAAATTAAAACCACGATGAGAAACTGCTATACGCTCAGCAGAAAGACGGAAATCAAAATTTCAAGTGATGGTGAGACTATGGAGCAAGTGAAACGCCCATAGCCTGCTGGTGCTGTATAAATCTGTACAACGACGTTGCAATCCAAATGACCCAACAGATCCACGCATGGGTCTAAGCCCAGCAGAACTAAGTACACGTATTCTCCAAACGACATGCACAAGAATGTTTACAGCATCAGGCTCCATAATAGTCTCAAACTGAAAGCAATGCGATGGATAAATCAAAGATGACATATTCATAGAATGGAATATTACCCTGAAATGTAAATGAACAACTTTATATAAATTTCAAAAACAGGCAAAACTAGATGATATTAGAAGTCAGGATATTATTTACCTGCAGGAGGGGTTGGCAGGGGTTGGCCATGATTAATGCTTAGAAGGTGGCGTGAGGGAGCTTCTGGATGCTGGCAATACTCTATTTCTTGATCTGGATGGTGTTTTCACAGGTATGCTAAAACTGAAAAGTCAGTGAACTGTACAATTGTGAGTTGTGTACCTTTGTCTATGTATCTTACATGTTAATAAAAATTGGCAAAAAAGAAAGTAAAATAAAACCAATGCTCAGAGGGATCTATAGGGAAACTAAACTAATAATTTAAAAAGATGTTATAGGTTAGAATAAAAGCTATATATATTTCTTCTTTTCCACCAACCTGGACCCCCGACTCCGACACTCAAAGATACTGCGCTCTTTTGACATCTCTGTTCTCTTCCCTCTGCTTAGACACTTCCGTGTCCAGTTATCCACTCACCAAACTATTACGCATTCTTATGCTACTAAAGATTTTCCTGACTCTTACATAATAGTCTACCCTCACATCTAAATGTGCTCCCCACTGTACTTTGTACATATTTCAATTGCAGCTATTACAGTATCATTTTTTAAATGTCCTTCTCTCCACTAAACTATAATGTCCTCATGAACATAAGCCATATTTTTCATCTTTGATTTCCCAAGACATTATTTCATTTTACTTGGGCAAAAATGTCAGCTTATGTAATGTGGTTTAAAATATTTTGGTCAAGGGTTAAACAAAAAAGGTTTTTCTTTCTCTCACTAAAAAATTAATTGAGTAAAACAATACCGCGTTTCCCAGGCATCACATTCAGTTCAGATTTTAATGTAATTAGAAGACCTTCGCATAATTCTGAATATTTGGCCTTTGCCTTTATAAATGATTTCACCTATTTATTTTGGATATAATTTTAAATGTAATTAGTGCTACCAAGAAGGAGGTCCCTTTTAGGATTTCTCCCTCGCCCTCTCTCTCTCTTTTTTTTGTCTTTTGCTTTTCAAATTAATCCCAGTCTTCTCAAAGTCTGGTATATAAAAAAACAAACCCACAGAGACTGAGAGATGTTGCATGGAACTAGAAATTGTGCTTTGATCTCAAATACATCTGTGCCCATGACCTTGTTTGTCAGATTTTCTTTTCTAACTTATGACCTCATGAAACAAATGGATTGGGCCGTTTTCTTATATATTCTGTCCTAGATCTGAGAGTAGGGATTATGATTGACATCTCGATACATGTACCTTCTACTGTAATTATAAGTGCTTTTTGTTTTAACAGGTTTTTGTAAGTGACTAATTGAATTTTAGTTGAGAGTCTCTAGAGTACCCATCTGACAGTATTTAAAATCATGACTACGTCGTCTCCTGCCTTCAAGCTGGTACTTTTCACTGATAATAATGTAAATCGCTATGCAGAGTCCCTCTGTAAAATGCACACACACACACACACACACACTATATATGTATATAAAAATACACATGATAAAAATAAAAGCCCTCCGTCATTAAATTAATCTGAAGATTGAAACTATTTCTCCTCTGTTATGAAACTCAGTGAGGTGTGATTCAATAGCTTAAGCCCCTACGGGATCTCAGTTCTGCCCCCACACTAAAATGTGGAGAGCAAATGACCAAACAGAGGATGATGAGGAATGAACAGTGCTGTTCAGGAATGTGCCTTTATATTAATTTATTACTTTTACTTTTAGAACTGTGTATACTTTTTTTATCTCAGAGTTTAAAGATGAATTATTAGCCAGGTTGTTAAAATAAGGCTTGCCTTCTTCAAATATTTGTTTGGAGAGACTTACTGTGATTGTGTATTCAATAGGGGGTGTGCACGGGTCACCTGATTTTGTGCCTGGCTCTCTTCTGATAGCGTAATGTAGTGAAAATCAAATAAAACATTGGTGTCCACAATTTGATTCATATGACGTTTTATAGGTAACACAATTTCAGCTACGTTTTCTATTTAATGATACTAGTCTCTTAGTTTTACAAGAGAAGACAGAAAAAATTTACTAAACAATATTATGTAGGTAGTGTATCACCGTTTAACATATCTGAGGAGAAATTTCACGGGACTTTTTGTGTTGACTTACCATTTCTAACGTATGCTCTATCAGTCTAGGAACCTTAATCGCTTGTTAAAATGAGTGGATCACTTGGCCTAATATTTTCATCAGTTTATTATAGATAGTTGATAGGAAGACATATGTTTCTACAGGTCATAACTGCCAAAATTTTACACATCTGAACTAACAGGCTTATTTGACAGCACATCTACCAGAGTCAAGCATGGCCGAGAGTGGGGAACAAAGTTATGTGCATGTAGTGTTAGTAATGTGATTTTTGAGTTAAAATATTATGGCTAGTTTTGTTTGTGTGAGAGGATAGAGCAAATCAGACCCAATGTTGGTTTATTTTCCTTTTGTCATCTAGTTAACATTTGTCTATTAATACAACCAAAGATAGTGTGTGTGTGAGCCTGTGCAGTTGTCTAAGGAGAACTGAGAGATGTGTGGTCATGGAGAGAAGAAGGGAAGGGAGACGAGGGCAAGAGAGGGCTAGGTAGAGAATAGCTTGACATCAGTTCATTACACAGGTAGGAAAACCTCTAAGTGTGGGTACAGGCGTTCGATTCCAAGAAGGTGAGAGAGCTCGAGAACCTCAGAAGTTGAAAGCTGGAAGGTTATGCAACATTTGGTAATTTTCAGATGTTTTTTAAACAGTAGAATTCTTCTTTTGAAAGTAATATTCCCCAGTACTCAAATATATAAAATTGGTAGCAAAGAACCAATTGTCCTGGAACCTGCTTGCTTTGTACTCCCTATATCCCTACCCCAACTTCTTTCCTTCCCGCCATCCCAGCTCACTCGATGTGGCTTCTGTGAGAAACAGTTGGAGATGTAAGGCACCAAGGGACAGTTTGCAAATGATGGTTCCATGCACACTAGCACTTTCAGGTAAGCATCTCCGAGATGAAGGTACTTGCTACCGTTAGCTATGGCTTACTGGTAGCTTCCTGGGTTTTACTATCCCAGGGACATGATCTATTCTTTTAATCCTCACATGAACCCTACAAAATCAGTGACATTTTAGGGGTAAGTAGAGTGAATAACTTATGTAAAGTCACCCAGGGTCAGGATTTGAAATTAAGTCTGTCTGTCTAATATCAAAATTACTGTTAACACAATACCATCGTGCTTCATAATTATGGTGTAGGTGACAGATTTCCTTGACTTGGTCATGGACATTTAAATCCACTGTAATGAGCTGCATATTCGATCTGATCCACAATGATTTTCTCCTACTTCATCTAAAATACTATTTCCTTCCAAAATCTAAAAGCTTTAAATGACTGTCTCTTTGGAATCTGAGACTTGCCGTTGTTTGGGACTGCTGCTGAGCTCCAGGGTTTGCTCATGATACTCTGATCCCCCAGGGAGATGCTTTATCTTTTCTTTGGTTTACCTGAATGCTATTTTTAGTTACTTGATGAACACTTGCCACCTGTCTGTCTAAGCAAACCTTTAGAAACACATATATTATCTGCCGTCTCAGAGCAGGTATGGTAGGAGAGAAATTCATGGACTAAAGGACTCAGACTAAAGTTTAGGGTTTGAAAATAATTTAAAGACTTTGTTTGCAGTGGGGTATTTTTGGACTAGAATTATGGGCTTATTTCAGTGTGCTCTTCCAAACCATGTTATCATGTGTCTGTTGGTGCTTTTTGCCCTCAGCACAGCCAAGAAGGTTTACCACATTTGAGTTGCTTATTAAGAGCAGTGGCAGTGCGGGGTCAGAGAGTGAAAGGCTGTAATGGACCACGTGAAGGGGGAGCCACTTCACGAAGGCTGGGTCTTAATGTAAGGACTCTTACCCTTGTGGACGTAAATGCAGCATGAAGAATGTCTAAATTACAGTGAACAGAAATGGCATGCTGAGACAGGAATATTTTCCTGATATTTCAGGTACATAATATATCTAACTTAGATGTGTCCCAATATATCTCAGGTGGAAAAAACAGTCTAGTATTAAAAAAAGGAAAAAAATTAATATTAGTGTCAGTGTGGGAGAACTTCCAACCTCCTAAATGAATTTAGGGGTAAGAATATAGAGTAATTTCAGAGACGAGGCAGTCTCCCTTCACAGGGACCTTAAAATCAATACTGGTCCAAAGTAACAAAATTACTTTTCCTGGGGGAGTGAGAGCAAAAGTACAGTTACAACGTTGTACTTCACTTCTCCAAAAATAAACTTGTCTCAGGATGGCTACGGAACTCTCAAAACGTTCTCCGTTTCGAAGGTTCTTATCTTTCAAACACAAAAAGAATGACAGGAAAAAATATGCAAAAAAATCAATGACAGATAAGTGATTAAATTAGGGATTATTTAAAAATATGGGATGTTAATTACCTCATGTAGTTAATATTGTTAAAAATATAGAGCTAGACTTATAATTATCATTACATACAAAGATGCTTTTAAAATCTTGGAAGACTCTCTTCAAACCTAAATTCTGCTGAGAGTACTGTGGTATGTTGTACAGACTTCTTCCCCTCCCCCAAACAAGAAATTATGGATTGAGAAATATTCGTCAATAAAAAGTGAATGTTTTGTATACCTAGAACACATGACAACTTAGAAATGCCAGCACCATATGAAATCTTCACCTAGGGAAACAGATTAAAAGATATGCTGACTTGCTTCTTGTAGTTATGAGAATAAAATTAAATAGGACAGTTTCACAAATTTCATCAAGTTGATTATGTATTTCTATACCTTCCTCCAGTTCTTAAATAGTTGGTAAATTAAGTAGAAAAGGGGGGGCCGGCCGGGTGGCACAGGGGTTAAGTTCACATGTTCCACTTCTCGGCAGCCCGGGGTTTGCCGGTTCAGATCCCGGGTGCGGACATGGCACAGCTTGGCAAAAGCCTTGCTGTGGTAGGCGTCCCACATATAAAGTTGAGGAAGATGGGCATGGATGTTAGCTCAGGGCCAGTCTTCCTCAGCAAAAAGAGGAGGATTGGCAATAGTTAGCTCAGGGCTAATCTTCCTCAAAAAAAAAAAAAAAAAAAGAAGTGGACTAGCAAATTTGGCTATTCAGAAATTATGTTTTGAGTGTGTGATTTTTATCCATCCCAGGCTAGACTTTATTGGATATTTAAAAAATTGCTTTTCTATCTAATTCCAGGCATTTAAAAATGTTACTTCACTAAATTCTCATAAAAGCCCCTTGAGATCTGTATTAACCTCATTCTATAGATGGGGGACTGAGGTTCAGACGTGTTAAGTACATTGCCAGAGGTTTCACGTCTTGGGAAAGTCAAAGTTAGGTGTCTAGGTATGTAGAGATATAGGAGAAAGGTTTGACTTTTGGACTCTGGGTAAACAAGTATAAGTAGAGATCCTTCTTTAGAAACTACAGAAAAAAGCTTCAGGGCTGACTTGGAAGTGTGGTGAAAGTTGTATCTCATAAGAACTCCAAGTTCTATCTCCAGCTCCAAGTAGTGAAAAGCCCAACTCAAAATATCTTTAAACCATAGAGAAAGCTGCTTCCACATACCAAGAGATCCAGGATTGGCTGATTCGGGGGCTCCAGGATATCCTCGAGTATCCGGGTTCTTTCATCCCTCTGCTCCTCCATTCTGATAGGCGCTCTTTTGACTTCAGGCTAACTCCCCTCATGGCTATAAGATTGAGAAATATTCGTCAATAAAAGTGTGTATTTTGTATACCTAGGGCACGTGACAACTAAGATGTTCCAGCACCAGCTATTCTAGTTATTAACTTTAGACATGAAGAAAAAGAGATTGTCTCTCCATTATTTTATTTTATTTTTTTAATAAACATGAAGAACTTTCCTGAGGTGCCTATCAACAGATTTATCTTCTTGTCTAATTGGCCAAAATTATGTCACATATTCATGCCTAAATCAATCAGTGATGGGGAGAATAAGACATGATTGGCTTTACCTTCGGCCCCCCCCCCCCCCCGGGCCTCCCCCGACGCACATGGCCAGTCAGATTGTAATGGAATAAGGATGGGGTGGATATTGGGTACGTAAACAACAGTGCCTGTCCTAGAACTATTGGATGCATATATGATAGGATGGATATGTAGGTAGTAGAGCTGAGAAGCTGTCAGATTTAGAAGAGTAGACACAGCATTTATTAGAGGAGCATGATATTCCCTAACTTGAGGAGCAGGAAATCTTCTTGCCATTAGTAAATTTGTTTTGGCTTTCTAACCTGCAATTGTTACTATTGAGAACTTTTGTATTCTTTCTTCTCTTCCTCCTGAGTTTTATGACATCGAAGAAATAAGGTAACATACTTTATAAAAAACTCAAAAACTGTAAATGAGTCAAGTGTTACACAGTGTGGATAAACACACATGCTAAAGATATATTGAATTCATTAATGAGGGAAGCAGCAGGATGATAAGGCTGATTCAGAAGATTACAGGTGCAAAGGAAGCATTTATAGTCACTGAAAGAAAGATTGCTAGAATAAGATTCCTAGTTTTTTTGGTGTTTTTTTCAATTTATTTTATTGAGTTCATAATAGTTTACATCAATGTGAGATTTCAGTTGTACATTATTTCTTGACTGTCATCACATAAGTGCTCCCTTTCACCCCCTGTGCCCACCCTCCACCCCCTTCCCCTGGTAACCACTGAACTGTTTTCTTTGTCCATGTCTTGTTTATATTCCACATATGAGTGAAATCATCTGGTGTTTGTCTTTCTCAGACTGGCTTATTTCGCTTAGCGTAATTCCCTCTATGTCCTTCCATGTTATTGCAAATGGGATGAATTTGTCTTTTTTTCTGGCTGAGTAGTATTCCACTGTATATGTATTATCACATCTTGTTTATCCAATCATCAGTCTGTGGGCACTTGAGTTGCTTCCGTGTCTTGGCTATTGTGGATAGTGCTGCAATGAACATAGGGGTGCATATGTTACTTTGGATTGTTGATTTCAAATTGTTTGGGTTGATACCCAGTAATGAGATAGCTGGGTCATATGTAGTTCTATTTTTAGTTTTTTGAGGAACCTCCATACTGTTTTCCATAGTGGCTGCACCAGGTTGCATTCCCACCAGCAGTGGATAAGGGTTCCCTTCTCTCCATACCCTCTCCAACATTTGTTATTTTTAGTCTTAGTGATTATAGCCATTTTAACAGGCATAAGGTGGTACCTTAGTGTAGTTTTGATTTGCATTTCCCTCATGGTTAGTGATGTTGAACATCGTTTCATGTGTTTATTGGCCATCTGTATGTCTTCTTTGGAAAAATGTCTGTTCATCTCCTATGCCCAGTTTTTGATCGGGTTGTTTGTTTCTTCATTGTTCAGTTGTGTGAGTTCCTTATATATTATGGAGATTAACCCCTTGTCAGATATATGATTTGCAAATATTTTCTCCCAGTTGGTGGGTTGTCTCTCTGTTTTGATTCTAGTTTCTTTTGCGTTGCAGAAGCTCTTTAGTCTGATGGATTCCTACCTGTTTATTTTTTTTGTTTCCCTTGTCTGAGAAGACATGGTATTTGAAAAGATCCTTTTTAGTTCAGTATGAAAGAGTGGGCTACCAATATTATCTTCCAGGAGTTTTATGTTTTCAGGGCTTATCTTCAAGTCTTTGATCCATTTTGAGTTTATTTTTGTGAATGGCATGAGATAGTGGTCTACCTTCATTCTTTTGCATGTGGCTGTCCAGTTTTCTCAACACCATTTATTGAAGAGACTGTCTTTTCTCCATCGTATGTTCTTGGCACCTTTGTCGAAGATTAGCTGTTGGTAGATGTGTGGTTTTATTTCTGGGCTCTCAGTTCTGTTCCATTGATCTGTGTGTCTGTTTTTGTACCACTACCGTGCTGTTTTGATCACTATGGCTTTGCAGTACATTTTGAAGTCAGGGATTGTGATACCTCCAGCTTTGTTCTTTTTTCTCGGGAGTGCCTTAGCAATTTGGGGTCTTTGATTACCCCATATGAATTTTAGGATTCTTTGCTCTATTTCCATGAAGAATGTCATTGGGATTCTGATAGGGATTGCACTGAATCTGTAAATTGCTTTGGGTAGTATGGACATTTTAACTATGTTTATTCTTCCAATCCATGAGCAAGGAATCTCTTCCCATCTCTTTATGTCATTATCAGTTTCTCTCAGTAATGTCTTATAGTAAGATTCCTAGTGTTATCCTAAATAGATTAACGTCTAACAGGGCAATAAAATAAAAACTTTTGAGGTTATCTTTACTACAAACAGGAATCTTTGCGTCTATACCAGACAAAATTTATTTACATTATTATCATATAGGTATCATTTGTATTGCATGAGCTTTCTACAAATTAACATCTTCTCTCAGAGATTTATAAAATATCTTAATCGATAGGGAATAGTGACTCAGACAAATAGTATCAAAGGTAGACACACAAAGAATTAGTTAATCTTTGGGTTATAGATGTACAGTCAATTTTTGCGTAGTTCCAAGTTTTGAAGTTTTTCTCCTTAACAGTTTCCCCTTATGACCATAATTAATCTCTAAGGATAATTCTTGTTAAAAACAACCAAAAAAGATGGTTTTGTTTTGTTTTGGTCTGATTCATTTACATAGGTACAGAAAGAAGTGCTTATTAACAAATGCAAACCTTGCATAGGATCCAAATGGCTAGTGCCATACAGTGTGAAACAGCTACTAAGGGCAGGACATTGACTTCTGTTTGGAGATTTCATTAGAAATCTAGGACTGTCTTCTTCATAGTTTCTACTACTCTAAATTTTTTTCTGAAAAAATCTCTTTTATTTACTCTTCTATTCAGAAGCTAAGAAACCAAACTCTAATTATTCATCTCCACCTGGGTATCACCTAAAGTACCTATAAATGTGAGTGATCTCTCTCTCTTTTACGTCTCCCAAATCACCTGAGATTCCTAGCCTGCCAGGAGCTAACCTTCTTTATTTCCTGTCAAGCTGAGAACCTGTAAACTTAGACCAAGTAACAGACAGGATTACTGAGAGGGTTTTGTAGGTGTTGGTTCCACATATGAAAAATAGCCTTTGTCCCTTTGGAGGGCTTGTCATACATGTTTCAGTAAAAGTTATTCTTAGATATAACACTCCATGAAAGTCAAACAGTTTCGTCACACAGTTGATTTGTTAAATTACATTCTGGTAGAAAGAGGGGCAGATTCTTCTTGTACTTATCCTGTTAGCTACTTTGCCATTGAAAGTAAAGAAACTTATGGGCTGGCCTGGTGGAGTAACGGTTAAGTTCTCATGCTCTGCTTCAGCGGCCTGATGTTCGCCAGTTCGGATCCCAGGCATGGACCTAGCACCGCTTGTCAAGCCATGCTGTGACAGGTGTCCCACCTATAAAGTAGAGGAAGATGGGCACGGATGTTAGCTCAGGGCCAATCTTCCTCAGGAAAAAGAGGAGGAGTGGTGGTGGATCTTAACTCGGGGCTAATCTTTGTCCAAAAAAAAAAAAACTAAATAAAATAAAAATAAATAAAAAATAAAAGTAAAGAAATTTAGAAAAAGAATGTATTCCTGAACTTCTGAGGATCAGTGAGAATAAGATATCATTTAAGGTTCTGTCAAAGTAAGGGTTAGAGGTCAAGAAGAATGAAGAACTTTATCCCAATAAAAAAATAGAACATTAAAAATATACCAGTGATCTTCTATACAGAAATTCCAATTAGATTTTCCTTATCAGTTATTAAGTTGTACTTAACTCATTGGTAGTGTCTTGAATTTGGGGATTGCCGTCTATTTCAGGAAGTCATCAGCCCTGGAAATTCTGGTCTGTGTCCTGCTACAGTCTGCTGATGTGTAAAGATTATCAGCGCTGAAGCCTGTACCCGTGAGGCGAGTCCTTGAAGACATCATAGTTAGAAGTATCTAGTCCAGTCCAATCCACTGAGGCCATTAGTTGAGGACCCACTTTCCAGAACCTATAGTTTATAGCGGAGCCTTTAGTCAGAGTTTGGGAGAAATGCAGAAGCCACTTGCAGATAAGCCTGAATGGCTGTGATTAATTTATTATAGTCACCAACAATACCTGGGTGGAGAAAAGAAAATATCTGTCGGGTACTGGACTTAACTATTTCATAAGGATTTGGTTATTGTTTCCCCTGAGAGAAAAGATATATGGACCATGTGGGTATTAATAATTCTCAGGATCTTCCTGTAAATTGTATTATCTTGGGCATATTTTTTATTTTAATAACATTTACTTGAAGAAAATTAATGTACAGAGGTTGAACTTTTCTGATTTGAAGCTCTTCCTATGCAAGCCTTGCAAAGATGTTGAGCTAGTTAAAATATGTGGAGCACACCAGACAAACTTAATTATTTTTAGCTTCCCTGGGCTCATAAGGTAAGGGAAGAAATCTTTTTGGTTGTTCAAAGCCCTGTAGGAAATTCCATAGTTTATAAGAAAAGGCTTCTTGACATTTCTATTTTTCTGAATTTAGCAGGCAGAATCAAAAGTTATTTGTAGAAGATTGGTCACTTGACTAAGAGAGTAGCATAGGTGCCTGAGAACAAAGAATAATATCAATATTTTAATGTAACTATTAATATTTCTTATGATAGTAATTGTATTAATATAGTAATTGCTATTAGTATTTAGTATTTAAAAGTAAAATAGCAGAAGGCAACGTAATTATAAGAAAACTTAATTGTTCCAGTAGTAATGAAGTTGTGTTTGTTTTTAATGATCAAAACAATAATAAAGTCAACTTAATGCACAAGAAAGTGCTCTGGACACATACAGAGTCTCTGCTCAAGTTAAACAGAAAGTTAGGATAGTTTTTACAACCCCTTGTTAAGAGGGGATTGAAATTACTAGGATTAATTTGTTATTTTAACAGAAAGAAAACGTAATTCCAGTCTAACAATGTAACATTTGGAAGTAAAAGTTTGAAAAAAGAAAAGACAAAAAAGCCTATCCAAACCAAGCCAACTTTGACAAGAGTTTTAACACAGTCCGTTGCTCGTTTTTCAGACTCGTTATTTGCAGGTTTTGTACTCCAAGATAAATAAATTTCTCTCTGCAAACTTGTTACAATTTCTTATATCCACTGAAATTTTGTCTTTGGACAAGTTGCTTTCACATTCTGAAACAATCGTATTTTTTTTTCTTTAAGACAAAATTTGTTTCTTTTTTCTGGCACATAATAGGTTATCATTTAGTTTACAGTAATCTCTCACTTAATGTTGAAAATCTGTTTCTGAAAATCATATATTCTGTGTGAAAATGCCAACAAAGAGTCAGTTTCCTGTTATTTTATTTTATTTTTTTTGAGGATTAACACTGAGCTAACTGCTGCCGATCCTCCTCTTTTTGCTGAGGAAGACTGGCCCTGAGCGGACATCCATCCCCATCTTCCTCTACTTTATATGTGGGACCCCTACCACAGCATGGCTTGACAAGCGGTACCCTGTTCGCACCCGGGATCCAAATTGGCGAACCCCGGGCCGCTGAGGAGTAGAATGTGTGAAATAACTGCTGTGCCACCAGGCCGGCCCCAGTTTCCTATAATTTTAAATGGGAAAAATTGTGATGTTAGATCGCTAACCAAAATGCCCAACCAGTTAATTAAAATATAACTAAAACACAGCATACATAATAGATTTTCAAAGTAGGCGGAGTAATACTTAAAACATTTTTTCCTAAGCCAAACAGTTGATGTGATCCAGACAATTAGATTTATTACAGAATTGCTTTGTATGGAATACACGGCTTTGTATTCATTATATTCTGCACACACAAACCGTTTCTAGTTACTCTGAGATTTTAAAAATATTTACACAATTCTGATGTTTTACTAACTGTGTTTGAACGTAACTCATAACTCTTTCCATGCATAGTTTTAGTTATATCCTGTATTGAGTTTTTGAGTCATTAGTAAACATGTTTTTTCAGAAAAATAGTATTGACTAAATATCTTTGTATTGAGAGATATCTCTAAGTTGGGTATTAAACCAAAAATCATTCTATTGATAAAAATGTTAACAAGGGAAACATTCTGTGGAATACCCCTTGTATGGAATGTATCAATTATAAGTTAACCTGAAACCCAAGTATCAAGACAAAGTTATTCTATAATGAGAAAGGAGTAATTTTTAAGAAAGGAAAAAGTTGACTTGAAATTCCTGATTTTACTGTTGGTAAGGAGCAAGCCTATTAAGGTATGAATATATTTCCTAAATTAGTATTTACGTTAATAAATAGATTATCCTTCTCTGAAATGTTTAAGAAATAAATTCAATATTAACTGTCAATAACATTTGGATATTTAATTTCTCTCATGGTTCTAGTGTTTTACTCTATACATGGCTAAGAAATAACTTAGAATTTTATAGAAAATAAAAATTTGGTTAAACTCTAAAAAGTCTTCTGAATGTAACCCTACTAATGTTTTTGACTTACCAGTTTTGTGGCTTAAAACAATGATATCTGAAACAATGCTAAAGGATGTGCTAGTGTTCGTAAAATGACATCGTTCTTGAAAATAGTTGAGACTGATACTTAAAATGGGAGGATAAGATGAAACAAAACCACCATGACTTTTGTGCAGTTTAGTGCTGTGTTTGGCACATAGACCTGCAATTAATCATTGTTGAATGAGTGACTCAAAATCTTTTGAAATATGAATCAGCTTCACTCAATTTTTTTTCTTGAGACCATATAGTAATTAATCTTGTAATTCAGATTATTTTTGAATGGTGATATTGATGAAAACTAAAACCGGGGTGTTTTAGGAAATGATTCAAATTACCAGCTGTTGTTAACTGGCCTTTAAGCATTTCCGTGTAGATGAGTGGGAGGGGTCTAGTTAGCAGGATGGTCTGAGTGAGTTTAATTCCAAACTTTTTTAGGTCTTCCTCTTTCTATATTTAGAAATGATCTCTGGTACTCTCTCTTTTCACTTTTTATGCTGAACAATTTCTAATGATTAACACTATAATACTATTTCATTGTTTGTGTTTATGCTTTTTTCTATGTGGTATGTGAAAGCTTTGAAATTTTAGCTCTTTGCAGCAGTATTGGAAGGTGATATTTTGTTTTATGTCTTAGAGTTTAACTTGCCTATTGAGAGTATAATTGTGACAGTAAAACCTTGGTTGATGTGATAGGTACTGATTTTGATTTTTTTTTTCTTTTACCGGATTACTGAGGTATATTCATTGCCACTGAAATCAAGAAACAGCATCTCTTTAGCTTGTAGAGGTGACTGTTTCTTCTGTTCTCTTTTACTCAAAACTAAAATCAGTGAAGACAATAAGCCAGTGGGAAGAGCTAACCATCGCTGTTATATGTCACATTCCTCATCATAAAGTCCAGGTTTCTCTCTCATCACAATCTTTATACCACCCTTTGTACTGAACTCCATTTTAAAAGATAGGACAGCTTTCATGTTATTCTCTTAGCTGTGCAGGCTGTGCAATTTTTTTACTAGACCAATGGCAGTGGTTCAAAAGTTACTTGGAATTTTAAATGCTCTATATCTGTGTTTAGAAACTGGACATCTACAGGCCCCAAGAAATCATTAGAATGGAATGTATAAACAGAAATGATTACCAACAAAAATGATTTATAATTTTCATATAGATTTCCTTCAGGCTGCTTTTAAATGTTTGCTGGGGTTTTTATGGACGCTTGGCAATACGTGGTTATACTATGAGACTATACTAGACTAATGATAGTATAGCATAATAGAAGACACATTCCTTTGTGCTCAATTTTCCTTGTGTTTTGACACATGAAATCCCAAATTCAGTGTATCCTATAAACTTTTTGGGTAGTAGAACCATAATAGTGTCCTTAACATCATGAAAATGAGTTTCCATTAAATCTAAAAGAGACTTTAAAAATTATCTCTAGTGTAACCTTTCATTTGCAAATAAAATAATGTAGAAGTAGGTAAACTGACACAGGAACCAGAGTAACCTGAATTCAAATCCAGGTGCTTTTGCTTGCTATTTGGTCATGACACATAACCTTTCTGAGCTTCCGTTTTCCCATCAGTAAATTGGGAATAATAAAACCTCTTTCTCTCTCTATTTTGTGGTACCAGTGAACGGAAATAATGTTTATGTACCATTTGGTAGTATCTAGCATGTAGTTGATACTTAATAAGTATTATTTCTCTTCTTCCCTCTGGTCCAGAGTGACGTGGCTGGTTAGTGATCTCATTAATCTGTGAGAAATTGATTTGAATTCCTTTCACTTACTTTTTAAGCAAGTAATAAATTGCATTTCCCCACTGTAATTTTTCATCAGCTCATTAGGAATTATTTTATGTACAGTTCAGAAAATTACTTTTCCTACATAATTGTTCTCTGAATGCAGGTGCTTTGCACTATAAATGATTTCCATAGAACAGTATTGTAGGTTAACCTGAACTTTTCAAATATTATTCTTAACAAAGATAGGATGTTTAAGACATGGAAATAATTTGGAAAAAGGTTTTACTTCTCAATTCCTTAAGACTTTTTACATAATTTTTTCTTTGGCTTACTAAATTGCTTTGTGATCATTCTTATTCTAACATTTTTTAAATGAGATACGTCATTTTACTTTGGATTTTACTTAATGTGGAAAGCAGCCGCAGCCTATAATGTCACAAAGACATAGGAAGAAGACATACGGCAACATTTGAAACGTGGAGAAACTGGAAAAAATGGTTAAAGGTATCTTGTGCTACAAAAACTGCGTGTCTGTTATTATACAAATATCTTCAAGCAAGCACCACTAAATATGTAGATTTGAAAAATTGAATCTCTGTCTGATATGGCTTATTATTATTTTTAAAATCTGCGTTTTTCTATCATGCAAGCTGATTTTGGTTTTATAGCTTAAACTAGAGCTTGTACAAGTGCTTATTTGACATCTACATATTTGGGGAAATTTTTAACCTTTTATCAGAGACTAGAGATATGCACAGGTTGCTAGTTGTGAATTCTTGTTCTAATGAGAAAACAGATTATGCTGGCTCTTCTTATGCTTTGGTTCCTCTTTTCAAGAATGAAAAAAGGGTAAGTTCAATTCTCTTTGCTTTTTATATATCTCATCTACATATTGTGTTAATAATGAATTTTTAGGGGGTTTATGAACCCTTTAAATTTAAAATATTCTATTTGTGTGTGTGGTATGTATCTGTGTGTAGGGTATGTATCTGTGTGTAAGTATGTATATGGTTTCCCAGGAAAATATTAGATACTGACTATCAGAAAAATGACACAGAATAGTATAGAATTCTGCAGAGTCCAAAATTGGACAGTTCTGTAAGGCACCGTCCTTAGGGGAAGCTTGAGTTTGTAATGGGGAACCAGACTCTCAGTTTACTCATCTCCTGGTCTGGTAGCTTGTACTGACTCAATCAAAGATGATGTCTGTCTGCAAAATCTCCCCTGTGTCATTTTAATTTCATCTCCACTACCTCAAAGAGAGTCAGTCATCTCTAGAGTTTAAAGGATTTAAAATTCCTTATTTTTGAGATTTTTCTCTGAATTTTTTCCCTCCCAAGAATATATTTGTGGATTATTTCTGTTATTAGATGAACCCATTTTGTGATTGTTGTCCTGCCACACAGTTGGGATTGAAGCTCCGTGTGCAGGGGTTTACGTGCGGGATGAACAGGAGTTAGAAAGTCCCTGCCCTATTTTTTCTTCCAGGTACTTGCCTATTGTCCATAAGAAAGTGGGTAAATTACTTTGAGCTTCATTGTATTCTCATTTCCTGCAAATAATTGTTGATTATTCTAGGTAAAGCTGTAAGTAAAACAAATAAACAGGCACAAAAGCTTCGTTAAACAGCAAAATATTAAATAGCAAACATTATTAAACAAGATAAACACCCAGGCAGTTTGCTCTCTTCTCTATGAAGTGAATACCCTACAAGTCCAAAGCTTTTTCTCCCTGATCTAGCCAACTAGTGTTAGGGGGAACATATGACTTACTAAGCATTTCCCAAGAGTCTGAGAATGTCTACAACCTCTTAAGGATTTGATATTTTTGAGAGATGTACCCAGTACCTTATGAAGAAGAGGAAGCCATCAAAGCATTTTCTACTAAGAGCTTATTATTTTGGAAGACTCAGGCTCTAGATTCAAACATTTACCAGTTGGACGTAAGTCCACATGTTGTAGACAAATGGTCCTCTCTTTAAAGGTAAAATCAGGACATTGATAGTTGCCCTTCCTTTCCCAGAGGGTAGTTGTAAGAATCAAAATAATACATGGTTGTGAACATACTTTGAAAACAGTGAAAGTAGATTTTAATAACCCCAACAAGTAAGAAGTGTATCGTGTTGATAATGTAAGAGGATTGGAGCTTGTATCTTTAATTATTCCATGTCATTTTTCTAGCCAGTGCTTCAAAGAACATGAGTGAATTTTATGGTTCCTAGCACTGCATTCTATAGCATTTAACTGATTCACCGTATTCTATCCTATGACTGTAGTAGCAATGGCGGAGAGTAGGAAGCAAGAACTGGAGTATGTGGAAATAAAGCAAAATTGAGTTGACCAAGTTCCAAAAGGAACATAGTAGAGCTTTTAGTCAGAAACTAGACAGACTAGTAGAAGAGTATCAGGGAGACAAGGCAAGTGGCCAATAATTAGGTACTGTGTTTTAGTCTTTCCTTTCCTGATAGTACCTACAATGGTACTTTGCTGTGATAAATACTCAATAATTAAAATAGCCTCATAAGTTTAGTCTCTAAGATCATTTTAGCCATAGGAAATAACTCATCATTTCCTGCTGTTATTTTCAATCTTATTTGAACCTTAAGTAGTGTAATAATTATATTAGAATGGAGGTAAAGGTAGACAGATAGTTATATATAGGTAAAAATAGCATTTTTAAAAAGAAAATAGATGACACCAGAAAGTGACTAAATTGCGTCCTGTAAAATTTCCCCCAAAGTGAAATATACATAATTTCCAGTTATATTAGCATATTTCACATGAAATTCTTTGGGCTTCTTTGAACAAAAGAGATTCAGCATATACATTACGGTAATTATTTTGGAGTCCAGTCTTTGTTTTCAGATTCCTGATAGTTTTCTCAAGATTTCTTCTTTATTTGTATTTTCAGTGGAAATTCTTGTCATGCTCATTTTCCTCAGATTCTAAACTAGTACATGTTGGGCCTGGCCTAGTCATGTAGTGGTTAAGTTCGCGAGCACCACTTCAGCAGCCTGGCGTTCGCTGGTTCAGATCCCAGGCGTGGACCTACACACCACTATTCAAGCCATGCTGCAGTGGCATCCCACATACAAAATAGAGGAAGATTGGAGGGATGTTAGCTCAGGGACAACCATCCTCAAGCGAAAAAGGGGAAGATTGTCAACAGATGTTAGCTCAGGGCCACAATCTTCCTCACCAAAACAAAACAAAACAAAACAAAAACAAACCCTAGTACATGTATAGTATACAAAAATTTAAATATCAGAAAACCATAAAACAGTCACACACAAATCTCATTACCTAATACATTATTGGTATTTCCTCATCTTCCAAGATAATTTTGGGATGAGTACCACATAAAGATTCTTTATCATACAGAAGTGGCATACTTTTTAAAATGTTTCCACAATACTATGCATATATAATTTCTTTCTCTTTTTTCTCTCATAATTAATGCTGCAATAAATATCCTGAACTTCTATAGTTTATAATTGTTATCTTTGAGAAAGTTGGTTCAGTAGGAACTACTCAGTCTTGTCCAGAGGCAAAACAGAACTTATATTTTATTTATCTTACTTTATTATGTTCACTCTCTAGTACATAAATGTAAAAATTTCTTAATATATAAATGAAAGTAACTTCTGATTCATAGTTATTAAAGTATAACTTTCACTTTAACATGTGTAGTTCATTTGTTGCATTTCTGTCAAGATTTGTGACGCTGCAGATCCTAAAAGGCAAACTGTGGAGATGGATGACATCTTGACTGTATTGGAGTTACACAGAACAAGGGCCAAGTCCTCTTTCTCACATTGAGAAAGAAAGAGTTTTAATGTGTTTAAAATATAACCTAATTTATATGCTTATAACAGTTCTGAAGTTGATTAAAGTCTGTAGAGTGAATGAAAATTGCATGTAGTTCTCATTTTAGTTGACCTTCCATGTTAATTAGGACATTTTTTTCATTTATTTTGGAGCTAAGTACATTTTCTTTGTCTAGTAAACTTTGATTCTGTGTGTGTGTGTTTTTTTCAGCTTCTTGCTTTAATGAAGTTGATCACCTTCAGATTCCTTTTAACTTCCCTCGAGATTTTTGAATAACAAATCAAACTACTAGGATGAAGGTAATTTAGTCAGTTCTGGTCACGTATTACTTACCAACTCATTCATTCATTCACTTCACAAATATTCGTTTAATAGTATATGTGCCAGACCCTTAGGATAAACTTATGAGCAAAACAGATGAAATTTCTGCCCTCAAGGAGCTTATATTTTGATGGGAAGAAAGATAATGAAAACTTAGAAGTAAAATGTACAGTGTTTCTGAGTGCCATGGAGAAAACGGAAGATTTAAAAGGTGTGAGGGAGCGAGTCATGCACTCTCAAGGGGCAGAATATTCCAGGCAGAGGGATCAGCAAGTGGGAACTCCCTGAAGGAGGAGTGCACCTGGCATCGAAGAAACGGAAACATGGGCAGTTTGGCTGAGGGAGGGTGAGTGTGAGGGTTTCTAGTAGGAGATAAGTCAAGGTAGTAATAGTGATTGGAGAGGCCCATCAACAGGACTTTGTAAGGTTTTAAGTGGAGTACAGGATCTGACATATCTTGACAGGGTCAAACTGACTGCAGGCTGTAAAGAACAGACATTGGGATAGAGCAAGAGTAGTCATAGGGAGCCCAGTTAGGAGCCTGTTTTGATAATCCAAGAGAGACAAGATTGTAATTTGCGACCAATATAATCAGAGGAGGTGATTAAACATTAGGGTTAATTGGATTGGGTGACAGATTGGATTTGTGGTGTCAAATCTGAATAAAAAGTGTTCTGGCCTGAGTACTTGGAAGCCTGGAATGCACATCAACTGAGATGGGGATGTGGGAGGGCCAGATGTTTGGAGAAGAACAGGAGTTTGGCTTCAGAGATGTTAAATCTGAAGTACCTATTTGATATCCACGTCTGATATTCAGAGGAGAAGACCATGCCAGAGATACACATGTGGGAGTCTTCAGGATATAGATAATACTTGAAATCGTGAGACTAGATATGATCACAATGGTAGGTATAAATAAACAGTTCCAAGGACTGAACCAAGCATTACTCCACTGTCTAGAGATCAAAGACGAGGAGAAATATACACAGGAAACTAAGCACTGAAGGCCTGTGTTGTTAGCGGAATATGTACCATATTGAAAACTATGGTGACAGATATTGGGAATGATGCAGGTGAACTTAGAGCAGAAGAGAATTATCACAAATCTGTCTACTTTTCTATCTTTATCAATAAAAGAAGGAAAATTATATGAAACAAGGTGTGAAATTAATATTAAAAGGTACCCTGGAGAGGTCCTGGAAAATTGTAAGATGGGGACTACATATTCATTTCTGAGATTTTCTTTCTTTTTTTTACATAGCAAGTGAAAAAAAAGAAATATAATTAATTGCAACATACAAGAAAAGATAATCACACATACAGTAGAAACAATTTTTTTGCTTAAGAGAGTGATAACTACTTCTAGCACTGAGACCTAGGGGTGCCCCTAGGCGGGCAAAAGTGTTGTCCCATAAACAGAAATTCGGAGTGACTAACACAAGGACAAATGGATCATGAGAAGCCTACATTCTAGACCGCTATACATGGACACATTTATTGTATAATTGCCTTTAATAATTTGTAATATTATATTATTATTTGGATAATGGAAAACTAGGATACTCAGTCTGGGAGGAAAGATAATTTCAAGAAACATTTAAGCGATGTTTTAAGACAGTTGTGAAAGACTGTTTTCAAAACTGGCAGCATTTTAGAAGAGCTGAGTATTCTGTATGAAGGATTGATCCCATACCCTCAGAAACTTTAACTGGCTCGAGTTAGGGCCTGGGCATAGATACTTAAAGTCCCCCAGGTGATACTAATGTGCAACTTCAAAGTAATAAACATCAAAGTAATGGGAGCAAAGGAAGTGTGTATATGTGTGTTTTGTGTAAATCATTTCTAGCACTTTGTGTTACAATAGGTCATCCTGTTTTTGTTTATGATGTGTTGAATATGCATTAGTGCCTAATCGATGTATATACTGCACTTCAAAATGTGAATGAACACAGCTTTGCAAGGAATATAGTCCAAGGCCTAAGCCTTGAAATGATATTTAATTATATAATCATTTGGTGAAAAATGGTAAAAATAACATGAGAGCATTAGGAATAAATTGCGTTGGTTGACTAGCAGCTTTAGTACAAAATCTTTGGAAGGAACTTATGGTGTTTCATGTATACCTTACTTTTGCTTGAAAAGACTAATAAATATATTGGAATGTTTCCATTCTTAGGTCACCATTTCCTTGAATTTACCTCTCTCATTATTTTCCAAACTTTACAGTGTATGGTGAATCCATATGGCATTCTATACACACCCAAATTCATATACACATAGATACATGAGTCTTTTCTGTTCATTTTCCCATTCCATGTTTGTGTTCAAAATTTGGCAAGGGGGAGTGAAAAAATTCAGGACACTGACTGACCAGAAAAGTCTTTGTGATGTTCCAAGAATCTAGACTTACTCTTCTGAGAGCAGGGAGGGGTATATTCTGTGTCCCATGGAGTAAGTCATTCGTGCTCATCAGCGTATCATGTGTGAGCACTTAAAATACAGCCTAACTAAAATTATCTGTCTTCATTATCATTATCCATCCTCAATAACTTAAAACCAAGCAGGAAAGACCAACTACAGATAGTCCTTATTTGTCTTTAGGTTTCTGGCTTACATCTCAACTCTTTTGAAATTCTCTTTAAGGGTTACATGAACAACGGATACAATGTGCCTACATCCGTTGGTTTTCCCAGATACACTGAATATTGGAATGGATTGAAGTTTATTATTTGGCTTGATTCTTTTGTTCTTGGATGATTGTGTGGATGAATATCGTTTTAACCACCACATCCAAAGCATTAGAAAATCCTTTCCTTTTTACAGAGGCTCCTTCAATTGTACTTCTTCATTTCAAATTTGCGTTTGTCCTCATTCTCTGGTATCCTTGTGCCATGCCTCTGAAGTCCATTCCTTTGTTATGATATAGACAACTGGTAGCACAGCTGTTCCTAGAAAATCTTACCTGACAGTTTAAAATAGAAGTCATCTAGTTAGAACTTGGACATAGAAGACTTTGCCTTAAGACTAGGTAAACCACTTAATTTATGTGAGAGAAAGGGGTGCTAACTGGTTAACTGGGCCAGTGTTCATTTCCTGCAGCTGTGTGCCCCTGAGTTGCTAATCTTTAAGCAGCTTCCCTTGCAGTAAAATGCCGTTGAACTCATAGCTTAAGCACATTCGTTAAAGAGCTGAGAATTTGGGGATGAAGAATGAAACCTGGAACAACTTGTATTTCTTGGGATTAAATATACATTTACTTGTTATTTGGGGAAGTAAAGTTTGGTGGTTGGTTGGGTGAGTTAGTGGTTATGGTGCTCCCAGTATCCCATTTTGAGCTTCTTTTGGAAGGAAGGAGGCCGTTCAGCGGAGAGAGAAATGAGCTAGAATAGAAATTTGCCGATGAGGCGTGAGAAGGACAGCAGCAGATTGTAATGGATTTTGAAGTGTTCCAAGTTGTTATAGTAACTACCAGTTCAGACCTATAAGAGTAGTGACAATGTTAGAACTGTAGTCAAAATCTAAATAGATTGCACAAAAATATTTCTATTACAATGTATAAAATGAACATATGCTAGCAAGCTATCCAGTTTAGGTTAGAAATGCTTTGAAATGAAAGTGTTATTTCATGTGATTGTTATTGAAGTAGCTATTTATTTTTACTAACTCCACATTGTAGTCTAAAGGCCAAACTGATTAAACAGATGTAACTAATAAAATGAATTGGCAGGATAATAACCGTGAGGAAGAAGAATTGAAGACAAAGCAAATGTTTTTTGAGTTTCCTGCTGATGGGGGTGGTGGGAGTGGTAGAGGGTGGAAAAGCATGGTATAATTCATAGACAAACCCCAGTATTTCTGTTTATTCAGTTTCAATTCACTGAGTTGTCTGATTATAATTGAATTGTTCATCTTGTGCTCTTGAAATGTTTTGAGGCAAATGAATTCTTCCAAAAATTCAATTATACTGAAACAATAGCCACAAGACATGGTAAAGTCATTGCCCATGCTAACAAAGGGCAAAATGGGAAAACGTGGTTCGTATTTAGTTGTGTTGGAGCTACTGCTTGGAACCAAATACTTAAAATTATTTCCAGGACAAACTTCAACTTAATAGTGAATTTTTTGTAATAAATCATGAAGGTAATCTTTTCATTCTTAAAGTAATAAAAGTTCTCTTTAATGAGGCAAATTGATTCTTCTTTTTCTGATGTAGTAACAAAAGACTAAAACTAATTTACAAAATGATGGGTTTTTTGGGGTGAGATTTTTATATAGAAATTTGGAATGTTTAGGTGATAATTTTGAATTTAATACTTGAGTTTTCTTGAGTGGAAAATTTTCATCAGAAAAATAATGTCCATTTAAAGTAGGTTTTAAAATAGAAAAATGAAGACTTGGTATGATGAATTATCTTGATGTTAAAAAAGCACTGCTTTATGAATATTATTATGAAAAACTACTTAATACCCCCGAAGGCCTATAAAAGAGAAATATTTTATTTAGGAAATGAAAAAAAAACTATCTGGAGCAATAGCTTGGGGAACCCTGAGTTCTATTCCCTATTTTACTGTTAATTCTGTAGCTGTGAGCAACTAATTTAGCCTTCCAAAACCTTTTCCTCATTTGGATAAAGAATGAATAATACTTTCCAGCTACATCAATAACAGGGATGCCCTGTGGAAGATGCTGTTTATTTAGTACATTCAGCTCTGTAGGTTGGAAGGCAAGTACCACAATATGAGCAGAAGCTGTTGTCGTTGAACTGCTTGTTTTTTTAAAAAAAAAGTTTTCCTATAAAAATATTTATTTTGAGTCCGTTATGTGCAGGGGACCAAATGACCTGTCCTTCCCGGTAGATGTTAGGCCTCTGAAAAGCAGCTTCCATTTTTTACTCATTATTGTATCCCATTCATTCAAGACCTTGTTTTAAATCTTCTACATGGGAATAATCAGCACATGTTTATTGAGACCGTAAATCTGAATGATGTTGTCTTATAAATATGCCATAGACATAAAGAGTGTGTGTGGGGGCGTGTGTCTGTATGTGGGGTGGGGAGATGAACTGAATTAAAAGCAACTTCTGTTTTGAATAAGAGCTCTAAACTTTTGTTTGCCTTCACTATTATTTCCTTCATGATTAAACTGTTTGTTTCCCCCTCAAATTTTCAATCTCCTGTGTGCTTTTTTATTATTCTGAGCTTTTGTCCAATTTTGAGTGGTTTCTTCCTCTACAAGGTTGTCAGTTTTAGAAGAAAAGGACTCATGTTCCCTCCTTTCTACTTACCTTCCATCATCAGATCAAAGGGCACAGTCCTGGAATAGATTTCCCCATGAGAGTAGCCATAGAATTGTCTTCAGAATCACGACCTCCCCATCTGTGTGGCATGTGCCCACTGGGTAGATATTAAAATGTAAGAGAAAACAGATAAATATATTTTAAAGAATTTCTAAAGCTTGTTTTTTTTTTTTTACAATTTATTAAATTTTAATCTAGCTTCTCAATAAATGTACATTGAGTTTGGAAGAAAGTACTTTCTATAGGTTTATTAAAATTTGATCTACCAAATTTAATTCTTTGGACATGGACTACACCTGAATTGCTTTTAAATATCCACTTTTATGTCAAGCATTTAAGAATGAAGAATAGTTAATTTTCATCTGTAGCATTTTATTTCGCCTAGTGAAAGGCAAAATTAAATTTAGATTTATCAGACCAGGGCCTGATATAATTTAAATGTCTTGTAAGACGTCTATCTATACTGTGCTTATCTACTGAGGTTTTACTTAAAATGCTCAGTGTTTGAACCTTATTTACATATGGAACCTTTTCATTTTCTCTGCAGAGCTCTTCGAAGCTAAACTGTACTTTGGAAGAGCCTGCTCTCTAAAATCATTATGATTGCACTTCTGAAAACTGCATGTCTTCTTCAGGAATATAAAAATAGAAAATGATTCAGTGAAACTTAGGTTAAGAGTGGTGGGACAGTGAGGGGGCAAAATCAGTATATACATGTACTTTCAGAATAACTTTTTTCCCCTTGGTGAAATGCTTACTATATCTCAATGGCAGAAAGCTTGGCTTGTAAAGTGGTGGTGGAATTTAAATTTCATGCAAAGCCAGCGTTCCTTAAAAGAAAGTGAACTAAGTCAACTGTGCAGTTTTGCACTTTGGTGATTTTTGTTCTTTTGAAGAAGTGAAGAGTTTTATTCTTATAGCTTTCCTGAATAAGGGAAAGATTTTCTGGTACCTGAATTTTAAAAACCGTTATTGTAATCTATAATCTTACAGTACTTAGGAACTGGGGAGTTCTTTAGAAACCAGTTCGATTTCCTTACTTTACAGACCTGAAAACTTAGTCTCAGAGAATTGACTGTACTTGCTTGGTGAAGAGCACAGAGCTCCTTAGATTTGGGTTCCAGGCAGGGTGGCTGGTCCCTCACTCTGGTCCTGTGACCCTAAAGAGTTAAGGAAAATGACTTCTGACTCAGATACTCCTCATTCCAGTAGTTGCAATCGTGGGTCGGTAGCACTTACTTTGTGTTAAAAATAAATGGGAAGTAACTTGAAAAGAATGATAAAGCTTCATTGGGGGAAAATTAGGATTACTCAAAGGAAGCTGCAACTAGTCAGAGGAAGCAACCAGTAAAGACAGGATCTTGGTCATTGGCCTTGTCACAGATTTGCCTGCATTATTTATTTGTTTATTTATTTTAAACAGAAGGGTTAATTGTTAAGGCACTTCTCCCTTAAATGGAGTTGTCGACATTAATTGATTTTGTTTTGTTTGTTTAAATAGAGTAAGTGCAGGTCATGGGCCTGTCCTTTATTTTTCTCATCCCAGATCCTCCTTCAGTTTATTTTCTCTGCTCTCTGTCACCCTAAATTCAGTTATTCTCTCCTTCAGTCTCTGCTTCCTGTTTTCCCTGCCTCCTCCCAACACCCTTCCTTTTCCACATCTAAATTTCAGTGAAGTTAGTTTTCTAATTTCCTGACGTCTGTCGATTTAAACTCAATAACTTATAAAATAAGCTCAGCAATGGAATGAGATGACATCTATGCGTTTTGTATTACTTTTGGTCGTGGACGTGGGGAAGGCTAGGTATGCACATTAGAGAGTCAAATCTCAAAAATTAGGTAATGGATTTGCTTCATTTAATTGCTTTTTAAAATTGAACTAACATTGTAACTCATTAAAGTGAGAATATTTTTTCCCCAAAGGTTCTCTCAAACTCTCAAGAAGGGCATTACTCTGTATTTTTTATAGTGGTTAATGGTTTCCATTTTAGCACTGCTGTTATGTGCTAAGAGACCTGGGTTTGATGTAGGGACCTAGTATTAATGAGGCCCAAGTTAGGGGCTTGATTTATATATGAAACAACTTAGAAGGAAAGACACTCTCTATTGCCATCCTAACTACTATCGTTTATTTTATTATGGGCCTTCTGTCCACACTTAACTCAGAGATTCAGCAAAGGGCAGTGGTGATCACACCTGCTCAGACGCTTTGGGAGCTTAAAAATTACCTGTGGTGGTCCCACGTGTGACCAATTAAATTCAAATCTCTAGGGGTAGGGCCAGAGTACTGCTATTTTTAAAACTACTCAAAGCTGTATCAGGGTGGAGAATATTGGATTTATTAGGAAAATCCCTGGATTCAGCATGATTTGGATTTGAGAACGCTACTGTTTTGGGTCCAAGTGGATGTTCTAATGAGTGATTTTACATATCTCTAAAATTCTAGAATCCTGTGATATTGATAATCTCTCTTTAAGTAAATGTTATCAAACTGGATAGAATTAATGGTGGAGGGGTTGTGGGGGCCCCTGGATAATTCAGTATTGTCTATTGCCAATGTTGGAAAACCAGCAGGAAGAATACCACATACAGTAGACTTGCATTTAATTTAACCATGCATCAACAAATATTTACTGAGGCCCTACTGTGTACCAGGCAGGGGAGTTTGAAAAGTGAACAAAATAGTACATATTCTTCCCTTATGGAGTTTAGATCCTCGAGGAAGATGCCACATAGCAACCAAGGTACTCTTGTACACCAGATCCAACACAGCTCTTATCCCCAGTGTTGGAACACTTTAGCGTCAGATGACTGGTTAGCTTGGAGTTAGAAGCCCACTTCTGTGAAGATACGTATCTTCTAACACTTGGAGTCATCTCCTGCATCTAAAGAAGCTGATGCTGTGAGAAGTGGCAAGGAAGTGACAAGATGACGGGAATAGCATATCCCTGTCTGTTGTCTCATATGCTTGCTCATTAAATCTGAAAGCAGGCAAACTGCCACCATGACTCTAATTCACTCTCTTTCCTGTTTCTTGGACCCACCCAGTTGATTTTATATAATTTAAATACATACATGAGGTGCTGCCACATCCTCATTGTGTGTCCTTATTGCTGTAAAACTGTAAGGCATTGTGGACATACAGGCTTGGGGGCAGAAAGACCTGGTTCATTTCTGAACTCTTGTTTCCTACAGTGGAGAAGTTACCTTAAACTTCTTTAAGCCTTTATTTACTCAGCTATAAAGCTGGTAAAATGATACCCACTTTGTAGGGATCTTATGCAGGTTCGACATGTGCAAAGCCCTTAGCCCAGTACTTGGTATATGTAGATGCTTAAGGAACCGAAATTTTTGTGTTATTATGAAAAGGGGCAGCAATTTTTATGTAATACTTAACATTTAGAAATAGGGAAATTATAATAACTTTACCACAACAAAAGAGATGTGAGGTATAATTTGTTTTGTGTAAATCCTTTAGTCCAGCTTTAAGTGTTTTAACTAAATCTGTTGTATTAGTTAGAACTGCTTTGGATAGCTACAATGTTTTTGCCTAAGTGATTCAAGTTTTCTTTTTTGCCGACTTCTCCAAAAGTATGCCCTCACATCTACAGTGTAGCAGCTGAAGAGCTGGTCAGAGTGATAATCTACTCCCAGAAGCTTCTAGGGTTCATTTCCCTTCTGTGCTTATCTTGGGCTTCTCTGTTTGACCCCTGTACTGACCAGCCCTTCTAATGTAAGGGCTAGTCCACCAGGTGGACTCTGTGGGAGCTTATCTGTCTTCTACTTAAATAACTCATTTCTTGTGACCGATTGGAACACACAGGAAATCTCCTGGCTCACTTCTCCCACAATGTTTGCGAAAAGATTCAGAGACTAGGAAAACTACTCTCTGTGGCTTACAATGTGGGTGGCAGGTATCACAGTGACAGCACTACTGTTCTTTTGAGAGTACTAATGAATGCCTTAGCATTTGGATAGCAAACCTGATTAGGTTTTAAACCAATCTTATCAGGTTTTCTTTGTTCTTGATTTAACCATTACATAAGACCATTGTCTTGGAAAACATCCAACCCTCAAACTCAGAGAGGGACCTTCTCGCTCTGTTCTAAAAGATTGATGTTGACAAGTTGCATAACAAACCCATATATACAGTCCCATAGTGCCAAAATGCTGTCAACGGCCGAAGCTAGGCACACCAAGGCTGAAGGGTATGTACCATTGAGGTACTTGTGGCATGTGAGTGGTCATGGTCACTGGCTAGAAGAATGCCAGTTCCACTTGAGGTCAACTGTAAAGGCTTTGGAAGGACTCTTATAATCTAATTTTGATTCTCTGAAATTATTTACATTTTGCCAGTAAATTTGTTCGTAGTTAAATATGACCTCAATTCTCCTTTCACCTCAACCCCTATTCAAATAAAACTAGCATCAAATGACACATTAGCCCTCAAACTTTAAACCCAGAAATGGCTTTTAAACTCACTAAATATCTTTGATTATTTATGGCTGTGAAGATTTAGATAAGATTGTTAGGAAAAAGAGAATTGAGCATGCGGATTATACACCTGACTAGCGCTTGAAATTGACCTATGATGTTTGCAAGTTTTTATTCACAGCTGTGTCTACCTTGTGTGGCATAATGAGTGAGGTTCTGTAGGAGGCTTCTAAGAAATTAGAGATAGGCTCGAAGCACAGTGTTCCTTAGACTTTCTTTGCCATTTTCAAAATATATCTAATGCAGATATATGCAGGTACAGCATATTTATAATAACCTGTTCTCAGATTTGCCTCTAACAATACAGAAATATAGCTCATCAGAGTCATACCATGACTAGGAAAAGATGAAATCATTGATTTCACCATAACAGTCCTGTTTAATAAACTCAGACTTGGATCTATGAGATGGCAGGAAAAGGAAAGTGATTGCTTTTATAATTCATTTAGGATATTATAGACTTTATAGGCCTCTGGGTCACCCTAATAGGAAAACCAGTATGCAGTAAAAAGGATGAGAATATTCATTAGTACATTTAAATTACAGTGTGCACATTTAAACATATTAAACATAGGTGAAAAGAACAAGTGAGATAGCTAATTATTATTTGTATACTTTAAAATAAAATATCTAAGCATTGCTTCTTAGGAAAAAGTTTATTTATTTGTTTAATTCATTTTGAAGAATTCATTGATCATTATTGACTCTAATGAAAAACTTAATAGTGTCTTCACTTTCCTTTTCAAATGTTGCCAACAGCTTATCAAGATGTGAGAGATACTCATGACAGTAAACTGAACCTGTTTTCATGCAGGCAACAAATCAATTAGGTGTTTCTAATGATATGTTTTTATAGTTACCCTGTATAAACATACAATACATGTTGAATTCAGTAGAATAGTAGAAGCTTCTATAAACTATCTGGCAAGTTTATGTATGGATCTTTTGCCTTCCATAATAGGACAAGTAATAAAAGGCAATTGTTTGAATGGCATGTGCATCTAAGAAAATACCAAAATTTGGAACTTAAAATTGAGGACATATAAGAAAAATTAGGCCTTGAGCAAATCCTTCATGACTCAGAATCACAATATGTTAGACTTTTATTATATAACACAGTATAAAATGTTTCCACATTTGAGTACTATATATAATAATTGAGATAAAATTTGAATATGGTCTGTTTATTGGATAAAGTGCTAGCTAATTTGGAGGCTACAGTAACACCAAAAAGCAGGATTTTGCTCTGCTTATTACTAACTCTGAGGCCTTGGTTTCCTCATCCACACAATGGGAGAAGGATTGACTAAATGATCTGTTCTACTTCTGAAATGCTGTCACTCTGATAAGAGAACTAACCATGAGTGTGAGTATGGAAATGCCATTTGGAAGGGTGTTAGCTATCAAAAGCAGCGTGTAAAAAGACAGTGTTATAGCCTTAAATTCTGGGCCCGAAAGAAACACACAGGAAATGCTCCAAACAGATTTACAAAAGAGGACTTTCCTCTTTGATGGGCTTTTTTGGGGGGACTATTTGAGTTGTTTTGTGAATATTTTTACTTTGCCATGATTTAATCAGCCATTAGTGGTAAAAGTGGTAGATAGAAATGAGTGATCAGAAAACTGACCCTCAGAAAAGGAGACACAATAGTTATGACTGTTTCTAGTGAGACTGTAATTTATGAGTCAAAATATAGGGGCATGAGGAGGCTTCCACACATGGAATGGAATGGAAGCACATACTATTTACCAAGTAGCTTAGAATAGACTGTTGTTATGACCGTCTCTTTGATTTTGGAAGTTCTTTTAGTTGAGCCTCGACTAGATTTTGTTGTAGTTCGTAATTCACTGTGCATTCAGGGACAATAACAATTTATTTCTTCCTTATGTTACGTGTCTGTCGCACGTCCTTGAGGTCTTTGTATCCTGTAGTCATTCAGAGACCCATGCTGCCTGAGGCTGTCCATTTTGGTAGTTGCACCATTTGGAACACAGAACTTTCTCCAGCTTAGTGGTAAGAGAAGATAGGGAGTAGAAAATCTTCGTGGGTGTCCTGCTGCTTTATTCAGGAAGTGACACATGTCACAGCTCCTTGGTCAGAAAAAGTCACGTTACACCATCTAACTACAAGTGGGATGGGAAGTGAGGGCAGTGAATGGAATGCTTATGATGCATGACACAAAGAAAAGCTACAGAAGAGGTTTCCTGTCTCTGTCTATCTTTTGTAAATTTAAAGAGTTGTATTAACTAAAACAAATTTGATTTTTATTACGGTATTTGCAGTAATTCTTTTCTTCTTATCTTGACTTCTCTGTTTTGGTACCAGTTCTCTTTGGTTTACGATGACCTATTTCATTACAGTCAAATTTTTGGTTCATACTGTTTCCTTAGCACACTGACATCTCTGTGTGAGGGGAAGGTATGTGTACGTTTGAAACTTACATTTAAATTTATTGTCCTAATTTATATTTGGTGTTCTCTTTGTAGAAAAAGTATAAATATTATACTCTGCAATTTTTCTTTTTTGCAATTTTGGCGTGAAAAGTGGTCTTTACCTCTATTTGTAAATGCTATTTTATTTGATGCTAGCCCTTTTAGAATTTTAACTTAACATTTAAAATTGATTTCAGTAAAATTGGAGATTCCGAGGTTCTCAGTCTGTCTTTTTAAGCATAGGAACCAGAGTTTCAGTGGTGCTGTGGTAAAAGTTGCACAGCTATTCTTTGTCTTAATTTTTGGTTAAGGAGGAATCAGAAGAGTTACCTTGATAGATCACTTTAAGAAAATAAGTTAGATTCTGGTTTATAAATCATTTCCAGAATAGTAACGTACTTAAAATGAAATGACCTGATTATACCTGTGGACTCATCATAGACTTGAAGACAAATGAAGTACACGAAAGATTTCCTTCTGTGCTCTAAGATATGGAAGATAGACTTATTTCAATAGGAGTCTGCTTTATATCATACTCTGTTGAAATGTTGAGATAGTGTATGAGTGGGAGTAAGCTGCAAACTATGAAATGTGTTATTTGTAAGGCAGTTATTTGATTGACGAAAACTATCTTTATTTAGATGAATTAAACAATTCCTTAATATATTATTTAAATATACAAAATGTTTCATATTAATTGAAAATTGTGCATTTTATGACTTAAAGGATCATCCAGTGTGTTTAATGGCCTGCATAGTCGCAGCTGTCCTGTAAAAAGATAAAAACAAAACAAAATAGAAGGCCAACCCCAGGGGCGTAGTGGCTAAATTCCATGCTCTCCACTTCAGTGGCCTGGCTTTGGTTCCTGGGTGCTGACCTACACTGCTGGTCAGTGGTCATGCTGTGGTGGCTGCCGACATACAAAATAGAGGAAGATTTGCAACAGATGTTAGCTCAGGTTGAATCTTCCTCAGCAAAAAAAAAAAAAAAAAAAAAGTAGCTAGATACTGGTTTTTAGTTTTTAATGGAGAAATATAGGTTTAATTTCACAGAAGAAAACAGGTAACCATTCATAGGTACAAAATGGGAAAGCAGATTTTCTCATAGGCAAGCCTTTTTCTTGCTTGACATAGTAATTTTATGAGTATGGTTTTGTCCAGGGACTACCTTTATATAGAGTTTATAAACTGAATAGTTGAAACAAATTCTGGAATCCTATAAACTGTACTAATTATCAAGCACTCTAAATAACTGAAAAACTAGTCCTTATAGACTTAGATACTTGACACTTAGCCGTATTCATTTCAAGTGGTGAATGATTCTCACTTGGCTCTGGATTCTTAAGTGTAAGAAAGCAATGATGGGTAGTGGGTGTCCTAAGTCCCATTTTCAGTATTTCTGAAAAATCTAAAGGCTGTTGTATATTTATCATTGTAAATTTGTTCATTTTGTCTAAGGTGTCAAAATTCTCTGATTTTTAGTGAAATTATATCAGAATGGTGACATAAGTTATTTCATGTTACTCAGAAGCTCTGGACTGGCAGTAGTTATATATCTGAACCTGAAAACCTTTTAGTGCAGTGATGGTATGTTGAAAACAAGCTCAGGCTAGCTTTGGTTGTAAGGGAAGTGGAATGCTATTGCCCTTCCAACCCTGCTTCGTTTCCTAGCTGTTAGTTTCATCAGTGTTTACCTAAAAGCATATTAAAAGCACATTAAAGTTTTATCGATGCTGAAATCAACATGAAGGGAGTCACATGGGGTCCTATGGATCATAAACATTTTGGAGAAGTAGTCTAGGAGTTCTGCCAAGGGAAGCAGAAGACGTAGAGTAATGGGTTTGGAGGTGAATTATGGGCTTCACACTCATCGTACATATTAGGTTAGTACTCTGGATGTGTTTCTCAAATGCTAATTAGTGACTCAACTTGACATTATGTAATAGCAGCTGTCATCACATCTCAGTGTGCTCTGATTACTTCTTTGCCTGTGATTGATGAGATTTCAAGAAGGTAGTGTTGAATAGGGCAAAGTTTTGGAATCCTGTCTGTGCCACTTCCTGGCCTGTGACTTTAAGACCATTGCTTCCTCATCTGAAATACAGAGATTAAAGGAGAATTAAATGAGATAATATATGTCATGGTTTAGTACTCAGGCCTTATAAACAGTAGGAGATCAATAATTGTTGCTTGTTTTTCTGATAGTAATGTGAACCATCCCTGGAAAATAAAAGGAGTTTACTTTTCTTAAACTTTTTAGATTTATCTTAAAATGATGGAATTTTATGAGATGTTCTCTTAAGCTTTGTCAATCTCAAAAGATCATGCATTTTCTCAAATGGCTTTTTCTATTGCAAAAACTCTGTGGGATCTAACCTTGAGCAACAATGAATGCAAAAATGCTTACATTTGAGGAGAAATAAGAAATTTCTCTTTTATTTTGGATAAATGTGTATTAGTGAGGAAGGCCTTCTCCTAACTTGCATCACTTAGGAAGCAGTGAGTTGAACTACAACAGTGGAAAATGTCTGCGAAAGAGATCAGCCTTCCTTTGAGTCTAGGCTAAAGGATGTTGCCAGCTGAGCATCTCCTGAAATCTTCCTGTGTAGCCTATGGCTCATTCATCAGCTATCAGTTGAGCTAGCAGACACTCACACACAGGCATGTTACAGATTTTGTGTTGAACTGAAACAAACAAAAAATAATTTTCACTTTTAGATTACTATTAGATGTTACAAAAAATTATTCTTTAGGGAAAATTGAATTATACCATTATTTAGAGATTAACAGATTATAGTCAAAGATAGAAAATACTTTTAAATTGAATAAAATGAAAATATTAGTAAATTTATAGAGTATGAGTACTGTTGCAAATTTAAAACAAGGATTTTTGCAGGCAATTGAAATGCATGGTTCTTAAATATTTAATCATGTCTATAAAGTACAATAGAATGTAGTCCAGGAGGCACAAAATGCAAACATAAAATAAGTGAAATAATATCATGTGGCTATCAAACTGAAAAATGGAAACCATTTCTAAAATTAACTGTTTCTTACTTGATAAAACTCTCTGAAGTTCAGCAAGGTAGTAATTTTTCTAGTGTTACATAAGCCAGCTTTCTTAAAACTTCCTTTAAATTATCCACTTTTTGTTTTCTTGGGCAGCCAGGGATGGTGAGGGCATAGAGTACCAGGGAATCATGTCACTCTTGCTCAAATCATGACCCAAGGACGCCAGACATCAGAATTTCTTTGGATGCTTAGTTTAAAAGGAAGATTCCTGGGCCCAAAAACCCGACTGTGGTAATAGGAAATTGTACTTTTTAATGAGCAACCGTTGGGTTGCGTGGTTGCCCTCCAGTAGAATTCCGTGCCACATTTGAGTGCCAATACCCTGAGGGAGTATGCATCTCAGTGAAAGCAAGCTAAAGAGGATGTTGCCCACATTGCACATCCTTTCTAATTAGCTCATGCAATGGGAACCGTCAGTGTAAACACCACATAGGTAAAGACTTTTATCCATATGTATATCAACCTTCCCACTTTTCTCCTTCTGCCTTCAAATCTGAGCAGTCTATTATAATTTCAGGAACTACTCCTCCCAACTGAAACATATTGCTGCTCTCCAGCTGCTGCCTACAGATATTTGAAAATTGGAACAAGCATCTCATTTCCTGTTATCTCTCTGCCTGCCCATGTGTTGAGATAATGCACGGGATACTTTTGTCATTCAGCTGAACAAGTTCTATTTGCATGACTTATCAGGATAACTATTTGCTTTGAAACAACAGATTTAGAAAGACATCTCACTTCCAGGTAATCTGCTACTGAGGACTGAGGACGGCACAGAAGCACTGAGTTATTCCGTTGTCCAGTGAGAATTTTTGGTAGACTAAACCTCCCAGTCTTTGGGAAATTCCCCAGAGCTGTGCTCGAGGTTCTCTGGCTGAAACCTAGGGATGTTCAACTCCCTCCAATAACCTCCCTCTCTGGTCGCAGCAGGGTTTTCATTCAGCTGCGCACAGCTGGTTGTTCTGAGTAGGTAGCAGGTAGTGAACTCTTCCAGTGCCCAAGAGCCATGAGCTGTTTGTGTGGAGAGGAGGGGTCAGCTTGATACAAAGGTGTCGGGGAGCACTGCCACCCCCTCCACTGAGGGCATCTGAATGGGATTATAGGCTCTGGCCTGAATGTGGCCTCTCCTCCAGGCTAAGGACCGTTATAGTAAATAGTGATTATTATGGGACAAGTGGAATTTGGTCTCTACTTTATTACAACTGCTTAGCATATCATGTGGCTGCTCTTATCACTCTTTAACTTTTGAATAAGTTAGTCTGTTTTGATGTGTTTGAGTATTCAGGGTTATAAAAATACATTGAATTTAACTTTGAGATTAGTTTACAGGACTGAAATAAAATTATAAAATTGGTACTGGTTCTTTGAATGTGCCTATTCTCTGTAATTATTCATGTATTTCACAGAAGTTTGTTAAGCATGTAGGGTTGGCTGAGAGAGGTGATTGAATAGAGTAATGGTTACATAACATTGCTACTAGTTATTGTTACAACATATCAACACATCATCTATTCATAAATGTGATGCTCTACCTTCAATTTGTAGAAAAGAATGCACTGATAAAGGAAATGTTTACAGCCAAGTTAGACAGACAGATATAAACACTAGTTATAGTGCAATATGATATATTACCAGTATGCTATGGTCAGTATGGTAATTCTAATACAGTGCTTGAAATGGAAATATTATATCGTTTTTCTATCATTTTGAAAAATAAAGACAGTTGCTCTTGAAAATTTATAATTATAATTATGAATGATAGGTATGGATTTACAATCATTCACATAAGTATGAATATTTACAGTTATTTGGGTGGTGTTGATCTCCTCCTCTGGTTACAGAGAGCTAGCTATTCTATAAATATAAATAGACTGAGGCTGGGAATGGTGTGTACTGTGACGGTGGCCAGAAGTGCTGAATTCTTAACATTCAGGGTGGAACTAGGTATCAGGGAGCTGGGGCTTCCCAGCCAGGTGCTGAAAGATAGATCTCTCCATACTTCTTTCCTGCTCCTGGCTTTTTTGCCCTCTTATGGAAGTGACTACTTCCTAGGTCATGTTGTACAACTTGTAAAAGGCAGTTAGCAATCAGGGGTCCATGATCTCTGTCTTGGCCTCTTTCCTTCTGCTTGATATTGTGGTATCATATGAGACTATTAAAGTGTGAATTCATAGCTGATTAAATAGTTCCTAAGTTACAACTGTATAATGAACATGCTTAAGGCTCAGATGTTACTACCTTGCATTGCTTTGTTCTGTAATTGAAAATACAGCAAAAAGAAAATGTAGAAGATGAAAAACAGTCTCATTTTCTTGGTTTATGAAGGATGGATCCTTGTGCCCTGTCTCATTTGCAACACTTCCGAGCCTCATCTCATTCTTAAATTGTGTCTGGAAATTTTAAACCCCCGTAATTTCCAAGCTCCAGCTTCATCATGAAGTACTACCCTCATGTAAAGTCCTGACATTCAAATTTTTTCTATTGCTTCTTTGAAATTCAGCATTTCCTCCCTTGTAGAACTAGGGAAGCTATGCATTGTGTTAAGAAAAGCATGGAACTGAAGTGGAGTCAGGAGGCACAGCTTACAATGTCAACTCTGCTTCTGGTTACCTGTGTGACAGAGGGCAAACTGAAGAATTTCCAGACCTCCGTTGTCCATAGTTGTTTGGAAAGGGATCTGAAGTAGAAATATAGATTTGTACATCATCAGCTCAAATTGGTGGCTGAAGCCATGGGTGTAGAAGATTGTCTATGAAACATTGCAGTTTTTGGTGTGAAGAAAGACAGAAGAAAGCCAGATGAAAATCTTTAACTGAGGGATCAACAGAAAAAGAGGAGGCCACGAGAAAATTGAGGAGGGTAATCAGAGCAGAAGCAGGACAAATAGCACTACTGTTAGTGAAGTGCATACGGGTAGAACCGCAGGTTGGTGGAAGAATCATTAATGGTTCTTGTTACTGTGCAGAGATAGAGTTAAGATGAGAAATGAAAAATGCCTCATAAATCCTTAATTGATGACTCATTGGTGACCTTGGTGGAACAAGTTTCACCCACAGAAGGAGACAAGAGCAAGGTGGCAGTGAAGTGCCCCATTGACTATGCCTTCAATAAGCTTGTATTGGGCAAGGGAGAAACAGTAGATGGAGAGGAATCTGGACCTAAATGAGGGGCTCTTGCTGTTGCTACGATGGAGGAGATTATATGCAGATCAGTCAAAAGGGATGGACTAAAGAGACAGGAGAGAAGGGGAATAACTGATGGGGAGAGGACCCGGAAGGGAATGCGATCCTGCACCTGGAGAGAAGGCCTCGCCTTGCGCAGGATGAGTAACACCTGTGGCTTAGATGCTTCTCTCTTTGCCTAAGTTAAACACACTGTGTGGACTGATTCTCTGTTTATTTACTCCCAAAGCTATTTTCCTTTTAGTTGGCTCACTGATTTTTAACAACTTCAGAGAAGGATGGTTTGAGAAGGATTAGGGAAAAACTGCATTCGCCAGCATTCTCAAATTGTGAAATTCTAGTCGAAAAAATGTTTGTGGGTAGAAAAATTGGGAACTTTGGTGAAAAATATTTTTTACAATTCACTTGAATCTTTTTCTTTGCTCTCCCGTTGCTAGACTTTTACAATATGATACATACACACACACACACACGTGTATTTATGTGTGTGTGTGCATAAATACGTATTATTGGTAAAGAGAGGCTGCTCCACACACATGAGGCCCTCTATAAATGTTTGGACTGTGCCTTATTGAAGGCGTTAAAAATCTTCTTTCTTTAGGTAAGAAAGGAAAGGGAAAGTAAAAGACTGACCTAGTAATCAGTCTTAAGTATTTCACTTCTACTATTTTAAATTTCAAATAATTATCCATCATGGATAGAACTGTACTTTTTTGTAATCTTTGGTAAAATGGTTTGCAAGCAGCTTCAGCCTCTACTCTCCCACTTTTGGAAACAGTGTCTCTTATTGAACTCCATTGTTATGCACATAGGTGTAGGAAAACTCTTTCATCTTCACAGCGTAATATTCAGACTGTAAATGTTACTAAAAAGAGAATGTTTAACCAATGTACAATAACGAAGTCAATATACCTTTAAGAGCTTTAGAGTTAGCTGTTACCATAAGGAAAAAACAAATTTTTATTTCTGTAAAAATAATCCTAACCCTCCAGTAAAGTATTAAATTCATTCAAATGTTTACTATGCTGTGTGTCATTCCTTAATTTTCATGAAATATTTGCCAATGAAATAACTGTATTTATTTTAAAACATGCTATAATTTGGACCTAATTAATTCAGTCTGACCTTGAATATGTTAAGGGCTGACTTCCAGAGACTGAAGGCATGTGGTTGAAAGCCCGAATCTGCGCTCCATCATATATCAGCTGTGTGATCTTAAGCAAGACAGTTTAAACTCTCTAGGCCTCATATTTCATGTAAAACAGGAATAATAACAGGACTCTCACACTGTCATAAGAATTGGATGAGTTAATACTTATGAAATGCTTAACACGTTGCCCTCCTCTTTCTAATGATGTTAGCCATTCTTATTGCTGTTTATATTGATTCCTATGTTAGGTAGTAAAAGAAAATTGAATAAAAAATATAACATTCAGAATATGTTATGTAAAGAAATGTGATTTATAAGAATGAGTGTCCTAGGAATCTAATTTTGTTTGAGGGAAAAGTATTTCCATATATAGAAAAATCAAATATGTTAAAATGAAAACAGTGGTTATCTCTGGGTGGTATGATTATGAATGCTTTTAATTTTAGCTTTTTTGCATTTTTCATATTTTCTATGAGGAATGTGTATTACTTTTGTAAAATTTATATAGTAAATGTTAGGAAATAATACAGATCGTTCTACATATGAAATATTTGGAAATTAAATGCACAGTTAACAGGAATACAAGATGAGTCTTTTTATACGTGGAATGCAATTCCCTTCTAAGAAATTGGAGCTGGATTTAATCAATGAGAATAGTAATTAAGTGGACGTTTTTAGCAGATTTTACATCCTGGGATAAGATTCGTTTGCCACCCTGCAGCTCCCTTTGTGATGGCTCATCCTGATGTGAGTGGGTGTCTGTTCAAGGAGTGAAAACCAACATTTTAGCATGGAAATTAGGGGGTAAAGAAGAGTGAAGTTAAAACAAGACCAAGCCAAACCAAATCTAAAACCCACCAAACCATGTATAAATTATTTCTGCAGGACTTTTGTTTCCTATTTTATTAACAATAGATAATCTCGAGGTAATATTTGTACAGTTTGGTGTTAACGTGGTTATTAATACCAGTATGCTTGTGTGTGTGGTTTCTTTTTAGGCTTATGTTTTCATAAACACTCCTCAGAGCTTCTCTAGATATTTACATAAGGAGGAAATAAAGGATCGATAAAGAATGATTTGGTAATAATGCCAGGAAAGTAGGAGATCATCTACTAGGTGGAATATGGAACAAGTGCGAGCATTCCTCGCTTTATTGTACTGTTTGCTAGTCCTGCAGCAACACACCTCAAATTTCAGTTACTGTGGTCTCTTGACCATGAGTAATTGCATAAAGCACAAACCTTACTGCTAGGTCGTCAGCCTGCAAAATCACCGCAGGAGTCACAGAGGTGCAGCGCAATCAATGATTGGTTGTCACCTCCTTCAGAGTCTCTTGCTGAGTGGTCGCTGCTCATCTATCGTACACTCAAAGCAGACAGCAAGTGTGTGGTTGTGTTGCTTCCTTGTCTTGTGGTAAACCGACTTGACAGTTTATAGAAATGGGTAGTTTAAAGAGGAAATTGGCTGACAAAGATGAAAATGCAGCGATGAAAAAAAGGGGTAATGCTGGAAGTCAAATTTGAATCAAACCTAAATGGAGTTATGGAAGGTATTGCCGACCATGGGGATGTCGACCTTCTTGCTATTCAAGAGCCTCTGGATATGTGGCCAGAGAAACTGTGTGAACATGAACTTAGCAGCGTAAATGAGAAACATGGTTGTGACCAAAAGGAGAATATGTCCCAGAAGAAGTGACACTGGCAAATTGTTCACATTAAAGGAATTCTTGGAGATATTTTATCATGTTAAAAGTGCAAAGGATAAAATGTTGGAAGCAAATCCAGATTTGGAAAGAAATATGACAGTTTGTTGAGGCATAAAATAGATGCTACCTCTATATGGTAAGTTTTATGCAGAAAAGAAGGCAAGCACTGTTCACACTACTTTTGACCATGTTTTTGTTATTTATTATTTTTTATTGAGGTAACGTTGGTTAATAACATTATATAAATATCAGGTGTATTTCATTATATTTTGATTTCTGTGAAGACTACATTGTGTTCACCAAAGTCTAATTGCCATCTGTCACTGTACACATGTACCCTTTTACTCCTTGAATGTTATTATACCCCCTGATAACTTTTTAATTCTGTTTTTAGTTTTGAGATAATTGTAAATTCACATGCAGTTTTAATAAATAATACAGGCAGCCTTTGTGTACTGTTCCTCCACTTCACCCCAATGACACCCCCTTACATTTTGCATAACTATAGTACAGTACCACGTTGATACTGGTACAGCCTGACCTTTTTCAGATTTCAGCAGTTTTACATGGACTCCTGTGTGTGTATATGTGTTTGTGCACCTGCGTGTATGGATATGTACTACGTTCTATGCAATTTTTATCACGTGTAGATTCACGTAACTGCTGACCATGGTCATGACATTGAACATTTTTGTCACCATAAAAATTCCTCAGGCTACCCTTTTATTAGTCACTTCCACCTCTCCTTGTCCCCCTTGTCATTACCCATTGGGAAACACTAATCGTTTCTCCTTGTCAGTAATTTTGTCATTTCAAGAATGTTATGTAAATGGAATGTGTACCTGCAAGTGTGTGTATGTGTGTATATTATGTATATATGGTATGTACTTTCTGGATTGACTTTTTTCACTCTGCATAATTCCCTGGAGATCTGTGCAAGTTGTTGAGTGTGTGGATAGTCTGTTCCTTTGTATTGCTGAGTAGTATTCCATGTCTGTATGTACCACTGTTTCTTTAAGCATTCTCCCACCGAGGGACATTTTTATTCTTTGCTCTTTGGCTATTATGAATATAGCTGCTACGAGCACTTGTCTACATATTTTTGTGTGAACATAAATTTTTTGGATAAATATCTAAGA
Source organism: Equus quagga (assembly GCF_021613505.1). Lineage (NCBI taxonomy): Eukaryota > Metazoa > Chordata > Mammalia > Perissodactyla > Equidae > Equus > Equus quagga. The sequence continues at coordinate 8,733,258 of NC_060277.1, forward strand.
GTGTAATTGTTGCATAGTATGACAATTGCATATTTAGTTTTGTTAAAAACTTGTCAATCTATTTGACAAAGCAATTTTACGTTCCCACCAGCAGTATGAGTCATTTTCTCAGCATCCTCTCCAGCACTGAGTATTAACACTATTTTTTATTTTAGCTGTATCAATAGTTGTTTAGTAATTTCGTTGTGGTTTTGATTTATATTTCTCTACCAGCTAACAATATTGAATATTGTTATTGAATGCAATATTCAAATGTTATTGAATACAATATTCAAATGTTATTGAAAAACAATATTGAATATCCTTTTGTGTGCTTATTTGCCATCTGTGAAATGTCTTCAGTAAAGTGTCTGTTTATGTCTTTTGCCCATTTTCTTTTTTTTTAAATTTGAGAAGCATTTTTATTTTATTTTTTTATTAAATATATATATATATTATTTTTTTTTTTGAGGAAGATTAGCCCTGAGCTAACATCTGCAGCCAATCCTTCTCTTTTTGCTGAGGAAGACTGGCCCTGAGCTAATATCCGTGCCCATCTTCCTCTACTTTATTTGTGGGACACCTACCCCAGCATGGCTTGCCAAGCGGTGCTGTGTCCGCACCTGGGATCCGAACCAGTGAACCCCAGGCTGCCAAAGCGGAATGTGTGAACTTAACTGCTGTGCCACCAGGCCGGCCTCCTGCCCATTTTCTTATTGGCTTGTGTGTTTTTTAAGTGTTGAACTTTCAGTGTCCTTTATTAATGTTTTCTCAACATTTGTAATGTTTTATATTTCAGTGTAATAATTATTCCACTATTTTTTTCATTTCCCTATAAAATTATGAATGAAAATGAGTTATTTACAATTTTGACAAAAATTCTAAAGGACATTGAACAAATATAAGTCTTCTCATTGATTATACCAATTTATTTGCACAGTTTCAGCTTGCATGTTCATTTTTACAGTCCCATGCTACCGAGCAATGCGAGGACTGCAGTTATAAAACGTGATGTGTGCTTTGTTAGGGGATGTCCAAGATGCTGTGGCAGCACACAGCCTTTGAGAATGCGGTGTCTCTGTTGAGATGTGCACACAAATAGGAGCTAGCCAGACAAAGATAGGTGGGAGGGTGACCTACCAGGCAGAGGGAGCTGCATATGCAAAGTCTGGAGTTAGGCGAGAGCATGGCACTTTAAAGGAAATAAAAGAAGTTCTGGATGGCTGGAGCAGAAAGTGCAAGAAAGACAGTGGAGCAACTGCAAAGACAGGAGGAGGCCGGGTCATAAAGATATCATTATCTGTCTTAAAACACATGCCTTTATACTAGGGTGGTGGGTGAGACCCAGTTCAATCTGGAGTTCACAGAGATTGCCCTGACAGCAGTCTGGAGAAGCTACTGTAGGACAATGCAACTAAAGCATTTAGTACTTCATAGGAGTGTTTGACTTTCAAAGGTATTCTAGTATTGGTGTTTGTGTGTAGTGGATGATTTTTATTAGCAGAATCTTTCAAATGATTATATACTAACCGGAAGGGCCAGTACCAAAATGTAAAACTGAGTAATTTGAACTACTCTGCTTAAAATTGAGATGAGTGGTCCAGACTCAGAGCACCAGCTGATTCGCCATTCCCACATCCACCCAGATGTTGACTCCATCTCTCCAAACCCTGAATACAGCGTCCCTTGTAAGCTGGAGGGCAATGCAGAGACGCCCCTGACCGTTTCAACCTTGACATAGTAGCTTTTACTTGCTTTGTGTGAATTTCATTACGTAATTTCATTTTTACAGAAATTCTCAGTGAACAAAATATTTGAAAGTCCTTATTACCCTTTGGGTTTTGGGAATTCAGGTTGGTAAATTCTAATTTAGAGAATGGAAATTTTAGGCTCTGGGGTACATTTTTAGTAAGAACTGGGTGAGAAAATGCACTATCAGGAACTTTCATTTAATCAATTTGACTTGCGAAAATTATCTGAGAAGCTGATGATCTGTCCTCAGAGATATTTTTTCTTTTTAAGTTTGTTCCCGTGTCCTTTGCAGTCATCTATCAAACGTTCCTTCAGATCTTTAAGGAATTAATACAGGGATGATTTGCCTCTGTCCTACCTGTCTGAACACGTCGTGTTTAAATTCACACTTCATTTTCTACCACATAAAACACACCAATTTCCTTGCCTATATAAAAAGTAGGAGTACTGTTGTTTTGGATTTGCAGGTTTTTTGTTTTATATTTATGTCAAGTCACCACTCATTTTGACACAATGATGCTGCCTCTTATTTCTTAAAGTTCTGAGATTCCTCACTCTTGGTTGAATTCCTCATTCTACAGGCCCTTGGACTTCAGCAAGTAGGAAGTGGTAGAAATTACTCCAAGATTGAATGAGTTATTTTTCATCCACAGGCTCGATGCAGTGTCTTTCAGATTCCTGGCTAATTTCAGGGTTTGCCTCTCTGGGATGACTCTCCACCTAGCAAAGCATCACACGTATTTGCATGTACAGATGCCTGGAATTGAAAAAGTAGACAGAGCTGAAACCATCTTTGCTTTCACTTTTTTTTTTTTTTTTTTAACTTGTAGGTTAGAGGATTAGGGACAGAAGTGTACCTCGTTAAACTGGAGATAAAAGACTAGCTTTGTGCCTCCAAAGAAGTTAATTTGATTTAAAATTCAAAGTTCTGCCAGGCCAATAGATAATAAAAGCTGGCTTAGTGATAATTTGTCCGTTTAAAGTTTAAATACGAAAGAGTATTGCAATCCACAGTTTTTTGGCACACAGAAATGTAGGCCCGGTATTTCTATTACTTTTAGCTATTCTAGAGAAGGTAGAAATCTCGATTTTTATGTTGAAGTTGCCTTTTGAAAGTATCGGCTTAAGTGTTTGTAAAGCAGTGTGCAGGCCAAGCAAAACACTTCTGTGGACAGATTGCACCCTTGATCTGTCGGTTTGAAAACCTTGATCTGGTATAGACATGACTGGATTGTATCAATGTTGGTTAAATCCATGGTTGCCTCTGGGGGCCCTCGTTCTTACCTTCTGTCCTCTTTTTCTTTCAGGGCATTTCGATACTGTTGATAAGCCTGCTTGTCCTTGAATTTTAACAAAGTTAACTCCCCTCGATCCTCTGCGTTTGCACCCCCAACACGTATAGTATCTGCTGGCTTGCTTTTTACAACAGACTGAAGCCTTTGAAGTTTAAGAACATTTTTATATCCGACCCTGATTGGTACCTTTGGTACCTTCTACCTTGGCTTTGAGCTAGTCCATAGGTACCCTATAAAAATTGAATGTCTTTGATCATCTGACTCCTCCTCCTGGCCTGTTATTTCTGGCTCCTCTCCTGTTGCCTGGAATTTTTATTTTTTCCTTTCTGCTGTCCCCATCAAGTAGATGCACCCACATGGACTTCCGTGATTTTCTTTCAGTACTGGCCACAACGAAAACGCTGCTTCTTGTTCTGAAACTGGTGGGTAGATTGCCCACATGGCCTGCTTTTCCTGGGTGAGTCTTGGTTCATATCTGTTGCCTGGGCGTCATTGTTACTAGTGCCCCATTTTTACTCTGGGTTTGGGTTTGGAGGAAGACCAATCTGGTCACCCAACCTGTAGGCTTTTTATCCTCCAATCATCTCTAAGTTTCCACTGTTGGAAATCTAGCCCAAATCCCAATGCTCCCGTAGATTTCAGATGCATAAAATCTCCTTGTTGCTTAAGTGAAACAAAGCAGACAGAATCTAACACCTACATCTTTTCAACAGCACTTCCTTTCATCAAAATTCTACATGTATTTTACAAATAAAGCCTATGATGCACACTGAGTTTTGTTGAGTAGTGTGACTGGTTCTGCTATTATTCTTTCCTTCTTAGCAGCACCGGCTTCTGAAGATACGCTCATTTGTTGTTAACTAAGGCAGTAAAACAGCAGAAGCTCTTTACCTAAATTGTTGCTGTGGGCCTCACCTCACGTTTCATTTATTCATTTGTTTATATTTGATACAAATAAAAAGAAGATAAGGCAGAGATCATGAAAGCATGATGCTATAATGAATTTCTGTATTTTCCTGTTGATAAAATCTCTCATTCATCTGCAATTGTACATTTAATTATAAACCACTATCCGAGAGATTTAATTCTTGAAAAAACAAATTCACTGGGGACTATTTATGGGCAAATTTATTTCTGCATTTTGTTTCCTGCTTACGTTTGATTAAGTGAATGAGCCTAAGAGCTGTGAGGAATAGTAACATCCCCTGTTTTTGGTTTTGCTGTAGTATTTCTCATTGCCCTTAGTTGGCTGTGAAATTTTTTTTCTTTTTCTGAGTCTCACACTTGAATTCTTTGGGACTCTCGTGAGAATTTTCTCTTATGCCTCCTTCATACCTCTTTGTGATTTCTCATTTACCTTCATTTCTTTCTTTACCTGTAATTGCCTTCTTGTGTAGTATAAGGGAGGGTGGGTATGGTATGGAAATCTCTGTTTGCAAAAGCCCGTGGCAATTACTGGCATTCTTAGGTGGGTTTTCATTTGCTTTCTCATTTAATAGGGATATAGTCATTCCTTTGCTATGGTGCCCACATATTTTTATTCATAATCACCAAATTAGCGATTATTTTTCTTATCAGTGTTCAACAGGATGTTTGATTTGCTCCACCTCCAATTTAGAAGTTAAGCAAATTGTTATAGAGCTTCCAAGTTTTCATACATGACTTATTAAAGGCATAGCTGAAAATACTTAATGACTAACTGAAAAGTAATTCTCTTCAATTGACTATGAGGATTATATTGCCACTAAAACTTCCCGTATAGTGGGAGTAGGAAAAAATAAAAAGTGATTGTATATTTTGTTAAAATAAATAGAAATATTTCAATTTACAAACTGATATTTGGATTGTAAGTCTCATAGAATTTTTTTTAGTTGTTATAACTTTAATATCCACTATGAATAAAATATAATACGCATAGGTCTTAACTGCAATCATATTTTAAAGATTTGCAGGAGGATTTTGTTATGTTAACGTAACTAAGAGAAATTAGTTTAATATATCTAACAACCATTTTATTTGCATGTGGAAAATACTTTTTCATTGGCTTAGAGAAGGGTAGGCATTGAATTCAAAACTTTATCTGTCTTCATCAGCATTTGCCTAAAATAACTCATTTTTGGCACAATTTTGTAATTTGGGGCTCTGTTTAATCAGACGTGTTAGTTAATCTTACATTGTTTTTCATATAATGAGTTAATTGGAAAATTTATTTGCAAATTCTGTAAATACAAATTTGGAAATAATATACCTTCATTTGATGTTTCCATACTAATAATGCTATGGTGACTTTTGAATATTATTCTTCACAGCTTTTTTCAAAGCATCTATGTTTGTGTGAAATCTACACTAGATGACCTATATTGAGACCCATGTCTTAATATTTTTTGTTATAATCTTTGGGTTATTGACATAATCTAATTCCCATGGGTGCTCTATTGCTGACAAAGCAAAATTTCAGGAACTTAGAATAAACTTTTTGAGCAACAGTGAAAACAGCTAATTCATGGACTGTTATGTTTTGATGCTGGATTGCACTTTTAAATTTTAATTACATTGTAGAGATTGGAGTGTTATAAATACATAAAACGTGGGAAACTTTTAGATTTCTTGAAGAGTTTATTTGCAGAGAATGGAATTCACTAGCTGCATTTGTAATGGTTAAATATGAGTATACATATATTTTAACTGTATTTTGTATGAGGATAGGAACAGTAACTAAGCTTAAAAACATATGAGATAGGAAATCCCTTACGTTTGTGTGCCCCTGCTGCCCCCTCCCTCTCACATACATCCTCAGATACAGACTTTTACAGATTAAATGAAAAACTTAAAGGTCTCTGATAGAGGGTTGACTTTTGTGGTTTTAAAAAACAGATAAGCAAACAAATGAAAAAAATAATCTCAACATATTATATTGACCTTTCTTGATGATAGATTTATCTCCAGTTTCTACCAGTTCTGAGATACTCAGAATGGCAGTTGGCTCTACAGTGAATTTAGTTTGCCTTTCAGTTGCCTGAATTAGCAACACTTTTAAGGTACCGTTTAACAAGGAAGAAGGTATAAACACTCCCTTGATGGTATTCTCATTGTCTCAAGCGGACAAACTCACACTTTGCTCAGAGTCAGTAGACAGTGCCATCATGATTGAAATGATCCGTCTTCTCACCTCTCTTCCCATTGCTCCCACTGTCCCACCAAGCTTGCTGGTGAATGGCTAAAGTTTCTTTCACAGTCATAGATCAAAGATTAAAATATTAATTTATATTGTTTCTGGTGAGGTAACATTGTAATGGTTGTTAGGAGCCTCATTGACTGTTTTTGGTGTGCTTGAGAGTCAAAGTATATCACTTAAGGTCAGTCTTTTGATGCATGTCAATTAATATTTTTTCATTTCTTTCCTGTTGTTACAGGAATAGCAAGCATGGCATTGTCGTTTGTTGTAGACTTACTGTGTGCCAAGCCTCATGTGAAACGCTTTGCGGGTGCTCTCCAATATATTCTTCATGCCAGTCCTGTGAGGCAGGCTGCATTTTCCCTGTCTGATAGAGGAAGGACTTGTGCTTCAGGAAGGAGACATAATGTACTCCAGATCACACCCTTACCGTGCGTTAAACTGGGTTGGTCTGAGCCCATCCATGTCGTTGGGAACAATCGTAAGCTTTATAAGTGTTTTATCTTTCCTGAGAGCTGTCTGTTTCCTGAGGGATGAGAATCTGCACAGGATTAAGTTGTCAGGCAGCTGAAAAGGAAAACAATTCTATTTCATATAATTTATGAAATGTTTTGGATTGGGGCTTTACGGCAGACTGTCTATTAATAAGATCGTTATACTCAGGAAATTAATTATTTGAAGTTTTATTATGCTATAGGATGTATCAGAAAATTGGCTAAAAGTTTCAACTTTTTATGACAGGATTACTCACTATCAGGCAAAAATAAAAGACTCTTTTCAGTTTTCATCTCTGTGGTTTAGTTTCTTTCCTTGAATATTTACAATGTTTGTCATTGAGATATGTCACTTAAATTCAGTGTTTTCCAGATTTTTAATCTGACAGAGAAACATCAGGAATGTAGTATCCTTGTATCTCTCTTTTCTTTCCTGCTTCTGATTGTTACTTATTGGAACATTTTTGAGACAGCAGGTGTATACTGAGGTGGAAGTATGTTCTTTTCCACTTTTCACTAAGGTGAAAGTAGGTAAATAAGGCATTTATTGCCTGAGATATATATCTTTTTAAAATGTAACTTTAAAAAAATAAATACAGTGGGTATTAAAAAAAAACCCTACCACTTTCCTTTGTAGTTAAAATTGAGTCTATTTTGAGGATTAGATATATATAAGTCTAATGGAAATAAGGCTTATACATTTAGATTCATTATCTCAGAACATTTGGTATAACAGGCAAGGTTGTATTAAACACCTTCACGGTAACAAGATGTGTTGGTGAGAAGGGATAAAATGCAAGGAGTGTAGACTTCCCTTGCATGACAATTAGCACATATATTATCTCTCCAGTCTCAGTTATGTACTGAAGAGGAATCCTAGACAGTGTTGGAGGAGAAATAAATTGGAAAACATTCTTGTTTCTTCTGAGGCTGAGCTTCACATCATAACTTAATTATTTGTGTCTCAGATGTTGGGATTGTCTCAAATGTCAGTGATTCAATTAGCCGATCCTTATTGATTCCTGACCTCTTCTTAGTACAAAGCTGGATGCTGTGGCTTGAAGTAGAATAGGATGTTGTCATCAGCAAGATGACTTGTCTTCTTGAGGAGATGGCAAACACACACAGAATAATTAAAAAATAGACAACAGGATGAATGAAGCTACTGCTCACTTGATACCTACTTTGTGCCAGTCTCGGAGTTAAGTATTTCATGTATATAATGGGAACAAAAATGCTTCTTCTTGCTCATACCTAAAGGCTCAATTCCCTTTGGTGTCACATCAGTGAGAATCATATATTCCTTATCAAAAAGTGTGTAAAATAGCATGCATTCACTGAAGACTCCTTCACATTTATGCATATGTATATATGTATCAATGCGTTTGTGTGTGTGTATGATGTATATCATAATAAGTGGCAAACTTGCTAAAAAAGGAAACCCTCTTTCTATGACTCCTCGAAGTTCCTTATCACATAGTAGTTGCCCTAATTTTGTGTGTCTCTGCAAAAAGTAATCACTTGGCTTTATATTTAGAGACCTACCTTTCTCCCCATTCCTCTACATTAAGGATAATTGTTTTCTGTTCCTCAGGTAACTTTCTGCTTTTCATTAAATAAACAAATTTATAGTTTCTCTAGATTAATTAAAAAATTCCCCCCCTTCATTCTCCCGGTCCGCAGAGGTGTGACAAAAGGTGAGGAATACAAACAAAAATCCTCCTTAGAAATGAGAGGTGATTGGAGAGAGTTGAAGAGAGACTCTGAATAGTCATGGTTTAATTTGGTTGAGTCTGGCAGCATATGTCCTACATTGTAGTGTATCAGCTTATGTTTTACAGTATTTTGGCAAACACAGATCTCCAATTGTTAGCGAATTCAGGATAAGGATCCTGATATAACTTCAGTTAGTTTTTGAAAGATGAGTGTGATTTCTTTGGGTAAGTGATGATGGGAGGGTTTCTAAGAGCAGGAGCAGCATCGGTGGATGTAGAGAGAATGGTGTAAGAAACATCTTCACCTTGGTCCTATTGATCAGGATACAGTTGACTTGTTTACAACAGGGGATCCATGTGAGGGAGTTAGGCTTCCTTTTGAGTGAGAAGAGTGAGGAAGTATTTTTGACTTAAGAAATCAAAGCACAGAAATTTGTTGTTGTTTTTTGTATGCAATATTTGAAACATTTAAAGGGATAAATATATTCCATGTATGCCTCCCAAAATTTCTATAAGGCAGGTAATTATCTTTATTTTGCAGATAAAGAGCCCAATTCTGTAAAGTGGAAGTGAGTTGTGAAGATCACTTAACTTGTAAGGGGTAGAGCCAGGATTTGAACTAAGTTTGATCTGACTTCAGAGTTCATTCTCCTAACTATATGCTTAGAAAAATAGACAAAATTGCAGATGTTTCTTAGTTTAAGATCTGTCTTGTTTATTTCAACTGGACTTGGGAGAAATAGGAACTTTGCCTTTGTATGTTTTGTCAAGCAGCTAAATATGCAAACAACTTTGTTTCACATAATTTATGAAATGTTTTTGGATAAAGCATTTAAACAGCTGGAATTTCCATTTAAATTTTTTTATTCTAACGAATTTGTTAATAGAAGCCTTACTGTGCTGTAGAGTTAACTTATATGAATAACCTTTTTATGTAAATCAGGTCATCTCCTATTTCTTTATTTTATATTTTTCCTTAAATGTTACAAAACCTTGTATTATTTTTATTGATAGCAATCTATTGATTTTTTAAAAAAAATTTATATAGACATTTATATCATCTGTCTAACTTCATTGTTCAGGATATCCAGAACAAAGTTTGATAGAAAAATAGGAGACATCTTTCTTGCTTTTCTGAAATTAAAAGAAATATTTGTGAATTTTCACCAATGAAAAATGATGATCTATGTAGGTTTTGAATAACTATGCTTTTTCAAAATAAGAAAGATTTCTTCTAATCGAAAGATTTCTTCTTTGAAAATTTGCTAGAATGAAATTGTTAAAAAGATGACTTTTAAAAGTCTCCTTTAATTTATAACAGTTTTTCCTGTAGTTCTACCATTTTAATTTTGTTCACAGTTTGAATTTTCTGCTTTACTCTAAAAGTGGGGATCAACTTACAATTTATAATACAGTTTCATACAATTTATAAGACCCTATCATTCAGCCAGTACCCAGCTATTCAAGGAAGATGAGGTGGTGTTGGGCAGAGCTATATGACTACGTGATAGGCTTCTTTTTTTCCTTGGCATAACTGTGTTCAGTTTTTAATATTGAGATAAATAACCAGTAGATGATTTTTCTTCTTCTTGGATATAGCTTAGCAGGCAATCACAATTGAGTGTCTTCTCCATTCACGATTTTATGTAGACTCGGCTTTTGGGCTGTTGCCAAGATGGTATAGGCACTTAGGGAAAACTTGTTCTTAGTAACAAGTGGGGGCTGTCTTCATTTACTAATCATTCCTTATTTAATTCATCTACTTTCTTAAACCTTACGTTGTCACATGAATAGTTTGAAGTGACTTACTTCTAAGATAGTTACCCAAGTGGCGAAGATAAATAAGGAAAGAAGATACCTGATACGTAAGAATGCAAACATGATTGTAAAATCAAGTTTCCAGCAAATAAACGTAAATTTTCCAGCCACAAAAGCCTGCATTGCTGCCCTAGTTGAGCCCAAGTTAGATGCAAGTTCTGGCACCAACTTGAAAAGGAAACACGTCGTTACTTAGGTTTTACTTTACGACTTTTAAGGGGGAAGGAAAGCCTTTCCTGGTATTAAATTCTAAAGTTGAGGTTGAAGAGAAAGGCATAGAACATCAAGTGGTGGTTCCTATTTTAAGGGAGTGAATCCCTCCAAATGTGTTTTTTTAAAAAATGTTTTTCTTCAGAAAAATTAAAGTCCTGGGTATTCTTCCAAAAAAAAAAAAATGAATTTAGCTTCATGTAGATGTACTTTTGTTCCAGTGTGCTTTTGCTCCTGTTTTCTTACTTTCAGTTCTCTGGATTGTAAGTGATAAGTTTTCTTTGGGGCTGAGTTTATTATTAAGTGAGCTAGGGCAGTGCTTCTCAAACTACAATCTATAAAAATGTTCTCTGAGTTCTATGAAAGTTTTAAAAATTGTATGTTTTTATTTTTGTGAGTCTAAAATTTAATATACACATATTGAAGAGAGTCTGAGTGAATGAGAAATAATTCAGAGGCATTATTTCCATTTGTGTTGATGTTATGTCTTTGTTAAATGGAAGTATGAACTGCATATTTGTTTAGAGCACATAACAAAGTTTAACAATGGTTCACGTAGAGAAAAGTAATGGGAGACTTTAGTTACCACGTGGCAGATAATACCTGCCACAAACATAGGAAATTTGTCATAAACTGTGATAGTTATGCCAGCCAGTATCACTGTTTTTTACCGTATATACTGTGCAGCTCCTGAATTTGTACACATTAACTTGAAAAACCTCGTTAATAAATAAGTAAACACTTGAGAAGAATTTTTATTAAGCAGCTTAAAATTTTTCCTATGATTGTATTTTAAAATGCATTATTAAATTTATTGGTCCATCAAAAGCATGAATCACTGGCTAAAAATCACTATCCAAGAAAAATAACAAAGATTATAATATCATTGACTCAAATGATGTTTTCTCATGAGCAAAAAAAAAAAAAAAAATCAAACCCAAAAGTGAAATGTAAAATATAAAACAAATATATATTGTTCACTATTTAATCTAATATTTGCTACTTTGATTTCACAAAGCATAATTTATGTTAAATAAGGATTGATTTAAATACATTGATTTTTACATTTGTTTGTATGAGTGAACTCTTACTCTTAAGTTAGTACTCAGATACTTATCTATGCATAGTTTGTTAACGCTGAGGTCTGTGAGAAAGTTTTCCTTTTTAAAGATTGGAATTTTACTCATGTTTGAGAAACACTGAATCAGGGGTTTACTCTTAAACTACTCTTTACTGTTAAACCCACAGGGATTTAACAGAGCGTGCTTTCTTGCACATTTGGAGGTTTTTAAGATAAAAGTAATGATGCTTATCCACTTTCTGGGTCTCTTAGAAAGCAGTGATTCCATAAAGAAATTGTCTTAAAAGAAATGTTCATCAACAAAGAAAGTCCTGAAACCCTATCTGCTTGCCGTGTTTATGTTATGAGCCATGTGGGTTTACTCTGACAGTTCAGACCAGCGAATTCTTAGCTATTTTTACTGATTTGACAGAGATCCAAGAAATAGTTTATACTTAGACAAAATGACTTATCTTAGGAGGAAATTCTAGCCACTGGAGAAATCTTATCCTTCTTGTAGGTCATCTGGACAAATCTATTTAGTTTGTCTAAGAATTTGATTCCTCGGGCTTCTGCCTCTTCCTTTTGCTCAGCCCCTTAACAGCTTGCATCTCTCCCACTACCACCCTCCTCCTCTGGTTTTGTTTTGGAGGAGGCTAATGGTAGTGATTTTGAGCTTTGGATTTCATCCCAAATGTGATCCTGGACAACTAGAAAGGTGGATGAAACCACTGTCCCCATTACTATCCTAAGGACCTTGACCATGAGGTCATTTCTACCTGTAAAAGAAGAATCAGAGGCCCTGTGGTATGCTAGTGCCCCTTGTGGGACCTTTTCTAAATCTAAGGACCTCCTTGGCCCCAAGTCCTTCCCGGACTCCCAGTGTTGGTATCAGTGTGAAGTTCTTCACACAGCAGATGGCACTGCAGCTGGCTGATCACCGTGCACTTGTTTGTTACCTTCTCATTTCTTTCATTTTTCAGGTGTGGAAGGATATTTATGTGCTTTTCTGTGTTGCAGGAAACAATTTTAGGCCCAAAACTATTGTGGAGAGGAAAATCACAATGGTATTTCCATCACAATTAGTTCAAATTTTGTCTCTCCGGATACATATGTATGTTTTAGTGTCTTGTCAATTTTTTCTTCCCCAGAACACATTGTCTTTTAAATCAAATGTTGATCAGGATAAATATACAACACACTCAACAGGGGATTTTAGTTTTGTATTTGAAAAAATAAATCAGGGGATGGCTGTTCAGATTCAAAGATATGTTTAGTGAGGGTCAAGAGGTGAGTATGCTTGAGATACCCACACTGGTGGTATGTGCTTGTGAGTACATTATTAAGTGGCTTTCAGCCAGCTGCAGACAGAGTCTGTTGTGGGGTCTTGGAAATCACCCAAATTGTTCATTGCTGTTGAAACAACATTTTGGTAAAAGATAGTAAGAACATTTTTAGTTATCGGAGCTAGCCGTAAAGTTAGAGGTTTAAAATGAATTTCTCCTGTGTCTTCTGTAGTATTTCTATCACTCTTATTGATAAAAAGGTTTGCTACTAGATTGCTGCATTCAGTGTTCCATAGTAACGTACAGTGTGGCATTAATTCAACTAATTAAATTTACTCTGTTATATTTGTAAAAGATTTAAGATTTTGTTGAAAAGTTTTAAAAAAGCAAAAAACACCGTAGTATTATGGAACTTACATGTGTAGATATATGTGCAGATGATTCACAAATGTGTTTATGGTCAAGATCTTTCCTCTGCAATACAGATTCATATATCCAGCTGCCTACTTGACGTCTTCTCTGGTATGTCTCAACGAAATTAATGTCCCTTCTTCCTTAGATAATATTTATTATTCTTTTTGGCAGCCTTTTCTATATTTGGTGAGTTTCTTGACTTGTGAGTTCTCATGGCCTGAGAAAGAAGTCAAACGCTTACCTTTTCAGCCGTCTGTATAGCTAAGATATCGACAGATGACCAAATCTCCGCCGTTCAGACCACCCAAAGGAGCTTTGATTAGGAAACTGTTGACTGCAGAAAGGAGGCTTCTTGAGGATATCCTTCTGCAGAGAGTGGAGGCCTAGATATCCAGGGACAGCAAAGTACAGGATCCAACCTGGGTGTTGGGAGCAGTGTTATGTATGTCCAGCAGTGTGTCTCCATTGGAGGGATCCTGGTATATTTTGGTCATTTTGGGGGCTTCCTAATGTCCTTTAATAAGTTTCTTTTTTTGCCAAAAATGATACGGTAGATTCTACTCTTTACAGTAAAGAAGTGGAACTGACCTTTTCCCCAGGGTTTATCTTTGTCCAGTGTGCTGACTCTCAGGGAATGGCACCGCTGTCTATTTGGGTCTATAAGCAGGAAATACTTGTACACTCTGGACACCTATCTCTTCTTCACTTCTGTGTCTTAGCATTTTTTCTTCTGAATCTTCTTCTATGTCTTCACTTTTATATGTAACACTAATTCTTGCTGATTTTTACCTCTCATTTATTTCTTTATTTTTTTGAGGAAGATTAGCCCTGAGCTGACATCCGTGCCCATCTTCCTCTACTTCACATGTGGGTTGCCTGCCGCAGCACGGCTTGGTAAGCAGTGCGCAGGTCCACACCTGGGATCTGAACCGGCGAACCCTGGGCCGCCAAAGCAGAATGTGCAAACTTACCTGCTGTGCCACTGGGCTGGCCCCTGATTTTCACCTCTCATATAGGCTTTGGATTGTTGCTTCACGTCCTCTCCATCGTCTACTACCATCATTAAATACAGTTTTTCTCTGCCAGAATGGTACCACTATTTCCTAACTGGTCTCCTTTATCCACTGTGTTCACTACCTCATCACCGTTTTGTTGTCTACACGGTCGTCAGAGTATTTTTCCAAAATGTAAATCTGATTTAGAACAGCAGCCTCCACTTCCCTCAGCTTAAATCTTTTCTATGTCTTTCTATAACTTTTAAGATAAAGGCCAAACTCCTTATCTTTTCCACAAGGCCTTCTTGGTCTGTTTATATCCTGCATCTCCATCCTCCTCTCCCATTTTCTTTTATCCAGCCAAACTTTCAGTCTGTCTTATTCATTATAATCCACCCTATGCCAGGTCCCGTGCACAAGTGGTTTCTATTGCCTGAAATGACCTTCCTCATTCTCTTCAGTTAATAACCCTCTTTCACTCTTCATTTCATAGTTCTAATCTCACTTTCCCAGAAAGATCTTCAGACCTTCTGAATGAGGTCATCTCTTCCCATTATGTGATCTCATAGCCAACCTCTCTCTTATAGTGGTTTCCACAGTTTTGTTTTGACGTATATTTGTTGATGCTTTGATCATTATATGATGCTTCATCCATGTGGAAGAAGCCCCATGAAGGCAAAGTGCTGAAATGGTATTTGTTACAGCATTTTAAATCCGTGCTCACTAGGTTTTCCATGCAATTTAAAAATATTTAAATTATATTATTCATTTGTAAACTAGACTTGTCTACTTTGATAGATAGTATAATATAGAAGCTAAAGAAGATAATTTTAGTATTAGATTTGGATTGACTTGTAAGCAAGTTGCTTAACTTTTCTAAACCTCGCGTTCTTCTGTGTAATATTTAGTGTTTTACATATTCTATATCTCACTAGAATGTTGGATGAATTAAATAAGGTATTTTCACTGTTTTGTATAGTTGTATTAATTAATATAATCCAGTTAGCCTCCATCATCATTTCCATCAGTGGAATACCTGCTGTGTGTAGCTCACCACGCAGACAAGCATGGTCAGAAGCAATAGTTTTTCAGTTTACTATTGAGTTTGGAAAATTCCAGACGTCTAGCCCTACAAGGTAGGAAATGTAAGATTTGTTAATTATCTACTAAGTGTATGATCAATCATAGGAATTCATGAGAAGGTGGGAATTGAGCTCCCTGGGGAGAAAAAGAGAATACAAGCCTTCTAAGTAAAAAGGAGGGGTAAAACAAGGCAAAAATGTGTATTGTATCTTTATGAATTGTGAACTGTGAGTTCACGCTGGTAATTCATGGCAGGTAAGCACTGCAAGGTTTGTGCAGACCCGACCTGCTAGGACTTTGCGTTCCAGACGGAATGCATGGTCTTCTCTGTGTCTGGGCATGCAGTCGATTGCTTCGCCCAGTAGATCGTGCTGCCTCTAGTAGTTAGCGTGATCACTGCCCGTTCACAGTGCTTGCAGAGTTTAGTCACTGCTTGTGGTGCCATTCAAAAGCAATCCTTTTTTTAAAAATTTAAGTCACTTAATCAATTATTAATGAGATACTTGATAATATTACAGTTAGAAAAAATTGTTGGAGACATAGCCTTCTTTCTGGTTATTCTCAAGGGAGAGAGATTTGATTCTGTTCTTAAGGTGTTTCCATTTATCTTATGAATCTAACTGAAATTCTGAAAGTACATCTCAATAGTAAGTTGAAAGATCTGAAAGTCAAATTGTTGAAATTACTGAAGTTCCCTCTTCCTTTCCATAAAAGAAGGGCACTCCCCCTTGGGGGAAGGTGGGGAAACACCTGTGCTTGATTGTTGGTCAGAGCTCCCACTGTTCCCTGCACTGGCTGAAACTATTTCCTATTTTAGCTGCTGCAGTACACCCCAGAGGGAAGCTTTAAAAAGTCTGTGTGGGAACTGAAGCTCTGCAGTTTCTCAGTGTTTGTGTTCACCCATTGAGCCTTAAGTTAGCATTTGTGAAAACATTAAAGTTCAATCCCTGGTTGCTCTCAGGGCAGAAGGAGTGCTGTTGGAGTGGAGGTCACTTGCATCATGCAGCTTTCCTGGTTATGTTTCAAAGGAATGTTTTGTTGGAGGACTATCCTTGGGTGATTGTGTTTGTTAAGAGGAAGTTGACGTAATTGTATGCCAACAGTCAGAGGAGTATTTGCATGCTGCTCCTTCCCTCTCCATTGGCGAACATGGCATTTCACAATTGACCAAGTGTGTTTGGTGATTATTTTTAAAATAACAGCTG
The DNA here is from genome assembly GCF_021613505.1 of Equus quagga. Classification (NCBI taxonomy): domain Eukaryota; kingdom Metazoa; phylum Chordata; class Mammalia; order Perissodactyla; family Equidae; genus Equus; species Equus quagga. The sequence continues at coordinate 8,749,739 of NC_060277.1, forward strand.
GATTGGCACCACTGGAGATGCAATAGCTTATCCTAGAGAACAGTGATATGACTGAGTATTATCCTTTGCTCTAGTATTGGGAACTAGTAATTCTGTTAGAGCTATCTTAAATTAGTGTAGGGTCAGGAGACTTCAGAAGGGTCTCAGTTTTTTTTTTTTTTTTTTTTAATTTTACATCAAATCTTTGAATTATAGTAGATGAATCATCTTGTGACTGAATGCAACAATCTTAACATTTGAGGTGATGATACCATTTTCTCTTGCCTTTTTATTTTCTGGGACCTTAGTTTCTTTTTTCATATTTGGATGGTTTCATACTTGGAAGCTACTTGGGGAGACAAAATAAATTATAGCCCCATTTTGTCTACCACGCTGTTCTTCCTTCTTTTCTCCTGTCTTCCCAGATCTTACATTTTAACGTGTAAGCACGTAATTCTTCTCTTTTTCTGCTCTCACTTGGACTCTTTAGTGTTCTGTGCTCAGTTTCTCGTTTTTTCTCATATCATATGCTCTCAGCCTCTGCTTTTCTTTTCCTTTGTTTGTCTTAGGCAGTCTAAGGCAGGCACTGTTTTCAAAAACAAGCAGACACATTTTTGGTTTAGATCATACTTTGTAAATAGAAATATAAAAAGATTTTTATTTTACTTTGATAGTTCCCATTTCTGTACTCCTTACAACAACCTCTCAAGCAGTACTTTTATTATATCTGAGATGTTTCTCTTTTTTCTGGGCCTGAGATTTTCATCAGTAGAGGAGAGGTGGATAGTTGGATTTGGTATTCTCAGAGCCAGGCTGCAGAATCAGGACTCTGGCTTCAGAGCCTGAATTCTTAACCATTTCATAGACAGGAATAGATTTCATTTGGATGATAGTGGAATATATGTCATTCCTCCCACTCAGGTCTTTTATGAAGTGTCTTCTATTGTAATGAGGAACTTTAATGGTCCAGGAAGCAACTTCCTTGGTTGGACTGCTCCTTTAGCCTGATTACCCTTGAAACTGAGAACCTGGTTGAGAAATTGATCTTTAACCGCCATTTGCTTATTCAAGAGTAGTTGTTGTCTCTTATTATTAATTTTGAGTCAAAATAAAGCCTAGCTTTTCTAATATATTGAAATAGATTTTCAGTCCCTTTAGACATACTGTAACTGCTGAGTAGAATATTTTGACTTTGGGAATATCCATTTATATGGAAATATAGAAACACTGTACACTCATTCTCTGCTGACCTTGAGTTCTGGCCTTCCATTATTAATGGTGCTGAAGTATATCCCGACAACACGCTGGAATTGTTAGTATGATATTTAGTCTTCAGGCACTTTCCAGAGACTGCAGGCTGTACTACCTTCTCTTACTTTTCGTTGTTGTTTCCAATCTTGGTTCCTTTGAAGAGGCAAGTGGTGATTGCGAAATTGTCCGCAGAACAACATCTTTCTTGCCTTTTGGGGCAATATAATTCTGACTATTCTCTCTCAAGTTGCTTTTCATTTTAGCAGCTCCTTCTCAAAACATTTCAGTACCACATCACATAAGAACTGTGCAGATTGGAGAGCCCTGGGGAGAGTGCTAAGATTTCAGAAATTGGGGAAATCTTAGAACAGGAGATCTTAAACTTAGGGCCGTGAATTCTTTACAGTTGTTGGTAAGGTGGTGTGTGTATGTGTGTTGCCAGGTAGAGTATTCTCTGTTTACCTCAGATTTCAGAGAAAGAAAGGGTGAGAAAGGAGGGTTAGAAAGGAATGGGAAGGACAGAGCTCAGAAGGAGGGTTGACACATTGGGATGAAAGGGTGGAGGTGGAGTTGGGAAGAAATGAAAGGGAAGGGTTGAGAAAGGTTCTGCTGTCATTGAACTGGAAGTTTTTACGGGTACTACTCTTTAACATCGTCATCTTATTTTTTACCTTTGAAAAATATTCTTTTCATACATTTTTCCATGTTATCGTCTCTACTGTTCGATAGGAAAGGAATGAATATGTCCTAAGGAACAAATGTTAAGGACTTCTCGAATCAGTGTGCTTTAGCACCTCATGCGGACAATCTCATTTAGTACTGACGGCAGAGCTCAGGAGTTTAGGCATCTCAAGATAAGGAAACTAAGACAAGGAAAGGCTAAAGTATTTGCCTGAGCTAGACAGTTAAATAGATGGGTAGGAGGTGGCGAAAACTGCAGTTTTGGAAGATCCTGGAGAGAAAAGCGCAGCAGATTATGAAATTAGCCTCTTCTAAAGAGGAGGTAGAGGATATTACCACTTGTAATAATCATCTTGCACAGGTTTTCTGCATGATACAGATGAAAATGAAAATTTGTGTGGTCAAAGTAGGAGCCAAGTAGATTCATGCTTGTGCTTTCTAAGATATTGTAGGAGGAGGAGATTGAACTATAGCACAACGTTTGACTCAGTTCCTAAATCTTAACATGTATCAGATAAACTCCCTAAGGGCACTAGTCTCCCAAGACAGAGAAATATTGTGCTAACTTGACCTGAAACCTTTGTAGTGTTTTGTGTTGTCTGAAAGTTTTAGAAGCTGCTCTCTGAAATCAGGACATTTTTCTATTTTCAAATGTAAGTTGGCTACTTAGACCGAATAAATACGAAGTCCTTACTCTCAGGGATTACAAGAAATTTTATTCCTGCAGAATGTGAATGAAGCAGTTTCTGTTTTGCCAGGGCGATGAGTGGAACATTATAGGGAGAATAAAGTTGGGAATAGAATCCTGTGAAGAGGCCAGTTCAGTCCTGTTGTGTTGAAGTTTGAGGGCTAAGTTTACTTTTTCTAATCTGACATTTTATAAACTGTGCCTCATTCTGCCTTTTGGAAACAAACTGCATGATGTAGGGGGTGACCTCCCTTAGAAGAGAAATGTTATCTTAAGAAGTAATAGAATGCAAAAATATGAAGAATTAATCATAGACTGTGCAAAAAAGTGAGAGAACTTGTGTCAACCTTACCTAAATAATGGAATCTCTTGGGGAAGCGTCAAGATTGAGAACATTGTTGACAGTAATTTCAGATTCTATGATTTTTTTACCTTTTTGTTCTGTGTTTGAAAAATCAATACTGTTATTATTTTTGAAATTCTTTATTTTTGCTTGCCTTCAGTTAAGGTCACCAAGAGTTTACAGGTATGAAATCCTTCTGTCTGGTGCTAGGAGGAAATGAGGTTTCTGGTCTTGAAAAGCTTGCACCAGGGCTGTGTGATGCGCAGGTAGATATGGTATATTTGGTACGTAAGACAGCATTATAAAAAAGAGAGAGAGCATTATAGACATGATATGGATATGCAGAGCAGGAACCACAAATAGATGGTTATCAGATTTTGCCATAAAAACATTCCCCCCCCATAGAAGTCAATGCTCCAGACATTGTGCTAGATTTTCGGATGAACAAGATAAATGAAATCTGAACCTTTTGTGAAGTTTTTCAGTCAAGTAAACAAATAAATTTAGTAAGTTGCAAGTACTTTGAAGGAGATAATAAAGAGTGACACGTTAGAAAGAATCTTCAGGGGCTGTCCGGGTGGTACAACGGTTAAGTTTGCACGTTCCACTTTGGTGGCCCAGGGTTTGCTGTTTCGGCTCCCTGGTGTGGACATGGCACCGGTTGTCGAGCCATACTGTGGTAGGCATCCCACATATAAAGTAGAGGAAGATGGGCACAGATGTTAGCTCAGGGCCAGTCTTCCTCAAAAAAAAAAAAAATCAATAAAAATAAAAAATAAAATTAAAAAAAAAGAAAGAACTACTTTAGTCAACAGACCAAGGGATACTTCACTAATAAATGGCATTTGAGCTGAGACCTGAATGATGAAAATAAGGCAGCTGAGGAGAGAGCATTCCAGGCAGAGGGAAATCCAGTGTAAAGACCCTGGGCAGGCAAAAGTTGGATTTTTTTTTTTTTTAAGATTGGCCCTGAGCTAACATAAGTTGCCAATTTTCTTCTTTTTTTCTTTTCTCCCCAAAGTTCCAGTACATAGTTGTATATTCTGGTGGTTAGTCCTTCTAGTTCTTCTGTGTGGGATGCCAGCACAGCATGGCTTGATGAGCGATGCGTAGGTCCATGCCCAGAATCCAAACCGTCAAACCCTGGGCCACTGAAGCAGAGTGCGTGAACTTAACCACTATGCTACTGGGCTGGCCCCTAGAAACTTGGATTTTTAAAGGGCAGATGGAACTTCCACTGTATCTGGACCATGTTGAGCAAGGGGAGAATGGCGTAGGAGATAATGTGAGAGAGGAAGGCAGGGGCCAGATTATGTTGAAGCTAATAGTCGAGCAAAGAGTTTGGATTTTATTGTCGTCACAATGTGGGGATGAGAAAAGATTAATGGTATGTTTTGAAAAAATTAGTCTGGCTGCTTGTAGAAAACTATTGTAGGGCTGCTAGTGTGGAAATCTTGAAACCTCTTGGGGTGTGTTCTAGTTGTCCTCCTGAGAGGTGACTGGAGCTTGATAAACTTGTGAAATGAAGAGAAGAGAGTGGATGGAGGAAATAGTTTGGAAGTAGAGACAATAGGAATTGCTGGTGGATTCCAAGAGCAGAGTGAGGGAAAGGGAAAAATTAAACTGATTCCTAGGTTCTTAGTTTTAGTAACTTGGTTTATTATGTTACCACCTAATCAGATGAAGAAAAATGGGGTGAGGAAACGAAGCTCGTAAAAAGAAAATGAGAAGCTGAGAGATACTATGAACGATAGGTCAATGGCATTGCCTTCAGAACAAAGGTAACAGCAACAGAAATGCTGAGAGATGTTAATTTTACAACAAAGAAAAAACTCATCCCAGATGGGCTGGGACCCAAATCATGAGTTCACTTGCCACTCTTCTCTGTACCCAGCAATCCTGATTATTGCTTCTTAAGCTGGCTGGGCTGGAAACTGTCTTCCTGCACAGTGTTTTCAGTTTTTTCACACCAACAGTTTCTGGCGTGTTCTCTGTTTCTACTAGGAAAATCTTAATGCCAAAAACTAACTGTTTTGCACAGTGTGTTGGTGCTTTGGTACCTATTCAGAGTGGTCTTCGGAACATATAAAAATGCTTTTCTTGTTAGGGTAGAATAAATTAGCCTTTGGACTCAAACTAGAACTATACCATTGACTCTTCTGGGTCTGGACTTCTCAGCCTCCATAATCGCATGAGCCAGTTTCTTGTAATAAGTCTCTTTCTGTGTGTGTGTGTGTGTATACCTTATTGTTTCTGTTTCTCTGATGAACCCTGACTAATATACCCTTTATGTTTATACTGATGTAAACATATTCAGGTTTTTCAATTTTCATTCTCTAGACATCCACCATACCGGGGAAGAGTTTATTTCATAGAGTACATCTTTATACCCTGCAGAGACCAAATGAGTGAAGTAGACTCAACAGAAATAGAAGCATTGATATTGTTCTCATTACAGCATGACGGTAAAGAGTTATATGCAGTAAATATAGTGGTCGCCACATGTGCTCCAGGTACCGCTTTGAGTCCCCAAGACCCTTTCAGGGGACCTACAGGGTCAAAACTATTGTCATAACACTAAGATGTCATTTTTCCTTTTTTTCTCTCCTTTTCTCATGAGTGTATGGTAGAATTTTCCCAGAGGCTACGTGATGTGTGATATTGCAACAGACTGCATGCAGGAGTAAAAATGAGAATCTAGGCATCTTCCGTTAAGTCATACATTACAGAGATTTGCAAAAATATAAAACAGTGCCTCCCTTCCTACTAGTTTGCTTGGTTGTTTTGGAAAACAGTAATTTTTCCATAAAAGTACGTTATGTAAGTTAACATATACTGGGTTTATTATTGTTGATATTAACTGAATTAATAAATGTTTTAGAAATTTCTTAGCTTGAATTCCTAATATGGTCAATATTGATAGATACAGGTTATGGAAACCAAGGCTCCTTAATGTCCTCAACAATTTTTAAGCGTGTAAAGGGGGTCCGTCCTGAGGCTAAAATGTTTGAGAAGTGTTCCCCTAATAGAAAGTTTCTTATATGCACAAGAGTGGCTCTGACACAAAGGTTAAGTGCGTACTTCCAAACATTATACTCTTCCATCAAATGATTCTGTCTGCAAGCAGCGTAAAGCAGTTCCAATAGTTTGTTTTATTTTTGTAGTTGTTTTGATGTTTTCTGATCATTTATTTCACATCTAGGTGAGACTGGTGCTGCCTCAGCAGTTCTATGTCGTTAGTCTCTTTATCTCCTTCTTATTCGTTCAGTCAACTAACTACCCAACTAACCAATTGCCGAGTATTTATTGAACTTCTATAATGTGCAAGGCCCTTGTTAGATGCTGTGCCAATTATCAATTCATGCCTCACAGCTCCAAATTTGCCCTTCATGGACTGCTCCATGATAGTGGGGCTTCGCCCTGTAAGCATTCTCTTTTGCAGCCATACCAGTGTTACGCTTTGCCAGTAGAGGGTGCCCAAGGGGCATTTTAGTGGGAAGGAACTTCTCCACCTGGTTGACGAGCGCTTCTATTTTAGTTTCTTCTTGCTGGTACTGCTGAGCTGACAGTTGCCCAGTGATGTGCCCAGTGCCTGCAGTCCCCATGTGAGCTTGCAGTCCTAGTCCTGGCCTGGTGACCACTTGCTGTGGCCCTCCCAGGGTGCACACAGCACACCCCCTGCCTCAAGGGAGTGTTTCCTGCTTGCCCAGCAGCTGTAGACCAGCTCTGGCGTGAACGACCCAGCAAACTTCTTCACCATGCAGTGGGCTGCAACCACACTTCAAGGCAGTTCTGCTTCTCAGTGATCTCACTCCCGTTCCACAGCTGTTCCTTCCTTGGGTACGGGGGTTATTCTTTAGGGTTCTCTTTACAACTTTAGAGTTTCTACCTTCTTCTAGTTAGTAATTCTTTATATGACACTTTCACTGTTAGATTTCCTGTGCACCTTCTCTTTTCTGATTGGACTCTGAATGAATCGAGTGCTTTCTAAGAGAACATTATTACTCTTCTCAGGGAGATAAACAGTCTCTATATATGTTATTTAAAATTTGTACCAATTTTAATTTTACATAATTAAAGGCTAGAATCAGAGAGGCAGAAACCGTGTATCAAAGGGCTTAAGGCAGAGAAAGCTCAGCGTGGGCTGGGGCTGAGGTGGAACCATGGCAGAGACTTGGCTAGGGGCTGAGATGAGGGGAGGCTTTCTGATAAGAGCTTGGGCCCGTCCTGGAGAAGCCAGCTGGCACGGTGTGTGGAGAGAGTCGTGAGGACTCGGTCGGAGTGGAGGAGATGGTTGGGAGGAGAAGTAGTGGGAGGTAGTCACAAATGCACTTTGGGGCAAATCATTCAGGCTTGTCAATACTAAGCTGAGAAGTGGAAATTTCTCTCAGTTTAGTTTATAAGGCACATTCAGTGGATTTTGAATAAGAACTGACAATAAAAATCTTATGTCAGTGTATAACAGGATATATGTAAGTAAGGAAGTTTTAGGATGAAATTTGGGAACCTACTTATTCATTATTTTCTTTGCAGTTAATCCTGTTTCCTGTGTTGCCACGTTATTTCTAGAAGTATAGCTTAAAAGATAAAATTTCCATTAATACATAAGATCCATAGGGTATTATTTATTCATCTAGATACTAGACTATGGTGTTTATGAATATGGGACTTGCTTTCTTTGGCTATCCTCTTAAATAAAAACTGCTGTTTACTCTAAGTACTTGCTACCTCTCTCTCTTTTTTAATGAATTGAAATAAGAAGTTCCTGAATTTGTATTGTGTTTTTTGAAAGCCAGGATGCTGCTAATCTGGAGGATGCAAATAGGATTTATTTTCAAAAGACAAAATACCTGTGTTTATTTCCTAAGTATTTATCATTATTCTTTTGATGTTCCTCGTGTAAGATAGCATTCATACAGTCTCTCTTCTAAAAAAAAAATGCAATTCTAATGCATGTTTGTTGTAGAACAGTCAGGCAATGTACATAAGCAAGAAGAAGAAAGCAGAAGACAATTACAGCTGCTCCCAATAATGCACTTCACATTTTACTGTATAGTCTTTGTTTTTCTTAAGTCATATGTGCTGCATGTCTGTGTACCTATATGAATGCACACACATTTACACAAATGTATTTATATAACATGAATATATACTTATCATAAGTGAGTATAATATTTTATAGCCTGCTTGTTTGACTTAACGTATTGTGAATATCTTCCATTACATGGTTTGAATAATATCGTTCTTAATGACTGCCTAATTATTCATCAAACTGACCATGATTTTACCAATTGCCTATTATTGGATATTTAAAATACTTTTGTTGTTCTCTATTTTAAACAGTGTAGTGGTGAGATGAGCATCTTTTCTAAGCTATACTTTTGTACATACACACGACTGTTCATCCAGTCTATATTCTTAGCTTTGGAATTGCCAAACCAGAGGATATATTTGTCTTTTAAGGTTTTTGATTCTTATTGCCAAATTGCTCTCCAGAAAGGTTACACTTTTTAAAAATTATTGTAAGCATGTAAGTTTTTCTCTTCTGTCTTAAGTGATATATTAGAGAACTCCATTGCTCAAGAGACTTTAAGGAATGTTTGTAAGGCCACATTAAAGAAGTTACGTTAATTGCAAGTTAGTAATTATCTGTGTGTGCACACAGATATTTCATTACTAATTCTCAGGAGAGCTAAATCACAGCGAAATAGAACTGAACTCTTGTTAGAAATTTGAGGGATTAGTTGGCTGGTAGAACAATAGTAAATAAGCTTAAATTATAACGTAAAGAATGAAGGAAGTGTATGTTGCAGAATTTCCTGACTATAAGGGTTGGAAGCTATTCTGGGAGACTGTAGAAGTCCTTTTCAGGAGTTGATCAGAATAGCGTAGTGTTCTCTGTGTTTGAGATGATGGAAGGGAATCTTGTGTCAAAGCGGCAGCTCCCTCCATGGGGCCTACGGGGTAAATTGCGGCTATACGAAGTCAGTTGGCAGAAGGATTTAGATAGCTTTTTGTTGCTAGTTCTTGCTTCTTCCTTTCTGGAACTGTGCCATATTATAATGCATATTATTTCATAGCACTCGGCAAATTCAGCAATAGTCAGATTGAATTGAAAGAAGCCCATTTAGCAGAAACATTCTATAGAAACGAAATATCAGCACTTTGCATAAACTTATGTAACTTGCATTGAATGCCCTTGAAATGCTAAATAGTTTGGACAAGGTTTTATTTTGTGACTTTTTGTCTTTCTAATGATCAAATTGGTAATTCCTACAAATTAATATACTTTGCTCATTCCATTTTCTTAATAGGAAAATTATTGTAGCTTAAAAGTGCAACGGGCTGAAAATTGCTAAATGGTCTTAATGGTAAATATCATACTATATAATTAAAATGTGAGTCAAAGTATATTTTATTCCAAAGTTTATTTTATAATGGAGGAAAATAACTCTTTGAAAGCATGTAAGTCATTTAGAAAGCACTACTTTAAACCTAGCAATCAGAAGCCATAATTGATGCAGACTTGTAAAAATAATTTAAAGCCACTACTGCCATGCCATGTCACTGAAAAAAACTGTTGTAGCAGGGAAGAATTAGATCACAGTGTTGTGAAGAAGCTGAGGCCCAATAACGCTAAGTAACCTATGCAAGATCTCAGGCCTGGTCCTAGTTAAAAGCAGTAATTGGCTGCTCTGCTGTGGTGAATGTGAAAGACGCCGGGGCAAATCAGCCCTGGACTTCCCAGTGTGACCATAACCCAGGGGAGAAGCATCCTGATTCGATAAATTGGGTTGGGATCCAAGATATCCTGTTTCAAAAAAGACATCATTTCTCCAAAAATATACATGGCCGATTTATTTGTTAGTGTATATCTGTGAGAATCCAGAAATAAAAAAAAGGGAATTCCAGGTTACATGAGAAGATGAGGACTGGGAAAAATGAAGTGAAAGTAATGTCAGTAACTATCACTGTAGTAAGCTTATTCTGTGCTTTAGCTGAAAGCTCGTCATAGTGTCATCATATGAAATCTTCACAGAAGCTCTGGCCCCTAGTGACGCCCTCATGGGAACTGGTCAGACTTGAAATTTTGGTTTCTTGTGTAGTTGAAGCCCTCTTACCTGCCATGATTTGAACCTGCTGTTGGGGGTTAATTGGACTAGTTAGAGTAGTAGTCAGTGAGAGTTTAGTATGTGATGGGTGGAAGTTTTTATGTTTTAGGGAGGACACACAGAAGGTTGGTTCATTCTACAAGTTGGTCAGGAAGAGAGGTGCAGGCGTCATCCTTGTAACACTGGGTTCTCTAACAGTACACCTAATGCGTTTCGGGTAAGTTACATCTAAGGCAAAAAATATTTTACAATAAAATTTGTGTTCTACTTTAAGTGTGATAAATAGGCATATGTACATTTTTTTGTGATGTGTGTCTTTGTTAAAATCCACAGTGATGTGGGAAAAACCAGTGGTTTTTCTGCAGAGGTCCTTGGGCTAACAGCAGCTGATGGTCAAGTCCCATTTGTGTGCTTGGCGCTGGGTGACCTCTGCCTGCAGTGCAGATATCGTGCTGAGGGTGGAACTATGAGGTGTTAGCAGGTTGGGACTCTTTATGTCTTGTGCCTCCCCATGACACATAACCAATGAATACTTATTAAATCAAAGGTAATGGGGTAGATTAATGAGTTTCAAGCCAGGTTCTTGTGGCTCTAGAAGAGCATAGGAACTATTGCAGAACTGTGGCCAATGGCAATGATGATTAGCTGATAGTTTCGTGGGCGAGGCTCCAGGTAGGTGAAGCTACTATGTGTCAGATTCTCAGCTCTAGGAATTTGACATTTTTAAGTTCAGTCCTCACACTTACCCTGCAAAGTATCTTTATTCCCCGAACTGAAGTTCAGAGTGGTCAGTACATTACAAAAGGTCACACAGCTTGTATAAATGATGATCTCGGGATTTGAAATCAGAAATGATTCCAGTGCCTGAACTCTTAGTGTTATGGATAGTCAAGAGGAAAGAGGCACCCTCTATGAAAACCAGGCCAAGAAGTTGTTGCTTTTGTTGGTTCGTTTGATAATAAAACACCTCTGTTTAGTAAGACCAGGGAGTTTTTAGAGTGAGATCTGGATTTGAACGAGGCTCTACCTGGTCTGTTGACGTTGCGTAAGTTACTCATTATACCTCAATTTCCTAATTTGTAAAATAGGAATAATAACAAGTTGTTTTGGAGAGTAAATGAATTAGTACATGATATGTACTTTGAACAATGTCTGTTACCTACTAAGAATTCAGTTCACTTACTTGTTTTATTTCTTTCTATGGGTCTGCTCTGGAGGACATAGTCTTTTTGCGTTACATTTAATACTACTCAGAATGGATTGGTATCGTTTTTAGTATTCTTTCTATTACTATGCATTCCCTTTTGCATATCTATCTATTTAGCTTAATTATATGTAATGTCATTTCAGGTTCCTATATGATAGTGGACTCTTCAGATCATGACCCTGGAGAAAAAGCCAGACTTCAGCTGCCTACAATGAAGGAGAACGACACTCACTGTATTGATTTCAGTTACTTGTTATATAGCCAGAAAGGGCTGAATCCTGGCACTTTGAACATATTGGTTCGGGTGAATAAGGGACCTCTTGCCAATCCAATTTGGAATGTGACTGGGTTCACCGGTCGAGACTGGCTTCGGGCTGAGCTAGCAGTGAGCACCTTTTGGCCCAATGAATATCAGGTAATCGTCTGTGCTTTTCTGCTTTATGCTTTGAACTCGTTGTATCTCACTGTGGATGTAATACTTGGAGATAAATGCTAGCTGCTGCGAATGAGAGATTGTCTCTTTAGCCCTCCTCCAGCCCTGTTCTTGAGGAAATGTTTGAATACATTGGCACAATACCATAAAAGTAGAGAAAATATTTCCACATATAGATAAAAGTAGCTTTAGGTACAAAACTGGTTGGTTATTTGCCAAAGAGCTACTTATTGATGGATATTTCTGTGTTTCTGTGCAGGAAGAAATAGTCTTTTTGAGTTGAGTGCAATATTCAGACTGAATTGATTTACTGGCTTCTTGAAAATAAACATGAAATAGTGTTTCATGAAATATGTTATCTAAGGGGGAATCATTTTGAATAATTATTTATATTTTTGTTAATTATATGGAGTATAAAAATAAGCAAACAAAAATAAGGAAAATCTGTCCATGTGTCTTTGGATTTTTTTCCCCCAGAAATGCTTGATTTAGTTATGATTAAACCAGATAGTGAATAGTGTCAGTACCTACTTTATGTTTTGTGTGACTGATATTATACGATTTAACCAAAAGAGACCATTTCCCAGTTTGGAGAATCACTCAGTAATCCTCACTGGGAGGTCCAGTACCTGGAAACAGAAAGTTACCTCTTTTGAAAGTTCACTTTTGTGTTGGGTCTTGAGATTTAAACTTTTAAAAGACCTGCCCATTTGTAGTTTTTTATAGAGCCTAATAAGAATGCATTTATGTAAAAGTGTATTTTATTATGATCAGTGAGTAATTTGCAAACTAAGAACAGTTTCATGTCTGTTTTTTAAAAGTGAACGATTGCTTCAGATTAGGGTTGTCTTTATTCCTGAGGAGGGTGGGGGGTGGGGGAAAGCAATGCATTGTTTTCATTGCTTTGTCTTGAGTTGACTTTTCTATTGTATTAAAAGCCTCTTACTTCATAGCTGTGGTTCCCCAGGTAAGTTCTCCATTCAGGATTGTGTGTCTATTGAGATTTCAATGGATTTGCAGCACATTCCAGTTGGTTCCATTATTCCTGAACTGAAGGATGTTTTTCTTTGGTTTGGGAGAGCCCTCTGCTTTTTCAGGGCCCCCAGCTCTGGGAGAGCTGCATATGCAGGAGGTGGGTGGGTGGGTGGAGGTGTGTATACCTAATGCTAACGTGCTGGGTGCAAGATAAATGGGCTCCTCTCTGACAGCACTGGGCTAATGGCTGTCATTGCTGGCTCACCCTCACATCACATTGTCATTATACCGACTTCATGAGAATCTGTTATTGGAGCTTAGCATAACACTGAAAAGAAAAAGCTCTGATTCAATAAAATAAAACTCTTGATGGATTCAGCCTCCTTAAAATAAACTAACACCCAATAACAAATCTAGCAAAATTGTTAAAAATTTCGATTCTGGAGTCACATTGCCTGTATTCAACCCTGTTCGCTATTTGCTACCTGCATAGATCATTCTCTAAGGAATCAAATTGTTAGTTGTACCCCCCCCCCCAAAAAAAACACACTCATAGAGTAGATTTTGATAAATCGAAAAATAATATATCTGTGATGTCCTACTTCTGTTCCTTCATAACTAAGAAATGGCGTACATAAAATTACTTTTTCCTAATTTTCTGTGAGCTCTTAGAATCATTGATATTAATAATATTTTCTTAAGGCCCAGATTTGTGCAAAGTTACTTCTAATGTTGAGTTAGAGCACCTGGAACTAGAGGAATGCTTCTTTGTTCAGTCCATTTGCATGACAAAGCTCCCTGGGTGACAGGACCTGGGGTGTTTTTAAGCGAGCAGTGCAGAGTGCCTGATGCGCTTCAGCTTGACCAGGGAGATCTCTTTGGAAATCTCTTGTCAGAGAACAACATTACTAAATACACAGAACCTGTGGATAAATGTTGCCTTGTTGCAGATTGAACTTTGAACCATAGATCATTTCTTAAGTGATTACTTTGCTTCCACATCTTTTTCCTTAACTTGCAAAACTTTAACAATCAATGAGAGCAAATAACAGAGCAGAATGTTTTTTATTCATGTGCTTCGTGATCAGTAAGTTACTGATTGATGTTTGCATCGATTCTGTCCTTTAAATACCTGGTTGTACTTGGACATCAGTGATGAGAAACAACCAGGATAACATAAACTGTATTTATGGAGCATTTTTGCTATTAGGAAATGACATGAAAAACTTTTGACTCTTGCTTAATGCAGAATCTTTATGGATTTTTAAAAATTAAAATATAGCCATTGCAATGTGCTGTGTTTGAAGCTTATTTATTTTCATTTTGAAAGAAACACTGCCTGTTTTTTGTTTTTTCCAGACCCTAGATTAAGTAGAGTTATGATATGCATAGAAATCATGCTCCTTGGTTTCACAGTTTAGTCAACTTCTCTTCTCCAGAGAATTTACACTCTCCAAAACTTCTTTTTCACTTTTTTCTTTTTTACCTTTTCATTTTTCTAATTCCTTTTTCCTTCATATTTCTGGTGGAGAATCCTCTCTTTTCTTTGTTGGAATCTTCCTTATCTAACCACCCCTCAGATACACCCCCTTCTTACTCAGCTTTAACGAAAAAACAATCAAAAAGAAAATAGCCCCAGAGTGCTACTACTTTAATTGGTATAGGATAATTTCTGTATAAAAATCATACTCCTAGAAGTGAAAAAAAATCCTCTCTGCAAGCTAGCTCTTCTCTTTTCCATTTTTCTCTTGGACTAAAAATTTGAAATAGATATAGTGTATCTTTGCTGTGATTTGCCTTCCCAGAGAGTCTGTCTTACCAGATGCCTAAACAGGAGATTGGTGTGGTAATTAAATTACTTATACTGTGGACTAGTTAATAATGAGGAGATCTCACTTTAACCCCAAGAAGCTTAAGCTCTGATTTGAAAAAGGAAAAATTAGCGTACAAGAAGTTGAGCAGTAAGGCAAAATGATCCTCCAAATAATGAGTTTTGGTTCTCTGGCAGATTAGGATGAGGCTCGTGGCCTTTGGGGCCAGCCTTTCCCCTGTGACTCTTGGCTCTACTGCTTAGCAGCTGTGCAGCCTTGGGCATGTTCTCTAATCTCTTTGACTGTAGTTTCCTCGTCTGAAACATGAGGATCACAACAGTACCTGCTTCATTGGGTTGTTGTGAGTATTAAGTGAGTTAATATATATAAAGTGTTTAGAGAAGTTGAGAGGAGGAGAGAGATTTCCCATATACCCCTGCCCCCACACATGCATAGCCTCTCCCATTATCAACATCCTCCACCAAAGTGGTACATTTGTTACAAGAATGAACCTACACCTGACACATCATAATCACTCCAGGTCCATAGTTAATCTTAGGGCTCACTCTTGGTGTTGTACATTGTAACAGTTTGGACAAATGTGTACCTGTATCCATCGCTATAGTATCACACAGAGTATTTTCATTGCCCGAAAACTCCTATGCTCGGCCTATTCATCCCTCTCCCTCCATGCTATTCTTTTCAGGTTTTTTATTTATTAAAACGTCTACTTACTTGACACCTTATTAGCATGCAGTCACACCATGCTAACCCCTGGGGATAGCACAGGCAATGTCCCTCTTCTGAAGCTGACGGTCCAGCATGGCATCATAGAAGATAAAAACGTAAATCAGATGTGGTGTCTGCCCTTAAGGGGCCTAGTCCAGAGGGGAAATATGAGATAGACATAGAGAAAACTTGAAACGGTACAGCAATTGTTAAATGACCTAAGAGAGAGAAATATAAAATGTAGTGGGGAAAATGAAAACAAAAGGCAGATTTGATTCCGAAGTAATTTGAGGCAGAATGGGACTAGAATTCTTGCCTCTTGATTCCTCTATTCCTGGATTAGTATGCTTTCCACTGAACCACATGATTTTCTTAAACCGCAGTTCTTTGGAGCCAGCACTTTCTATAGTGAAACAGAACAGGCAAATGTAAATTTTGTTTATGACATAAGAATTGCAGTGATACGTTAATATATAAGGAACTCTTTCTCACCTATGTCTGCAGAACAATAGGTGTCTTTTCAGCTCGGTATACTAATTATAGAAAGTATCATATTTATTTTATTTGCCATGGTTATAAGTTTGTAATTCTACCTATTTTTATAGGCCTCAAGTAAATACTGTAACTTTTTAAATTGATCGTTAAATAGAAGTAAAAAGAAAAAAATCCCCAAACATTGTGAGAAATTATCTCAGTGTTAAATTTCAATTGAAGATCGGCACACCTCTAAAAGTGTAATGTTCTCCACTCTGGAAATCTGACTTGTCTTGTATGCGTAAAACTAAGTTCTGCTTTGGGATTAAATCCATTAGTTTCTTACTGAACAGTGAGGTTGTTACCAAATGAGGCAGGCAGACATAACTTCCAAAACTATTAGTGGAAACCTAATCTGCTGTTTTCCATTAACTGGGTGCACATCATTAATCACGAAAATGATGCGTGATGAAAACTACAGGGGTTTGGCCAGAAATTGGAAAATGATAATATAGCAGAATGTGCCCTTTTTTTCTCACCCCCTAATTCACTGAGAAACAAACACTGAACTTATGCAACCCATTTTCTTCTTAACATTTTCTATAGGTTTGAAAAAATGTAAGAACTGGACAGGCATGGGCTTTTCTGTTTTCGTCTCCTTTTTAAAGGTTTCTGTTAACATGTATTGCTGTCATATTTTGGCAGTAGAATGACTTTTACACTCCAGAGATACTGCTGGCTTTCGATCTAAGAAGATTGGGACTTACACCAAGTGACTGTTTACTCAAATAAAAAGTCTCTAAAAGATTGCTCTTTGGGGAAAGAGGCTGAAGTAAGAGCATGCTCACGAACCAGCCATGCAGAGAGTGAGGAAAAGACGTCACGCCTGTGCGATCGCTCTTGCAACTTCCAATTTATCCTGGTCCTCAGTCAGCCACGTCAAGCCCCGCTGAAGACAGGAAGGTGGCACGATTTTCCTTTCCTAGATGTATTAGTTAGTCTGCTCTGGCTGCCCTAACAAAATCCTATAGACTGCGTGGCTTAAACAATGGACATTTATTTCTCTCAGGCTGGGAAGTCCAGAGGTCAAGGGCTGGCCTGTTTGGTTCCTGATGAGAGCTCTCTCCCTGACTTGCAGATGGTCGCCTTCTTCTGTGGCCTCACATGGTGGAGAGGGAGACCTCTCGTGTCTCTTCCTCTTCTTAGAGGGGTGCCAGGCCTGTCAGATCAGGGTCAGATTGTGGCCTCATTTAACCTTAATTACTTCCCACTGGCCCCATCTCCAAAAACAGTCACATTGCGTGTTAGGACCATAGGAATTTGGTGGGTACACAGTTCAATCCATAGCACTAGATTAGATCCATAGCACAGATCTTAATGCTGTAACTTTATTTATAAGCATTATAAATGCCTCTGGCTCATTATCTTGTATAATGGTATTGCAGATATTGTTAATTATCTATTCAACAGTCATTTTTTTTCACTTTCTTCCATGTTCTCAGGACTCTCTCCCACCTTACGTACTTTCCTAACTTCCGTTGCAGGTAAAACAGGCCTGTGACAAAACTTTGGCTAGTGAGTTATGAGAGAAGTTCTGCTAGGGGACTTCTGAGAAAGATGCTCCTCCCAGTTAAAAAGAGAGGGACATGTCGTTGCATGAGAACATGATGCTTGGTGCTACTGCAGTTATCTTGTAACTATGAGGAAGGAGGTGACAAACTGAGGGTAACAGAAGAACGTGTGGAAGGATCCAGGGTCTTAGTCTTAGGCAAAAATAATAATAATAATAATAGAAATAAAAACTATTTTTTAAACAGCTTGTAGATGAGTATTCTCCTATGCAGCCAAAAGCATCCTAATACACCATGTCACATCTTTCTTGAGCTTTCTAGCAATCCCACCTATTAACTCATACTGTTATGGATAGCACATGTGAGACATATAGTAGAATGAAGAGTATAGTACATATCTGTCTATGAAGGAAACAAGTCATATTTGTGAGTCCAGTTGTAGAGAGAAGACAGAAGTGTACTTGAAAATTAGATAAGGCTGCAAGACAATGAATCGATGACTGAAGGGAGTAGAAAGAAAGGGAGGGAAGACCACCTGTTGGGTGTCTACCGTGTATAAGACACTGGACTGGATACTTCCATGTATGTCACCTTTAGTTTGTTTTAATATTTGATCAAGTGCTAAATGAATGTTTCTGATCTTCATGCATGGACTGAACTGCTGGTTATTTAGTGGTCAAAATTATTCCTCCTTTTCCTCTTTAGTAATTTAATCCAGCTATTAAAAATTTGGACTTTAGCCGCATCAGTGACTTCTGAAGTTAGTCACAACTAGATAGACTTATTCTAGTTGTGGCATCAGTAATTGCCTACCACTGGCACTTCGGCTCATGTTACACTGGCAAAATACCTTCTGTTTGATAGGCTATTTACAAAGCAGACTTTTGCTGCTGATTTTTCTTTTTTTAAAGATTTTATTTTTTTCCTTTTTCTCCCCAAAGCCCCCCGGTACATAGTTGTATATTCTTCATTGTGGGTCCTTCTAGTTGTGGCATGTGGGACGCTGCCTCAGCGTGGTTTGATGAACAGTGCCATGTCCGCGCCCAGGATTCGAACCAACGAAACACTGGGCTGCCTGCAGCGGAGCGTGCAAGCTTAACCACTCAGCCACGGGGCCAGCCCCTTGCTGCTGATTTTTAATCCTAATGATTCCCTATTTGTTTCATTTAAAGTACCCCAAATGAGTTTGGAATCACTCCCAGGTTATCATAGTCATTGTTTTCTTAAAACTTAGAACCTGTGCGGGTGACTTCTCTCTGATTCCTAAAAGTGATTTGCTTTTATTATAAAACACCTACTTTACTTTTCTTTTAGACTCTGTTTCTATTGATTCATTGATGAAACTTACAGTTTGTAAATAAATGTAAACAAATGAAGAGAAGAGTCCTGCTAGATAGCACAATAATAATTATTACAAGTATCTGAGAGCAGTCTCTTTTTATTCTGCTAAATCATACTTGTTTTTATTTGGTGTAGCAGGAGCTGTCGAGTGTCCCTTCACTAATTCTTTTGAGAAATGTTTCCGTGAAATTAATTCACTTCCTTTTTTTTTTCTTTTGGTGAGGCAGATTGGCTCTGAGCTAACATCTGTTGCCAATCTTCCTCTTTTTGCTTGAGGAAGATTGTCGCTGAACTAACATCCGTGCCAGTCTTCCTCCATTTTGTATGTGGGACCTCGCCAGAGCATGGCTTGTTGAGTGCTATGTAGGTCCACGCCTGGGATCTGAACACATGAACCCTGGGCAGGCAAAGGGGAGTGTGTGAATTTAACCACTACACCACCCGGCTGGTCCCTGAAATTAATTCATTTCCTTTTGAATAGAATATTAAAAAAATACTGAGCAGTAAGGAGAGTTGGGCAGAGTTTGTTCAATTTATGACACTTTTTCTTTAGGAATTTGTTTTATCCGAGACTGGGGAAGACAGAGGTTCCAAAGAATAGTAGGAGAGATGCCTCCCTTGCTCTCTCACTTGCATTCTGCCCAGCACGTGGGATCTGAATTAACGTACTTCTGATTCCTTGTTTTCCATACTTCTGTGTTAATTATTTAGCATACATTTAATGGGCTGATCTTTATGTACCAAGATTTTTAAAATGTATCCTCCTGGGGCAGGATTCCTACTCAAACTAAAGAAAAATGCAAGAAGCATTTCCTTCCAATCAGTTTAATGATGTTTCTGTAAGTGCTGTACCATTTTATTTTAATGCAATATTGTATCATATAAGAAAAATATAGATAGTTTAAAATCAGTTGCTTCTTCAGTTACTTTGGTAGTTAATTACAGCTGGTCTTTTTTTAGGGCTTTTGAGTTTCTGTGCAACTTGAATTTCCCTGTGACCTCTTTGTCCATTTCCATTTCAAAGCCTGCTTTTTCCTCCTTCTAGACGGCATGTGGTATGTGAACAAAATATTGGCTATTCATGAGAAAAACAAAACTGAGTGATGTTATGTTTTTATCTAAAATTTAACTTTTATGCTGTGGTGATTTCAGTTCAATTGTTAGAACATAATGGAAAAATAAAAGGAGGTAATTATCTATTTTAGTACAAGTTTTTCAATTGAGAGAGTATAGTAGGAAGGAAATATAAGGGAAATGTCAAAAATATTTATGATCTGTGTTTATTTTACTATTCCTTTAAGTAATATTATACAGAATCTAATTATTCTCTTGTCAGTAATATAGGCTGAAATATAAAGGAAACAAACTTTGGAGTCTTAAAATCAAACATCCACTTATGTATCCTAGTGGACAATTTATGGTTAATTTTAACTATCTTGATTTTCAAAAGGTGTTTTAAAAACTGTCATTATAAAACTAGCTGCTACATTGTATTTCTGCACTTAGTTATATAAATAACCATTTTACACACCACTAGAATTCTCTGATGAGATTTAGATTCTTAATATTCTTTGAATGATCTTTTAAAAAATCATTCTTCTTAGCTTTCTGGAAGCATTAAATCAGTTTTCATTTTATGTTTAAAAATAAGGTCTGTAGTCATAAATTTATACCATATAATAATTCAATAAAGTATTAAAGAGTAGAAAATTTGTAGCATCTAAAGATCAAAGTTTGGTTCAATCATCTTTAGATCCTAGTGTTTTTCAGGAACAGCACAAATATAATACTTGGAAACAGTTGCGATGACTCTCTGGGTTAATATTTATTGAAAGACACTTTGGTTTGGTTGTAAATTTTAGTAATGTAAGGCTTACAGAGGGGTGAAGTCAATTTAGTCCCCAAAATACCAGGGTGAATTTCTATTTGTTTTTGTTTGTTTGCTGTTTCTTTTCATTTTCTTTCATGGTTCTCTCTCTTCTCATTTGTTTTTTCCCCTTGTTTTAGGGAGAGGGCACTTGTAAGCAGAACAATAAACACATAACCAGGTAGCTATTCATTTACTGAGTATGTATATTATATTAGGTTTTGTGGCATGCTGCATGAGAATCAGAAGTAGAAGTTCTCATTTTTTTTATGTTGGTAGAAAATAAAGTTGAGGCCATTTTATGTATTGGGTAAAGGTTTAAACCAGATGTCACTTGGCCTGTGTTCAATCCTAGGTCCATTGCTCAACACCTCCTTGCGCAGAGTCACTATTTTGTGGGATCTTTTGCACCTCAGTCTCTGCAATATGGGATGATAGCTAGTCTACTCAATGTTTGTGTCTTGTATGAGCTTGAAGGAGGCAGTGAAAGCTGCAAAGTAGCCTATTTAAAGCTCTTATCTACAAATGAAAGACACCAACTAAGCTAGCAAAGTCAAAAAGAGACAGAATTGAAAAGATGTGGGATTATCTCACAGCATGTAAGGGAAGTGGAATATCCAAGCCTGAAGAAGACTTGGGACCCAGAGTAGCCTTGAGGACAACTGCAATGTTGACTTTCTCTCTGAAGGTCTGCTATGAAAGACTCATTTACTTATCCATTTGACAAGCAACCTCATCTCTGCCGTCCGCTGTTCTGGCTGCTGGGAACACACAGTGCTGAATAAGTCTCAAGGTTCCTGTTCTCCCAGGAATTCCACTCCAAGGGTTGGTGAGGGAGCAGGGGAGGTGGGCGGAAACCAGATACATAAGTAAATAGGAAACAGATCAGAATGCAATAAGTGCTAAGCAGATAATTAAAATAAAATAATGTGAGAGTTAGAGTCTTGGAAACCACCTCAGATCAGGTGATTCAGGAAGAGCTGTTTGAGAATTGGCCTTCACCTGGAAATCTGAATGACAAAAAGGGTGGGGGCATACAAAGATCAGGGAAATGCATCAGCAACAGAGCAAACAGCTCCCAAAGGGGAGATTGGCGTCCTGGAGGGACAGGGACAAGTATCCTGGTCAGAGGGGACCTTTTGAAAGATGAGATGAGTAGGTTCTAGTTATGTGGAGCTTTTTAATCATACTTTTTTCAGGAATATAAAGTCCACTCAGGATTGGACCTGTGTTGATAAGTTTTGATGGTAGGTGATGGTTAAATGGGGTTTTGTTCTACAATTGTCTCTAATTTTATATGTTTTAAAATGTTATAGTAAAAAAAATGGGAAAGAACTGAAAGTCCTCTGAGGGAGATAAAACATCCCTATTGGCTGCCTTTATTGGTATTTGGTTAAATGCCCAAAAAGAGTGAAGAAAACAGTACTTTTAAAGGAACTTCAAGAAGGAAGCAACACATAGGCTAGCTCTGTGGTCAGACAGAAATGGAGCAGGATCTGGGTATGTAAAGGCAAGAGTGAAAGGGGTTTTAGGTTTTCCATTGACAGGGCATAGATAACGCCCTCGGCTGGTTGGAAAGGCGAATGAGCATACCGTGTGAGGGGACAGCCACACTGGGCTGGCTGAAGTGGAGGGATTGAAATGAAGGAGAATGGATAGGTTCCATTGAATAGGTTGGGCCCTATTATTCAGAAGTTTCCAAATCCAGATTGTGAGGTTTCTTTGCTAATTTGATTCCTAAGTGCTTGTGGACCACTCAGAAGAGTCTAATCGGCACAACAGTGTGATGACAGTTGATGATTTTTAAAAGTCATTCTTTTAAGACTGAGCTCAGCAGATCAAAGGTGGGCCTTAACTCAGCTGTTATTCAGGCCCCATCTGTTCAAACTAGACTCTTTTTTTTTGTTGTTCATTTTTTTTATTGAGTTAATGATAGGTTACAGTCTTGTGAAATTTCAGTTGTACATTAATGTTTGTCATTCGTGTTGTAGGTGCACCACTTCACCCTTTGTGTCCACCCCCCACCCCACCTTTCCCTGGTATCCACTAAAGTGTTCTTAGTCCACATTTTTAAATTCCTCATATGAGTGGAGTCATACACAGATTATCCTTCTCTAGCTGGCTTATTTCACTTAACATAATTCCCTCAAGGTCCATCCATGTTATTGCAAATGGAATGATTTTGTTCTGTTTTGCAGCTGAGTAGTATTCCATTGTATATATGTACCACATCTTCTTTATCCATTCGTCTGTTGATGGGCACTTAGGTTGCTTCCACGTCTTGGCTATTGTAAACAGTGCTGCAATAAACATTGGGGTGCATAGGACTTTTGGGATTGCTGACTTCAAGCTCTTTGGATAAATACCCAGTAGTGGGATGGCTGGATTGTATGGTAGTTCTATTTTTAATTTTTTGAGGAATCTCCATACTGTTTTCCATAGTGGCTGCACCAGTTTGCCTTCCCACCAGCAGTGTATGAGGGTTCCTTTTTCTCCGCAACCTCTCCAACATTTGTTACTATTATGTTCAAACTAGACTCTTGAAGTTGTGATGTTCAACATTTTTGGATGATGACCTGTCGGGGACAAGGCATATTTTTATTACTTAGTTCCCTTTCTGCTAGATATTTATTTATTATGAAAGGTGATCAGGTTTTGGCAGACAGACTCATATTAAAAAAAAAAAAGGTCTATTCAAGGATTTTGCCTTTGTCAACAGAATTGCTAAATTTTGTTCTTTTAAGCTTATTCTTTCTGCTGGGATCACTGGGGAACTTTCCCTTATTATAAAGGATGAAGGATGTCCAGATGATGCTCTTCTCCTCCATCTGCCCATTAAGTCCTTAATCTCCTACACCTGGGTGGCTTCTAATCCTTTATTTGCTTTATGTACCAGTGGTTCCAAGTAAGTTTCCTTATGCCATAAAAGGGCATGCTGTGCCCCAAGATCTCCTGGAAAATAAAGTGGGTTGCTGTTCACAAATGGACCTGCCAGTTTTAATGCAGCCCAGTTAGTAAATGGCATTCACTCTCTACACAATCAAGAGGGCCCTACTCATTGGCAGCAGGGAGCTCCTTGTTCACGTTGAGAGTTCCTTTTGCAGCGTAGCCAGCCCCTGAGAATTGTCAGTGTGCTGCCTTTGTGATCCTTTCTGCTTTTCTCATTGCCGTTTGCTTCTGAGTTTGGAGCCAGTTGAGTTACTTAGTCAGGGCCCTGAGTTATAAGGCACAGAAGTTTTAAGTGAGTTTGTTCTTGGATCTTCCTTGGTCAGGGTTCTTTTGGAAAGAAAGTCAAGCAAAGAATACAAGAGGCAAAGTTATCCCAGGCTTCTTAGTTATCATTGTACTAAGTTAAATTCAAGGCTACCTTGTCAAGAGGTTATGCCCTGAATTGAATTTCAGCCTTGAACCCCACACTAGTTCAGAGAGAGCTCATGTTGCAGAAGCAGTTCTGTCACCTCGGTCACATAGACTTTCCTGACAAATTATCTCTACACCCAGTGAGATCATGTGTAGCTATCAGCTACCTGGGGAATAACTGGGAATCAGAAAGAAAGGCACAATCCACTTCTTCTGTTTTCCAAGTAAAAGCCTACAAAGGTTATCGATAATTAGCTTAGTAAGGGATGGTGGTTGTTAGGTCAAGACAGGGTATAGCTCACTAAGCTTTAAAAAAAAGAAAGAAAAGAAAAGAGCTGTTCATTATGCAGTACCTGTGCATCTCTGATTAACCGTCATATGAAAGGGTGACAGTGGTTTGTGGAAGCAGACTCTGGAACTTTTTCTTTTCTTTTTTCAGTTTCATGGCCACTACAAGAAGGAATTGGGTAGGGAGATTACTGAAACCATAAATTGTGATCATATTGCCTGGAGAGAGTAAATCGGTATCAGTCTGAAAATGGGAAATTTTCTGTGAAAATGATGCTTATTAACTTTAAGAAAGAGAAAAACAATTATGAATATTTTAATTTGGAGGGAATTATTTGGAAAATATGCATTGAGAGACATTTGTACTTTTTCTCACAACCCACGGAAATGCTTTAATTTCTAAGTGTTGTTACAGTTCTTTCCTTCAGCAGTGCAAAGAGGTTAGGCCTATGAGAAGTTACTTACAGCCCCTGCTGTAACAGACTTTGGAGGCAGTAACCCCCGCGAGAGGAGGAGCAGCTGGCACACACCAGTATGGCTCTTGCTTTGCATAGGGTCGGAGCTGTGCTCACACAGGAGGACTGCTGCATCTGGTCTCTGACACTATTGCACTGTTTGGATGGTTTCTGAAGGCTTCTGACTCTCCCTAGACTCTGAATTCCCTCACCTCTCTCCATCTTTATCCTTGCTCCCAAGGGCCCCATCTACACCACCACTCTTGTTCTGTCCCGAGGGGAGCAATACCTTCTTTAGGACAGAATCTTGTCCTTGGAGCAGACGGTGGGAGAAATGAGGAGTGGGAGAGGTGATGCATCTCTGATACCCTTTAAGATAACCCTTTAAAAAGTCTAGTGAGTGCTCAGTTGGATTAGACTTTGCGGTGCATTTTTAAAAAGAAAGGAGAAAGGTTAACTCAAGAGGCGATTCTGCAGCAGAGTTGTAATTTATAGCCTGTTGACTATTTTCTCACTGTTGAGTAAGACATTTGATATAGGGAATAGCAAGCTTATCATTTTTAATGCCCAAGATTAGAATATTATTTATTTAAAAGTGACATATAATCTCTACAGTCATCTCCTTTCTCCTCATCTCTACAGTCATCACCTTTCTCCAGGCCACCGTGATACATACCGTCTGCCCACTGATGCCTGCCTCCCTCTCTGCAAACATGTAAAGTTTCATCCGGCTGAAAAGAGTTTGCACTGGCCTTCCATGCACATCTCTTCCTCATAGCCCAACTTCTGCAGAGGGTCTTTTGTACTTGCTGCCTCTAGTTCCTCTCAGGATGCTCTCTTATGCCTTGTGGCTTGGTTGTTATTCCTTTCATGCATCTGAAAATTAGTATCTCAAGATGATGAGATGTCTCTAACTTTTTCCAAGTCCTTATTTCCCTTGGCTTCTTTGTGACATTTGACATTACTGGACTCTGTTTTCCTTCCTTAGCTCTAAAAGCCTATGTTCTTCTTTTTTAAAATTTCTTTAGATTTTCATCTCCCCTTCTCTAATCTTCCTTTTTTTCTCATTCTTCTAAATATAAGCAGTTCTGAGTATTTAGTCAGTTTTCTTTTATAAGTATTTATTTTTAACAAAATATTTTATAAATATATGACTATGCACAAGATAAAAAACCATAGAACATACACATACCCACAGACCAACTGAAATAATATCACCAGAATCCTCTGAGAATATCTTTCCATTAAAACTTTCTTTTTTCCTTAACTTACTTAAAACAATTATTATAACTTTCATATGTTTTTGACATATTATGTAAATGTTATCATGTTTGGTGCATTTTTTGGCCACTTGATTCCTCCCTCCCCAACTCAACTTACATGTTTTTTTTGTGTGTAGCTGTAATTCTTTTTAATTGCTGTATAGTATGCTATTTTTGAGTATGCTAAAATTAATTATCCAGTCTTCCGACTATGGATATTAGGGTTGTTCCTGGATTTTCTAATTGGTATATCAGAAAACAGTGTTGTATGTGTGTCTTTGTGCACATGTATAAGATCTTCTCTAGTAGTGAAATTGTAGAGTCATGGGGCATATGCATATTTGACTTGATAAGACGACACTAAGTTGTCTGCAAAAATGATTGAACAATTGGCATTCCAACCAGCATATTGCAAGCATTTGCATTGTTACGTATTCTCACTAATGTAATGATATTTGTAGTGTTAGACTTTCAGATTAGTATTCTTAGATTTTTCAGATTTTTTTTATTAAGTCGGTGTAAAATTGTTATCAAACTCTGTATTTCTTTGACTATTTGAATTTCTCTGATTACTGTTGAGGTTGAGTGTGTTTTCAAATGTTTGTCATCCGTGTTTTTACTTTTTTCAAGGGTCCATTTAGCACATAATAGATAATTAGTGCATATTGGTGGGTTGAGTAGTAGAAGGATACTAATTTTATGCAGTTGTATTTGGATTGTCCTAGGTGAATTTTTAATATTTTATTTGATTTGGGGAGTTGGATTTTAAAAATTTCTACATGAAAAATATTACTTAGGAAAATTGACAGATTCTGTATTTTTCTGAGAGATCCAATTTTTCAATCTCCATGGAGAGTCTTTCCTTCCTAAATTACATGTATTTTTAACTATTAGTAAGTGGTTATTTTCTATTTTTCTTTTCTTGATTTCTTTTTTATTTATTTCTGTATCTTTCTCAACTTTCTCAGTACCACTAGAGAAATAATACTTCCGCATTCTAGTGGATTTCTTTTCTTTTCTTTCCCTTTTCTATAAACAGGCCCAGTAATAGTGAAAATGCCTGGACTAGCTATTCAAGGCAGATAGCGGAGAAAAGGAAACTTTGTCTTCTAAGCTACTAATGATGTAGAAGGTGAAGCCAGTCTTCTTTGTTGATTCATGGAAGGTAGGAAAAAAGGAAAAGCAAAAGCAAAATCTGGTTCAAGCCTCTCCATCAGTCAACTTTATTTCAGCTATTAATTGGTCTGCACCGAAACGACAGGGATAAATCAATGAAATGGTGGCTTTGAAAAGGGGGTTCTTAAAAAATCTACTAAAAGGCATATCAACATTTCTTTTCTTCTTCGTCAAACTTACTGTTTAAGTCTCCTCTATAGCAATCAAGAAGGAAATACTTAGAAGACAAGTAGAATAAAGAGCTATTTTTATATTCAGAATCATTTTTATTTAAGAAAAGAAACATAGAAATAGCAAAATAGGTATAGAGCTGTGCTCTCCAATCCATTCCTTAAATTGCCATGGTGAGTTAGAATGACTTCTCATAAATTTTGTTTTATACAACACATGCTTCTTCTCTTTTTCTTGTAGATTATCGGTCCGTTACTGTCCTCTTGGCAGAACTGAGGAACATATACTTAATTGTATGTTAAATGAATTCCCTGGGAATTTAATACTCTTAATTCTCTTGAACAAATAAATCTTGAAATGCTTTTCTTTGTGCAGAGTCGCATTTCTTAATAGAGGTAAAGATGGCTTTTAAACTTAGCAATTGGTAGAGTTATACATGTTTTAAACTGGAATGTTTTAATGATTATTTGATCCAACCTGATTTTGGAGACTCATAGAGGCCACATAATCTGTGCATGTCACACACATAAAGATGTCTGAGTGACTCAAGATTTCCTCGATGTTCAATTTCTTTCAAGATAAGTTATTTTATGCTTTTCACAATCAAGTAACTTTTTTCCCCTTAAGCAAAGAAAAGAGTGTTTTGTGTATTTTTATCATGTGCATACCTGTTCTATACGGTATAATAAATCATGGGTAATTAAGTAAATTAAAAATAATTGGTAACATTTTGCCTCCCTCATGTTAAATGCTGGTACCTTCAGTAGTAACATTAATTAAAGGAAACATTACTTTGAGGGTCATCCTAAAACATTTTTTCTCATAAAGAAGTGTGTTCCTCCCTCTTAGTATCATACTTTGGTTTTGCTTGGCAAGATTATGCAGAAAGAGCTCTTACCTCACCCACAGTTTACTACTGAGGAGCAGAAGGCACCAGCGTTGCTCGTAGTCTTTTCAGGTGAGCCACAGGCAAAATATGGAAGTTTCTTTGTAGTAATTTTAATGCTCTAGAGTTGCATGAGTCATGGGCTATGATCAGATCTTCCATGATGGTGTTTTATTCTGACTACAGTTCAGCTTTTGTTTTCTGAGGGTGAACTCCTCTGTTGTTTCAAAAGCTATCTAGACTTCAAATAATTGTTAAATGAGGGCTGTAATTGAGATAATTGACTCTTGGAGCTGCAGTAAGAATGGAAATCTTCTGTTCTTTAAATTCTATGTAAAAACAGTGCAGGTGTTTCAACTTTCCATTTTAGAAAGAGAAATTTGCTCGAACAATTTATTTTAATGGAATAAAATTAAGCAATGAATCTTCATGCCACAGCTTTAACTTACGTCTTCTTGCTTAAGAAAATCACTTATAGGAGAGATTAGGTTAACCTCTTGAGGCAGTAAAGAGTCATTTCTACTTAGAGAATATCTGATTTATTACAGTGTAATACGAGTGATCATTGAATGGTCCAACTCCTATTAAATCACTTCATTGCAAAAGTAACCCAGGCAGTGGCATGGAAGAGAACTGATGAGAAATATAATCGGATGAATACACTAGTGGATGTGATCTCCAAGTATTTATTCTCTGTTCCACTCTTCACTCGTAGAGACACCTTCACACATATCCCCTCCACGCACCAGGGCATCTTCCTATAGACTGACAGAGTGACTCCTTAAAGGAATTCCAGTAATAGTTATCCCAAGTAGAAAGTCCCAATGAATCTAGAGGTAAAGTCAGTGGACGAAAAAGGGGGGCTAACTTTGGATGATCTAGTTCGTAATGGGGAGCTGATAAGACATCCTGGAATTAGCCTGCTTATTTTGGAAAGTCCTTTAGTAGAGAGATCAGAGAGAGAGAGAGAGAGAGAGGACCTGAAATAGGTCACTGATAGTTCAGACTTGAGTGAAATCCATTGATTTCAGAAATGGCTTGGAGATGGAATGGATAGGAGTTGGAGGTTAATTTGACTTGTGCGGTTAGAGAAAAAAGATAGAAGTGATGTCTAGGTTTCTAATTGTGCAAGGGTAGTGGATTGTTATACTCTTTACTGAGATCTGGGTTATTTGAAAGGAGGCAGATGGTGTGTGTTGTGTGTCTGCTGGGAGTTGTAGGGGTGGAAGATGCTGATTTAGGTGACTGTGGGCTGTCCATGTGGAGCTGATGCATAGTTTGGATAGCCTAAAGGTCAGGAGAAAGATCTTAAGAGAAAAAGATTTGGAAGTCATCAGCGTGAAGATGCTGACAGACATCAGAGGAAGCTAGTGTTGCCCAGGGAGAATAGACAGAGTAAGAAGAGGGGGTCTCATGAATGGCCAGCTCGTATGGTGATCTGTGGAAAAGTCCAGCAAGTCAAGCCAGCAGAGGAGACAGAAGGGAGATACTAAGAATTAAGAGAAAACCATGAACCTGAGTGACAGGAAATGTAAGAGAAGAGAAAGTTTTAAGAAGGGAAAAAATAAGAATATTAAATCCTGCAGAAATCTCGGAGAAGACGGGAAAAAAGGGGGGGTTTATTGACTTTAGCATGGAAGACTTTAGTTTTAACTTCTTCCAAGTCCATGTTTTGAGTAAATAGGGTGACTAGAGCAAAGGAGGGTAGATAGTTCTGGGCAGAGGGTACTCTGTTTTTTTCCCTGGCTTCTTATAAAACAGAGAGATTTTTTTGATTTGTTTCTGTTCGTTTTTAATTTAGTAGCAGAAGCTTTGAATGAATGAAACTACATGCATTATCTGTTTAGTAGATGTTTTTGAATGTGCTACAAAATAACCTACCTGTGGCAAGGAAGACAATGTAAATCATTTTATTATAGCTTAGCTAGATCTAAAACATAAGTCATTGAAATAATATCATTATTCTAAAAGGCAGAATAAAATAATATAATTTTCCAGCAGTAGAAACAAGGCAGTCTAGTTAGTGAAGAATATATCAGCAATGATGACTCTTTCTCTAACTCTAAAGTGGCCTCAGACTATATATATATTAAGACAATATTAAATAAACTGTATTTGTAATAGTTAGATGTGCATTTGCAGAATTGCACTTTCTTCTAAAAGGAAGAAAAAAGGCTTTTTCCTTTTATACTTTAAGTGAATCAATATTATTGTCTAAACGAAGATACTACAAGCCTGAAATCATAATGTATTTTTGTGTTCAACATTTCTCTTAACTTTTTATTTTTTATTTTATGTTTTAAAGCAAATAACAATTAAAACACAAAATTTAGCTACTTTTGAATATGATATGTACTTTTACTCAACATCTTTAAAATATCAAGAGAGTGATGAAAAATATTTTGGTTTCTGTACTTAGCACCAAGCATCAGGGCATTTGAGAAAACTGACA
This sequence comes from Equus quagga, assembly GCF_021613505.1. Lineage (NCBI taxonomy): Eukaryota > Metazoa > Chordata > Mammalia > Perissodactyla > Equidae > Equus > Equus quagga. The sequence continues at coordinate 8,780,251 of NC_060277.1, forward strand.
AAATTTCTAATTTTCAGATCTAAAAAAGACAATGTGAGCAAAAACATTATTATTTTGGGAAAGATAGAATTGCATTAAAAGTGATGCTAAATTTTTTTCCAGTCGTACAATCGGTATATTTTTATGCCTGTGTTAAAAAATTAGTGATATTTACCTTTGAATAAGGCAAACATCAATTCATTTATTCAACAAATATTTTTTAAGAGCCTTCCTCATCCCGGTCACTGTTCTGAGTACTTACAATGTACCAGTGAATGAAAGAAACAAACAAATCACTACTCTGAAGAAGCCTTTGTATTATGGGTGTCACAGGAGACAAAGAGTAAACAACTAATGCTATAAGTAAGACTAAAAGGTGGTAACAGCTGTGGAAAAGAAGATAGAGCAGGGTCGGGGGTTGTTGAGAGTTGAGGGGCAGGGGCAGGTTGTAATTTTAAATTGAATAGTGTAGATTTCACTGAGTTGGCTCTTGGGCAAAGATATATAAAGAAGATGAGGGTGTGAGCCGCATGGGTATCTGCCAGAAGAGCATTTCAGGTAGAAGGAGAGCCAGGACAGAGGCCATATGGTGGAAACATGCCTAGTGTGTCCAGGAGTAGCGGCTCTGGAGGCTCCTGTGGCTGGAGGGCAGTTAGCAGGGGAAGAGGAGAAGGAAGTGAGGCCAAGAAGCGAGTTGGGTCAGGTCACTTCAAAACATGTAGTGCCTGGGAAGGACTTGACTTTTACTCAGAGGGCGTGGAGATTTATTGGAAGCTTTTGAGTAAAGGAGAGACTTGATTTTGGTGAATTTAATTGTTTTTCATGTTCTTTGGCACACACTCTGTAAGGATGTAAATTTAAATTTTTTAAAAAATTTAATGTTTATGACAGTGTGCTATAAATAATTGCTACAGTGTAGCCTACTGGCCATGTTTGGAAGTGCCAAGTGACTTTACAGGGTCCGGAAGTGTAAGTTATGTGGGGCTTGCATTTGCCTCATTTTCAGAATCCTGAAAGTTTAACTTTGGAGAATTAAGATTTACTTAAAATAATAACCCTAATTTGTAGTTGTGGAAACTAAGTTGCCTAAGATCACTCAGCTGGATTTGCTAGAGCTAGGGTGAGGGTTCATGTTTCCTGACTATAAATGAGAATGAGAAGCAAGAACTAAAAACTACTTACTGTGATCAGGTTTGTACGCAGTGCTTTACTTATTTTATTCTAATCCAGGCCATTTTCCCCACTGAAATGACATTGCTGCATCGTTTACACATCTCTTTGCCCAGGTGTGAGGATGTCATTGCTTTTACTGCTGAGTCTTTCCTGTTAATTACTGCGTAAAAATCAATCCTTTTTTTTCTGCCTCAGGACCAGTGTGCTTCTTGATAGGTACTTATAATCTCTTCCTGCCCTGTGATTTTTCCATATCCTCCAGCAGAGGTTAGCAAATTATGACCACATCTGGCCTATGGCCTGTTTTTGTATATCCTGATTCAGTAAGCGTTTTTGCATTTTTACATGTTTGGGTAAAGAAAGGAAAAAGAAAAGAAGAATATTTCATGACATGAAAATTCAGTGTCCATAAATAAAACTTTGTTGGCACATGGCCAGCTCATTCTTTTCTCTATTGTCTCTGGTGCTCTTGTGCTACAAGGGCAGACTTGAGTAGCTGTGACAGACAGCATGTGGCAGATAAACTCTTAAATATTTTCTATCAGGTGCTTTGTTGACCTCCGTCCTGGAGCAGTGCTTCTCAAACTTTGCTGTGCATGGAATTGCCAGCAGGGCTTGTGAAAACCCATGTTCCTAGGCATCACTCCTGGTGGTTCTCATTCCATCAGGATAGGGCAGGGCCTGAGATGAGACTCTGCATTCTGCTCCCAGGTAATCCAGATCTTGTCAGGCTGCAGACTGGTCACACTTTAATAGCATTGCCCTAATGAGGGCCTTCTGGAACTTAGCTGTTTTGGAGGAGGGAGGTAGAAGGGGTTGTCTTTTTTCTTTTCTTTTTAGGAAGATTAGCCCTGAGCTAACATCTGGCACCAATCCTCCTCTTTTTGCTGAGGAAGATTGGCCCTGAGCTAACAGCCCTACCATCTTCCTCTGTTTTATATGTGGGACACCTGCCATAGCATGGTTTGATAAGTGGTGTGCAGGTCGGCGTTTGGGATCCGAACAAGTGAACCCCAGGCCACCAAAGCTGAGCTCACGAATTTAACGCTACATCACTGGGCCAGTCCCAAGGGGATTGTCTTTTAATGAACCTTAAAACAGCCTAGTCCAAGCAGCAGACCTAATGCAAGCATATTGAATCTTAGAAGTTTATACAGACTATGTATTGTACTCTCAACATATATCTGAGTGTACTTTCATATAAAAATATCCATTCCTCCTCTTCTACTCTGTCCTTCATACATATAATCTTGTACATTTATAACTTAGATGCTGTTATAGAAACTTCCTGATTGTCTTATGTAAGTGACTCTGCTAGACTGAATGGGGAATCACATTACTGATACTTTACATTTCATTTTTCTGAACTATCTCATACTTCTTGGACTCGTCAAGGTTTCTTTTGTCTTTTTAAACAGTATCTACAACCTGGTACTATAAAGTTTTTATTAAACTATTTTAAATTCGAAGAGTAATAGTTAAAAATATTCATATGTTGACACACATAGTTTATTGCATAGTTTGACTCAAATGCACACTAATCATATGTAACTTATGGAGGAAAATCCAATATTAATAACTAAAGGACTCCCAAATAGTATAATGAAATCACATATGCGATTATGTACCTGTTTATGTAGGACATTATATATTCCTGTTTCATACTGTAATTCTGCACAAATATGTTTTTTAATGACTCTAGCTTTGTTCCCGAAGGTCTATGATTTCTTTTTGAGTTGGTCTGCCCTCTGTCACTTATTCATATTTGCAAAATTATAATAATTTCTGCCCTCGTAAATTATTTAATAAAACTTAATTGAGTTTAGGATAAAGCAGAGGCGAGATATATATTATACAAATATTATGTAAACTCTGCTTAACATGTCTGAAGCCATCATAGTAGATAAGCAAAACTTGGGCTCGTAGCCAATGTGATACTTAGCTAAATCTTAAAATTTTGTTGGTTACTGCAGGTATATTTCAGGTTATTTTCAAATGTACTCTCTGTCTACCAAAATGAGACAGGAAATGCAATAAACTTTATCTTTTGCCCCAAAACTTTAATCTAATAAATTGACTTAAAACTCAGTATGCAAAATGCAGGCAGATATTTATAAAACTCACTAATTACAGGCAGAAACAGGAAGCTAGAGTCTGTGAAACCTGCTGGGACCCCAAAGAAGACCAGCTTGATAATTCAGGTGACAGAAGAGAAATAGACATCAAACAGAGTTTGTACTTCAGGGTGCACTGGAAGGAAAAAGAGGAGAGGGATTTCTTTACACATGATACCAAGAGAGGTGGGGAGAAAATGGTGTCTTGAGGAAAGGCTGTCATTTAATCTGTATTGGACACCCTAGAAAGGTTATTAGAACCAGGGTTAGGAATAACAAAATGCTCTGTTCATGTAGCATGCACAGCAAACATTTATTGATTGAATGTTTTTAGTAATATTTGTTTACATATACTTAAATTTAGTAAAATAAACAAATTATGAAATTAAGGAATGTACTTAGTATACTAATGTATCAAATAGAAAGATTTTGATTATCCTTGTGGAAAATATGTAATATGGTGGAGACTGGGAAACATGTAAAAGTAATGATTAAAAAATAATAATAGGGGCTGGCCTGGTGGCATAGTGGTTAAGTTTGCACGCTCCACTTTGGCAACCCGGGTTCTCAGGTTCGGATTGCGGGCATGGACCTACACCACTCATCAAGCCACGCTGTGCTGGCGACCCACATGTAAAATATAGGAAGATTGGCACAGATGTTAGCTGAGGGACAATTGTCCCCACAAAATAAATGAATAAATAATAATAATAATAATAGTGATCCACACCTGCTAATAGAAAATCTCCATCACTGGGATATCAAGTAGGCTTTCTCAGATTCTGTTGGTTGCATTATTGTCTGCTTGTATCCGTCTCATCACAGTGCATTGGCAGGGAACTGAGTCTACCTTCTGTTTGTGCATCTCCCCTGTGATTTTTGCACATGAGTTACCTGTGCTAGGAAGTCACAAAAAGATTGCTGAAATGAATTGAACTCTACTTTCATCAGTGGGGTATCTCCTTGTTTTTCAAATAGTTTGATGATGATTATTATTTAATTTTAGTAGACCCAACACCTTGTAACTTTTTTGATCTGGTTTATTGCTATGGAAAATTTTACTTTCTCTAAAATGTTCGTAGGCACTTTCCTTCTGTCATGCCATAGACTGGTAAATGATGTTTCGCATTTCTGTTAAGCTTTCAGAAATCTCAGCCAAGTGAAAGAGAGTAAGATCTGTGAAGGTCTGAAATACAGAATCATTATTATTATTATAATAATTATTATTATATTATTATAATAAATATTAACCATTATTATTATAGCAGCTGTCTCTCCTGTGTACTGATATCTTTACTTACATTATCTACTTTGACTTTCACAACAACTGGATGAAGTGAAATATTAAGTCAAATTTATAAAGAAGGAAACTAAAGACTTGGTGAAGTTTACTTAACCAGGGTCACAAAGCTAGTAAATGTAAGTTGTACGTTGAACCCCAAACTCTCTCACTCCAGTGGCTATTCTTTGACCCACAGGATATTTTTTTTTTCCTTTTTTCTCCCCAAAGCCCCCCGGTACATAGTTGTAGAAGGATATTTTTGTTTAACAAAGGTTTTTGGTATTCTTTCTGCCAGATAGGCATTTGTGTTAGGTGTTGGGATAAAAATATGGAGTACCCACTGCTGTTGTCCTAGAGTGGCTTCCTGTCTTGTGGGGGATACAAAGGAATCAAGAAATAATTACATTCAAGTGCTGTAATGGTTGTTTGTGGGTGTAGTGGGGAGCACAGAGGAGGATTATCTATTGCCTGAGATTCGCGAAAGAGGAATTCACAGGGTAGATACACTCTGTCCTGAATGGGGCATTATATTCTGTCTTTGGGTAAAGGGGGAGGTTCATGACAAATAGAGAATATAGCACCTCTAGATCTAGAGGTGTGGAAGAGATGTTTGGGAATTGTATTTCTCTGTGTCTGGAGCCTGGGAAAAGTAAACGTAAAAGACTATTTGACATAGAAGTCAGTGTTTCAGAGAGAAAGATATATTAAGTTCTCATTTATACACGTACTACTTTTTTGTCTTGATAAAATTGCAATTATAATATCAACTGGAGTGTTCTTTAATATGTTTAAAAAATATTTGCTCCTCATCTAAACCAGTAATTTTCAAAGTCTTTTTTACAAAAATGCATTTGACACTGCTCATCAAACCACGCTGAGGCAGCGTCCCACATGCCACAACTAGAAGGACCCACAATGAAGAATATACAACTATGTACCGGGGGGCTTTGGGGAGAAAAAGGAAAAAAATAAAATCTTAAAAAAAAAGAAGATTTATGTTTATGATATATTGCATAATTCCATGAGAAATATATGCATTATAATCATGAAGTCAACAACACTGGATTGTCTAAAACATTTACATATGTTTTCACAATATAATTCACAAGAAAAATAAAACAAATATTAGTGTATGTATTTCTAATGTAGTGTATATTATATCTATCTATTAGATAATATCTAATTATCTATTAGATAATATCTAATTATCTATTAGATAATATCTAATTATCTATCTAATTATATCTAATGTAGTGTGTATATATATATTAACACATTGCTTTGTGTATTCTCAATTACTTTTTGCAAGTCCATTAAGTATATACTAAGATTTCTTATGGACATCTGAGAAAACAATTTATTTAATTCAATTTTTTTTTTAGTATTTTATTGGTAGCTAATGATATGTTTTGCAAAGAATGCCATTAGAACTTTTCCTTTCTATCAGTGCCATATTTTATTTCTCTTTCATGCTATATTGCATGGGCATGAACTTCTAAAACTATAGATTTTTCCCAAGTGGTCAAAGGAGTTAAAAGTTCTGGTGAGAGAACTTCACCCTTTATCTAGACAAGGATGGTAAAAACAGGGCCCGGCCCAGTGGCCAAATGGTTAAAGTTCCATGTGCTCCACTTCGGGGCATAGACCTACTCCACTCACCACCCACACTGTGGAGGTGTCTCATATACAAAAAAAATAGAGGAAGATTGGCAAGTTCTTAGCTCAGGGCTAGTCTTCCTCAAGCAGAAAAAGAGAATGATTGGCAATGGATGTTAGCTTAAGGCAGTCTTCCTCAGGGGGAAAAAAAAAAGAACAGTAAAAACAAATGCCTATTAGAGCCAAGCTGATAGCATAAATGTGTGAACTGGGTCAATTGTAATAAAATAAAAAGTGACAGAACCAGAGAACTAAAGAGTATTCTTTAAAACACCAGGTCTGCAAGCTTGGTTCAGATAAAGGATTGCTGATAGGTAATCGCAGCTGGGAAAGAGTGTAAGACTCCTTAAGAGATCGCTAATTGTAACCAGAGCAGCAGTAGAAATATCAATATGCTGTAAGAGCTACATTAAATGTAGGATATAAGTGAGTATTGTTGGGAAGACAACAGGACCCAATGGAAAAAATCCGAATTCAAATTATATAGCTCACCCCCCTCCTAGTGATGTGGGCTTGAACACATTACTTACTGTATTAGGTTTCTATTGATGCCATAACAAATCACCACAAATTTAGTGGCTTAAAACTACCGAGTTCATGAACTTATCCTTCTGTAGGTCAGAAGTCTGACATGGTCTCACTGAGCTGAAATCTAGGTGTATTCAAGAGTGTGTTTCTTTCCAGAGTTTCTAAGAGGGAATGTTTCCTTGCTTTTTCCAACTTCAAGAGACTATCTGCCCATATTCTTTAGCTTGTGGCCCTTTCCATCTTCAAAACCAGCAATAGCAGGGTGAGCCCTTCCCACATTGCATCCCACTGAGCTGTTCTGTTACATGCCTCTGATTCTCATCTTCCTCTTCCGCTTTAAGGACTCTTCGTGATTACCAGAGTAATCATGGGCCCATGGGCCCACCTGGGTAATCCAGCATACTCTTCCCCATCTCAAGGTCAGCTGATTAGCAACCTTAATTCTCCTTTGCTGTGTAACATAACGTGTTCATGGGTTCCAGGGGTTAGTAGGTAGATGTTTTCTCAGGGCCATTATTCTGCCTACTACGCTTGTCTTTTATTTTCAGTTTCCTTGATTGTAAAATGATACTGTTGTGAAGATTAACAACCAAAAAATTAAAGTATATTTAATGCCTTATCTAATGCCTGTGTGTAGTAGAAATTCAGTAAGTGGTATGTGCTGTCATTTCTTGCTTCCTGCATTGCATTTCCTAATACACTCTCACTTCCTGTCTTACTGTGCTCTCTATTTCTAAACTCAATCTTCAGATATTTTCTCTGGTGTTTCGGATGTGTTGCTTTTATACCAATAAGCATAGAGAAGGGCTTAAATAAGTGAGAAATTTGGGGAGCTTAAAAAATTAAATTGTTTATATGTAGAATCCTTTAAAGTGTTTTCTAATTCTCTATCCTACAGCCTAATGCTCCTTTTCCACTAAACTCTACACCAGTGTTCTCAAGCTTGAGCAGGCATCAAAATCCCTGGAGTGTTTGGTAAACTTAGATTACTGGGCCCCATCCCCAGAGTTGCTGACTCATTAGGAAGAGAGAAGGGCCCCAACCATTTGCATTTCTAACAAAGTCCTAGAGAATATTGAATTCTGTTTGTCTGGGACCGCACTTGGAGAATGACTGTTCTAGAAATAACCATGAAGAAAACGAGGTTAATTTGATTTTCTTCCAATGTGTAGTGAAGTGTATCTCTGTATTTGGCTTGTTTGTTTGTTTTGTGTTTTGGATGCTAGCTCCCCAAATATTGAAAAGATCTAGATGGTAGTGGAAAGTGGTAATTTCTTTGGAAATGCATAAGCATTTTTCTTTATCCTAGAATGCAAATCTGCTCTCTAAAACACTTACCTGAAGTAAAGCTGATTTTAACCATAGAGTAGAACAGAGGGTGCAGTGGAATCAAGGTTACAGGTAAGTGAGGAATTGAGGGGATCAGTGGTCGGGTTTAAGGTAAACAAAGGATTGGAAGTCTCTCTGAGGTGAAAGAGCAGAAGATGAGAGGGGATTTTAAATGATCATCCGTGGGAGGAACTCTGCTTTTTCTCATGAAGGATTAACTGCTGCAGGAGTTGCAGTTCTGAGCACCAGTTTCCAGACACTGGACATCAGGCAACACAGTACTATAATCCCTGATGGAAGAGAAAGAAATGAGGTGATGTGTAAGGTTGTCCAGGTTTCTAGCCTGGAGGTAATATGCAGGCCTGGCACAGGGAAGGGAACCTAAACAGAATCCAGCACTTTCACCAAGTGGGGAAACTGAGATCAGCGTTTGGGAGGCTGAGGTGGTGAGAATTTGTAGGACAGAGAAGTGGAGGGAAAGATACACAAAAAGAGACAGTTCTGGAGATTTGCAGAGGGGTCTTTTCAAACTGACATATACATGGGTGAAACTCTAAGTGGCAGGATAAAGGACTACTGAAAACAGCAGGACAAATAATTCTCAGAATTCACCCAGAGCTGAGACTAATCTGCGTTCCCACCAGCCAGGGCAGAGCACCTTCATTATACTCGGAGAAATGGGTAGTCCTCAGAACAATATCGCCTTATTTAAGGCAGTAAATTGACCATATTGTAAAGGCTGCTCTGGATGCACCGTAACAAAGCTTAAAACTACCTCTTCTGAGGATCATATTGCTTCATACATAATAGTGTGTCAAAAAAAAGCTCAATATTCTTTAAAGGGATACAACAAAATCCAGCACCAAACAACGTGAAATCCACAGTGTTTAGCATCCAACAAAAAATTACCTCGCTTGCAAGGAAGCAGGAAAATATGAACTATAGTAGTGGGAAACAATAATCAATAGAAACATACCCGCAAGGACAGAGATGATGAAATTTGCAAACAAAGATGTTAAACTGCTATTATATGCATATGTGCCATATGCTCAAGAGACAGAGGAAAATATGAGCATGACAAGGAAAGAAATGGAAGACTGCAAGATGAACCAAATGGAACTTTGAGGGATATTCCTGTTGTTATGAAGTCATAGCAATAGAAACTATTGAAAATGAAACATAAAGAGAAAAAATGTGAAAAAAAATGAAGAGAGTCTCAGTGAGCTGTGGGTCGGTATCGAGTAGTCTAATATGTGCAGTTGGGGTCCCACAAGATAAGAGAGAACTGAAAAATATTTGGAATGCGATGACCAAATATTTTCTGCATTTGGTGAAAACTATAAACCCACAGATCCAAGAGCACAATGAGTTTCAAGCCGATTAAATGTAAAGAAAACCACGCCAGAGTACATCATCATAAAGTGTCTGAATACCAGTGATAAAGAGAAAATTTTAAAAGCAGTCAGAGAGAAAAAGGCATAGCCCCCACTCTCTGCTGTGGGAGGGCAAGTGCACAGCAGAAGCTGGGCTGGAGCCCAATTTTCACCCTGGAATGGGTTGAAACAGCTGGCAGCATCTTGAGGTAGGTGACTCTGGGTCCTACACAGAGGGGAATTTAACAATGGCAGGGGTCTTCCGGAGGGCATATGGAATAGGGTTTTTTTTTGTTGGAGGAGAGAGAAGGGAGTCATTGAGATTGAGCAGAACTGTGAAAACTAAGAGGGATCCTCTGGTACCTGGATGACCAGAACTATGATGAATGGCTTCAATGTTCCTAACTTTGCTTTGTGACATTTTGATGTTAAAACTGGTTAAGATTCTCAGACAGTGACCAGTGTGGCTTAGGACATTAATGTGATTTGCTAGAACATTTGCACAGGGATGGCAAAAATCAATTTTTAGCTGTGCTTGTGAAATTTTGGTAGGGAGAAGAAAACTATCTGCCTCTTAGTATTGTGTGTGAACAGAGAGTATTGGTATGGAGACCCAGAAAAAAGGACTACATTTATTCAACTTTATATTCTCATTGCCTAGCACAATGCCTGGCCCATAACTTAGGACTTAATAAGATATTTAATGAACTTTTCCATGCTGTCTCTTAATTGGTGGCAGTTCTTTAATACCAGAAACAAATTAAGATTTTAAAAAAAATCACAACAAACCCTACATACTTACAAGCCAAGCACAGTAATGATAGCCTGAAGGTCTGTTAAATAATTGTATGGTAGAGCCTTATGGAAATATTATTTGCAGTCTACTTGCCTTAGTTTTAAAGACAAGATGATGCTTCTGACCTACTTTGTTTGTATTATGAACAATAATTATAAAAAGTCATGTACTTTATAAAATGTTCTGTAAATGCATCTTTTCTATAAATATGCAGATTTTTTAAAGTAGGTCATTGTGTTTTTGTCCTTCTAAACTCTAGTGAAACTGAGAATAACCTTTAGAAGTTTTGTCGCAAAGTAGTAGTTTGTTGCATTTGACAACATTGTTGAGTGAACATTTTAAGCAGGGACCACATGAGACCTGGAGTTGTAGAAGGCAGTTTCTGTCCTTTCAGAACAGACAGATAAAGGTCAGTATCTAGAGTCAAATCAGAGTAGGAAAAGTGTCATGTGATTAGTGCAAGATATGTGCTCTGACTGAAGGGGCAGGGAGGTTGAGGATGGAGCTGGGCATCTAATCACCATGATGTGGAAAGATTTTAAGAATGTGGAGGCCTTTAATTGTTAGGATTTACTCCTAGGAACAGGGAGTGGCATTTGAAAAGGTGTTTTGGGAGTTGAGAGATAGGCTTTTTCAGTGAATTACAGAAGTTCAATCGAAATAGAATTTAGGATTAGTTTTGGAATGAGAGTGAGAACATAAAAGACTGAAGGGGGCCAGATTGTGAAGAGCTACGAATGCCAGGCTAACAAGTGTGAGCTGTATACAATAACAATAAAGAGAAGCGCTCTGAAGGTTTACCCATAATGAAAATCTTTAGAGCCTTGCTTTAGGGAAATATAACTTTTGGCCATATCTAGGCCACAGGGAACTTCAAGGAGTCAGACCAACTTGTTAGTGGGCTGGGCTGTTGTCATAGTCTAGGTATGATGTGCTAAAGGCCTGAGAAGAGATGTGCGGGAAGCAAAGTCAAGGGTGGGTACCAGAGATATTGCCAGGAGCTGTGGATACTATATGACAAAATGAGGGAATCCTTGGATGAGTGGCTGCGTTTTTGCTGCCTTCAGTTTAATTATTTCTATAGCTGTTTAGTCTATTTTCTTAATAAATGCTATTGATTTTAATCTTAGTGTAAATATGCGTTTTGCTTCTATTTATATGGTTTTTCAGTCCATACTCCTCTGTCTGATAATGATCGTTTAGGAATGATTAATTTATGGAGTAGAACATTGAAAATTATTTAACATAATAGGCAATGTTTATGAATTTACAATAGTAAAGTAGTGATTTGCATATAAAACTACATGCTTTTTAAAATGGTCCCCCTCATCCTCCATAAAAGCAATATTACGCATATGAGAAGAAAAACTATTTTATATGTGCCTTCATAACTGTGAAACACTTCTCATAAATCAAAAATGTACTAATTGTATTTTTAGCTCCCCTAAAACCTTCTACTCCAAGGTTAATATATATTTCTGACTCCTGTTTGTTGGCCGGATTGGGCTCTCTTGCAGAGCTTCTCCTTTTTGGTTCCCTGTCACCTTTGTCATTTTCTAGATTGATTGGGGCACCCCTGGAGGAAATGGTCTGTGAAGGACGTCTGCACACTCAGGACTCTGTGGCCAGGGCAGGTAGGGAGTGAGCCAGGGGGAGGGCAAGTCGAAGACAAGCTGGGTTCTGGCTGCACTTGTCCTCCAGAAGAAATCAGGACACTTTGTGAGGGAAAATCTGGCCTGTTTTAACCCCTTGTGGTGGGCTGGCTTGTTGCAATGCCCATAGGAAGCCCTAGCCTTTGTTACATTTGTGGGACCAATGTCACCATATTTCTTGTATTTAGTCTTTCCTCCAACCCCTTTCAGCAGTTATCTCATTCATTTTGATCCCAACTGCCATTTCTTTTTACTCTCCTAGCTACATTATTGCCTCTTTTCTTTCTAGTATAATAAATACATGGTGTTTGTATGGTATGTTTGGAAAAGAATTCATAATGCTTTCTGGAGGTATCTACTAATTAATCTTTACAGAATCCCTCAGAGATAGAAAGGCCGGATAGGGTATTCAACACACAATTCTCTAGACTATGCTGTCTCTCTATTCTGATAGAAGATTATTATTATGTTAAAATGTTTGTACACGGAGTACATAAATTTGTGGAGATTGATGTAAACCGAATCCCTTGGCAAAAATATGAACAAGCCGGTAGCATAAAATTGCAATTGTAAAGCATGCTTTATCAGCTTCTGGTGTTTAAAGAATTATTCCACACTAAACCTCTGTTTTCGAGATTGTTTCCTTTATCTTGCCTCTTGGGGAGGGATGAGGGGGCAGTGAGCTACTGAGCTGGCATTCCAGCAAATGACAGACTCAGGTTCTGATAGCATTATTAAAAAATTACAGCAGGCTCCTCTGGTGTGTGTGTGACTCATTTGCATGTATGTAATAGCTTGACTGACTTGCAAAATTAATATTTTTATGTTGATATACTGGTAACATGTATTGAAACTGAGGTAGATGTTTTATGCTTTTACAGAGTTTGATGTGGCTTGTCTAGATTGCCTTTTCTCCAAAACAAAAGAAAACACCCTCAAGACTTTTCCCCTTAAGAGAGGAGGCTCCACTATGTTTCTTAATTGAAAGCAATATATAGTTCTAAAGTGTCTTAGTGTTTCCTGCTCTTTATCATATGGGTTCACTGGGAAAACAGCAAATAAGCCAGGGGGTGGAAGGGAGGCTGAAGAGGAGCCCTTTCCTATGGCTTCTTTCCCCTTTTTTCTCAGTGTGTGCATTTGTCTTTCTCTCCTCACTCCCTCGTCTACTTCTTCCTGCTATTGAACAAGGAGGAAAGTACTGTTCTTGAATTCCCATTCGATCTAAACACACAAAGATAGCAGATCAGTTCTGGTGGGGACTTTTGGGTGTATCAGAGAAACTTGAGTTAGAAGAACGTTGAGTTTGTGTGTAAGTATATGGCGCTGCCCTGCACCTCTCTGTCCTCTGTTAGGGTCACAACAGAAGGGGATGTTTGATGGGTTTGCAGACAGTGGGATGATAGTGCAGAGGGATGGAGTTAAAATTCGCAGGCACGTGGGCTCCAGGTTGATGAGGGTTATTCTCTTATCACTGAGGTACAGTCTGTCTCCTTTCTGGGAAGGACTAATGGGAAATGGGATTCCAGCATTACGTGAGTCCCTGATTCTGTACTACTAAGTGCCAGGCATAGGCGAGTTGCTGGAGTTTTGTAAGGGTGATGAAAGTGGGACGATACAAGTGAAATTAAGGCAAAACTAGTTTATCATCGGCTTTGCCTCTGAGAGCCTTCCTCTTGGGCTCCTGAGCTCCCTTTCACATGCTCTTGGAGGGACCATTTTGGGAGGAGGGGTGAGATGGGGTTATATTCCATATTAAATATGCCTAAGATACAGCTTATTTCTGAATAGACAAAAGACTAAAGATTCTCTTCTCTGCCTTTAGACCCTAAAGCCTAGCCCTCGCCTCCTGCCTTTGCCTTGTTAGGAGCAGTCCCATCTGGACTTGCCCTGTTCTCCCTTGCTCTCAGCGGCCTGGGCTGGGGAGGAGGCCTGGAGGATCCCGGCCCGGCTAGGCTGGGTTTCCGTAGGGGGGCTGTTAGTGGGGTCATCGTGACGTCAGAGGCCTTTCTGTGTTCATGGGAGAAATAATTGCTGCTCTGCTGGGAATGTGGCAGGACTTTTGCAAGTAAAGATTTCTTTTACCTCCTCTAATCCTCTTAAAGTGTCATAATATGAAATCAGTCTCACCTAGATTTTTTTCCCTAGAAGTTTAATTTGCTTAAGTAGCAAAATATTTTTTGGAAAAGGATTGTCCTAGTATGATACAGAAAGTACGGACAGTAGATTTTAAAACTGTTCGAAGTCCCAAACATCTAACATAACTACAATTAATATATTAACATTTTCTGGATGTTTCTAAGTGTTTTTCACATAGTTGTAATCATAGTATAAGTACAGTATCATATCCTGTTTAAAAGTTTAAATATTTTAATATAATAAAGTTTTTCTGCCTTAGTTCAACATTTTTTTTATGATCATAGTTTTCAGAATGGAAAACATGCTTGAGAAAATGTTATAGTTGACTTAATTCTGGTGATTCCAATTTTCTCTTAAATTTTACATATATATATATTTTATTTTACTGTATATTATTTTCTTAGATGTTAATTCCCCAAGGATGGCATTTGAACTCAGAAAGGATGGCTCACGAAGTATGTTGTTAAATTGCTTTCTAAAAGTAGGGTGCCACCACCAGGTATTTTTTAAACTTCTGTTTTATTAGCTAATATTATTTTCTTCTTTGATAAAATTTCCTGATGGTATATTTACAAAAAGGAGAAAGATAGTGACAATTTTATGGCCACTAAGGTCATATAGGAACAGTGTTTTCAAATGTTTTTACTGACATTGAGAAGCTGCTATGTACCCATCACTGTGCTGGGTGCCAGGCCGCCAGGGCTGTGTCTGCATTGGCCTACCCCTAACCCTGTGAGCCTGGAGGGACACTGGCCAGAAAAGACTAATGTAAGAGATGGAGATGAGGTTGGTCTTTTTTAAACCTTGAAATTTATCTTAGGTACATAATTTTTCAAATGTTATTGCTATTAATAAAGGAAAGCTTCAAAAGCTTCTCTCTCTCTCTTTTTCTCTGGGTCTCTTCTAGTAAGTCAATAATTAACAAAGCCTTTCCTGCCTGATCTTGGTCTTGTTCAGGTTGCTGGTAACTGTTATTTATACATATACTGGCAGTTAAATGCTGGGAAATGGGTTGGGATGGAATGTGAGAAGGTTAATAGTAAAGGCTTTAGCTTTTATCCATGAATTCTTTCCTCTACCAGCCAACTAAAATTTGGGAAGAAAACAAATAGCAGAAATCATATATGGCTATTCTTGTCAAAATCGAAATAAATAATATTTTAATAGTCGCTTTGGAAAGGCATTTTTGCATTCCTTTTTCTGCTTAACTATTTGAACGTTTCAAAAGAAACTTGGTGAAAGTACTTTCTTCCAATGGTTTCAATTTAAAAAAAAGAGGGGGAAAACCGCCAAATAGCTCTTGAGTCTACCATGGGGGGTATATATTTACTTGGCTTCCAGCTCCATTGATCCCTATCGAAGTGGCTGTGGCTGTAACATGTACCTGATAAGCAGTTCTGTAGTCAGCTAGGGAAAGCCATTCATTGCAGAATGAGTCCATTTACTTTGTGTTTTTAATTAAAGGTGTCTAATGCTAGAGTACCTGTTGCTTTCCCATTTCCTCAAAGATCACAAATCAGTTCTTTTTTTTCCCTCTTAATCTAGAGTCTGATTTATATTAATTTTTTTTTGTTGTTGTTAATTAGAATCAGGCTGTAACACATTCAAAGAACAGAGCTTAGTCCTAAGCAATTTTTTGGCATCTTTAAAAAATCCGCCCTCAGTAGAAATTTGGGAGAATTGTTCCTCCGGGGGATTGGTATGATTCTCAGCTCTAAATTCTGTTTATATTCAACTTCTAATGGCTCACAGCGTGAGGTACTTCTCAGTCTAAATAAGTGCTTAGGCCATATCTCAGGGTGATTAATCACCCAGTGGGAAAGGTAAACACAGCGCTTTGAGGACTGAAGACCAGCACAACCCAGTCTGATTCTGCTCTCACCCCTGGCCTCTCGGCCCAGAGCTCCTTCCTGGATTATTCTTATGACTGATGAGAAGTCTCCACTTTTTTATGTACGAATGTGATGGAGTGTAACAAGAGCACTGACCTGAGAAATCAGGAGGTGTGTGTCTGAACCAAGGATTGTACATTGTTGCTAATACATTTTATCTTGTTAAATGTATCTCATTATCACAGCCTGTTAAGAATTTTTTCATCCTAATTTTCTCAGCCAGGGCATTGGGTATTCTTTTCAGTCTTGTGTGTGTTTGATCAGTGTTAGTTATGTTCTCTTTCAAGTGTTTGATAAGAATAATAAATACACTAAGGCTACAGACCCAGCCCTGTGACCCTGGGCAGGATGGCCCTTCCTGGTTGGTGACAATGCATTTGTCAACTCTTTTTCCAGTATAGAGGTTAGACTAGTCAGAGAGTGATAATACTACGTTATAACCATCTCTCATCTCTGCAATTTGCCCATAAGGGGAGCGTGAGAGATTTTGCCAAATGCTTTATTGAAATATGGACAAGTCAAGAGTGGCATCATTTCCTTTATGTACTATTCTGATACTTCTAGATTTTCTTTGGGAATACTCAGAAAATATTCATTTAAAATATTAATAGAATTTCACTGAGACCTTGGAAACACTGGTTTGTAGGATTTTTTTAACTCAATTTATTCAGTTTTTAAAATAATGGGACTGTATTTGTCCCCATTTTCACATCATGCTCGTTTTTATATTCTCAGTGTGAGCAAATAGCACATTGGATCATTCAGCCATTCATTCAACAAATAGTTTTAAGTACTAGAGAGGCGATCAGGTACTTCTGCAAGTTTTCTCCATAACTTAGGATATACTTTGTTTGGACTAGGAGGCTGGAGTTAATTTAAGATAGCTATTAATGTAAGCCCTAAGCGAATGGCTGAGGTCATTTCATAAATCATGCTGGAATTTTATTCTAACCACACAGAAACTAATGTCTGCCCTTTCCTCAACCTTTACTTCTTTAGTCAGGAGTCTGTTGTGAGCTAGATTACCAGAGCTTAACCGAGACGCCCCACCCCAGTTATTGATCTCATTTCAGAGTCTGTGTCTGCGTTACTATTTAGAGTCGGGGTCAGCAGGAATATTGTTTTGAGAGAGCGGGTCACATATTCATTAGGGTAAAATATGATTGTATTCTTACCTCTCTTCTCTTTAAATTGATTCTCGGTGTTTTGACAGAGCTCTTGCCTGCCTGCTCTCTGACAGCGACAAAAGATAACCATTTTCTTATAGAGAGTTTCATAGTTTTGTTATATCAATCTAAAAGTGGCATAAATTGACAAATGCTCTGCCGCTAATGTTATTTTCTTTGATCAATGTACTGTGGATGACTTTTCTTGAAAGACCCGTCAAGTTACCTTGGTTTATACTTCACAGGTAGTATTCTTAAGCTTAACTCCAAGTTAAACGTTCAATGTGTGTTTTATTAAATTACTTTTTTTAAATCCACTTAAGCAGACTGCTGTTTTCACGTTAGTGCAGCTCTTTTTCAGAATCAGACTGTTGTGCCAGGCTAGGTGGAGTAGATTTTCCAGGAAGCAGGTGATGCATTGTCTTTCACTTAGAGAAGATTTAGAAAAACTTTTCTAAGGAAATCTCTGTTCTTGTGGTGTTGCACTCAACAAAGGAAGGACACCCTTTTGGACACGGTCACGTCTTTTGAAGGCTAGATTCCTTAATCCTCATAAGAGTATATGAAGTCTGTATATGTAATTTCTTCAGATTTAAAGTTTGTTGAAATATGTGCATCTGTATTTAAATGGCGTTGTTGAGTAGAGAAACAATGTTTGGAGAAGATTGCTTGAAAGATATGTGATCCTTGATGTTTCCCTCTTTGTCTAAAATCTTTCCCTAAGTCAAACCAGATCTCTGGAGCCTGGCACAAGGAACACATTCATTTGCCTCCCGATGGAATTGTTTTACTGAATGAAATTACACCGGGAGCTGCATGCTGCATTTCTTGCTAGAAAGCTCAGAGCCAATTTATGGCTATTTAATAGGAGGTATATAAATGTTTATGGTAAACATATTTGAGTGTTGTTTCTGCCTCTAACTCGAGTCTTCATTCTCATGTTTCTCCTTTTTCCCCTCTGATTTTACACTCGTGGAATTTTCTTGTGGTTAATGTATCCTTTTAGCTGACTTAAGTCTTCTCTAGAATGGAGGCAGAATCTGAATAAACAAATACAAAACATCTGTAAGCAGAAAAGAAGAATTCAGAAAGATAAATAAATTTGTTTTCTTTTTGAACTTCTGTGGTTAAAGACAATAGTTTTGTTGTCTTAAATATGATGTCCTGGTAAATGCTATTGGTAGACATAAACAAGGAAATTTGTGTTTAAATTACAGGTATCATAAAATGGAATATATGTTGCCTCGAGCAGAATCTTATCCTCTTCTGTATTCAGTAATTATGTGCATTGGCATTTGTAATTAAGATAGTACTGTCTTATATTAACAAATGATTTTAATCATTTAATATTTTAAAGATTTAATATTATGTGCATATTTTAAAATTTCAAAAGGGTTTACATGTGCCATCACACTGATTAAGCTCTACAAAATAGTCAAGGTTTATATATATTACCTCCATTTTAGAAGCTTGATTGGGTTATGACTTGCCAAAAAAGAAAATAATATATATATCACGTGGCAAAGAAAATAAGACATAATTTTGAAAGAAACTTGTGTTATAATTCATCAACTGTAACAAGTTGTCTTTTAGACTTATCAAATATTACTGCTGAAAGGAACCTCAGAAAACATTTGTCCTGCCTTCTCATTTTATGGGTGAAAGCAGTTGGGGTCCTGAGTTTCCACTTATGTGATATTACGCAATCAGTTATTGACAGTGGGACTTGTAATCGTACCTCTCAGTAACTGGTCCAGTTCTCTTTGTGTTATGCCAGGTCTCCTGTTGTCATAACCCGTTCTAATTCCAGAGCACCCAAGTGAATACTAAATCCCTGTGTAAAGTATACTCGTCGGGACCATGCTTACCCCCTGGACAACTTCAAATAGGGTTGAGCGGTCTAATCCTTATTCCTGATGATTACCATCAGGACCTTCAACTCCTGGGTCAGTATTTGTCTCCTTTCAGCCCCTCATTATTGCAACTGTTCTTAACAATAACTGCACTGTGCTCACTTATCACTTTATTAGCTCTTTTCTGTTTACAGCCAAATAGACCCAGAGGGGGCTACAGACCCTTAAACTCCTTTACTCTTTCCAGGGAACGTTATGGAGTTTGCCTGTTGGTTATGAATAAATAAACAGATTAAAAAGCCACAAGTAAACAAATAAATATAAACAGAGTTAACCATCTCAGGGCTCTGAACACTCGGCTTTACACTGAAAAAAGTAAACCGACATATATAGAGATAATATTGCAGCATGGTGTGCAAACAGGAGCACAGGCTTTGGAATCATTTGAGTTCATTTACTGTTGAGTCAGTCAAGTTAGTCAACATCTGAGAAGCTTAGTGTCTTCCTCTCTAAAGTAGGGATAATAGCTACATTGTAAGTGTGTCATTATGAATGAAATGGAACAGTGTCGTGTGTTGCCCAGTGCTACTGAAGTGCAAGGTAATGTGCTTGGTAAGTGTTCATACTACAGTCCAATATGTTGCAGTCCCACAGACTGACTTATTCTTCACTTTGGAAACAGAAACATAACTTGGCTTAGGGTGTAACTGAATTGATAGTATTGCAGGGTGTTTCAAATGTGAGTCTAGTGAATAATTTTAGTTGTCAGACCTCACTAGCAACAAAAAGGCCATGTTCATTCATATTGCTTTTGTTGGTTAGCTTAAACCAGAAGTTTGCCTTTTGACTTTTTCTGTGATAATCTAGAATGGTGAAGACACACATTCATTTTATCCAAATCAGACTATTTCAGTTTATACTCTTCTGTGAGCTGGCCTACAAATTTAGTAGTGAGACAACCTATTTGTAACTCTTGGGAGGTATTTCTGAATCATTTGTCTGGACCCAGAAGAAAAATCCTCTCATGTCTGTTTCTGTGATGACCAATGGAACAACCTGGGCTTTTTTTTATCCGAATGTGAATGCTAGTGATTACCTCTGTAGATATATCTGCCTGTGGGACTGTGACATAAAATTTTAAATTTATTTTGGTGAGTTGTAAATCCCAGAAAGTGCTTTATTATGATATGGATGGTAAATTTTAAAATGCTCTCAAAAGAATTTTCAAATTATGGTTTTAATAATTTCTAAGTTATCTTTATAGACCCAAGTAATAATTTACTTAGCCAAACACTTGATTATAGTTGTAGTTTTCCGATTTTTACAGAATGCCAGTTTCTTTAAGAGCTGGAAAGTGCGATGTAGTTATTCAGAGACAAAGGAGGATGCACCCTATGTCCTGTGTCCTAGAGATGCAGTTCTTCCAGGAAATTAAAAACGATAACATTTAGTGTTGTAATTTGTCAAAATCTTATTAGAAATGACGGTCATTATTTAGGCTTGCTTTTCTATTGCCCTAACATTTTTTCTTATACTTACATGATAAAGGTAGAATTCAAACATTTTGAAGAGGGGAAATTTACACCTTGCGTAATGAAATCTTCATCTTTTAGTGATGTTAGTCTGGTAGTTTCTGTTGTTTTCACTCTTACAATAATAAATTCAACAAACTATGTTCACTAATAATAAAAAAAAGGAGCCCTGGCTTATCTCTCTGTATATCTATGTCTATATTTGGGAAAGAGAGGTGATATAACTTTATAATAATAATTTTTATTTTTTTGCTGAACAATTATTTGATTTTGATGATGAGAGGAAAGCTTGATAAAATTCACACTATTACAGGGATTTTGAGACATTACAGTAATAAATTGCTACTTCTGTATTGATTAGTATTCTCTGGATCCTTTTTTTAGAATACTTTTTAACTGGGGATTCCATGAGTGGTTTTAGGTTTTTTTGCCTTAAACATTTTTGCTGCAAACATTTTATCACCTACCTAATTGGCTGTAAGGCAATTTTGCCGTAAAAGATAAAATCATGAAAAATAAAAAAGGGACATTAATTAAAAAGGATGTAATGAAACATGAAAAAACGAGTCATAAAATTGAAAAGACTTTGTGGCAGGGGCTGGCCCCGTGGCCCAGTGGTTAAGTTCACGCACTCTGCTTTGGCTGCCCAGGGTTCTGCCAGTTCGGATCTTGGGCACAGACATGGCACCACTGGTCAGGCCACGCCCACATAGCACAATCAGAGGCACTAACAACTAGGATATACAACTATGTACAGGGGGGCTTTGGAGAGAGGAAGAAACAAAAAAAGAAGATTGACAACAGATGTTAGCTCATAGCCAATCTAGAAAAAAAAAAGACTTTGTGGTGAAATACAAAATATTTGAATACATTTAAAATGTGTGTGTGTATCATGGTAATACTGCACAAAGTAATTGATTTTATTTCATTTTTTTCTGGATTGAACCTAACTAAGCACTAGTCTCTGTTCAATGGAAAGTGTGGATTCAACCCTGCACCCTCAAAGATGTGCTCAGCCCTCTTTCTCCTCCAATGTAGTATGTTTGAAAATAAGAAACCAACTCCTGGGGCAAATCATTGTCATCTATCAGCTTGATAAAGCCATCAATAAATGTGCTAACTGGAAGAAATGCTAACTGTTTTAAGACCGCCACCACCACCACCACCATGTCTACTTGGCACTGTGTAGACCAATTACTAAGTTTTGTATCATATAAAAGTGGGAATAACTTCTAGAATTTTGTCAATAGAGAAATGAAACGACAAAAACCAAAGTCAGCCAGTTATTTTACCTTTTACGGTGATTGATTCATCAATGGAGAAATGAAGCAAACAGAAAACCAAACCGTTGACGAGTTATTTTATCTTTTATGGCAAAATTGCCTTACAGCCAGTTAGTTATGCGGTGAAAATATTTGTGGCAAAGATGTCTATGGCGGTAATGCTTGCAGTGAAACTATCAGATATGTCCACGAGTATATTCAAAGGGGGTAACCCTAGACATTCCTGTATGCAAAATAGAAGGACTCTTGGTCCGTGACGCCTAGACATGCTTTGTGTTCAGTCTTGAAGTGATTATAGCAGAAGATTTTACATATTAGACTATAAATCTGAAGGAATTTTAGAGATTCAGGTTCATAATCTGGGATCTATGGGTCACTAGGTTGTCCAATTTTGAGGTTCAAAGGCTTGTGAACCCAACTTTACATACTCCATTAGGATGGTGGATCCATGGCTTCCGTAGAATGGGTTCTGGGACTTCACAAAGATTAAAGTATATTTCTTTTTGGTGAGGAAGATTGGCCCTGAGCTAACATCTGTTGCCAATCTTCCTCTTTTTATTTTCTCTCCCCAAAGCCCCAGTACATAATTATATATCCTAGTTGTTAAGTCATTCTAGTTCTTCTGTGTGGGATGCTGCCAGAGCATGGCTTGATGAGTGATGTGTATGTCAGTGCCCAGGATCTGAACCGGTGACCCCTGGGCTGTCAAAGAGGAGTGTGCGAACTTAACCACTTGGCCGTGGGGCTGGCCCCACAAAGATTAAATACCACTGTTTTTTGTAAGCATTTGGTATTTCCTTTAACTTCATATTAAAAATTCCATTATCTGTTGTTTTTTTTACTTTTAATGTCTAATTCGTATGTGGATAAATACATTATAATCAACATGAGCAAAAGTTCATTGCAGTTGATATTGAAGTTGTTTTAGGAAATTGAATTATTAATATAATGAGTGCCATTAATATGATAATACTTATTTTCCTGATAAACTTCATGTTAAACCTTTCAGATTGATAGTAATCTTAAATGCATTTGTTCCAACTCTTCCAAATAAAGCAAATAAACCAACTTTGCTAAGGACGCACAGCATTGGCCAGAAATTATGCATCAGTCATCTGTGAAGAGAACCAGAGATATTATAATCACAGTTTGCCAAATCTGAGTAATGATGTCTTCAAAGTTGAGAACCCCTGGGTGCTAGTGTTCTGTGACTGCTTTTTAAACTTGGGTCAAGGAGGGGGCTTCTGAGCTTAGGCCAGGGTGCCAATAGAGACTTGTACCTGATCAGACCTTTCTTTTTTTTGAGTAGATAATAGCTGCTTCTCCCAAAAAAAAAAAAAAAAAAAAAACAGATCAAAGCATAGCAGGGGAGATTACTACATTGGTTTTATCAACCGTTTTCCAGCTACAGCTCTTATAAAGCTGATAACAGGGTGGGGGTGGTAAAATCATCTGCTTTCAACCTCCCTGTGGTGCTTTCATCTTGATTTGTTTAAGAACCAGGGAGGACCTTTTCTACAGAGTGGACACCTGGTCAGTCCCTTCTCCAGCCCTGTCAAAGTTTAAAGCACTTAGCTAGTAATCACTGCTCTGACTCTGGGGCAGGAGGGTACCATGTTTCCTTTGCTGGTAACTTGGCAGCTGCTGTGGCTTCTTTGGCACCTGGTCGTCTGCCAGCCATCTCAGTTTGCTTGGATTGGACTACAGAGGCTGTTTTTTTGAGATTTTGTTTCTCCCACTATTATCAGGGCAGAGTCGCAGCTTCTATTTTCTCCCTCCATGGACTACAGCACTCATGCAGCCTGTCTGCTCTTTATTCCTTTAAGGCTGCTTTTGATGTTAAGGACCTGAGTAAAGCAAGTCTTCCTTGCCAAAAGTTGACAATTGAAGCCAGAATCATAGCTCTTTAAGATAAGAAACAAAAAAGACCTTACGACCCAGTCCTGTCCTCCCGTTTTGTAGAGCATATATGCAGCAAAAAAACAAAGTGGGAGTTACAATCTTGGCTCTTGATGCCTGACTGGTTCACTGATTCCTCTGTGACAAGATGCTACACTGGTTACATTGAAACAGAGTGATTCCAAAGATGGTTTTATTTCTCTTTTTTCATGGAGAAATTAGTTAAAATTTTCCTGAGTAGCACTTTGAAGAAACGTACAATATGTAAACATACAATATATAAATAATCTCCAAAAGTGCATTCTAAACATTGACTATTGGATGCTGCATATTAGACATTCTCTAAAGACACATGTATAAATGATGTTTCCAAGATGCCTAGTGTCTGTACTCTATGTGGACGATGCTCAGAATTGAATATGGTGGAATTGCCTCTTTCATCTGGAATGTGTTTACTTTGTGATATATTGGATCTTCTCTTGTAGTTATTGTGTACTTAATATTTATGGTCATTGTATGTGACTTCGTAAGACTGGGGAGTGAAATGTAATAGAATGTTAAATACCTTGACTTTTGAACCAGTAGAACTCAGATAAAGTCCTGTTTCTGTCTGTAATACACTGAAACCTTTTG
Source organism: Equus quagga (assembly GCF_021613505.1). Lineage (NCBI taxonomy): Eukaryota > Metazoa > Chordata > Mammalia > Perissodactyla > Equidae > Equus > Equus quagga. The sequence continues at coordinate 8,804,527 of NC_060277.1, forward strand.
GAATTTAGGCTATGTGTGTCTCTTATCTGAAAAAATATGATGTTGCAGTTTAGGTACTTTCTAAGGTTTCCTCAGTACAAAAATACTAGGAGATGACTTGGAACGTAATTTTACCATTTAAAATGGTTATATTTTTGTATTATTATATATTTGCATTTTTTGTTTTAATAATATATAATTGTCATTGTCATAATTTACTGATGTCAGAAATTCTACCCAAATTATAACATCTTTCCTATGGGAAAACATAATCCCCCTACAGCCATCTGTAAGATGTGGTTTCCAGGAAACCATCACGGCCCAAAAGTAAGGACTACCTGCTATGACTTAAGGATAATCGACTAGCAAGTACGATCAGCAGAAGGGAGAGTTAATTTAATTGGTTTAAAGACTTTCTTGCAGCCACAGAGAATGCTAAATTGATTTTGCTTTATTACATAGAAAAACTGCAGCAGACTCATTATACAGGAGGAGTTGCTTTTGGAGAATATATTACCTTCTACATACTGTACCAATGATTTTAAGAAACTTGAGAACAACTATTCCAAATTTAACATCTGTCAATTCTTATTCCTTGCACTTATTCAGGTAGTAAAAGAAATGCATAAAAATAAAGAAAGATTTTACATAAGTATAGCTGGCTATTTTATGTTTTTAACTGTCAATAAACACAAACTATTTATATTTACTCTTTATACTCCAACTGTGTCCCAATTTCGACATTTCTATCAGTGATGCTTGTTCTCAGAATCTCTATTGCTTGGAAACTTTGTAGTTGGAACTGACTCAGCTTTCATCACAACCCAAACTTCACATTTTTTCATATTAAAATCAGTTAATGAATGACCTTGTCTATGTGTAATGTGTTTCATATGTGGGTAAAGTTCTCTATTCCCACCACCATCTTGATTTCTGTCTGTTTTCCCCTTGATTAGCTGGCCTCTCTGGCATCATATACAAAGTTAGGGCATTCTGCAAACACTTTGGGGAATCAAAATCCTTTGCCTGATTTTCACGCCTCTCTAATCATCCCCTTTTCTGCTTTCCTGTTAATCACACTGTAACCTTCCTTTGAGTCTCTCCAGCTTCGCCTGACACTTAGTCTCTCCTCTGCATTTCCGCAGGTTTATGTAGCTACATCTGTCATAGTCCATATAATGTCACTTTGTAACTACCCTTGTTCTACTTCGTCTCTGGTTCCTGGGCTATTGGGATTGTCTTCGTATTAGCCTTGTAGCCCAGTGCCCTGATGCACTGCCTGACACATTATAGGTAGATGCTTTTTGAGATCATTCTTCTGCTACTGAGGACAGGATCTGTGTATTCTACTTTAACTTCTGTTCTCCATGTTGTCTTGCACCGTGCTGGGCACAAAATAGGTGCTAAAGTTCAGAATTGCCCCTTGAACCCTTATCGCAATTTAAGTACTTATGTATTCTTGATTCATTCTATGTAATGACTTTTGTTTCAGAGATATTTACCTGTTCAGAACATTATTAGTTTTATTATTTAAAATATCACATAATACTTTTTATACATGTAATCGTGGAAATTTAGTTTTTCTTCATATATTTTCAGTAACAGGTTCACAGCATTTACTTGTAGTTGTTGGCTTACAACTAGGCAATTTAATTCTCATTCTAATAATGGAGAAATTAATGAATTTAATGAATGAAGTAGTAACATTTTTGCAGAACAGATAGATTCCGGTTTCCTTTTCTTATAAGATTGATAAGCTCTGGAATTTTAGAGCTAAATTTTGGAGGGCATTTTGTTAAACTGCCTTTATTTTATCAAAGAGAATAAATTCCTGGCTTCTGGGACTTTTCTGTAACTAATTAGCCCTTAGCATGTGAGATATGAGACACTTATTACCACGTTGTTCTCCTGTCTGATTTTAACTTGACAAGGTTATTACTGATTGATGTGGTCTCTCTTCTGTAGGTGACATCAGAGTGATAGCTTATTGCTTATGAATTCACCTGCATTGTGTCTTTTGCTGAGGATTATAGTACGGGAAATGATTGAAGAAGATCACATGATAGATGAACAGTCACAAGTCATCTTCATTAAGAGTTCATATTTACATTTTATTGATGGCAAGCAAATGATAAGACTAATGACTGTTCCCTTCAGGAATGTTAAAAATATAGTTCTATCTTTCCTACCAAGGAAAGAAACTTGAAAAGTATCTCTCAAGGCAATATATTAAATTTTCTGCTTTTGTTCATACACTCATTGATAAACACTTTAATGATCTTATTTTGTCTTCAGAGAATATATAGCCAGCAAATAATAAAATAGTAGGGATAGGTTCAATATACTGAAAATATTTTCCTTTAGATGATGTTTATATTTAAAGATTGCTTAGTCCTACAGATAAAGGACTGATTCAAAGGTAGATGATCAAGTTATTGTAGAGTAATTTACCTAGAGCCATTGTGTTTTAGAGGTTGTAAAACAAATGAATTGTTAAAAATAATTTTACTGTTCACTGGGGCACAGTGATTATTGCAGAATAACGATTTTCTAGGGTAATGCAGTGGGCTAATGTAAGTAAACTGTTTTACTCTTTTTGTCTGTCTTTGAAGATTATTTGTCTTTCTGAATATGGACCCTGATCGCAAAAAAGGCTGAAATCGCAAGTATTTTTAATGGTTCTCTGTCTTCTTTCATATAAACTTTAATTAATGGTTCTCTCACTTTCATTGCATTTTATGTTTCTTCTCAGGTAGAAAATATGACTTTTTGTGCTCAATAATGGATGACCCTTGGAATTTAGTGACAAATGTGGGGTTAAGTCATCATCATCAGTTTAACAAGCACCTCTGGTAATACATTTTCCACTTCTAAAAAATTGTATCATGAAGCAAAATGTGTTTCTCTGGGGAACAGCAATGATGATAAGATAATCACACATCTCCAGGGCATAAGCGTGGGAAAGGTACAGACAAATGTATCTATTCCTTTGACGTAATGATTATTTCACAGTACCTGAGTGCTTGCATTCTAGTCTTCCCTGCCACCACAATCCCGTTTTTCCCCCATTCTATTAGGCTGAAAGAGGAATAATAGGATTTTTCTTGTGTGCTAAAATATGATTCTGGTAGTTTTATGATGGCTCAGTATATGTTTCAGCTGAACTGTACATTTCCTTATAATCACTAGAAAATCGGAATGGCCCATTAGCCCAAGTAGTTGATATAATAGAAGAAATAGATTTTTCTTGAGCTCTTTTGTTCATGCCTTTTCCAATGACTTACCAGATCTCCTTTTTTCAGAAATCTCCAATTTGAACTTATATTCTATTGCTGCTGACAGTTTTGATGTACAGTCTTGTGTTTGTGGTCTGGTACTGTTCTTGGGTTATTTAAGCTAGAAATGCACATTATGCTCGCTATTTCAAGGCTGTACATAGCCACAGTCCCAAGACCACAGAGAGGGGAGTTTTTATGTTGTTCTTGTTAACTGTGGAGTCTTGTGGGTTGTTTGGCCAATTACTTAGTATAAAATTTTCCAGGAAGCTGTTTTGTGAATTATTGGTAGAGGCTAAATGTTGGAGGAAGAGTTAACAGTCTTTAAGATCATAGGCTTTAGGATCAAATCCAGTTATAATAAAATCCTAGCTGAATTGCTTGCTGTCTCTTTTCTTGTACAATGTATTTATTGTGTCTAGGCTTCAAATTTGTTCAAAATTGCCTCAGGCACTGTCTGGCAGCTATTGCTTGGTGAAGAGCAGTTGTTTGTTTTTTCCATCTCATGTTGCCATCTTGTCCATGAGTTTGGTTGGAGTTTGTGTGTTGGATGGGTGGGTGGGTTCAAGGTGATGGTTAATAGCTTTGTATAAGAAACAGGAATAAGGACACTGAGGCATTGTTCTTTTCCTAGGGATAATGTGAGTGACTCAAGAGATTGCTGAGTGAGGTCAGTGTAACTCTTTCTTGTCAACAGACTAGAGGCCTTTGCTGAGACTGTGGTGTGTAGGAAGCCTCACTGATGCCACGACCTTTTAGCAGGACTCTAAGAGGAAATGGATGTGTTGAATGCCAACTCCACGTTAGAACAGTTCACATGTTATCACACGACCCCTTCAGATCAGCCCTGTGTTTCAGAGGATGAGAAGGGATGTGGGAGGCTTATGTAGTGTTCTCAGAGTCAAACAGTAAGCGAGGACCTGGGATCCCAGCCCTGGTGTGTCAACCTGAATGATAAACTTAGTAGGAAATCTAGGCTTTATTTACAAGGTCGACTTTAAAGGTTTCTCTTTTGGTTAGGATGTTTTCATCACTTTAGAAGATAACATCTCATGTGCACTAAATTACCTGATTGCAGCTGTTTTTGGTTTGTATGTTTTACGTAGATACGTGCCCACATGTCTTTATTGTGGATATGAAGAACAAATATAAATAAGGGAGAGTTTGTTTCCCCCCATGGAATACGTGAGTTTTAAATGTTATAGCGGCCAGCAGCTTTTGGTGAAATAATAAATGAGAGAGAAATAAGGGAGAGAAAATAAAATAATTCATATTTTATTGACTCACCTAGTGATTTCAATTCTTGGTAAATTGGTTGAAGAAATGCATTACATTTTTGCCTGCTCAAAGGTGCATTTATGGCAGGTAGATGAATCGGAGACTTTTCTTCTTTTTCCGTTTGCTTTGCACTGACACTGATTTGTTATTTTCTGGGTGTGTGCATTAATATGTGGATACTTTTGTTTCTGCTTGTTCCTGAAAACCAAAAGTAGCATTTAATTAGCTACACTTTTATGAGATTAATAACATAATAGCCAATATCATAGTAAATTATAAAATGTTATGATATTTATTGATAATTTCTACAACAGAGTGAGATATAATTTTCATGTGGATTGCTTAGCAGTTTTTTCCCCCCAGAAATTACTCTCGTCTATATTCCTTCACACCTTACTTCAATTTCATGTTTTCACTTAGTTCCACCTGCAAGCCCTGTTGATTAGGCAAGCTTGGAAATGCCTGGAAACGTGGTTTTTAGGAAGTGCGTAAAAGCTTCTGAGGGGAGAGCTGGTTTAGCACAAGTTTGTTTTATTTCTGGTACCCTGTAAGCCTTGCCTGAATTCTTCCCTTTGGCATCATTGTAAGCTTAGATGTGTAATCACTACGTTCCTCTTCCAGACATGTTGCCTTCCTGGTTGGTGAAATAGACTCATGATTCTAGAATTCTAGACATTGCGGTCCAATGATTTAATTTCATAGGAGAATCATGACCTGGAGAGATTGTTTGACCCAATATCACATAACTGTCAGTGGCATAACGAGGATTAGAACCCAGGCCTGACTCCTAAAGCCAGTGCTCCTTAGCTGATACCAGCTGGGTAGGCCTTTGAGTGTATTCAGGTTTTGGCTTTTAAGTGAGCTTGTCATTTCGTTTCCCTCAGCTTCATTTTTACTATCTATAAGACGTGACTATCAATAACTGTTCTGCCCACCTGGCAACTCTTTTGTGCAGATCAAATAAAGGAACGTGCATTCAGATACTATAGTGTTACTATTCTTAATAATGATGACTTTCATATTTAGAGCACTTTATGGCTCTTCGCATTAGATGTCAATCTATGATGGAGAAATGATGCCCACACAAAAATGGCAAGACTACATGTAGCACCATTTGCATGATAACAGTATTTAAAATAGACTGTTTTTCTTTAATGGAAAAGTTGTCTTTGTTTATTTTCATTTTCTTGTTATCAGTGGATATCTAACACAGTATTCTAAGTAGTAACACCTTAAGCTTGTATGTAACTGGTTTGTTGAGAGGTTTCAACTCAGGGAGGATTTGACCTAATTTCCTACCTTTGGCCGTTATTTTCAATGCACTCTTCCCTGATTCTTAATGACGTGTTGGACAAATGTCATAGTTTTGGGTCATTTTCCGTTATTAAAAGCCAGGTCAGTCCAGCATAAGTGTATCTGCTCTTATTATTTCCCTTCCCTCCCCCTACTGTCACCCAGACTTGCAGCCTGGCCCTTGAAGGAGAGGAGTCAGTGCACAGGCAGCTGTTTCTTTTGTCTTCTTGCCAGGACTGGGTTTGGAAGCAGACCTAAAGGAGGCAGGTTCTTCTTCCTTAACTGGACTTAATGTCATATGGCGGGAAGAAGGCCTGCTTTTACTCTGACTTTTCTTCTTTTATAGCTTTTTAGCTTTGCTGCAAAGCCCCACCGACGGGTGTGGTCCTTCCTCATTGCTGCTATGGGGATGGCTTCCTTGGCATGGCATTCTGCTTCACACCAGCCCCCTCTGTCCTCAAGGACCCCCTTGGAAAGGGGCTGCTGTGTCCCTCCAGGACTTCTCCTACCTTTCCAGCAGGGGTGGCCCCTCACTTAGCCACTGGAAAGACCTTAAGCCCCAGTACCGCCTCCACAAGGTGCTCCATGTCGAGAGACGAACCTCCTCCAGGTCCTTAGGACAGCAGGGAAATGCCCAGTCACCTTCTCGGCACACTCATGGTGTGCAAGAGCTGGCTTGGACTGGATCACAAGAGCCGATTGTTAAATGTTTAGGAATTTTGTGATCTTGCTGTTAACACAGCCATTACTAATTACATTATGTAAGTGAATAATCAAATAAATTATATTAAAAACAAGGTAACAGATACTCAAAGCTTATGACTTCCTAATTGTTTTACTGTGTTTTATCATCTATGCTCTTGATGCTGTTTGTGTCTGTTATCCTTTTATGTTGAGAAATACTATGTAATAGCGTGCTGCCACATCTCTTCGCACTCTGCATTCAGTAACTTCACATTGGTAGCTTGAAATTGGCCATAGTGGGAGGATTTCTATTACTGAAATCAACAAGAGCTGCAAACCAGGATCTGTCATCCTCCCCTCCTCCCAGTCACTTGTTGAACATTTACCAGTAGACCACTGGGTGGGCAACTTTATGGACCCTTCTGGTCCTACTGCTACAGGCCACCATAGCAAATGTCTCTCCATTAACAATCTCCACAATGAGAAAGGAACAGCCTCTTTGTTCTTAGGGGATTTTTGCCAAGTCCTCTCAAGGGATCTCTCATGGAGCATTTGTATGGGAGCCACTTGCCAGCCTCCCCTTCTCGCAGACACTCCCAATCTTGATGAGTGATTCTTTTGGAACCTTCCATTTACTTGGCCCTGGAAAGGTTTCTATGGGGTCAGCACCTGCCTCTCCTCCCTCCCGGACATGGGGGTGCCCATCACTGTCAGTAATGCACTTCTCTCCCTTGTCCTGTGTTCTGCTGAGATTGGGTGTCAAAGGTGGTGGGCTGTGGTGGGCCTGGGTCTGCCACCGCTCACCAAACATTGAAGAAAGGCCCCAGTCTTTCACGAATTCTCTAGAATGTAAAGTGCTTAGAACATTTTTTGCCCTCGGTTTTGGACTGCAGCTGCAATTTCTTGGAAAAATGAAGTACCAGTTAACTTCCTATTTTACATATATACACATATATAAGAGCCCTAGTCTTTTATAGTTTTTACTTATTTCACAAAATAGACTTTTCATGTTAGTGCTTCATATTGACATATAAACTAGTGAAAGTACAAGGTGGGAAGGTGGATATTCCTATTATCTAAGGCTCTAGTCTTAAACTGATTTTCCAAAGCAACTGACAGTTTAGATGGTTTGGGATAAAGTGTCTGTTACCTCTCTCCCTCCTTCTCTGCCCTGCACCCCTCCACAGCCCTGTAATTGGGGATAATTTAGGGTTTATCTTTCTAAAGATAACTTAAGTAAATAAGCACTCTAATTTCTTTCCTTGGGAAGTTAGGATTCTCTTTGTATGTGGAGAGTTTAACACTTTTCAAAAGAGTTCTCTCCTGCAGTTAAAAAAAAAAAGGCCAAAAGTTTAGGATTGTAAAATACTGATATTGATGATCAATATTTGTTTTAATTTAAGACTAAGATTCTCAATTTGATTTCCTTAAGATCAAAGTCCCTTTTCAAGTGAGTATAGTTTATAATGCATTTTATTATATATTGTTATATGAATATATTTGGTTTCAATAATTTAATCTTGAGTTTGTCTCATACTTTTTGAATCTAGGGAGAAAACATACTGGAAACTGGACATTGGTGGATCCACAATATTGTGGTGTAGTATAACTTTCACCATGTAGCTCAGTTTGTCTTCCATAAAGTTGGGATGAAATCCAAACATGGAAAGTTGTATTTGACTATTAGTGAACTGCACAGCATTGCGTGATCCAGAGAAAGCACCCGTGACCGGGTCTGTCGTTTGCACACAGAGGGACCTTCCTCAGACTGAGGAACTCCTGGGATTGGATTCTACAGTTAGTCATGTTACCCTTGCTTCTTGATGCCATTAAATAATTAGTTCATCATGTGAGGGCTCAACTCAAAGCTTTCCTTAAGAGTAGAACCTACATCCTTGATTCTTATGGAATATATATTACTCTTCTATGAAAATTTACTAGGACACTCCAATTGCTTCTTTTGACTTTTGATTTTACTATCATTAATACACCTCCTAAATGCTGTTCTCCAAAGTTGTTGAAATTCATATTTCAGAGCTCCACTGTCCGGTGAGGTAGCAAGTAGTGAGATGTGATTATTTAAATTTAATTAAAATTAAGTAAAATTAAAAATTTATTTCCTCAGTTACACTTGACACATTACGAGTGTTCAGTGCCCACATGTTGCTGGGCCTAGGACGGATAGAGAACATTCCATTGTGGGACACAGTTCTGTTGGACAGCTTTGTTCTAGACTCAGAAGGTCCCATGTAGTCCCTGTCCTTTAGTAACTGTAGACATGTGGCTACATTGTATTGTATTTTAAACATTTTACTAACTCAGAGTTAAGGACATAATGTATCTTATAAAGAAAGTATAATAAAAATAAGCCTGTTACCAGTGTACAGTATACTGTTTCACCTTTGTTATGGACTAAAATGTCTTAAGGGTTAGCTTGGGAAATTAACTGTTATTTGTAATATTATTCTTTTCCCTCTAGAAACATTATCCTCAAACTTCAAATCCGTATAACCTATTGCAAAATCTTTATGAATATTGATTTCTGCTTTTGCATCTTTAATCATATGAGCCAAAGGAAGTAAAACAATGAATCACCTAGTCTGTTGAAACAGAAATGGAAGTTTTTGGGGAATTTTTATTTTAAGAATTAGGCTTGATATATAGAAAAAAAGTAATGACAAGATGGGATTTAAATTTGTTCAGGTAGAATAGAAAATGAAGTTCATATCTGGACAGAGTGACAGATGTACTGGGGTAAAAAGAAATTACTGCTAAGCAAGCTCAGGATAAAAACTGATTAGAGACCTCAGCCTATGGCTAAAATGAGAGATGGGAAAGCTAAGAGAATTCAAATCAGTTTTGTAATTTAGGTTAATTTTGTTTCAGATTTTAGAGAGGAACTATACCATTAAATGTTAAACTATTAAAGCAATATTTCTTGGGTTCTTCGAGAGTAACTCATTATGACTTCATATTTTTTGTGGTTTCTTCTAATGTATTTGAAACTTCAGTGACAGCATGTTTTCATCCTGGAGTTGAACTGAGAAAGAGGTTTGTTGTAAAATAATTTTCACCTCACTTCCAAAATAAATTATAATTATTACTTTGCTTGATTTAACATTATGTAGTGGTCTAATACAGAAGTTTTAAGAGATTTCTCAGAATTTTTTTGCTGGGGGGGTGGGTGAGGAAGATTGGCCCTGAGCTAACATCTGTTGCCAATTTTCCCCTTTTTGCTTGAGGAAGATTACCCCTAAGCTAACATCTGTACCAGTCTTCCTTTATTTTGTTTGTAAGATGCTGCCATTGCATGGCTTGATGAGTGGTGTGTAGGTCCACACCCAGGATCGGAACTGGCGAACCCTGGGCCGCCGAAGCAGAGCGAGTGAACGTAACCACCACATCACTGGCCCGGCCCCCATCAGCTATATTTTTTTTTACAGAGGAAAATAGGTACAAACAGGATAGACATAGGTAAACTAGTGTTATTGTAAAAATGAGTAAAACTATAGTTTAAGTAAAAAGGAAATGATTTTATTTCCTGTAACATTCCTTCCTGTGCATCTTCTCAAAATAGCATATTTAAATAATTCTCAGTGGTCCTAACTGACTTCTGAATAGAATATATTCTGGCTATTTTTCTTTCTGCCAAGATTTGTTATGAGCTTATCACCAGTAAAGTTTAGGTCTGTTTACAAATCAGAAAACCCTTTGATCTTTGAGAGTGGGAACTTTGAATTAGATTAGTTCAGTAAATTGTTGTTGGTTTTTTGGTGACATGTTAGTATAGAGAAAATTAACGATGAATTTTCACCACTCTCCTGTCTATGAAAACTGGATTTAACAGACAGTGAAAGGAGTAAAAAGTCTGCATTTTATTACACCAGCCTCACTCACTGTTTTATAAATCTTGCAACGAAGACAATATTTATGACTTTATTTTCTGTCTCATATTAAATTTAAGTAAAACTGCTTTAAGATTATTTACCTTAAACACTGTTGCCTTGTTAGTAACATTTTGGATTTAAGAGAAAAATGAGCAACATGCACACACACATACACATGTTTTCCTGGAAATGTAGTAACACATACTTGTTCACTCCGTAACTATATGTATATGAATGTAGAGATGGAATCTTCTCACATCGTTGTACGTAGTCAGCGTGCAATAAATATTTCTTGACTGGCCAACTAATACCCAAGCATGTTTAGGTGTAACTTTGGATGTTTAGGTCCTTCTGATGGGATTCCAGTCCTTCAGTCTGGCTGTTGGTACCACAATGGCCTTTTTTTAAGATGCAGATCCACAACATCATCTCATTTGTAAAACCCTTCAGAGAAGTTACAGCACCTTCGAGGATAAAGAGCAGACTCCTGCTTCTGGCATAAAAGTCTCTGCAAGATAAGGGTGCAGCCTCCTATCTCCCAGGCCTTATCTTTGTTCTTTTCTTCTAACTATCCCTAAAAGTTCTATAAATTCCCCCTGCCAATAGGTCAAGAAATTTCCTATTGTCCTACTTTTGCAAATGGACCTCATTTGATCTGTAATACGTCTGTTTCTCTTTGTTTGCCTTATGTTTTAAAACTCTTCTCTGGAATCATTTCCTTTTGAGTCATTTTCTGTTTTCCCGGAGAGAAAATAATTTGCCAACCCTTTCCCTTGTTGTCTGTTACACTCTCCATAAGTCACAGATCTTTGCCTCCTGGTAAGTGTGGCCCTGCCTTTGATGCATCTCGGTATCCCTAGTGGCTGGGATGTTTAGAGTGTGCTCACTAAGTGCCTGGGGGATGGAGGAGTATTCCTTTGACCACAGAATCACCCAGAGATCACTTTCTCTGAAGTCTTTTGTTCAGAGGAGTAGTTTTCTCCCTCCTCTGAATTCTCTCCTATCTTTCTAACTCGGCTTTATCACAAATAACTATGCTATAGTTGTTTCCTAACACATCCATTTCTTTTGCCGCATTGTGACTCTTTTGACGACAGGGCTTAACAGTTAGATCTTTCTCTCTTTCTAATGTCTATCAAATATTGAGCCCTCCATATATTTTTTGATGAATAAGTGAGTGGCCAATTATTTAAACTTCTAAAAATTAGTGTTTTATATAGGCGTATCTGTATCTATAGATTTATTTTAGCTGGGTATCTGAAAAAGAAAACCCATGAATCCAATCATGAATTGATTTTCCACACCAAGAAAAAGATAGGAAGCAAGTAGACTGGTTCTTAGAACCTAGTCTTCCATTACTAACTGCAGGACTAAGACAATGACTTCTGGCTCAGTTTACCTCTTAACTATCCTATTGTGGATCAGCTTAGATGAGTGCTTCTCAGACTTTGGCCTGCATCCGAATCCCCTGGAAGGCTGTGGATCAGAGTTTCTGTGGGTGGGGCCCAAGTATTTGCATTTCTCACAAGTCCCTCGATGTTGCTGATGCTGCTGGTGGCGGGACCAACATGCTGGGAACCATCCGCCTGGTCTCTCCAAGGTATTTTGCAGCCTTCAACATCTATGTGATTTGTTGATACTTTAATGCCAATAAGTGGAAGCACTGCAAACTTTAACTAGGTTAAATGTCTCCTGAAGTCTCTGGAAAGGGCCTTTGCTTTTCATGAACTACTTCTAAATTCACCTGAGTGACTCTTTCACGTCACCTGAGTCACTTTATGTTGAATTTTCTCTTCTTCATTAAAGAAGTGTCATTACACTTGGTCATTACAGTGTATGTCACATTCCCTCATCTGTAACTAAATCCTGCCAATAAAACTAAGACTCTCCCTCCTTGGCCATTCCCTGTTCACGATGAAGATAGCATTTGTCTCTCCCCATTCGTCCTTAAGGCCCAATTTTGTTCCATTCCTTTTGTCTTCTATGGGTAACAAAAATGGTTCATGAATCAGTCACATTTTTTATATAGTTTCAGGCTTTTGTCCTGTACAAAGAGTTGTAAGGATTTCTTTCTCATCACTATGGTAATTTCAGAATTTTTCTGCCTCAAATAACCCATTTTATTGATTGCCAGGGACCCAGAGAGGTTATAGGTATTCTTCAAAAATAATGTTGACTTTATGATAAGGAAAAGGATGTCATTTTACTTCCTTTTGACTGAGATTTCAGACTTCAGTCCTAGCTAACTTCAGATCTCTGAATATTCTAGATAATTTTTTGTTTCAAACTTTTTCGCAAGAAATATTCTTAAATTTACTGTGCCCTTTGCTGATTTATGACACGTGATCATTTTATTAAACATATTAACAAATATTTGAGTTGATATTCTGCAAAGAATTAAGTGAAATGTATACTTTTAGTTAATTGACCTTAAATCCATTTTTTTTCTTTTTTAGGAAAAACAGTCAAGGCAGATATAGCTGTGCATATTTATTTGTAGGTACTCATTTTTTAGCAGTGCTAAGATATCTTCTAAAGTTCCCCATTATTTGCTTCTGTGGAAGCTGACTGTGAAATGTATTGTCCAGTACTTCACCTAGTCAAAGTGTTTGAGTTTTCACTAGGCTTTTTACTAGCTAAAAGCATTGACATCTTAAATTATATAATAATGGCTAGTTATATAGGTGGTATTTAATCCTTATAGTCAAAGATATCTTTGTACTTGCCCATTTATTTGTAAAATAAGATAGGAAAAAAAATTCATGGAGTTTTTTCCCCTAAATTCAACTGAGAATATGTGAACTGGTTACTCTAATTAACTTTGTGTAAAATTCTCTCCCAACCCTAACCCTAACCTATTTGTTCAAGAGGGAAAGCTATTACTTAATTCTTGAACCAATGTGGTGAAAGTAAAGAATTCTCTTTTTACACGTGGTCTCAACCAAACAATTACATATTTATATGTTTGCATTTGTGATAATGAGAGCTCACAAGTTTAGCACCCAGTTGAACCTGGCCTCTGCGTAGACTGATCTGGTTATACTACCTGTTGGGAAGAAATTAATCACTGAGCTCACTTAAAGCTTGCTTTTCTCTATAACATAAATGCATGCTATCAACAGATTTCATAAGTTAATAGCTACTTTGTGTGATGGTACATATAGGTTGCATATTAATTTTAATTTTTTTAATTGAGCTCCATGATTATAAAGTAAAGCTCTTGAGAGTCCCTTCAGTTTGGCGAGGAACAGACTTAGTGTGTTGGTTTGAAAGTATTTTTTTCAGATACAGTTGTGCAAGTGATCTACTTCTGCTGTGGGGAAGATTGGACTGTTGGTGCTAAAATTTAAAAGGTTCTGCCTGTGGATGTAGGAAGACAAATGGCACATCTCTAGAAGCGAGGAAAAATAGTGCTGTAATTCAGTGTCATGTTGATAGAAATAGCAACCTTAACCAGTCATCTTTTATTTTTGGCTCAGACAACTGACTATAAAATATAACCCAGATGGTGGAGCTATGATAGTAAAGATACAGAAATGACATTTTGCTGATGAATTTTCTGCTACCCTTTGCTTCTCCACTTTCTGTTTTACATCAAACCTTTTATGGTGTAAGTTGCTTGCCTGCGTGTCTATGGACAGACCCACAGAATGAAAAATGTGTTTCATGGCATTTTTAGATCTTGGATTATTTCAGTTAACTTTTGTTTCATTTCCCTCTTCTAATTGTCTTTTTGATTTTTCTCTCTTTTGCTGAATTTATACTCTAACATAAATTAGGCTGTGCCATGAGTAGTTGGTCCTATTTCAATTTATTTCTGAATATGTTATAGGCATTTAGAGTGTAGCATTATGCTCTGTCTGTCTGTCTGCCTCTCTCGGAATTGGGGATACCTTTAAAGAGAGCAGAGAGTTAGGCACATTATGCTGTGGTCTCTGGCCTCAGCCATCTTCATCATACTGGGCTTTGAATTGAAATGATTAAGGAGTCAGTGTAAGGGTAGGTTAGTGATGTGGGTGTGGGGTGCTGGAAACGTTTTACATTAGAGATTAGGAATGGGGAAGGTAGTCTGAATGTGTGGTGCTGAGTTTGTTGCGGTACTGAAGAGCTGAGAGGTGTTTTCTCATGGTCTCCAGCATCAGTGCCACCTGGAGCTGCCTCCTTATTTCTCACCGGCTGGGATCTTAAGATACTACCTATGATGAATAAGTCCCTGGAGAAGGACAGGAAAGGGAGAAAGGGGTTAACATTTATGGAGAACCTCCTAAATTGTGTATAGTCTCTTTTAATCCTCACAATGACCCCATGAGGTCAGCACAGGGATTTAAGTTGAGATCTATGACTCAGAGTCCAGGCCGTGCTTGATGCCAGTGGCCACTTGTCTGTGCTGTGTGTGCATGCAGTGCATGTGTGCGTGTATCTCCATTATCATAAAGGCTAATGTCAAACCCTTTGTTGGGAAAGGAAGATATACCTTTTTTCCCCCAAAGGCATCTTAATGGTGTAGAGAATGTGCAGAGAGCTCGAAAACTCTTGGGTTTATTTTGTGAGTGTTATTTATTTTTGGTTCAACTTTTAAGTGTATTTGTTTTCAGAAATGAAAGGTTTGTCTGGGTCTCTCTTAGCCACATTATGGATCATGTGTTTTTAATGCATGTTAACCTACGTCAATATCTATTTAAAGTAAAAAGACCGTTGACAATTTTTTGCAAGTACAAGATTTCAGGAATGAAAATTAATTTAAATAACTAATGGACTATAATTATGAACTTATACATTCTAGCATAAGCTCTAAAAGTGATTATTGCTAGTTCCTTTATTTAGATCTAGATACTCTTGGTGATTACATTAGAGATAGCCAACTCCCTGGGCTAATTTCAAGTGTAGGAGTGGACTGTGCTTGCATCTGCATTCCACTGTGGAGCCTTCTGAAAAGCATCTTCTTTGGGCTTTTATTTTGTACAGTCTGCTTTTGTGTGAAATCTCTTAGGTTTTATTTTCTCCTTTTGATCTGCGGTCCTGCATTTTTAGTGTTTCGTGGACACTGGCGTGTGCTTTGAGACATGTTCTGTTGTTGATCAGGCACACACAATGTCACCCTGAAAAAGGTTTCAGTTGAATGGAAGCTCTTGTTGTTCATACAAGTGCGGTCTTGGTATACCCAGTATATTGCAGACCTGGTATATTGTCATCCTAGTATACACCGAGTATAGTGTATACCTAGTGTACCTAGTATATACCTAGTATATTGTCATCCACGTTTGGTAATGTGGCAATCTCTCTCCTCCCTTAGGCAATTGATAATACCAAACCTCAGGATATTTTTGTAACGTCGACATTTTATTTAAGAATTCTTGGCTACACTATACATAGAATTTGCATTCTAAAATCAACTTAAGTCACCATTATGTTATTGTAATTGTTTGGATAGATAGGACTGTACATGTGTGTGTGTTTGTATGAAAGAGAAGAGAATATTTAAACTCATACAGCAGCTTCTATTGAGTGGCAGATCCTATAACTATACGAAAAGTCTGTATATATTCAGGTAACAGAGAGTAGATTTTAGAATCTCTGGAACCTTAATTATTCTCTGCAGAGTGTAAAGTCCTAATGTAAAGTCTTGACAGGACTAATCCTTCTAAGAAACTGGCCATATTTAATCTCAGGACATCTTAAGGAAAGTAATAACTGATTTTGAATTCTTATGCACCTGTAAGTCATGGAGGTGCTAAGGATAGCTAAAATCTGAAATATGAAAGGGTTTTAGATGAAAAATCTATTTGGGCTTGATTATATGTCTTAACTGCCTTCCCAATTTAGTTAGCATATAATTAGAATCCCCTAATTACTCTCTCAAGCAGCTTTAAAGCTGAAGAATGTACCAGTATTTCCATGGCTTATATATTTTATCTGTGTACCTTTTTCAGTGGCAGGTGTTTATCTCCTTCAGGAACTACACAAACAGGTAGGCAACCGATAGGCAAGGGCTGTGGAGTTCATTAGTTTTCAAAGCCCCACGGCCTTTACTGAAGGCATTTTCATGCATTGCACTCTTAGAGATCAACTGTTCCAGGAGTCAGTTGGCAAGCCAGCCTGGCTTGCAGAGGTCTGACGGGGAGAAGCTTCTTTTCTCTAACGCATTCAGTGAGTCTTCGTTGAGAAAGCAGAATTCCCGATTGACAGCGCCTGTGAGAGGAGCTACAGTGAGTGACAGCAACTGGCAGTTGTGCGTTGGACTTTTGCTATCGCCTGCCAGTTATGTGTATGTTAATCTTTAAGTATGAACAGAAATAGAATATTCACATTTGAAAAGAAGCTAGATTCTAGATTTTGAAACTTCCACGTAGATATTCGACTTACTCGGTATAAGATCTTCTGAGGCCTATAAGTAGTAATTTATTCCTTACAGCACTATTTAACTATTCAAGGGAAGTAATTATGTTTTCATGATTTCTAAATTAGCTTGGGAAAGTTATCTGGGACTTTCTCAAGGAGGAGTCATTTTATTATGTCAACAAATTTTATAAGTTAGGTAAAAGTGAACTAAATACCTTATCCCATATTTCCCCTTGAGGCAAAACTATGAACTAAACTCCACTTATATTATTAACTTGTTTTCTGTGACATACTGGAACTCTTTCCAGCCCCAGCTTTCAACAGAATTCCTGTGGTTCAGTGATGCTGTGGGAAGTAAGACATCACCGCCCTCAATGAGCTTATGTTTTAGTAGGGGAGTGGAACCTTGAAAACTTATTTATACAATTAATCAGGTAGTTTTAATCATACTCTGTTTGTGGCTCTAGCTTGAGGATGCTTCTTCCCTAACAAGAGCAGATAATAATTCCCATGTAACTTAGGATCAGTTCAATGGATAGGAAATACTCTTGCTCCTTTGAGGTTCTTTTCTTTCAACCATGCCATCATCCTCATTGTTGGCTTCCACTGGACCCCAAGTCATTTTCTTCTGTTCATTGTAAACTTTAGTGCTAGTGTCAGAGTTGCTCTGTCCACTCCCAAGGCCCACCATCATCCTGATGACTTCAGTGTCTTTGTACTGAAGAGAGTCCCTTGATAGTTGCTTCCCCTTCTTATCTCCAAATGCCACTGTCCTTCTTTTGCCTCATCTCCCAAAATCACCTACTTTATTTTAACCCACTGCTCTGGTTAAACAGATCTTGTAATATCTCACAAGTGTTCTGACTTTACCTGTAAACATCTCACTATCTGACTATATCATAAACTCATCTCCTTCTCCCTTATTCATTTTACTGGGATCATCCATCAACCTCATAGGGAGCACTAGTTCATCAAACCATCTGTCTTTTGCCAATTCATCAACTTGCTTATCATATCAAAATTTGATTTCATCATCATCTTTATTGTTACATTTGCCATTCCCATAAACTCTTTGCTTACTTTTTTTTTCTGTCTCCTTTTTATGGACTTTAAATCAAACTCTTTAAAAAAAATCATACTTCATGGTAGATTGGGATCCCTAGAAATTCATAGTCACCAACTTCAAATGCACACACAATACTGTGAAATCCTGCTACATTTTTCTGTTCAATTCCCTTTCTCATTCTCCTCTCCATTTGATTCTCTCCAAACTCCAACCACCCCTCCTTTTCACTAGCCTATCTCTTATAGCTGAGAAAATTGAGGCCATATACTAGAAACTCCCTTATCTACCAATCCTACAAATTTGCTCATATCCTCACTCATCCTTTCCTTCTTTCTTCAAGTTATAAAAATAATAGAGTTGGGGCTGGCCTAGTTAAGTGGTTAAGTTTGCACAGTCTGCTTTGGTGGCCTAGGGTTCGTGGGTTCGGATCCTGTGCGCAGACCTGTGCACCGTGAGTTCCCATTTCCCTGTTATATCTCCACATACTTTTTTCCCCCCATCCTCTCTGTCATTTTGCAGGCTTATGTTTCTTTATCCTACCAGGGTAGAAAGTATGGCAAAAAGAGAAGGCCTAAGATGGATCCTTGAGAATCCAATGTTTAGAGTTTACTTGAGAGAGAGAAGTCAATTGTATTTAATGATAGTGACATACTTTGTTCATATATTGTAGATTGTGTATATATTTGTATATGTGTATGTTTGTGTGTATATACTTTGTTGTTGTTCAGCTTCCCTCTGTTGCGTGTCTACTATGTGCCAGGCACTATGAATAAGCTTTGAGAACACAAATTTGAGTCCACCTCAGCTCCTGATTTTAAAGCCTCTCATTGTAATGAGAGATGTAGACAAATGTGCTTTATCAGCACTGATATGGATGGACCCACAGCCTTAGTTATCTTTCTATGTGTTACAGATGACTATTTTATTCATTATCAAAATTTGGACATGAATATTTAGAAATAGATTTTTATTCTAGTACATTTATTCTTTGAAGGCAAATGTGTAATTTACTTTGAACTTTATATTAGCATCATTCAATGTTTAAAAATTCAAATGGCAGAAGCACAAGTTTAAGGAGGTTAATGAGAATAAAATACCAGTTTATTCTATATTTTTTCCATTTGGGGCAGGGGTTAAGTTTTTGATGAAAGAGAGAAGGGAATGGGAAGAAATTTCACTTTAGTGCATGTGTCCTTTATGGATATTTTCTTCCCATGATGGCAGGGGTGCCCATTAACATGGAACACTTACTGTGTGCCGGGAGCTGTGCTAAATGATTCATGTGCATTGTCTCATTTAATCCTCCTGGTAGCCCTGAGGTGGATACTAAGTTTCTTTTTACACAAAAATAAACTGAGGTGTGGATTTTACATGTTAAAAGTTATGTAAGTAACTTTACACGCGTTTTTCCATAAGTTAAAGTTAGACTTAAAGAATGTGAACTACATGTATATCTGACTTTGGAGCCTACACTTTTAACACTATGATATATTGAAAGAAAATTAAGTGCAAAATATTTTGAGATTTTTCTCTTATCCGTAATATCTTGTATTATGGGGTACTTCGTATATCATTTAATCATTTCACATATACCATTCAGTCTTCACAACAAACCTGTGATATACGCAAGGCCGATATTGTTTAGATGAGGCCAAGAAGACGCAGTTAAATAAATTGCTTGGGTTACATGTGATAGCAGACCAGCAACTAGGTCCTGGGCTTCCTGACTTCGAGGTCAACTTTCCATTATATGAGGTACTTCCTGTCATTGATTCAGTTTGCCAAAGTATAAAGTTGTGCTTGTTCTTTAGGGTTTGCCTTTCTTTCCTCCCTCTACTTGAATTTGACTTTATTTCACTTATTTAGTTAATAATCCAAGAATGTTGCTAGAGTAGCAGAAATTTGATTAGAATCATCACCTTCAGTATTTCAGGTAATGGAGTGGAGTGAAAACAGCATGAAAAGCAGAGCCCATTCGTTCTCTTCCCAGGCTGGCCTCCTGGCTGGGTTAAAGTTGACTTCTGGTATGGCTGCCATTGCTCTCTTCTCCTGGGAAGCTCTGGTTGACTACTTGACACCAGGCATTAGAGCTGACCCGAGCATTAGCCCAAGCAAGCTTTGTGCAATACAGCCACTGAGATTTGTTTCCCCTGACTGGACACAAGAGCCTTACAAGGTGAAGGCTCTGTTGAAGTGATAAAGCTGATTAGATCTTAGCTGTAGAGGAATCTGATCTTCGAAATTTCCTCTACCTCTCGTTAATGAGGCAAAGACAACACTTAGCAGGGAAAATGAGATCACTAAGAAAGAGACGCATTTTTTTTTCTTTAATAAAGAACTGATTGTTTTTGCTGCTTTTAAATCAAGACCTAAATTTATTGTCCAGAATAAAGCTCCATTTAGGTGAGCAAATAAGAAACTTTTTCTCAGGGGTATAGTAAACTTGTTTAAATTTATCCCGTATATGAAATAAAGGAAGTTAAACAGTTCAAGAAAGTAAAACTAAGAGAAGCCTAGAAATTAAAATAATTTAATTAATGCGGACTGCAACAAAACTGAAATAACTAACATTTATTAATTACATGTATAGACTCGTGGTCTAGTCATACGAATGAAAACAATTTTTAAATGATCTTCCCACTTTTTCTTACTATATCTTCCTTTTCCTTGACCCACCATTCAAGCAAATCAAACTTCTTTTCCTGGGATCCACCTCTACAAATCTCACATCCTGACAATACTGATAATCTTACCTTTTGGTTTCTGTAGCACTTTTAGATATGCTTCTGTTTAAACCTCATAAAACTTTGTAACGAAAGCTGTGTTAGATTCATACTATGGAGTTGGAACTTGGCTCTAAAAGGTTATGCGATTTGCTCTAGAATTCGTAAACAGGAGAGTTGGGAGTCAAACCCAAGTTTTCTCACCCCCAAGAGAGTGGCCTATACCTCAGTTGCTTGAAGTTATACATTATTTAAAGTCTCTGATTCTCTCCTCTATTTCTTGTTAAGCCTTTGTTCCTATATTTAGAAAGTGACGTGACACTTGTTTTCATATCAAATACATTTATATGAAATGTAAGTCACATGTGCACACACATATATGCATATATTTATTTCTGTGTTCATAGATTAGCCATATTTGCATCATGCAGCATGTCTCTTCCCAGAGAGACCCCATTCTCCTATTTCTTAGCTTCAGCTTATTCCAGTGAAATCAGTAGACATAAAGGGCAATTTGAAGTAGAAAAAAAGTAACACTGGAGAAAGTTTATGATGGGAGTGGATGGATGGGAGATGAACCATCCACCCAGCCTACTGTGTCCCGTTGTCATTGACTTTGGGGCGGATGTAGGCGTATGGTGTGAGAACGGGGAGGATGTCATGCTGATGATACTGCTACTTACTCACACTGGAGAGACTCTGTCCTCCTCAAATTTGGCTTCATCTCCAAGCCATTTTTTATGCAGACATCCAATGTTTTTAAATTACATTTTTTAAATTGGTATTGTAATTTACCTGGCCTTTTCTAAGGTGGGAATGTTGACCTACCAAAGTCTCCTGATACTTCTCTTCCTTCCTTGACTATTATGTCCAAATTGTGCTTTTTGGGCTTTACAGAGGAAGACAGAGGATGACTGTCCTCTTGCCTTCCATTTCAGTGGTTTTTTCCTTCTTTATGTTCCTATGCCATCTTACTCACCTCTCACCTTAACTTCCCAATCTAGAGCTTTCTCATTTCCGTGCTGCTGCTTTCCAAATCGCTAGTTTTATTTTAGACCCATTCCTTCTCTTCCAAATGTATCTGTCTAGTTGTCTCCTAAGCGTTTGCCCCATATGTATCCTAGGCAAATCAACTTTGAACTGTCTGAAATGTACTTAGTTATCTTCTCCCTCATATTTGTAGCATTTTCTGTATCACTAGACTTGGCTAGGGATCCTGATAGCATCCTCCTCCTAGTCGCCCAAGCCAGGAGTCAGAATTGTCCTATATTTCGCCACAATTAATGAGTCAATAAGTTCTATTTTGTCTATATTCCTAGCATTATTTTTTACTTCTCCTTTTTCTTCTCATCTCTCTGTTCCCACTGCTACTAGCATAGTCCCTGACTATTTCCAGTCTTAACTGTCTATTTCCAGTCTTATCTTCTTTTAGGCCATTCTCCACCTTACAGACTAATATATATATATATAATTTTATGTGAGGAAGATTGGCACTGAGCTAACACCTGTGCCAATCTTCTTCTCTTTCGTTATGTGGGATGCCACCAAAGCATGGCTTGATGAGTGTTGTGTGGGTCCACATCTGGGATC
This sequence comes from Equus quagga, assembly GCF_021613505.1. Lineage (NCBI taxonomy): Eukaryota > Metazoa > Chordata > Mammalia > Perissodactyla > Equidae > Equus > Equus quagga. The sequence goes on from NC_060277.1 coordinate 8,826,641, forward strand.
CAAGCCTGTGAACTATGGGCTGTTGAAGTTGAGCGCATAGACTTAACCACTATGCCACCGGGCCGGCCCCACAAATATATTTCTAAAAGACCGCTTTGATTATATTATATTCCTACTTTAAGTATCAACTTCGATTGCATTTCCTAAAACGCTTTGCAAAATACTCCAAAAATAATCTATGTCCACTAATAAAGGAGCCCGTAGTCAAATAAAATGTTGAAATGCGGCATGCTACATCTATTTTGTCTTGAAAAGTCACAGCACACGTTATGTGTTAAAAGAAATGCTATATGAAGTTCTGCTATTGACTGCAACAACAAAACTCTAATGTGAGCTCATATTTGAACGTGGAAATTTTTGTTTGTTTAGTATTTGTTAATGTGGAACTATTGACAGGATATGCTCCTGACTTCACTCCCAGGATACTTAAAGCCTTCCATGCCCACCTAACCTCATCTCTCCCTTTTTGAGCATTTGTAGCCATACTTAGTTCCCCAAACATGCAGCTCTATTCTATTCCTTGGAGTATTATTATTCCTTTTGCCTGGAATACCACCAATCTATCTGATGACTTCTGTCTTTGAAAATTCAGCTCTTTAAAAGCTCAGATTATTTTCTTATTCGTTTGATGTCTTCACTGGTTAGAGCACTGCTTGGCACATTGAAGATGCTCAACATATGTTAAATAAATAACAAAAATGGAGAAAATCAGTAAGAGAAAATTTAGGAATATGAGCTTTGCTGTATCTGCCTATTTCTTCTGCCTATGTATTGCCCATTCAGGAAATCGAACACCACATAATAGTAGTTGCTTAAAAAATTTAGTAAGAGTTGCTTGACCTCAGTAATTTAATTGCTCTTCAAAAAAAAATTCTTTGGTTTACTTGTACAAGGTTTAGGAAATTACTCTACGTTATAAGATAAACTTTTAATTCTTACGGGACAGAAATCAAATTTAACTTTTTTAATCGTATTATAGCTATTCTTCTTCCACTGTGAGAATTTCTTAAAAATGATTGTTGTAAATGTTTCCTATTTCTTCCTGACAGGTGATATTTGAAGCTGAAGTCTCAGGAGGCAGAAGCGGTTATATTGCCATTGATGACATCCAAGTGCTGAGTTATCCTTGTGGTAGGTTGTGATTAAGAATTGTATTTTTCTGTGTCCTTTCAACACGTGTCTTATATTGGCAGTGACTGTTTATTACTTGGTCATTGCTCTCTCTTTGTTGTTGTGACTCTTAGCCTTCTGTTCAATTTTAAAAGAATACTGAAATATTTGTGGTTTTTGAATCAAATATTTTTCAGACTTGCAACTAATTGTTCACACATTAAAGGATTCATTTAAATTGTTCAATTACTGAGAACAAAATACAAATGTAAATGAAATTCTGGGTAGGACTTGTTCCATCTTTTTGGTATTATTAAATTGTCTAGGAAAGCAAAGAATAACAAATCAGAGTTTAACGGAAAGGAAAATCAAAAGAAGCCTCAGTAACTTATGTGATCTGCGAAGTTGCAAGTTGGAGTGAAATGAAGAGAATGAACTAGTTCACCTTATTCCAAATTTAGGACTAATTTTTTTAATAATAAAAGTTTGGTTAATCCATATTAGACAACAAAACAATAGAAAGCAAACAAAACAAGAAGCTTGGTTTACATAGTTCTGTTATGTCCTTAGATGCACATTGGTTGGTCTTCAGATGGCGTGAGTGTTTGTGTTTACATCACATTCCCTGAAAGACAATTATTGCATGCGTTCAGTAGAGCCAGGCAGAAAACAGCTGGTGTAAATTCAAACTTTACCTGTATTTCCCAACAGCAGCATTTTATAGAGCCCATGAATTCTGGATTATCTGTTCAGTAATTCTCCTGGTAGAAATTCTCTAACACATTGTAAGCAGCGTGCGTGGGGGCACCATTGCAGCTGGGGTAAGGGTGGGGTTGAGGGGGGAGTGGGTGGGTGGCGGTGGGCACGGCTTGTGCTCGTCCTGAGTGGTTGCCACACCCTAGCCTGATCAGAATCACCTTCAGGTTGTGGCAAATCACAGATTGCTCCATCCCTCCCCTGGTTCTGACTCAATACTTCTGTGGTGGGGTCTGACAATTTGCGTTTCTAAGAAGTTCCTAGGTGATGCTGATGCTGCTGGTCTGGGTCTGGAGTTCACAGTTTGACAACCACTGTTCTAGCTCATGTTCTCGTTTGAGCATTCATTTTTCTCAAGTGCTTACTGAGATGAGGAACTGGAGAAAGATGTTGTAGGCAAGGGTCAAATGATTTATTCCATGTGGTATATTCTAAGAAAAAAGAGAACAAAATTATCTCATTCAAATTTCAAGTGGTTTACTAAGTTCTTTCCATCTATTAGCGTATGTGAACGGTGTTTCCATCTACTGTTCATTTTCACTTGTTGAAAGAGATGTTAAAGAAAGGCTTTCATGAGTAAACAGATTAGAAAAATATGAATTGAGCACCACAGCAGTTTCATTGTGACGTGGTCCTCTATGAGCTTTCTTTACTCACTGAGTCTTAGCTTTTCCTGTCTATGTTTCCTTTCAAAAGTTGAAAACATGAATACAGCTTCAGTTTTAAAAGGTATTTATAGAGCATGCTTGTTTGACAGTCATATAAGCCATGCATATTTTGACTGCAATCATCATTTTTTGTTGGTCTAATATTCCTTTTTGGGTAAATTTCTTAAGGTTATAGAATCATAGGAAGTGGATTAACAACAGTTAAGTCGTTGTTCTATTTGAGAGAAATAAAAATATTCCCTTGTCCTTTGAAGTATGAGAGGATGGTAACTATTGAAGTTAAAAAAGAAAAAGAAAGAAAGATCTGATGTCTCAAAGTGTGGCTTAATCGTTCACTGGTCATGTGTATGTCGGTATTTTAGATATCATTATATGTTTTCATTATATTTTTCTCTGATGCTCTGGTTTGTGCCTATGTGATCTCCTTGGCTTGCTTTGACTGGTAATTGTTTTATTATCACCCATATGCAACATGCTCTGGCGGTCTTTCTGCAGGAGTTGTTGAGTGCTCACTCTGTATAGAACAGAGTTTAGCAATTATGGGGCAGTAAGTAATGGAGCGATTGAAAAAAGAACTGTGAGAGGGAGAGAGGAAATGGTATCTTTCAGCAAAAAGAAAACTCAATTTTCTTCCATATGATATTAGTCTTGGCCAAAGGTAAAAGTATTAACAACATTATTGTGTTGGGAAAAAGTAACCCGGCATGTTTTCTTTGTGTGAAAAAAATAATTTTTTTCCTGCCTCCACAGATAAATCTCCTCATTTCCTCCGTCTGGGGGACGTGGAGGTCAATGCAGGGCAGAATGCTACATTTCAGTGTATTGCTACAGGGAGAGATGCTGTGCATAACAAGTTATGGCTGCAGGTAAGGCCAAGTGGGCAGCAGAGCTAATGGGTACCCTTGATTTAAAAAAAGTCGCCAATGTACTGTTTGTGGTCTCATTCTTTGTGTGTGTAAGACAAGTTGTCTTATGTGTAGGTTTCATTTAGTTGGCTGCAGATTCCTTTTAGATATTTCCATTTTTGGAACATGAAAAAAATATAACAGTATATAGTTAATAAGTATTTGGATTAATTTCTAGTGAAACCTGATTCTCTAATGTTATGTATGAACTGTAAAAACCATTTTTCTATATCCATTTGAAATAGGAAAAACAAGCAAATTTCCTAATTTAATGTTTTGAAAATTCAACTTACAGGAGCACAGCGTTTAAGGAGAAACTGTCATACTCTCATAATTTTTTAGAAGTATTTTAAGAAACCTTTGGGAGTAGTTCTGGAAATGTGAATTGGAAGAGAGCAAGTTAAATTTTTTTTTTTCAGAATTTTTGTGTATAAGGGTTAATCACAGATCTGAGGTCAAGGCATTTGACTTGCACGTATTAAATCTCAATGAATATATTTTTAATGAATTGCAATTTAGCATATGTTTTAGAGAAATGTAAATAGTGCATATAAAGGGCTTTAAAAGAATCAGAGAGAAAACAATAGACTAAAGAATGTGCAAAGAGCAGCTCTAAAGCCAGGAGGCAGGACCTGGGACAGATGGCTGTTGAGCTAAATATTTGAAGCTAGAAAATAAGTAATAATATTCTCTGAGTACCTTTATTATTATTATTTTTGGTTCTATTCGTATCAGGATGAGGAAAGGCATTTAATTAGTTGGAATTTTAAATTACTGAGAATGCCAACAGAGACCAAAAGGAAAAATCATTGTAAAATTATCTTAGTTTCTTGAACATAGACACCAGGATTTATTTTACTATATCTTTAAAGAGGTGAAATTAGTGTTGGGGATAATTATTAGTTTGCAGGTGGTTGGGGTAATGATTATAATAAATGATTATCGAAATCATACCTAATGTAATGCCTAATGTTTCACTAGATGTTGTGTTATTTCATCTAATTCTCACAATCCAATTGGATGTTGTAGCAGATGTATTTCATATAAATCTAATTATCACTACTTTATAATTTATTTGAAATGCAGGCATCAGGATACCATCCTGAATATGTGAGAAGGAAATGATGCCCCATCTTTTTTTCTGAGATTATGCTAATTTCCCCTACAGATATTGAAATATAACATTATTATTCGTGGAAAGTGTATTGTATAATGTGCAGCCTGGTTTATCAGCTAAATGTCAAGTCAGAATCCCTCTTTCTTTTTCTCTCTCTCAGCCTAAATAAATTAGTTTTAAAATGTTTTTAGGCATATTTTCTAATTATTTTGCTAATTATTTTTCATTAGGTAGGAACATTTGACTTTCGTTGTGATCCATATAGTTTTGTCTTGGAAAACCAGAGGCTCTGCGGTCTGCCCCTGGTTTTATGCCCCAGGATGTAATGTGACATTGAAATCAAAAGGGTTTTGTGTACTCAGACAGCAGCTGCCTCGTGGCGACAAAGACTTTCTGGCCCTGCAGGTCTGAGTGGGTTGCAGTCAAAAAACTGCTTATTTGTTGTTTGTTTCCTACTTCGTAGATTGGCTCATTGCACAACGGTTTCTTAATATTTTTCTCCTGCCATTTTTCAAACAAACATGAGGGAGAAAAATATTCTGTGAGACTTCTATTCTGCTTTCTTTTTTCTATTCTTCCCTGTCTTTATATTTGCCAAGGTGAATTTGTGTATTTCTCTTCTATTTTGACATTGAGATTGCACAATTTCTCAGCAGTTTACATATTCGCCTTATTCATTAAAAGGCCTTCCTACCTTTTTCAATAATACCACTTCCGTTAACTTATTCTCTTAAAGAGTCTTCTCCATGTTTAAGAAATATTGAAAACTATCAATTACTTATTTTAGGGATGTTTTCAAATGAATAAGACTGGTTATTATACATATGTAGAATGAGTCAACCAGAAAGTGGTCAGTGACTTAAAAAACTTACTCCATCTTTTGCTGAAAGCAGGAAGAATCTTGCTTCCACACTGAATCTACAAGCCACCTCATAGAAGTAGACATCAGGTCATGTTTACTTGGTGTAGAATAACTTCCTGGAAATCAGGAGGCCCATCTTAATTCTAACCTTACTTAACCCAGTTAGTTGTGTGAGTTTAGACATTTCATTGAACTCTTCTGGGCCTCAATTTCCTTATCTATAAGAGGACATGTTGGATAGAGACTAAAATCCCTTTCAGCTATAAGCTGCTAAATTAGGTCTTTAAATTATTTTTAATGGCCTGAAACATGACCTTGACTACCTTTTTTGTTTGATGGAAGAATGTATAATTTTTATGTCGTTAGTTCTGTATGGGAAAAAATTGTCCGTTAAATTAAGTATCATTGTGAGAACAACTGTTTAAAATACCTGCTGACAGTACTGAGAATGAATGTACTCGAAGCAGCTCAGTGAAAGGCCACTGCATCTTATCACAGAAGTAATGAAATAATGAAGTAAAAAATGGCGATCAACTTTTTGTGTCCTCCAAATCACTTACATTATACAGCATTGTGCTTCAGTTGGTAAAATGTTGTCTAACTGTGGGATAAAATAACAAAAACTAGAAAAGCAGCCAATTTTCCATGTTAAAGGAAAAATGATACAGGACAACTGCTATGAAAGAAACTGACCGTTATAGCTAATAGTATTTGATATTTAGAATAATTTATGTATGGAAATACATTTAGAGACTGAATTCTCTCACTTGTTTATTGTCTTTAGCTTGCAATTCATATTTCAACCATTTCTATTGTTTAAAATAACATACAAATTAGGTAAATTAAAAACTGGAGCACAAAAAAAGCAAAGAAGTGACTTGAACTATCTAGGATACCTTATATAGCATATCATAGTGATTCTGGATGTCTCTTTAGGGAGTGTTCTTTCCTGTAAGATCTCAGATTGTGTAATTCTAGTCTTGGAAGTAGTTCATTCACTCTAGACATTTAGGAAACAGTGACAAAATATATAATCCAAATTAACCTCCTCGTATATGCTGAGTGAACTACTGATACATAAAACAACATGGATGAACGTTTTCAGAAATCTGTTGAGTGTCAGCAAACTAGAAATGTGGTGAAATCATGAGCCTTTCTGAACATAGTTTTAACAAGTGTGTTATGCAGTTCATTCATGTTGGATAAGGGAATAAAGTCTTCAGTTGCTCTTAGAGCATTTCCAAATTCCCTTTCTATCATAAAGCTCACCGAAGTAGCGTGTATCTAGATATAAACACTTAACAGTTTTTGGTCAACTTAGGATTTGCAGTTTTTTCCCACGTGAGTAGATGTTTTTCAATTCTTACAAGTTTTAGAACTAAGCCATTTTGTGTCCCTAAGGAACTCCCAATGGTAGAGAATTTATAGTTCATAACTTAAGGCTAGGGTAAAGCACAGGTTATAGGAAATAAGATCACAAATGAAATTTAATGTATAATTTATACTGATTATATTACCAAGTAAAATAATATAAACAGCTGGTTATAGTTCTGATGCGGTAATTTTCTCAGAGGAAAAAGAAAAATTAGGTTATCTAGTTTTTGTAGGTTAAAAATTTTAGTCGTTCTCTTTATTCTTACGAGAGTGAACAGTAGATAAAGTGATGACAGGAAAAAGTAAATATATAAGCCAACAATTAACATACGACACAGCAGTTCTACTCCTAAGTATTTACCCAAGAGAAATAAAGGCATGTGCTCATAAAAAAAATTTGTGCAAGAATGTTTATCACTCATAATAACCTATAATTGTAAAGATTCCAAATGTGCGTTAGCAGGAGAATGGATAAACAATTTGTGGTTCAGTCAAGCAATGGAGTGCTACTCAGCAATAACGAGGAATGAGTGATACATGTGCTGGCATGGGTGCATCTCAGCAACATTTTGTTTTCAGAAAGAGGACAGACAGAAAAGAGTGCATCTTGTATGATTCCATTTATGTTAAGTTCCAGGAGAGACAAAATCTATGGTGAGAAAAATCTGAACAGTATTTGCCTGTGGGGGATGAGGGTAGACTGGAAGTGGGCAGGGGGAGAATTTCTGAGGTAATGTAAATGTCATATATGTTTATTGCCGTGTTGGGTCTATAGATGTAAGTGTGTTTGAGAGAAGTTAAGGTCTGTCAAATTCACTGAATATGAAGTTTACCTCAATAAACCACAAATGAGAGAAAAAGTGAGTATATGAAACATTTTATCAAATAACCAAATTACTGGCAGTACTAATCAAGCTATAGATGGCAGTAACCTATAAACATTACCTGCATTTTTGTCCTTCTTGGCCATTTGAAGTGATTTGATTAGGTTCAGAGGTAATTTTTAATCATGAGTTTAAGCTGAAATATAGATGCAAGCATGTTCTGAGTGTTCTGTCATCAGAACATATTATAACTTTTGGGAATGTGAAAGAGTTGAAGCAGGGGTTGGACTGTAACTTACAAATTAGTGTTCTTTCACGAAGGGCCAGTATAAGTGGACACCTGTATGGCAAATCAAATAGAGCCCATTGCTGGAACATCTGTCAGACCATATGCTTTGGCTTCAGGTTCAGTGTAGAAACTAAAATGCTAATGACTCCATCCATCATTACAGAGCTTGGCGGGCATGCATCATTGGATTGGACAGAGAAATTCAACGGTGGAGTGGTTGAATGTAGGGAATTGTGTGGAGAGCTTTGGTGGCACCATTTGTTTTGGTAAATTGAGACGAGGCTGTTTAATGTGTGACTGGTAATCCTATGCAGATTGCCATCAAAGCTGTGGCAATTGGGCCAATCTGTCAGCAATTGCCGCAGGTGCTGGCACTGTGCCTCCTCAGTGGGGCTGCCAAAACAGGAAAGTCAGCCACCACTTTGCCCTTCGTGAAGCTGGTCACCACTAATGTAGTGTGATACGGCTAGTTTCTCGGCCAAACGAAATGTCATTCCTTGTGGAGCAATCGATAATTTAAGCAATGGATTGAGAGTAATAATTGGAGAGTAAAATTAGTAAAATGAGATGCAAATTGCTCTAAAAAAAACAACCAGAGAGAGGCCGACCTCTTCCAGTACCAGCTGTTGTCAGCTGAGGGTCAAAGAAAATGGTTGGTCTGAAACTTCTGGTCACATAGAGTTTTATCTGTCCAAGCAAATGTCGTAGCCTTGTTCCTTTACTACCTGTGAACATCATCATGGGACGGTAGAAATCTGAAGCATAATTTTTAAAAGAATGTGTTAATTTAAAAGTAAAAAAGATTAACTGATGAAATATATTACTGCACTGTGTCAAATGCCATCCAGTCACTGCTAACAGAGCTCCTTCTGATGCCCCGTGCTATAGTATTTTCCCGTGCCTATTTATACCATCATATGAAGCACCTGGGTGTTTGAAGCATATTTGATTTCCACAAGAGATTTTGCTATCTCTGATACTGTCTCTTGTTGAGAAAAAATTCTGGTAATTCTGCATTTATTATAATGAAGGAAAGTTCTTGGAAGAAATTAATCTATGCCTAGAAACATACAGTTTGTGGTGGAGAATCCATTGAAAACAATTCGAGAGGAATTTTTCAAAGTTAAATTGATTAAGCATGTAATGTATGATCAGCTCACATGGGATACCATGAAATAAAAGAAATACAGGGCTAAGGTATAGGGAAAATTGTCCTAATGTCTAGACTTGGTCAAACTTGTGAGATTTTTCTAGGTCATTAGCTTTAAGAGTATCTGACATATATCTAAAATATTCAAATAACAAAAGGCAGTATATAATTACCAGGACAGTGAATAAAGTTGAAGAAAAGATGTCAGAATGTCTAAAAGGATATATTATAAATATGTCTTGAGATTTGTGGGAGACTGGATAAATTTCTTAAAATCTTAGAAAATTGGGAATATAAAAAAGGGATTTAATTTGTTCTCTATAGATGCTAAAGCACAATAAGAACTAATGGTTTGAAGCAATTTGGTGGGAGATATAAGCTGATAATAAGAAAGAACTTCGTAATTGTAGGGCTGTTGAAACCTAGAGTAAGCTACTCCAGGAGGTAGTAAAATTACAATTAGTAGAAGTACCCAAGCATAATCTGGATAAGCACTTGCTAGAGATGTAGAGGACGTAAAAGCATGGGGCTGAATGCTTTTTAAGATCCTTGCAGCCCTGAGAGATGCTTCTACAATTGCGTAAGAAAAGACCATATAGAATCTAAGCACTCTACTATTTCAGAGTTGAGAGAGAGCAAGACAGAATAGAGTGTTTCTGAAATAATTAAGGAAGATTTGATTGAGTCTTTGAGGGACATAAAAAGGACTTGAATACGCAAAGATTAAGTGGGCATGGTTATCACTGCAGATTAGTGTACGCATCAGGGTGGTATAGGAACATTACGAGATGGATCTTATTGAAGTGGAAGGTTCAAAATAGATAGCAGAGGTAATATAGTTTAAGGCAGGGTTGGGACTAGGCCATGATGGAGACAAAACTATTGTTGGCAATACAGACATCAAATAGTGAAGGCTTGGGATTGGTCAGTGCTGGTGGATTTGGAAGATATGTGAGTAGGGAAGGAGAGGGCCAAATGAAAGAAGACAATAGAATTTTGAATCTGATTGGTACCAGTTGAAGGAATTTGGGAAGATGTGAGAACGAAACAATAGAAACAGCTTTCTGAATTTCCTCAAAAGCTTATTTTGTAAAGCCTATGTAAAGTCAATGAGTTTGTTTTCTCATTTTCTGTCTTGGAACTAATTTGTCTGTTAGATCCATTTATTTACTTTTTTCCTTTCTATCTTCATAATTGCATATAAATTATCTTAAATTAGAATGAAAGATGGGGAGACATCCCCTTTCCTTTCGGCTCTTTTTAGCCTTAATAAAAGTTAACCAAGACAGTGTGAAGCTTATGGCCAAATTATACTCCTGAGTGGTCCTGGGTATCACTTAGGAGAATTAATCTATGGGAGGGCTATTGGCGCTTTCTGTCTCGGCTTCTGTTCCTTGTGGCTCACAGAATGGGAGTAATGTCAGAGAGGAGTGCTAACCATGTCTCTTGTGCTTTCCTGACTTGTAAACTGCTCTTGAGTAAAACTGATAGATGAACACTAGCCTGCTATTTAATTCTAATTTTCTCTGTTTATCCTTAGTTTAAGCAGTTTAAGCGGTAGTGATTTTTTTTGTGTATATGCTGATTTACAGTTAATTCTGCTCTACTTAAGAGCCACTGTTCTGTTTGGTAGCTAATAGCTATCACTCTTGTCAGTCCTGTTTTTCTTCAGGATGTTGGTTTATTCAAGTGCATGGCATTATATTCTTCCTTCATGGCTTCATGTAAAGAATTATGATCATTGGTCTTGAATTAACATCACTGACCAAGTATCACGGATTATAATGTTTGTCTTCTACCTTTGGTGTTTTGCGTGTATGTTTGTAACAATGAGCATCAGAAAGTTTAATCATATTTAATTTTTAGGATTGTTAAATATTCCTGAGGTCATTTTGGTTGTCTTTATGTGAAGAGCTCAATGCCTTAAAAATATAGGGTGTTATTTTTTTCTTCAATAATTCATAAACTCTGAGTTTGTTGTCTACAGATTACATAATTGATTATAGATGAATAATGTGTGAAATATTCTCTATCTTCCTTATCTATCCCTGGAGCATGACTGTAAAGCCTGACAGTCATAGAAGCTCAAGGATTTCTTCTTATCGATATCTATAAATAACAGTTTACTGCTTTTCTGTGCAAGAATAATGCACTCTTCTGCTGTTCACAGAGCTGCCCTTTCAGTGTTTTCCAGATGTGTCACGTCAAGCACTTAACTTTCCATTGAGCTGTGATCAGTGTTACAACATGGGGGCTCTGGCAGCAGGTTGAATTTCTTCTTTATGAAAAGCAGTCTGATATAAAGATCTAATATTTATAAAATCACTTTATTGCAATATAAAACATAGATATAAAAAGCTACCCCAAAATGAAAACAATGACTCAATGAATTTTCATGAGGTGCATACCACCCAGGTCAGGAAAGAGACTTGCCAGCCATCCTAGAGGCTCCTTACAAATGCGCCATCCCAGTCATAACTGGGGCATCTCCCTACCCCTGCAAATAACAATGACCATGAGTCTTAGCCCGTGTATGTTTTTTGCAGTTTTTTCAACTTAGATGTATGCCCCTACACACTATAGATTGGTCTCATCTGTCTTTTTAAAACATATCTTTTAAAGTCTCTTTTAATCGATGGGTTTGTCCTCTGTCCCTTTCTTTCCCTCACAATTTCTCTGTTGAGGAACCCAGGCCATTTGACTTGTCATTTCCTAGTCTGCATTTTACTCATCGCATACAAATACCCTTTTCTAGTTCAACATGTTCCTCTGAATTTCCTGCAAATTGGCAGCCAGAAGCAGAGTCAAGTTCGATCCTTTGGCAACACTAGAGGTGGTATTTGGTGTGATTACAGGAGGCACAAAATGTCTTGTCTTTCTTTTTGTGATCTTGGTAGCCATTGATACTTAATGCCAATATTCATTCCTGGAGGCTGTAAATTGTGATATTCTTTCTTTTGCGTTTGTTTAGTTAATGAAAAGATACTTCTCCTTGCCTACTAATTGGCTACCCAGTGACAGTTCATTAAGGAAAGGGAAGATAAATGCTCAAATCTTTGCTTTATTTGCTAGTTTTTAATATAATGAGGTGGTTTCCTATCATCCTCCAAAGGTGACTGATTCTTATTTTTTAAAATATTGTGAACTCATGGAGTTAAACATATTTGATGGACTTCATTTCAGTGCAATTATTACTATTATTAAAACTCATATTATCTCATCTTTGGCCAGTGGGAGCCTCTTCAGAGTCCTTTAGACATGATTTCAGTAGTTTTTGAAGCTTTTTTGCTTTCTGGTTTTGTGCGATGTTCTAGTGTCATCTTGTACGTTTTCTTCACCAGACCTGGCACCCTCTTTCGTTTTAGTGAGAAATTGTATTTCAGGACCATCATGTGGATGCTGAGGTGGGGTACTCATTGCTAGACCTTTTCAGTGAACAGAACTAAGAAAAACATATATATATTTAAAGATAAAATACCTATGAATTCATATTGATATTGCAAATTCAAGCCTAAAGATTTTCACTTAATATTTTCTTTGTTATGGTTTGTCAGTTATATCTTCTTTTTTCCACTCTAATATTCTTGGTTCTCCATGACACAAGGGAAGAGAGAATTAGAATACCCCATAATTACTTATGTTTTTAAATCTCATGTGATTTTGAATGCTTGTACCACATCTCCACTGTTAGTATATAGCCATTGTATTCTGTACTCTCTCCCACTTTGCCCTTATTTAGTGTTAATTCTATGTATAGCTATGTTTTAACGTTCATCATCAGTCCATATGTCATGTCTTCCTAGTAATTTTAGTTGTCTGAAACTCATTGTCCAGTAGATTCCTCAGAAATAGCTCATGGAATTAATTTCCCCTGAGTTCTTGGGTGTGGATAATAGTTTATTTGTGCCTTTGATTCTTAAGTCAGTTTTGTAGGATATAACATCTTTCATTCACATTTTCTTTCCTTGAGTAACTTAAATATGTTACATCATTTTCTTCTGGCATAAAGCCTTCCTGTCAAAGTCTGATGATAAATTTACTTTTCCTTATAAATCATCTACCTGCTTTTTCTAGCTATTGAAAGTGTTTCTTTTTTTCTTTAAAGATTCTAGTCTTATCAGAATATGTATCACTGTGGGTCCTTCTGGGTTACTATGCTCAGGTATGCAGTGTGTTCTTCTATTATGTATTTTATAACTTTTTTTAATCTTTGAAAGTTCTTTTTTTAATTTAAAACTTTAGTACTTTTTCTGTTCCCTTGCTTCTGTATGGACTTCCGTTATCTCTGTTTGATCTTTGTGTGTCATCATTATTAGTCACTTTCTCTCAAATACTTTTTGTTCTCCCTATTTTTTAAATTAAAATGGTCTCTGTTTTTCACATTCTGTTTTGCTTAAGACATCATATGTTGAATTTATTCGCTCTTGTTAATCACAGTTTCTAAGATGATGTTTTCTTTCATTTCTAATTTTTCTTAAGTTTTGTCTCCTCCTTTATCAGTTTTATCAATTCAAATTTGTATTGTTCTTTCATGTCAGGAATAATTTTCTTAGTATATTTTAGCTTTTCTTGAAATATTAGGTTCCAGTTTTGATCTCTTTTGTGGACATATTCTTCTGACTTATTTTCATTGACGTTAGGGATTGTACTCTGCTCCTTAGTCTCTGTTAAACTTAGAGTAACTTTAGATTGGATTTGACCTTGATGCTGTTAAGTTGTTTATTTTTAAGTGAAATAAGTTTTCTCAAAATTTTAAAATGAGGTGGGGTTCAGGGGAGCATTCCTGATTTCACAGAATCCCTCTTCTGTTGCTTTGAGTTACCTTTAAAAGTATGGCTGCTTGCTTTCTGGAATTTCTTTGTTTTCACCTTCATTTGGTCTGGACCTTCTCTTTCCTTACTCTCTCTTGTTGTCCTGTCTGTTTTTATGTAGCAGATTCAAAAAGAGTGAAAAACAATGCTACTGCCACCAAGTTCTCAAAATCCCCCAGATGTAATGGTTTAATACATTGGCCTCCTTGCTCTACTCAACTTCCCTCTTACTATGAATTGTGTAGTTTTATAATTGTAAACTCACATTCTTTACGTTCCCCACTTTCTCCAGTGCACTTTGAAGCAAGCAGCCAATTTGTCTTTAGCTGAAAATGATATTTAAGGTAGTGACTTTGGCCGTTCTGCCTGAGTTGCTCCACTTTCCTTGGGGTTTTTCCATGTATACATGTTATAAAGCTTTGCCTGATATTTCTCCTGTTATTTTGTCTCATGTCAATTTAATTCTTAGACCAGCCAGAAGGACCTAGATGGTAGAGGAATTGTCTTCCTCCCCTACACCATTATATTCCTTAGTTTGTCTGAAATGTTCTAAGGTAGCGAACATGTGGTCATCCAGAACTTTACCTTCTATAAATATTTGATTAGGAATACCTAACAGTGATATTTTGCATATATATATTACTACATCATGCTATGGACTAGCAGTGTCTTCTTTACCACTGGCAGTAGACTTATTAGTGGCTTTAAATCTAATCAGATTAAACAACCAGTTCCAGAAAACCCAGAACCAAACCACATCAGAAAACTCATCCTTAAAAGTCTGTTCATCTAGAACAATTTCTGGTAACAAAATCATCACTATCAGTCAGGGTTTAAATATGAAAAGCAGAACCAGTAGGATATATAAAAATATTTTTCAAGACATTTATTGCAAGGAAATGGTTTATGTGATTGTGGGGCTGGCTAGGCAAGTCTGAAATCTATGGGGCGAACCCTTGGGAAGGGCAGGCTGGAGGATTCAGGCACAGACTGAAATTGCTGTTCACAGGTGGAATTTCTTCTACTTTGGGGAACCCTCGGCTGTGCTCTTAAGATCTTTTCAACTGATTGAACTTTCAACCCAGATTATCTAGATAATCTCCCTTCTTTGTGTCAATTGGTTATGAACTTTAATCTCATTAGCAAAATACCTTCACAGGGACACCTAGTTTAGTGTTTGATTGAATAGCTAGCAACTGTAACCTAGCCAAGTTGATAGATCAAAAGACCATCTCGGTTATCAAATGTACTACTCACTTAGATATTGTTTAATTATTGTCTTCATAATATTGATATTATCAGCATTTGCAATTAGAATGTTTGCACATTATCTCACCTAATATTCTTAGCATCCTTGTTGAATAAACAGGTCCAAATTGATATGCCCATTTTTAGAAGAAAAGTTGGAGATCTTGAGAAGTAATGAGAAATAGTGAAGCTAAAAAATACTGGTCAGGGCTGGAATGTAGATGTCAGCCCCCCCCGGCCTGGTTCAGTCTCTGCTCTCTTTGTGTGGCTCCTCATATTGGTTATCTTCTCCCAACACCTCATAGGTTAAAACTCCTTTTCTTGTTTTATAGCTAACTTTATTTTTTGTTGCAATTGAAGGAACAAAGTTAATGATCCCGATTCTAATAATTTGCTATCCTCAGCACATTTTTACCCTGCTTTATTTCAGAATTAGAATATTTGCCACCTGTCTCTTTTTGTGTGCTAAATATCATCCACCCTGTTTAATCCTTTCATTGCCAAATAGTAAATACTTTGGTGAACTTAATATTGTCATTTTCGTGTAACTTTTTCCTAGAGGAACACTATTTTCTTATGAAGTGCTTAATGTATTGAAATGAATATATAATAATTATATCAATAAATCATATATTAAATATAAATAATTATATAAGTAAATAATTTCTAGTGGATGTAAATGGATGCTTTTCTCAAAATAGTAACATAGTGTTTCTAATTTTTGAAATTTCTAAATTTCTGAACCTTTATGTTTGCCCTGATACCCTTTCATGTTTCTACAATTCTTCAATTTAATTGTTCAATAATAATAAGGGTGATGATGATAGCTTTATCATCCCTGTGAGAAAGCAAAGATTTCTTATGGGAGACAGGTCTTGGTAAGGAACCCTCATGTATTTGGGATTAATTGGGTTGAATTGTGTGATTCATTCAACCTCAGGTAATTAGAGTGTGCAGGTTTACTTTGGGATTGGTTTTCGGAAAAAAAGGACAAGTCCTGACAAATCATATACAGTCCTCTTACTGCTATTCAACAGGGACCTAAATACCAAAGGTACGAAAACACTGTCTTTCCACTTTCTCCAATTCTAAAAAGGTGGAGGAGCCATATATCATGATGTGCCCAGGAAAAGCAGTAAAAAATAAATAAAACAATAAATGTAATTTAAGTTTTTCTTTAAGTCCGTAGAGTGAAATAATCTCTGCAAGTGTTCTAGGTGCCACATTATTTAATTTAAAATTAAAATGGATTAATTTCTTTCCTCCAGCTTTGAGAAGAGAAGCTGAAATAAACTGTAGCATATTTTAACTGTACCATGTTAACTTTTAGGATTTCAAGCTGAAAGTAATAGAAAACCAAATGTGTTATGTCACTTAACAGGAAGTCCAAAACAAAGGGGGCTCTAGGAGATGTTGACATCATTTCAGACACTTGATCAGGAGCCTGATTCTTTCTCCTTGATGTGCATCTTCAATGTGTCAACTTTTCCCTCAGATCAGGCTCTCTTATACTGGCAAGGCAGCTCTTCTGGTTTTTAGGCATGAGAAAAAGAAAAGGTGACACATTGTGTCTTCTTTAGGAGTAAGGAAACCTTTCTAGAAATGACTTGGCCTATTCCTATGGTGTCTCATTGACCGGAATGAGGGTACACATCCGTTTTTAGACCCATCAGTGTTAATGGGAATAGGACCTACATGATTGTTCCCAACCAGTGTGTCTCAAGTTGTAATATTTTCATGCATAACCTAGGGATTGTGTTAAAAGGCAGATTTTGATTCGGTATGTCTTAAGTGAGCTCTAGACTTTGCGTTTGTAACAATCTGAGAGGTAATCTTGATGCTACTAGTCTGTAGACCACACTCTGAATAGTAATGGGTTTAGTTAATACCCTGGTTATTATAAATGTTGGGAATTAACCAATGTTACTATTCCACTACTTTATTCTGGGAACCGAACTTGTTACATAAACGCTGCATGCACCCTGCATGATGAAGCTTACTTAGGTTAATAGAGGAGTGATAATGCTCAGGGATTCTGTTGATTTGCCCCGGGTTATTTGGTAAGAGACAAGTCTCAGCAACTCATACTTGGAGACGAAATAAGAAGAAAACATCAGAAGGACCCTGGGGGAAGAGGAAGAGGAATAGGAATAGAAGAAAGCAAAATGCTAGGTTATAATTCCTGGAGCATATAATTTTGTGATTCATTTCTTAGTATTTCTCAGAGTTGGTGATATTTGCAATGGAGAAATCACATAATAATCTCAAAGCAGGATAAAGAACCTGGAAATGAAGACTATAAAGGCAGAAAACTATACAAACACTGCTGCATAAGAGAGAAATTTACCATTACTTCTTATTTCCTTCTTTGTGCTCCTGCCTACTCTGCTAAATTGATAGCTTCTTGTCAGCAAAGACCTATTATTTTGGATTATAAAAGAAAAAGTTATCATTTTTTCTGACTTCTGAAATGTACATGTCATCAATTGCTACTTTTAACTGTAATGCATTACTGGAAGCTAAGTAAATAAAACAATGTCTAGTATAGTGCATTATATTTTCTCATTGCTACAATGCACTGATCAAGGCTCAACAACAAATCATCAACTCATGGGACTGGACCTATGATACAAGTGAAAAACAGCTTTGATTTAGTTTAGAGGAAACACTGCTGGATTTTGTGCCCTCAAACCTAGTTTTGAGTTTTAATACTCCTACTAACAGGCTATGTATTACATTTCTAATTTTTCTGAATCCTGATTTTACAGTCTTTAAATGGAAATGACTATCATAGTGGATTTGTATGAGAGAGCTGTGACAGAACCAAGATAATAGCTAACATAACATGAGGTGCAAGGAAGTTCTTATTAAATGATCATTGATGGTAAACCTGAGTATTATGACTCTATAATATTTTTTTTTAAAGATTGGCACCTGAGCTAATATCTATTGCCAATCTTCTTTTTTTTCCTTCTCCGGGAAACCCCCCAGTACATAGTTGTATATTCTAGTTGTAGGTGCTTCTGGCTCTGCTATGTGGGACGCCACCTCAGCATGGCCTGATGAGCAGTGCTAAGTCTGTGCCCAGGATCTGAACAGGTGAAACCCTGGGCTGCTGAAGCAGAGTGCACAAACTTAACCACTTGGCCATGGGGCTGGCCCCTATAATAATTTTAATTGTTATTTTATTTCAAGAGATAAATAGTGCCTGTCTGCTGTACTCATTAATTATATAAATAATGTATATCCTATATAAGCATATATATATTATAGGTATGTTAGTATATTAATACACACAAATGTCACATGATGTACTGTAAGCAGCTTTGTGATCTCCTGATAGGATCACCTTAAGCAGGCCCCTCAACATCTCTGAGTTGTGATACAGTTCAGAAATAGCTTGGTATAAATGATGTCTAGATGTCCTTGAGGTTCTGTGTTCATGTAGCTTCCCTTTATTATTAATTTAATTAATATGTATTATACATTTTGTTATAATAGTTTTTGAAAGTCTAAGGAGGATTTGTGTAATTCTTGAAATGGTTCAAATCCTATCCTGGCAATGAATAAACAATGCAAAGTTAAAAAATCTAGGAATCTTTCAGGCTAGTGAAAACCTCTTGACATGGCTGCTTATAAAGTAAAAGGTCAGAAAGTGAGGTCTCACTGACGATGCCAATTATTGAAGAAATAGGAGATGGCATCACCTGGGCAGGTGTGCTTCCGGAGAAAACTATCACAGCACAAGAAATTGGGTGTTATGAGGTGGTAGGAAGTCTGGTGGGTCCCACTGAGGGTGGGGTGAATTTTGGGATCACTGAAAATATTCACAGGACTGTGGTGGAGAGGATAATTTGGACTGATAGACAACTGTGATAGGAAGGAGATTTGGGCATGCTGGGCGTTGTGGAAGTTGCATAGTTGTTGAGTGGGATAGTGGAAGAGTGATCTGACAGTTAGGAAATAGGATAATGGCAGCCTTCCCCAAAGGGAGGCTCAGATAGCAGAAGAAAATGTGCCCTCCTTGGAGAAAAATTTAGAGAAAAGTGGCATTGTGAGATGAATGGCAATTAAGATGAAAAGCTGGAATAATGATTATTAAGAGGGAAATATTAAGGGTACTTAGAATCTCTTCACAAGTCAAGATGAGTTTTTGAAAGTCATGGTGTTAAAGGATGTGGATGTGTGTGTGCATGTGCAAGATGACTCAGAAGGAAGGGTAGGCAGCAGGAGTTGGCTGGTCTTTCAGAAGAACTGTGAAATACAAATGGTAGGGAGAAAGGTGACAGAAGGTTGAGAGCACAAACTGGAGGGGTAAATTGGAGAAAAATGAAGTGAGGGTGTGTACAGCTATACGGAGTGCCGAGTCTTGGTCAGCCTTCCATTTAGAACTATTGTATGCAATGATGTGATAATTGAAAAAAATACAGTTTGAGATGTGCATGTGTAATGATTTTTTGTTTATGTGGTTTGTAGGGAAAGAATTTAGGCTGGATTTTATGAATGTATATTTAGGGCTTTTGAGTATAAGCTGCATTTTCTCTTTATTATTATCCAGGGGAATGAGCAGGGGATCTTGGTGCAAAAATCATGGAGTTGGGTGGGTAAGGAAAGAAGAGCTAACTAAACACTGAATGAGTGAAAAATTATAAAGTCATAATTGGAACTTTATGTCCTAAGGTATATATGTATTCATATGCTTACACATACACATATATACTACATGATATGCACATATATATCATTTCAGATATGGAGAAGGCTGGCTAAAGATACTGTGGATTTTAGGATTTAAAATATTAAAGTAATAGAATGATCCCTTTATTATTTACTCCTTTAAAAAGTACAAAAGTATTTCAAAAATACAAAAAATTTATAGAAAACCAGAAAATAATCACTGATGTACCCAGCACTCTGAATTAATAGAAGTCAGCATTTTGCATTTTTATCTCATATCTTAATTTTTGTTAAGGATTTTTTTTTTTTTTTTTGAGATTTAAGCATGCATACATGTATTTCAAGTTAGTGGCATGCTGGCGTTGTTCAACCTTTTTACCAGCACACTGCTGCTCCTAGTTTGCTTAGTTGAACTGCTACATTGTATTTTGTTGAATGGATACAACTCAGTTTGTTTATGCACTACTCAGGAATATTTGGATCTTTTTCATTACAAATGATGGTGAGTTCCACCTTCCTGTTCGCATCTGCATGATCGTGTATGCAAGAGTGATTCACACGTAGAAAGGTAGAAGTGGAACTGTTGGGCCTTGAGGTTTACGCATCGTCAACTTTACCAGATAGTAACAAAGTATTTTCTAAAATGACTTTAGCAGTTTACACTTCCACTAGTAATTTTGTGGTTTTCTTTTCTATAACTAATAGTATGAAATGATATGTCTAGTAGTGTGAAAGGTCACCAAGGGTAACCTTTAGCATTTCCCCAAGAAGAAATGAGGTTGAGGGTCATGACCAATTCTTTCTCGTAGCTGTGGCTTTTCTTTGCCTTTTGTGCTGTCTTTGACATAAAGAATTTTTAAATTTGGTTGAGGATCTCTTTTCATGGTTATTAGACATATACATTTCCTCTTTTTATAGCCTGGCTGTTTTTTGATAGGGTTATTTGTCTTTTTTCTTATTGAACTGTAGAAGGTCTTTACATAACCTGGTTATTTATCTTTTGATGGTTATTTCCATGACAAAGATCTTATCACAGTTTGTGTCTCATTTTTTTTCACTTTATTTATGATGTCTTCTAACATATGGAAGTTATAAATTTTGTTATAGTTGAATTTTCAACCATTTCCTTTATACTTTACCCTTACTGCTCTTGTGTGAGGCACCCTGATATCGTAAATATGTTTTCTGATATTTCGAATGTTGACAGATATTCTTTTAACATTTAGGTTCTTTTGATTACTTTTAAAAAATTCCATAAATTGGCTATTATTAATGTCAAAGAGATAAAAGTTTGCAAAGAACACAGAGTTTAGTTTGATCTAAATTATTCATCAGTATTTTATTGTCATCCTGTGGCTATCACGTGCTACAATTTAGAAGACTGAGATGCCTCCATCATGGTCTCATTCTTCTGGAGGGGACAAACCTGTTGGAGCCCATGCAGTAAGGTATAAGGGCTAAAAGAAGCTTGTACCTGTATATACTCTGGGAGAAGGGGGACAGTGAATCATTTACCCCAGAACCATTAACTGTCCTGTTTTGTTTGTTTTTTTAAGATTGGCACCTGAGCTAACAACTGTTGCCAATCTTTTTTTTTTTTTTTTCTGCTTTTTCTCCCCAAATCCCCCCAGTATATAGTTGTATATTTTAGTTGTGGTCCTTCTAGTTGTGGCATGTGGGATGCCGCCTCAGCGTGGCCTGCTGAGCAGTGCCATGTCCATGCCCAGGATCCGAACTGGCGAAACCCTGGGCTGCCAAAGCGGAGCGTGTGAACTTAACCACTGGACCACGGGGCCGGCCCCTGTCCTGTTTCTTCATATATGCTGTGCTAGCAGCAATTTTATGGAAAACTGAGATTACGACTATACTGTCAACACTGTACTCCTTAAAGGATACCAGTATTTGCTTACATACTTTTCCTGATTGAATGGCAATGGTAAAAATTTGTGGGCTTATGTAGGCATTTTCCTCCTAATTTAATAACAAGAATAATTTATCACAGATGTTGGTTACTAAGATACTTTAGATTTACAGAAATGTTAAGAACCTGTTTTTTAAAGATTGCTTTCTGTTTGCAGAGACGAAATGGAGAGGATATACCAGTAGCCCAGACTAAAAACATCAATCACAGAAGATTTGCGGCTTCCTTTAGATTGCAAGAAGTGACAAAAACTGACCAGGATTTGTATCGCTGTGTAACTCAGTCAGAACGAGGTTCTGGTGTGTCCAATTTTGCTCAACTTATTGTGAGAGGTAATGTGAAGTTGCTTTCATGTCATGAAATTGCATGTCTTTAGAAGAACAAAAGCAAATCTGTAGATAATTGGATTGAGTTTTAAACCTAGTGTTCGAGTCACTAAAAAAATCATATTATTATAAAAGTTCTGGTAACATCTTAAGGTAAAATTAAGACTGTAGTTGTATGGTTCGCCAGACAAGTTTTCAGCAAGTGTTTTCCATCCAAAGGAATCCATTTTAGGAAGCTCTGATAGAACTAACCATGTAAAGCACTTTATTCCCTATTGCTATCATCTAGTTTGCATTTTAATTTAATTTGTTTTTCCTTTTTAAAACAGTTCCCCAGATATTACATTTGTTCTTCAAAGCTTTGTGGCAATGAGGTCAATGTCAAAGTTTCTATCCCCGTGTAGACCTGTAAATTTTACCAGTATCAAAGCCCAGTGGTGGATGTTCACCAATTCTGGCCCCTGTAGGATCTTAGGTGGTTAGACTTGCTAATGTTCTTTGGATACTGAGATGACTAGAGAAATTGTGAGGGATTATGACACAGTACATATCTGAGGTGAAAAGTGGAAAAATAAGTACAAGTGCACAGTGCATATTACATCATTCAGAATTTACTGAGTCTTTGTTATATTCCATACACTGTTCTAGGCTGTGGGGATATAATTGTAAATAAAATACAAAGTCCCTGACCATGTGGAGCTTGACACTAAACTGTGTTAGGCACACTATATAGAAAGATGTGGAAAATGTATTATCAAGTCATGGTATATGTTATGAAGAAAAATAGACACACAAAATGGGGAGGACTGATATTTTAGTTAAGATGCTCTGGAAGGCCTCTCTGAGAAGGTGACAACTGAGCTGAAACATTAAAAAAATGAAGACATCAGCCATGTGAAAATTGAGGAAAAGCAGCTCTGTTGAATAGACTGTCAGGTATCACTCAATAAGGACACAAATGAATATAAACCAGGAAGTGTCCTCAAGGAGAAGTTTGGGAGGTCCTAAGAAAAACGTCTACACTGGACTGAGACTTGTCAGAGGCGCCAGGGAAGGCCTTTGTCAGTGAGTTTTCTTTGAGATAGGATTTGAAGGTGTTGGTTCACAAACTGGTCCCCATGCACGGGGGGCAAGGAGACCAAAGAAAGAGGCAGACCGCTCCAGGTTGGTAGGTGGCGGGTTTAATAAGCAAGGGAACTTATTGACTTACAAGGCTTGTTTTGGGCGGCCACAAGACGAGTAGATCTCTGTACCCGCCTGCCACAATCTTAGAAGTTTATATAGCGGCTGTAATTGGGTTCAGTCACATATACCATCCAGATGGTTGCAACAACACCTTACTTCCTCAAGGCTATGTCTTTGGAATAGCTCCTTACTGTGGGAATGGTAGGCAGAGCATACATTCCAAGGGCAGAGGAGGGGGTGAGAAGCCTCTGATTGCCCTGGTCCAGCTCGAGGGTCAACCAGTGGTGGTGTCCTCTTGATTATCTCTTCCAATGGAAGCTTGGGAAAAAGCTGCCCAGGTGAGGGATGTGGATGTGGGGGCAGGAGTAAGAGAAAAAACATTAGCAGGCAGAGAGCGAGGGATGTGCCAAGGCCCAGAGGCTGGAAGGAGAAAATGAGATACATTCATATTCAAGTTAATATATTTTATATTGCTTGACATCAAATGTCTTTTACATGTATTATTTCATTTTAAGATTTACTGGGTTTTAATGCTTTAACCTTCAATACTTTTAGAGAGAAGAAAATTAAAATTCAGACTATTTGATAATTGCCTAGAGCCACAAAGATCTAATAATTGAGCCAGAATTTAACCCCATGTTTCTTGACTCTCAGTGACACAGCTGTATCTCACATTAACATTATTAAGTACTGCTGTTAGCTGCTTGTAATGCTTTTTTCTTGAGAGATCCTATAGCTCATCAAAAAAAAGTTGATCTTTATAGATTGGATATGACTCTATTTTAAATAAAACTTCCCTCATGTCTCCAGAGTCAGCTCATATCACCCACCTAAGCTCATGAAATCATAGCCCTAATTAATTGAATAATAAGAAAATATGATAACATTTGGCTCTGTTATTTAGGTAGAGAGACAGTTTAACTGTGTTCATACATGCTTGTATATTCATTTTTGTTGAGCCCGGTCCCAGCAGCTTTCTCACCTGAGCCTAGTTTGAAAGCCTGAGGGTGTCCTTGGTTTTCTTCAGAGTGACAATATACTGTGGACACAGGAGAGTAGGTGTGCTCTTGAGTCATCATGCTCACTGTATCTTCATGGTACTGTATGTGCGTTCACGACGTGCGGCCCCTGAAGAAGATGCTGGCTTTTCATAATGCAGGTAGACTGCTTCTGAATACCGGCTGGTTAGATAGAGATAATTTTTTTTGAGGGAGTGGCCCTATGATTTGTTCAGCAGTTTATAGATGGCAGAGTTGAAGCTTTTATCCAGGCGCTCCCTTTAAAGATCTTTCTTCTTTTCTAATGTCATTTAATGCCTGTTTATTTCAAAAGAAATTACCTGTTTATCTGAAGCGAAAAGTAGATTTTACCATTTTATCAAAGTTTGGTTTTCTTTACCCGGAGACAATTGCATTATGGCTTTTCCAAGAGTGTCACTTGTGGAAGAAATAATTATTTCAATGAGATTTATAAAGGGAGAATCCTTGAATTTCATAGAAAACTTTGGCTTTTTTTCTTTCCTTTTTCTTTTTTTAAGGAAGTCCTGCCATTTAGCCTATATTCTGTTTTAGATTTTATACTGTACCTGTTGGGTAAAATATGATGGGGCTTTGGATGTGCTATCCAGAGTCTGTTAACATTTTAGAAACATATTTTGATAGTTTTGGCAGTTTAATTTTTCTTTTCAACATTTTAGTTTGTTATATATCTAATACTTACAGGTGATACTGAGCTTGGTGTTTTATTTGAAAACTAAGATAGAGCAATAAATTTTCTTGTTTGTCCAGATAACCACCAAATAAATATTGCTAACCAAAGAACATACCCTTCGGGGGCAGCTGTCCCGGTGTTGACACAGTGCTGAGAATTAACTATGGTGACAGGTCCTGTCTCTCATTGGCACTTTCAAAGCTGACATTCTGCTATGTGGATGCAAAAGATGGTAATTTTAAAGGAAATTTTGGGGGCAGTGATATGACTAGTCTTTAATAAGAGCTGGCATGGTATTGCCTGTTGCCAATGATGACCCAAGGGTAAGAGTTTATTAGTGCATTTTCTGCTAAACTGAAAGTGACAGGCATGCTGAAGGCTTTTTTGTTGCTGTTTGTTACAAATGAAAATTTCACTACAAAATTCTCATGTTGAAGAGTATTGATCTCTGTGTTTCCACAGCCAGAGGAGGAAAAAAAAGAGTACGCTGAAACACAATTTACTTGGTCATGACTTTAACATTGCTTCCAGATCATTTTGAGTAATGATAATGTCTTCAGCCTGTGGAAGCCAATCTTTATTGACAAAGAAGTTTTTACAGAGATGAGATGAAGAGCAGATGTTTTTGCTCGATGTTTCTACAAAATTGAAGTGTAGAAAATGTGAAATACAGGTTGAAATGGTGTTTACAAATTTCAAACTAAAAGCACCAACTTTGTAGCCTGAGTTAACGTTATAGATTCTCATTTGCTACCTCATTTGCGATCTGCTCCTCTCCTTTCCAACTGTCTGAATCAAACACTCACATTTCTAACCAACTGCCCACAATAAACTTAGACAAAATTCTCTGATTGCTTCAGTGACAGTCAATTTCTCTTCCCAGTTGTTAGTTATGCTTTTATATCTATTATTTTTATCTGTGAAATTCCAATTACATGTTATTTAATGTGAAATCGTAGTTTTTTGTTTGTTGTGGGTTTGATTTTTAAATTTTAGTGTCAACTATTAGCCAGTATCAAACTGCTCTGGACATAAAAAGTGTTTAGGTAATATTTATATCTATTCCTAATGATTACCAGTAACCTCTAGCTATAAAGTAAGGTGAATGTCAACTCATCTACCCAATCTTTACTCAGTGTAGCTGGACCTGAAAAACAAAGTTCAGTGTTTAAAATCATAAAGAATGTGGATTGTTGTTAATACTTCCCTTTGTAAGACAACACAAACTAACTTAAAAATAAGGGTGTGTAATGACCTTCTGTAACTGGAAAGTGCAGGAATAAGCTTCAAGGTTGGTTCATTTAGTCATGAAGGATCCAGATCTTTCACATTCTTCACCCTGCAGTCCACGGCTTTGGCTTCTATCCTAAACCAGGTCTCCTTATGGTTATAGGATGACAACACGGCTACCTACTTCCTTAGTCTCATCCACTTGGGGTTGGAGAGGTAACTACTTCCTACAAGTATGAAAAATTGCATAGCTGCATACAATGACACAAGGAGAATGTTCAACTTAATCTTGAAAGACATACAGAGTTTGGAATTTGGTAATATGGGAGAAGGGTGTTAGAAGAAGTCAGATAACAGTGGGATCATAGCTTATTTGGTGAATGGCAAGCTGTTAATGGAATCGGTTGCCTAGTACCAGCTATCGAATGAAGTTGTGAAGGAGGGAAGAAGTCCAAACTAACCCTAGGTTTGCGTTTAAACCTTCTGGATTCTGCTCTTCTTGTACTTATTGGTAGTTGATGTTCCATCAGAGCCTGTCTAGTTCATCTTTGTTTGCTGCACCACCTAGCACAACTTTACGTAAAGACAATTGATACTTTTCTAAAAATTAATAAATACAATCGTTTAGTTGAAGACAGAGCTGTGGGGCTGACCATAAAAGATGCAGGGTATGGATGATGAACCGCATACCCACCCCTATCTATAGCTGGAGTGAAGATTGCTGACATACAGGAAAAAAGGATGGCAATTGTTTGTTCTAGTGTCTGAACCAATGTCTCCTTTCTCACGTGGACTAGGAGGGTGACTTTAAGTTTAGCATGACATTGTTTTCACCTGAAAAATAATCTTGATTTGCACAATAAGTTGTATTATAGTCTTTTTGTATATGCTACTTAAAAATTGGGTCTGAATATTTCATTTTAATGTTTTTACATGAGAAGCAGGGACATTTGGGAAGTGGAAAACACAACATACTTTACTAATACTTTTGTTAGCTGGTAGTTAAAGGCCGTGGAATTTCTAGCTTCAGTCCTTCAGCAGTTTGCTTAATACCACACACTGTTGACTTTTACTAGTTTTCATAGGACAGCTCTCAGACTCATGAATTCATGTAAAGATCTTTTTTCTTAATGGTGATTTGAAAATCCCTTTTCTTTGCTTCTATTGTAAAAACTAGTCAACTTGACAGAAAATTTAGTTATCTGGAGGATTCAATTTAAACGTCTATGTTTTGTAAAATCTAAACATAATGAAAGTCTAACCACATGCATAAACCACATACTAATTTTCCCCAACTGTCCCTACATAGTTAGGAAAGCCCATGCAATCCGTCAGGGGATACCAAATGTCTCAAATTTGGAGGTGACTCCAAATGTTGCATATCAAAAAATTTTACTTTGCGACCTTGAGTATGATAAAGGAAACATTTGGAGTCTCCTTTCATTCACAGTAGCTACTTGTAATTCAGGTGATTCAATATACAAGATGTCTGGTACATTTTTAAATTCTAAGTGTGCGAAAGGATGCCAGATGACCTTATTTAAGGTAATGTCTTATAACTGAAACTCCATTCTGTCCACTTTGGTACACCATTATTCCAAATACTTTTTCCTATTTACTTGCTGCTCCTCTGAGTTTCCTTATGCTCCTTCATGCAAATTGTAGAATGTAGCACATGTTTTGCCTCAGTGGTTATTTTCTTGTTATTTATTTTCTCTGTTTGTTTTAGAAATGAAAATGCAGTGAGAATTCTTCCCCGAAGGGTCTCTGAGTGTGTCTGCATAGGTGATTCACATGGAGAGCTCTATATAATGTTTAGCAGTTGAGGAGCTGGTCGCTTTTTTGGAGTGACTCTTTGGGGATTAAGCTTTTGTTGGAGCTTCCTCCTAAGGATTTGAGAAGGATCAAAGAGGAAGCAGAGTGACTCGCAAGCCAAGTCATGCTTTCTCTTGAACTCTAGGGAACTTGATTTCAGAGCCCTGATAGTAGGTCTGTGCTTTCCTTCTGAGCCTATAATTCTCTTCTCTTGGAGTTTGTTATAAATGTAATTTGGGTCCACTTATTCCAAAGGACTTGGATCAACTTCATGGACTAACAATGTCTTCATAATTTATATTTCCCTCCCTGTTCACTATTTTTCTTTTTCTTACCCCAAACCAAAAAGGAAGCAATGAAGTCCATTTGCAACTTCATTGAAAAATCAGCTAGCAGCTTTTATTGAGTACTTACAATGGTAAGTAGTAGGCACCGAGAAATTACAAAGAAACAGCACGTGTAGTCTCAGCTCTCAAGCAATTTAGAATTTAATTAATTTTATAGGAAAATGTAGAATTATTGAATATTTTGGCACCAAGTTTCAACTTTGATTTTGGTCATATTTTTAATTCTATAGGAAAAATAAGATCCCCTAACAAATAGAAAATACCACTCCAAAGAAGCTATTCCATTAAAAACTCTTTGTTAACCATAATTTGGTAAATAATGTTGTAATGTGAGAGTCATATAGAGTGTTAATTAAACAGAAGCTCTATAGCTGACAGACTGAAATCAATCAGTGAGGCAGAGAGCTAATTCATAGTTTTTAGTGGGACACTGAGTAAAGATGGCCATGTAGGTGTTGTGGTGGGACATTACTTCATTAGTTATAGTTTTTGAGTCTCTCACACTCTCCATCACTTCATATTCAAGAAAGTCCATAATAGCAGGCTTCCCTACCAGGGTATGACTGACAGGTGATTTTTTGGGTTGAGCTTTTTGCATCTATCATCAACTGTTTGCACTTAGATGGTCACATCTTTTTAAAAGCTAGCTGATACACATTCTGCGTACTAGGAAATACACAGAAAACAGAAAACACTCCTGAAGTGTTAGGTAGAAGTCTTACAAAGAAGACAGAGGACAATATGTATGTATTTATTATGAATAAATCAGTCAAATCAACTTGTTCAACAAAGCTTTATCGTAGTACCGCAGAAAGCACTTTCCTTTCCATTTGAGTTAGTATAAACCCTGTTATTCCCTTTTCTAAGAAACATTTGGTGTAGTGAGAATTAAAAACAATCATAAGGTCAACACCAATAAGTGCAGATAAACATTTATATTTTGTTAGTCCTCAGCATGGATTGTATTTAGTTCATAGTTATTAGTTTTTATAAAAAAGGAAAACTTTTACCTTTTTAGTGTTAAAAGTGAGGATTTGGGGACTGAGGATTGGACAGAGATTAATTAATGGCAAAATATGTGGCAGCATTCCTCAACACATTGAATCCATAACAGCCTCTCCTTATACGGCTTTATCTTAGCTGTGATCCTTGTTTTTTATAGACATTATGGCCTACAGATGTGTTCTCATCTCTTGTGAGGTAGAGGGACAAGGTTACTTTTTAACTTTAGGATATAATTTGGAAGAAGGCTTTGTTTTGCTCTCCATTTTCTGCTTTCTGAGCCTTAAACTAGGAAAATATTTTGTTGTCTTTCTGTAGTGTTGCACGATTTGGAATCAGATTTAGTTGTGATGGCACAGAATCTGTCATTGTGTTAAAACAGAGGAACAATAAATGAATAATTACCTTACCCTTCTTAGGAAGAAATTGTACCCACATGGTTATTTACATCTTCCTAATTGCCATTGACATTTTCTTTCATCTTCATAAACATATGGAGGAAACCATTGCTACTTTCTTGTTACTGTGTCACCCCTTCCAATGTCTTCCCTTCACATTAAGGAAAAAAAATCAGTCTTTTTTCTGGTCCAGAAATCCTTAAATGAAATATCTCCCAAGTACCACACAAAATTTATTTCTTATCCCTAACCTCCTTCCTTATTTCATAGCAGGCATACCAACTCTTCCACGCATACTCCTGCCTTAGGGCCTTTCCACTTGCTGTTGCCTCCACCAGCACTTCTTTTTCCTCAAATATATGCATGCTTCCACATTCATATTTCATTCAGGTTTCTTCTCAGTTTTTTCCAAAACACCTCTAGGCCAAATGATAGTTATTTTCTAGTACAGAAGAAAATCCATCGATTTAGTTTTACAGTTTTTTCTCCAAAGTTATTTAGCTCTAAGCTTTCAAAAGATATTTATCTAATACCTACTATTAGTATGTGCAGAAAATATATTTGTATAAGACAATGGTTTCAAATATTTTTGCATTGTTGATGTGGATATAGCAAATAGAAATAAATATGTTATTTGACTGCTTCATTCATTTGTCTGAATTTTATTGCATTTCGTCTGGGTTCCCAGAACTTTCTTTACCTTCACTACCATCAATTTCATCCATGTCACCACCTTTTATTTCCTATTCTTCTATAAAAAGCCTCCTATGTGGTTCCCCACATCAGCACTTGGCTCCTCCAAATCAGTCTTCACTCAGCAGTAAGAATGATCATATTATGTAGAGTAAGTCAGAATGTGCTCTCCTTGTTCGTGCAGTCTGAATCTTGTGTCTCATTACAGTCTCCAAGGCACCTCGTCGTCTGGCTTTGCCCACCTCTCCAGTCCTTCATGAGATTGCCCTTTGTTCACCGAGTTCTAGCCACAGTGGCTTACTTTCACTTGCTTTAGGGCACCGTGCTCTCTTCTACTTAGGACCTTGGCTTTTTCTGTCTGCAGTGCTTCTTCACTGGTCTTCAAAATATTGCAGCATTCCTAACATCTGCCTCCACCACTAGACTGAAAAAATCAAGGACTGTCCGCGTTTGCTCATTCACTGTTGTGTTCAGTAGCCAGTAGCATGGCCAACACCCAGCAGATATAATCAAATAATTGTTGTTAAAGAAACAAAAACAGCATGGCTTGTAACGTGCCGTGTGAATGGCATGGTCTAATGTGGAGAGCAGAGGAGGACAGCCTGCTCCCAGCCTTTGGTCATCAGGGAATATGTTGAGGAGGAGGCAAAGTATCATCTTACCATTGATGGATGGGTAGGATTTGGGTCATTAAGTAAAGGGCATTCCAACCAGAAGGCATGATGTGGGAAAACACATTCTCTTGTGGAAAAATACATGCTCTTGTGGACTAGTATTAAATATTGACCATAACAAAGTGTTTTCCAGGGAAGAAGTCTGAGACGAGCCTGAAAGTATACTTTGAGGCCTAACTGTGGGGCAATTTGAATGCCAGATTAAGAAATATAAATTTATTGAGTCATTTGACTTGGGAACATTTGGGCATTTTGGAATAGATTATTCACGGCTTCATGTCTATCTCAGAAAACCAGGATGGTAGATGATTTGGAGAATGATGAATTTGTAGGGAGTAAGTTTAGGGGGCTCTAAAAATCATAAAAGCTTGAGACAGTGAGGCGTCCTTGAGAGGGGTTGTGGTGGAAAGGACTGGTCAAGGCAGAGAGATTATAATGGAAATATCATTAAGAACATTGTGGAATGACAGGAGAAGGAGGAGTCAGCCTGGCATACTAGGTAAAATACGGTATTAGGGACAGAAATTTGGAAGGCTTGTAGAACTTATTTGAGAGCATAGATGGTAATTTCAGTTGTAATCTCTTGATTGGGGTACTGGAGAGACAGATTTAAAAGCTTTAGGCATCTGGGAAAGGCTTCGACTAATTGCAGGGTATTAAATAAGGATTCAACACAAGATGAATTAAACAATAGGTACTTAGTGCATAGAAATTCTTTGTATTTTGTAAGCTTCCATTTCACAGCCTTTAGCCAATATTATTAGAATTTTTCATGTTGTTAAACTTAGGGTAAAAGCAGATGTATTCAATTAAATGAAAATTTAGAAAGAGAACCCTGACATAGTTAAGTATAATGTCTTTTTTTCTTTATTCCTGGCATTATCCACATATAAAAACATGTAAGATATATCATATGTAAATATCTTTTCCCTGCTGCTTCATGTAGATTCTTGGTTGGATTTGAGGCTGTAAAAAGAAAATCTTTTTTCTTTTCTTTGTAAAAAGTTGTTACTTCATAGAAATAAGGGAAGTTGTCTAAAGACTTCTCTACTTTCTCTGCTCTTCAAAAATTTGATTGCCCCTGATGATAATGCTCCTAGACATGTCTTTTTCTTACATCAATTTTTTAAAGTGTTAGAAGGAGGGGGATTTTCTTTCTAAGACTTTTGGCCCAACAGCGTTTCTTGAGCCTCAAAGAATGTCATTCACTGCAGCGGGTAGTTTAAAAATATTTACTTAAGGGTAGATAAAGAGTTCCCGCCTGCCATAATTTTCCTATGTTAAAATCCCCGCTAGGTTTGACATTTCTTTGTATTGTTCAGGACTGTTAAAAAGTAGTTACCATGAGCAGACTGGTTGATGCATGGTAATGATGAAAAGCAGGGTGTTTGGGATTCAACATGGATGGTAGAAATGCAGGATGTCAGAGAAGCCATATATTAAACAGAATTTGAATTGGAAACCGAATCCCAATCTGCCACTGGGAACATTTTGATCATTTTGATTTATTAAACTTTTATAGCAGCATTCAGATAGAGCGGAATTAAAACCCTTTAGTCTTGGATAGTTTATGGTATACCAACCACTGTGTAACTGGTATTATTTTTGAAGGTTTTCCTAGCAATCAGTGAAGAAGGAAACAAATAGGTGAGTGAGAGATTCTTTTAAAAGGAAGTTTTCCCAAATATTCTTGCATCTGACTTTAAATCTCTCTCTTTTGTTTGCATTATGTCAAGGGTAAACACACGTTTTGCAATTTCAACATACTGAGTACCTTAAAGATATGAGTTTTACTATCAAACATATTGGAAACTGATTAATACATTTCAGATTGAAATATGGCATTTATATACATGTTATAGGTTATCTTTCCTTTGTGGTGTGTGAACCTTTGCACTCAGAGGCATTTATGTCTGTATTTAGGTTTATGTGTCGGAGTTTTATGAATAAATATTAAAATTGAAATACAAATGCATTTCTGAAG
This sequence comes from Equus quagga, assembly GCF_021613505.1. Classification (NCBI taxonomy): domain Eukaryota; kingdom Metazoa; phylum Chordata; class Mammalia; order Perissodactyla; family Equidae; genus Equus; species Equus quagga. The sequence goes on from NC_060277.1 coordinate 8,859,717, forward strand.
CCGAACTTGCAAAACAGAACAAAATAATGCATTTCTCTACAACTATGGGGATTCTGTAACTTGGGTCTTTTAAAAATCATCTTTCAGCTGTAGCAAGCATGAATGGTCTTTTCTGAACAGTGACTCCATAGTAAAGAGAAATCAATTACTATTAGAGAGGCAGTGCAGGTTAAAGGCATTACAGGTTCGCATTTAGTTTTGCAGCCGGGAGAGGGTACTTAGCTGTGAATCAGGAATGATACAAAAGATGGATGAGACAGAGTTCAAGGAGCAGTAATGCAAGGGTCCAGGACTATCGTTCCAAGCTGTCTCCGCAGTCATGATGGATGGTTTGGTGGCAAGAAGTAATAATACCAGATGATGGAAGATGCATCTCAGCATCTTGAGCCATTGCATCCCAGCTACCTGTTTGAGTTCGGGGCATAATGATTCCTGATTTGCAACCAAATGGATTTGCTGCATTTAGCAACCCAGATTTTTGGCAGCTGTGAAGGAAGCAAGTAGCATATCAAACACTCCTGCACATTGTAAATTTAATTACCTCATATTTATGCATAGTAGTTGTTGACAGGATCTTGTAAGCTATGCTAATAATGGTAGGTAATTTGTTACCTCCAGAAATCACTTTCCATGTGTCTTCTGATCATTATCGTGAAACATGATAAATGATCTAGCCTATGAGGTATAAATGGAAATGAAATGGATAATTGGATTCTATGTCTAAATTGTGGCTGGAATAGTTGCAGCAATTATGTTTGAATTCATCTCATAAAAATGAGTTTGGCAATATATTAGTGACCTTTCCTCATCTTGAGCCTAAAGTATTATATGAAATTACTCTTAAGATGATTGTAAAAAGTTTATCACAATTATCTTTTAAAAATTCTCTAACACTCTACATTTCTCTTGTCTTGGCTTACTTGCCTGTATTTTTAAAGTCACTTGTTTATCTACAGTTGGTTTAAGCAATTGATACTGATAATCTTCTTTTGGATGCTGAAAATAAAGTGTTTTGTTGTTGCCAATGCCTTGATTGAATGACTTAGGAAGAGTGCAAGATATAATTGAAGTTGTTTTTATGAATACTTCTTATCATTAGCAGCATGTGTCTTTCTGCTGGGTGATGGAAGTGTGCCCTCTTGCTGAATGTGTGTGTTTTCTTAGATTCCGATGAGAGAATGTGTCTGAAATACCAAAACCAAATAGTTTGTTTTGAAGATTATCAGACTTTTATCCTTTCTCTCTCACTTCTCTTCAATTCGCTTTAAATAACAAAAACTATCTTATTATAAACGTAAAACTTTTATTCACTGTTTTGATTAACATTGTTGAGCACTTACTGTAAGTTAATCATTATATTTGTTGCTAATAAAAATGACTAAGACACATGATCTTTAGGGTCTTATAATTCCATATGTAGCTGTGGGAATATCTAGTGTTTAAATTATAACATGAATAATTTCTTAATCTAGTTCTTTCCTCTCCTCTAGTTTCTTTCCATAAGGATCTAAGAAGCCATTAAACCTTCTGTTTATACTTTTTCTTTCTATTTCCAGCTAAAAGTAACTGTTCCAGATTTAGTTAATCACAAGTATATGAAAATTAAAAAGTTACCTGCAAATGAGACTTTTCTTTGCAATGAAAAATGTCAATAAGCAGGGCATGTCCCAGGGATTTGTTTTTTCTTCTCAAATTTTTATGCTTGAAATTTCTTCACTTTCCATATACATTTGTAGTGAGCGTAGCTTAGCACCAACTCATAAGCTTGTTTTAGTAACTGATTGACGTAACAGGAGATAATGACCGCGGAATAGCTAGTTCTTCTTTCTAGTAAATGTGAACTTAATAAAACAGAATATAAATGTTTAGTGTAAGTTGTAATAAAAAACACCTATTTATATTACATTTACAATGTGCGAGGTGCTGTGATAGATGGCTTACATACATTATTTCTCTGGTTTCATGACAAGAACTCTTAATATCCCCATTTTATGCACAGGAACCTAAGTCTGATGGGTAATTTGCTCAGTTCAAGTAGCTCAAAGGCATTGGTCCCAGCAGGTAACTCAAGTGTGACTCCAGAGCCCACACTTCTTTCACAAAATCAGGGTCTAACACTGTGCTATACATAACCAACTAAATTGACATAGTGGCTTTAGCAAAATCCTACTTGAAGCAAGATTTAAATAAGTATCAATAAGAAACAGATTTTTGAGATTTTCCCCATAAACTTCCAGGATTCTAACTACTATGTAACTATGATTAATAAAATTTTATTGTCACTTTAGAAACAGTACATTTACTTTGAGTTGGTTGGCTACTGTTTTTAACTGTTTCCTGTCCTGACAAGTAGCATTACAGCTCTAACCTACCACTTTACAGCAGAGATTCTCAATAAAGGAGCAGGAGATATATGGCCCTTTTTAAATCAAATTTAGGGTATTTAAAAAACTGTGATCTCCATACATGGCCGTTTCCCCGATTCTGATGTACTAACAGAAGCATGTGCATGCACCCATGTACGCACAAGCACATTTGTGTCCTTAACTCTGCCTAGATTCCAGCAAGCCTGCCAGGGCTTTGTTAGAATCTAGGCAGAAGCTGGCACTGTGTGGGTTCTGCAAAGCTAAGAAACTATTTGGATATTCTTCATGCATTCTTCTTCCCCTCTTCCCTAAACATTCTTCTTGGATTTTATACCAACAATTATGAATTGCCTCTGTAGCTCCATAAAATCCTTGGAAATATTTTAAATGTCTGTAATAATATCGTAAGATTCTCTGGATTTCAAAGCTTCTCTGATTATGGAAAAAATAAATCATTCAGAATTTAGTGGTCTAGCCTCTTTCTGAAGTCAGTCCGTTAGCACTTATCCTTAATTTCATATGAATATTAACAGCTTGAGACAGCCTCCTGGACAACACTCAGTAAGGTGGATTTTTCTATGCTCCAGCCATCTTTGATCAAGTCAGTTGAAAATCTCAGACTTTCTGGCTTGTTTTTTCTTTTTTTTCTTTATTTACAGACTACCTCTATCATCTTATTATTTTCAGCTTGGTGAAATAGGATTAGAAAACTTCTAATGTATGCTCCAAAGGAAATTTTCTCCTCCACTTAATCTATTTTTATGTTCAAGGTAGGGATGTGCTCTGAGTAGCTCTTCACATTGAAAGTCAAATCACTTTTTCAAATGACTCGCTTGTAGAGTAGTTCCATTTCTGTGTCTGCTACCTGAGTCAAACTCTAGAGAGATGCTGTTAGGTGGGCTCACAGAGTTTTCCTGTGATCAGTGGCAATGCAATCAAAGTTCAAATAATGTCAAGACACTAATGACCTAAAATTGGCATGATTCCAGAGTAATGTTAAATAAGAGGAAATTAGAGGGATGCTATAGGAAATGTATGAACTTTGTAAAAATAGTATATCCTATACAGATGAATTCAAATAAGTATTTCTCAAGAACTTAGAGTTACAAAGCAGAAAAAAGTTTCCTTGATGCCTTTAGATGATGTAGTCACTTCATAATACACTTAACATACAAGGTGACTGTGGAACTCAACTCCTCCCTCCGAGATGAGCTTGACCCATCTTAAAGACAAAGATTTTAATGGACAAACTTTTGCAGATTGACATCCTCTTGTTTCTTTGAATTCAGAGATTCTCACATTTTGGAAGTCAATACCGGTGCAATGAAGCATGTAAGAGAAAAAACAGATAAGCTACTCTTTGTGAATGATTTAGGAATTTTCAAGAGAAATTTTCACCAAATTAGATTTTTGCCATAAAAACTGACTTTAAATTGCAAAGCTCAGTTAGGATGAGATTCTAATCATAATAATGGTTCTTGAGCTGTGTGTGTGGGGAGATGTGTCTGGACAGGAGTTTGGGACCAATTAAATACATAATTACCTTTCTCTTTTACTTATTTTTTAATTTCTTGTTTATAGTATAGACATACAGAAAATTGTACATTAAAAATGTAACTTCATAAATGTATAACGATGAATTTTCACAAACTGAATATATGCACAATCCACCATCAAAAAATAAAATATTACCAGCACCCCAAAATCCCCTCACTCCCTTCCCATCACTAACCCCACTCCCCCAAAACTACATACTGTCCCTGGCGTCTAACAGTAATGAATAACTTAGGGCAATGGAATTCTATAGTTGGTACTCTTTCCTCTGTCTTCCCTCTCCAACATCAAGTTTGTGAAGTTCATGCATATTGTCGCATGTAGCTGTAGATCACTTGACATCATTATTGGAAATCGTCTATCTTGTGATGGTGCTCAATTTATCCATTTTACTCATGCTAGGCATTTGATTTATTTTCACTTTGAGCTGTTTATAATGATGGTATGTGAATGTTCTGGTACCTGACTTTTGAGGAAGAGATCCTCATTTGGGGGAAGCCTGTACCTGGAAGCGGAATTGCCGGGTAATAGAGTATGCTTATATTCAGCTTTAGTAGGTACTGGCAAACAGTTTTTTGAATTTGTTGTATCAATATATATTCTGACTTGACGTGTGAAAGTTCTAGTTGTTCCATAGCCGCACAAACACTAGATATTCTCCTACCTTTTGTTTTTAATTGCCTCTTATGTCCCTTCTTTCCTTTGTTCATAAATGCATTCATTTAAAAATCGTTGATTGCCTAATATGCCAATCACTGAAGACACCAACTCAAAGACAAACAATATGAAGTTCTTGCCTTCAAGGAGCTAAGTAACTAGAGAGAGAGAAAATATAGAATAATCCATTACAAGAAAAGTTGCGTTTATTTCAGGCTGGAGAGAGTGTGCTGAGGAAGGTTTATCAGAGGCAATAATAAAAGATCTGAGATTTGAAGATGAATGGTTTTCTAAGTCTGTAACTGGTGAAAGGACACTCCAGGCAGCATCTAATGGGTAAATGTGGATGAGAAGAAGATTTGCCTGTAGAAAATACAAATTGTTACACATGAACATGTGATTGGAGTTGGAGAGTAGTAAGACATGAGGCTAGGTGGGTAAGCAGGGAACATATGAAAGAGCAATGTATTTTATGTTAAGAAGTTTGCATCTTTCATTGAAGTTTACCTTCAGCCTCTTGATGAGATAGAGCGTCCCATTTATCAGCTGTGTGATAAAATACTCCAAAACTTACTGGCATAAAACAATACCCATTTTATAATGCTCACAGATTTTGTGGGCCAGAAATTCAGAAAGGCACAGCAGGGATGTCTTTCTCTGTCACATGATGGTTGTGTCCTCAGCTGAGAATGCTCAAATTGAACAGTTGAAGGAGACTCAAACTCCTGGAGACAAGAATCATCTGGAAACTTCTTCATGCACTTGCCTGGCAGCTGGGCTGAGATTACTCCGCCACCTAATTGAACTTTAACATGATGGGTCAGGACTTCAAAGGCAAGTGTGTCAAGTTCCAGTGAAGAGAGGGGAAGACATATCGTCTTTTGTGACCCAGCTTCAGAGTCTCATATATCACTTCCTCTGTACTCTACATGTTGAGGCAGGTTCAGGCAGAGGGAGCACAGACCCAACCTGTCAATGGGGAGGGTTCTCAGAGAATTTGTGGCCATGTTTTCAAACCACCACAGTGACTATATTATTTTATGTTTTCTTTTTGGAATTTTCTGTATGTCATCCATAATATTGTGTTAGTCACGAAAGCTATCTAGTTTTTTTTTCCCCCCCTGGTCATTTTGCCTATAATATGAGTATCTCCCAATTGGCACCATGTCTTGGAAAGCACAGGCTTGACCATTGACCTGGTCCTCACCACCTAATTGACATTGATTTTATAAAGAGAAGAACATAAATTTATAATCAGTAAAGTATCTATTTAACATGTTTTGCATTTATATATTAAAATAAAATAAATTTTGAAACAAGATAAAAAATATCCAGCTACCAATTAGTGCCTTAACATTTTACACTTATCATTATGCCTTATGGGAATAATATGTGTGCTGTACCTCTGTGATTAATTTCCAAAATAACTTTCTTGACCTTTTCGCAATGTCAGACTCTTAATTGAAAACTTAGACATAGATATAGGCTTATACTTATACTTGAAAATATATTTGAAAATATAAGTGTAAGGCTTTGGAACAAGAAATGGTACTCTCTTCTCCTCTTTGTATCACTTAAAATGGTAGGCTTTCCTACCCAAGTTTTATTCATCACAAGTCCACTGATGGAGGTACTGTTTACAAAATTCTTCAGTGGCCATGAAAATGTCTGCACGTTTTACTTATGTTTTCTTTTCCCCTAGAAAATTTTCACTTGATCTGGCTAAAGTGGGAAAGTTTGAAGTTTGCAAAAGAATACATGAACAGTCCGGGTCAGTTGCTGTTTCATGCGCTTATTTTTAAAAGGTATGATGTTTATCAGAGTAGAATAGAGAGGTTTCTTGTCACTTAGTAGCAGTAACTGTGAAAGGAGGATTTAATAGCGTTACTTATGGTCTTGACACCCTTTATTTTACTATTCTGGAAACTTTCCCTTGCTGTGTACTGAGTGGCACAACTAGGACTGCCTTCCAATATTTTGTGGTGTAGATGATGTAATTTATTTTGATATTCTGAAGGTCTAGCTGTCCCTTTATGGTGTGGAAGTGGGTGTGGTCGAAGGCAATGGAAATAAAAGTTCTCTTGCTGGCTGAGCTGTCACACTTGTGTAAAATGTTCTTGAGCAAGTACCCGTTTACATGGTTAAGTATCTTTAAAGTGTCACTGTCTTGTTATTTCATCTGATAGGTCTGGAATTATTCTTGTCTGCCTCCTGTTTCCATCTGATTATAAAACTAGGTGTGGTGACTTTATTTTTGATGGCACTTTGACTATTGGGGACAGGTATTTTGGCCCCTAAAGGAATGCTAATGGAACTGGATGAGTAAAATGATTATTCAGAAGTCCTTGTAATTGTGGCGACCACATTGATGGCTCTATTTTTATGGCATTGTCTTTTTTTCTTCATTATGCCTGTACACTCTCGAGTTACCCATAAAAATCTACTTTTCTTAGTTCAAGGACTTAAATGGAAGTGCACAGAAATCTGTCCTCTGGTCCCTTGTTCAAATATCCTGAGTCTTTTATTTAGTTTCTATCAGGAATAGTTGATGTGAAGTCATTGACCGCTTCTGCTGATCTCATTCCACATTAAAAGTTCTCTATCTCCTGATTTAATCAAGGGCATCTAATCCAGTAGGACACATAATTGTTTTTTGTTTTGTTTAATCTAAAAATTGAGGAAATGTTCTCTAATTGCTAATTTATATCATGTGTGCTTTGAAATGAATATATATTGGGACTCTCCACATTACAAAACTGAGTTGGATCTGTATAGGCTAATGACACAGTTTCTTTGCTATAAGATTTTAAAAATTTCTGAAGGTTCATGCTTTTTGAACTGAAAAATGTCCTAAAATTACGACTACTCTGGAGTTAGTATTGCATACATAGAGCCTATTATCTAGAGGAGTTCTCTATATGATTGAAGACGTGTTCGATTGTTTTTGCTATGTCATCATAAATTCTCTTTCATAAAAAAACTAAATACCATATCACTTGTATACGTAGAGGAATATGACTGGCTAAAAGATGGCTGCTCTGTCCCCTGCAGTCATGTACCAATAACAGGTAAATAATAATTCTCCTGATTAACTTGAGGTAAACAGAGTCTTGAATTTTACCTGCCTGGGAGTCAGCCATTGAGTGGAGAGAGCGGGTAGTAGCTCCTGATTCCATGAATGCACTGAGTCATTACGTTGAAAAAATGGCCATCTGTTGTGGCTACATATGCATACAAGCTCCTGCGTCATTTTGAATTGATTTGGAATAATCACAAAGTACATATTCATAAAGAACATATGCTTATTACGAGTCAACACAACAAAGTATTTAGACCCCAGGATCAAGCTGGCAAACTTGGATTGTGTTTGGTTTCAATTAAATGTTGGGAAATTCTTCAAATTGCATAGTTTTAAAATTCCTTAAGATTTGGATTTTTTTAATGTTCTTATATTTTACATGTGGAAGACTCAGAATATTTTTAAATAATATTTTTTCTTGCTTATGTTATACATATTACATATAATGTACATATATATGTGTATATATAGATAGCTAGATAGATAAATATAGAGAGAGCGAGGTATGATAATCTCATTATAGAGATTTTGCAGTGGAGTGTTTTTCTTTTAATTACTATCTCTTGGTTTACTGGAGTCAGCTATTGTATCTTAATACATATTAATATAAAATGAATATATGGTGTTACTGCAACTCCCTTGGGCCGTAACCTAGAATGGAACAGTAGCCTGTATAACCGAGGCATATTAAACATGTTACTGGTGCATACATTGTCATTGCCAGACTCAGTTCCCCACCTTTCTTCTACCATTTTTTTATATTCTCCTCCCTCAGACAGGTGACTGCTGGGATGGGGAGGCGATTATCTGTTTATGGTCCTAGACTTGAGGGAGCCAAACAAAGAGTTGAAGGCTTTCCTGGTTTAACTACTGACCTGATTGTTATTCTTGGAATCAACTGGATGTTCTTTCCTTGAAATGCATGAATAGTTTGAGCTCTGATCGAGCTCAAATGAGGGATTAAACAGCCATAAGAAAAATTTTCTGTGTTAGCTTATGACTCAGTCAAAGGGATCCATAATTTTCATCGTAACGTATGTGGTTTGCTGCCATATGAATTGTGGTACTGATAGAGGTCTTTGTAAAGTTGTTGAATTATTGCAATAATTCAAAATTCTGAACCAATTTATTGCATAGCTGTTAGTGAGGCAGAGTGTAGTTTTTAGACAAAATGAGACAGAAATTTGTAGTTTTCTCATAGTTAGATTATATAGGCTAAAAAGCAAATAAACTTCCTTTTTGAAAATCTCTTCACCTTTTCATATACTCCAAATATGAAGGCTAACCTTGTTTTTAGTTTCTGCTGACAGATCTAAAACAGTGTGCTGCTGCTGTGCCTTTTTATTTCAGCAGGTAATAAAGTTATTGCTGTGGTGTTTTCAAATCAAGATGAATAAAATGCCATGGTAATGCGTAGGATATAAACTTCAATATGCAAAATTTGCAGTTTCGTTGCTGAAATGATTCTTCTTATTTCAGCACTTTAGGCCACAGGAAAGAGCCGTGTCATTGAGATTAAATACTGTAATTCCACAGGTCTTGCAGTTAAAAAAAGTGAATCTCTACTACACAGGGATTAAAAGACAAAGTAAGCTGTTTAATATGAAGAGTGGCATATTTAGCATCAGAATTTTCTCCTGCCCCAATTAAATTTTTGTTCAAGAAACTCAAGTTATTGGTATTTATTCTAGTATTAGTGCAATTGTATATTTTGATAATATTCTTGATCGGTAATGTGTATTCAAGTTTATATATATGTGTACTTTTTATTCACATAGAAATTCCTTTTTTAAAAAAATATTTAATTGATCTGATTTGACTAAAAGACAAAAGAGAATTGTTATATAGGTTTGTAGCTGTGCTTTTTTACAAGCTGTATAAATCATTTGATGCCACTTGGTCACTAAGCAATTGCTTAGAAAGTATTCTTTTGTTCCAGTCAACTAACTTCTTTAATTAAATAGTAACATTTTGTAGGTGCTGTGTATCAATGTCAGAGCAAATGGCTAGCTCCATGGTTGAAAGCATGAGGTGGTAAATCTTGCATTTTAAGGACTTAATTTCAGCATCTGAAAATAAATAAATAAATAGACAAAACTTTACTATTGCTGTCTCCAAATGACGGTTCTTACATTTTCTTGTGTGGCATAGGTAGAATTATGTAGGTCATGTTTTCTTAGAGTGGCATGGGTAACTTTTTGTGGGGGGGGGGGGGATTGTTGAGGCAGTCATTTACACTAATACAATATTATTGAACTTTGTCAGGCACTGTAACAAACGCTGAGAATGCACTGATGAGACATTTTGTGAGTGCGTTACAAATTTTGCTGGAAAACAGAGACAAAAGAAAAGGCAAAGCCACTCCTGGTCTCACAGTTCCCTAATCGCTGCTGTTAGCTTTTTGGTGCATTTCCTTCTGGTGGTTCTTGTTGGTTTTGTTTTTGCTTTCCCTAGGGATGCACTTTTACCTTTTAATTTTTTAATTTAATTTAATTTAATTTTGAGGAAGATTAGCCCTGAGCTAACTGCTGCCAATCCTCCTCTTTTTGCTGTGGAAGACTGGCCCTGAGTGCTAACCTCCATGCCCATCTTCCTCTACCACACTTTTTAAAATGAAAGCTGCAATAATCTTAAACTTTCAAATGTGCCCTGATGTTTGTTGTATAATTTTCACAACTTGAGTTCTTGAAGTTTGTGTATAATTATTTTGAATAGATACACCATAAAGTGCATCACCATTTTCCTATTGTTGAACATTTTGATTGTTTAATTTTTTGCACTTCTGAACAAAAATTATCTCCTTATAAGTAAATTCCTAGAAGTGGGATTATTTCGGTTTTGAACACATTTTTATTTCTTGATATATATTGATGGATTGTTTTCCAAAAACGTTATTGGTTCACTTCCTATGAGCAGACTGCGTACTCAAATGCCCATTTGACTGTACCTCATTGGCCGTGGTCAAGCCTGTGTGAATGTGGATAAAGATCACCTGTTCAGGGTTTGTAGCCTCTTCCTCAAAATTCTGCTCCAATACTTTTATGAGAAGTGGAATTGTAAGTGATGTAATTTTGGGTGAGCATAAGCCCAGGATTGCTGAAGAAAAATTATTTTTAACATGGTTGTGGTGTTTCTCCAAAGGAGCCTCTTGGTGTTTTGAACTGGAGAATTCTTCACTGTGTGGGATGACCTGTGCATTTTAGGATCTTAAGTACTCCTGGGCCCAGCCCAGTGAAAGCCAGTAGCATTCCTCAGTCATAAGAACAACTGCCCTCAGTGGAGAACAACTGGGAGGGGGCGAAGAAACTATTGTTTAGCTGGATATAATTAATGCTGATAAAAATATGTAGTATAAACAAACATATTTCATTAAATGAGGGTTTTGTTATTCAATTGCAGTTTTGTTTTTGTTTTTGTTTTTTTTTTTACCTACTTCCAGCTGTGGAATCATGTATGCTTATTTCATGGTTCTCAGAGTTTTTTGAGTGAAATATTCTGAGCTGGGGTAGTGGGGCACAGTGCACTTTCCAGAGACAACCATGACTATATGCTAACACCCGTCTAGCATTCCATGGAGCTGATACTAGGTAACAATTACTCCTTTTGATCGATACTTGGTCTAGGTGCTGGCATAGGAGCCTTGGGTTCGACAAAATCCAAACTTTGTGGTGTCTTATCATTAACTTTAGCTGACCAGTTCAAGCTTGTGAGCCACCTGAATGATAGGATTCGAAAAAGCTATCTACCGACTGGATTGTTGGATTTAAAAAGGAATTTTAGTATATTAAATTTAAAAATTCTTTGACTTAAAACAGTCTGTCAATGCACAAATGTGTGAACATAATTAAAATAGTAATTTATCTGAAAGATAATTTATAGAATTTACTGACTGCCTCATTGATATGAGCAAAAATTATGAGATAGTAGCTAGACAGAGGGAAGGGAGAGGTATTCGATGCCTATGGAATTTGTTAGGACTGGAAATCTGAAATATCAGAAAAATAGAGTGAAAAATCATGAAAGAACTATTATTCTTTTAATAAATATATTTGCATTACAGTTTATAAGATGTGGGTGCAAGAGAAACCTTGTTAAATAAGTCTAAAAATTTTCAAGTGTGTACTTCATGTTTTAACATGTAAGGAAAAGTGAAACAAATTACCTTGTCATACATGCGATATTAAATGTCCAAAGAAAATGCTTCTAGTTATCTATAACCTGCTTTCTGTTTCTTATGGGAGGAAAAGCCATCTCCCTATTCATCAGTGTTACTGTTTCAATTTTCTTGAAACCCTCAAGTACCGTTAAACTATACTGTTATCCTTTTGAGGCGTAATTTAAAATCATTTAAAATTATTATAGGGCAGCTGATAAATAAATACTTGCATCATTTGGTACACTGAGGTCATTCTTCCAGCTTTCAGTCTCTACTGTCTACTCCCCTTTACTTCAGCTTTCAATAGGTGATGAGGAAGAAAATTAAACATGAAGCATGAAGTAGAGAATCTTCTTTTTTAACTGAAACTGGATCAAAATTTTAATGATGGAAACAATAAATAAAATGCTGATTTTGAGGTGATCCATTCATTTAAGTAAAAAAATAAAAAATAAGAAAATATCTATCTCTAAGGCAAATATTCTAATAGAGATTTTCACAGGAGTTTAGATATGGCAAGGGAGCATTGACTACTGTAGACATTTGAGTACTAATTTGCATCATCTCTATTTTCGTTTCATTTTGCAAAAAATAAATAGAAGAAAGAAGACAATGTAGATAAATTATTAGCTCTTTGATAATTTCCGCTGCTCTGAATCTTGCTAGGAAACTTGCTGAGAAGTATTTTCTGCTCACAAGCTTCCTACCAACTGGAGAAAAGGTGGAGCTGAGATGTCTCCCAGGTGGAAGAATGAGATCACGGTCTGTGTCTGTGGGAGGCTGAAAAATGGTCCCTAAGATTTCAGGTCCTAATGCCTGGAACCCATGACTGTCACCTTCTCTGGAAAATGGTCTTTGTGGGGTGATTTTTAGGGGTCTTGAGATGGGGAGAGCATCTTGGATTATCCATGTGGGCCCTGGATGCAATTGCAAGTGTCCTTATAAGTAGAGGGCAGAGGGAGATTTGACTACAGATAGAAGAGGAGAAGGCAGTGTGAGCAATGAGGTAGAGATTGCAGTGATGTGGCCAGAAGCCAAGGAAGATTGGCAGCCAGCAGATGTTGGAAAAGCAAAGAACTGATTCTCCCCTAGAACTTTTGGAGGAATGGGCTGCTGCCTTGATTTCAACCCAGTGATGCTGATTTTCAACATCTGGCCTCTAGAACTTTGACGGAATAAATATGTGTTGTCTTAAGCCACAAAGTTTGTGGTAATTTGTTACAGCAGCCATAGGAGACAAAAGTAATATCATTGCCTGCTTCTCTAGTGGGGAGGTTGATCTCGAGATACTTTGTGTCAAAGACTCTTTGACAAACACATAAAACAATTTGGAAGGAGCTGGGATCGAGTTGCATTTAGTTTGTTTAGGTGGAAAGCTGAATGTAGCAGTGTCATTACCTTGATGTTTTCTTTGTTAACTGACTTCTCTGGCTTTGTGGCTTCTATTTCTGATTTTGCATTTTATTAATTAACTGAATTTTAATAAATGACACATATGTTTGTAGAAAAGCAGTGTAACAGGAATAGTTGGGTGAGAATATGCTTTCGTAATGGCTTATCTTGATTTCAAGACACTTGAAAATTATTTGAAATAAAAAGCAAATAAAGCAATGTGAATGTATAATTGCAATTTTATAATAAGTTTAGCTCTAGAATAATGAATGTAAGTCATTAATTGAAAGTTAATTGGTAACATTGGCAAAGTTTATCTTGTACTTTGGGGATTGTACGCTTCAGTTGATACCTAGTGTACAACCGGGATTTATTCGCACCACACCTCTGAGTCTGAGAGTGTATTAAGTTATGAAGAATATTAATATTGCTGCAAAACAATTACTTGTTCATTTGCTAACTGATTAAAATTCATGCATAATTTATTGAAATGAATAGAGATTTTATAAATAAGCCTCCTTGTTCTCAAGGGCCTAAAAACAAAATACATATGCTAATATGAGGCTACTTTTTACCTCCAACATAAAAAATTTAATACGTAGTGATATATTAGTCTCATTAATGGTAGATTTCACTTCTTCTAATCATGCTGTTTATCAAGATATATGCTTCTGAGCCTCTCTGAACGTTGGCATGGCTGCAGATTTGAGCTATGGCTTTGGTTCCTGGGCTGCCCCTCTTGTTCGCTTGACCACAGCAAGTGAGATGTGAGGCTGCTCGGAGTGGAGTGGCGCCCTTCTCTGGACTGAAAACCTCATGGCATCAAGCTCGTACATGAAACACTGGTGTTGAATATTAATTTTCAGTTTTAAAATTTGTGTGCTTTCTGGCAAAAACAAAACAAAATAGATCAAAAGTGGGGCTTGTTGACATATTTAGAAATGTAAAGTCTTTTAAAATTCTGAAAATAATGCCTAGTTTACCAATGAAGAAATTGTAACACCAAGGAAAGTTTACCTGGCTATCAGCATATGCATTTTTTGAAACCAAATCTCCTGACTTCAAATTTCATTTTCTTTTACATGTCATATCCTTAAGAATAGAAATGAAATAAAAAACACCATGCTTTACTTTTTCACTTGTTTCTAATACTACATTTTGCTGTAGTTCCCACCCCTTTCTCCCTCCCATCTTTTGCTCTCTTCTTGGGTTTTCTCTTCATTTTCTGTGGCAATGATATGCAGAGTTTGATGGGTAAGATTTAGCCTTCACTAATATGGGCTTTTAGGTCAGGTTTCAGAATACCTATAAATTTATAGATTAACCAAGTTTTGTTATTTATAATTCATTTGACAAATTGTTCCATCATGTTAAATATCAGACCTCTTCAGAGTATTGTTCAGCTATAATGTGAGGCATCGCTGCTCTAGGCGAGAACCCCAGTAAGCTGTGAATTTAGCAACATTTCCTACTTAAATTAGTCAGTATATGAGCCATCTGGAATGAAAACAAACATTGCACATCTGAGGCAACTCAGTTTATTCGCGAAATACAGACTGCTTCTTAAAATATGTTCAGCATTTAGATAGTCTAGGAAGACATTTGCATTTTTTCTATCATGCTCATTTCTCTATTCAGTTTCATTTTAGTTTAAGGTTTAAAAAATATATGTACTTTCTCTTTTCCTCTGTCTACCTAAACTTTTGTAAACTTGGAATATAAAAGATGTTAGGCTAGTTGGTGAAATTTCATGCTATGAAATGTCTAATTCTGTTTTTCTTTAGCTGATAAATGAAAATTCTAAACTATTTTTGGTTTTATTTTAGCGTTTTCTTCTTGAGTGGCTTCTCAAGTGAAGTCAGTTGTGGCATTTGAAATACTTCACCCTCTACACAATTTGACTATAAATTGTTGAAACAATTTTCAAACTATAAGGAACAGATTTTGTAGTTAAAGTTTATAAATCAGGTGTTAAGAACTACTTTTCAAAAGAAATAGGAATAATCACAAACAAACAGTTTATATAGCACACATTATCTTATTCAAGCTTAGTTTTGTTTTCACTTTAAACATGAGCATAGGGAAACACAAGTTCATACGATTCTACCAATAGCTGGTGTGAAAGCTATTGCCATAATGAGCTCTGATTAATGATGGGAATAACTTATATTCTTCAAATGATTTTGGAGAGAAAAATAGTGTTACTCACTAGATACTCTCCCCCCATCTGTTATTCTTTATCACAGTATGTGGTTTTTTTTTAAATATAACTCTCAATTTAAAATAATGAATTTGTTGATTTATGGTTCCTGTGTCTCCCTTGCCATATTAAATGAATACTCAATGTGTAGAACAGCCTAGCCATTAGTAGTCACTCAATACATATTTGTCACATGAACTTTGGAGGAAAATTCTTGAAAATGACTTTAGCGTGTAGAGATCTCGGCCAGCTCGGCTCATCCCTTATGGCAGAGATATTTGTAACTCAGGGGTACATAATGTGGAAACTATACTTTGAAACAATCAAGGTTTAAGAGCGAATCCTGGGCTACAATGGAGAACCTTTGCTTCATTTAAACCTATATCAGAAGGTAAAACCTATCTATGGGGTTTTTTGCATTGTTTCTTATGACAAGCATGCATTATCATTAAAAGAGAGAATCCAGTTTGAAAGCTATTGGCTGTCTGTTCTTACCTCCCCTGTGTCTGCATCTTCTCCACTCTATCCCTACCTGGGGTGAGGCTGAAGGGGGGATTGTCGAGTTGCATCTAATAGTTTTTCTTTATATAATTTACTTTGACTCTAAAAAAAAAACCTTTTAAAACAATTTTTGGGCAGTTATCACTTTATTAAAGATTAACACTCTCCTTTAAAGTCTGTTGGCTTCCCAGAGAAGTGTTCTTGTAGATGTTCAAACAACACTCCACCTGATCACAATGTACCAATTAGAACTTTTTCACGACACAGCCTTGCCTGTGGACAGACCATATGGACAGAGCTAGAGCTGTGGAGTCCTTCATAAAGCCCAGGATCAAATTTCAGCTACAGTGTTGTTAAGGAGGAAAAAAGGGCTCTGATTCATCATTCATCATTCCCATAAGTTCAAATATTGAAATAATGTTTCCCAAAATTTCTTTCAAGCAAAATATCTAAGCTATCTAAAATTAAATTGCTGCACACCTTTGATATTTGAGTTTAATATTTGATGCATTGCCTTCTCACATGCCACTCCCAAAAGCCAATGATACATCATGATTTGCGATTTTGCCTTGGTGAAAATGTCAACTTCCTATTCCCAGAGGTGGGTGTATGGAAACAAGTCAGCACCTGGCATCAACTTCGGAGTTCTGCTTTGCTGTGCCTTCCTCCTTATCTCATCTGCAGGAAGTCTGCAGAAGTAAAAAGCAAAGCAAAAGCAAAAACACCAGTTGGCCATCTTTCATGAATGAAATAAGGAGTTACAGCAATATTCATCAATTTGAAGATTTGTAGAGGTCTTAGGACCTCAAGGATGTCAAAGATCAACTGTACTCTTGTTAATAGCTATCCATGTCTAAATATTTTCTCATTATTTCCTTTGGTTACTGTTCCTGCACAAGTTTATCTCCTGGAGAGGCAGGTTTTAAATAAAAGAAATCTGTGGTAAAAGGGTCATATCCCATCTGGGAAAGTGTTTGCTCTTTAAAAGTACAGTTGTCAGACCACTCATGTCCTACTTTTCTTTTAAGTATTTATTATGTACTCCTAAATAAATTATTCATTAAACTTTTAGGCTTTGAGAGACATTAATGTATCTATGTACTATAGTCTTTTGGATTTTTAACTAATTAGATTGCACATTCGTCTCTCCTAGAACCGCCAAGACCCATTGCTCCTCCCCAGCTGCTCGGTGTGGGGCCTACATATTTGCTGATTCAGCTGAATGCCAACTCCATCATTGGCGATGGTCCCATTATCCTGAAAGAAGTGGAGTACCGAATGACGTCAGGATCCTGGACAGAAACCCATGCAGTCAATGCTCCCACTTATAAATTATGGCATTTGGATCCGGATACTGAATATGAGATCCGTGTTCTACTTACAAGACCTGGTGAAGGTGGAACAGGGCTCCCAGGACCTCCGCTAATCACCAGAACCAAATGTGCAGGTAAGACTGGCTAGCAGGCTGCTCTGCCTGGTGAAGGAATCTAGTATAAGATGTACAATATACACACAATTCTAAAAGTTCTAATTTTTGCTACATGATACATTCACACTATTCCAAGAGTTCCAGTGAATTTGGTAAGTCATAGCCTTGATTATGTCATAATTTAACTCATTTAAGAGCCATGTGACTGTTTTTCCATTATTGTTCAGTATTATTATGAGTCCATATCTTTTCTCTCATGGTAATTTTGCTCAGCTTGCTTGTACTAAGTGCAAAATCTCTGAGAGATGCAGGTGAAAGGATTATTGAGGGAGAAAAACCTTGTAGTTCAAGCAAATTCTGAATACCTTTCTGCTACGTGGAAATTGTCTTCCTTGATAATTTTGTTCTAGTCAGTGCAGAGGCCGTATCTGATAATATAGACGAGAAAAGTTACCCTGGAGCAAGCCTCTATGAGATAACTCATCTGTCAGAAAATCCTGTTGTTGGAGAGTAAATGAGCAGCTTGACAGCCAGCTGTAGAGGACGAGAGGCTTTCCTATGTTTTTAAGCCTTGTTACTGCCCTCCCCATGCTGGACACAGAGGGGTGAAAATAATAGTATCTGGAAAAATCACAAAAAAAGAATAAAAAGTGAAATAAAATGTGCTATATAAACATACATCCTAGTTCCTTATTGTACTCTGCTGTCATAATGGGAGAAATTGTTAGCTATTTGTTAAAAGCCACTGACCAGTTATTAGAGTGCTTTTTTTTTAGTGCACTGTTTATTTTAGTATTGAAAATAGTTTAATTTTTAGTTTAGTTGAAAGAGACATTTTCTTATCCATCAAGCGTTATGTTGAAATATCTGCAGAGCTAGCACATGGCTCTGTGCATCTTGAACATTTAATGACGTACGTTCTGAAAATTGAAAACTAAGACTGTGGGGATCATTGAAAATGTAAATGCCTATAAATGTCTTCAGTTTCTTGAACATCTCTTTAGCATATATAATATTCTGGGGCTATCCACCAAGAGTTCTGATCTAAAATCAAAGCACAACCTATTCAATTACCAGATACACTATAATCCTTAAATATTTTTAAGTCCAGCTCAATTTTTAGATATATCAAGTGCGCCTATTGAAAGATGTTCACTAGGAAGTCTAACCGCTCGCTCGGTCGTCTAAGACTTAGACAGCAGAGAGTGTACTGATTTGATTGGTGTCGTGCATTGATCCTATGGCTGAAAAGCACTCTAACCTAGAAGGCATTGGGTAAATTTCCACAACTCAGCTAATTCACAGTTTGCTTTTTAAATTTTCTGTACTGCTGAGTCCTTTCCTTTTAGGTAATGTGACAAATTATTCTTACTGGAGTAGATGAACTTTCTGAGGGAGAAACAAGTTAACTCCACAGCTTCAACGAGTCAAAGAAATAATTTAAAGCAGAGACAGTGTAGAAACTGGAAGTCGCTCACTCTGTCTTCCAAAATTAATATCCCCTGCTAACAGAAAAAGGTGGTCAGTGAGTCTGTTTTACTGGGGATATTGCTGACATATGTTTTCGAATAAATTTAGCTTTCTTTCTATATTTAATCTTTATAAGGTATAAGCAAATTAAAATGACACATGGTAATTTACTGTTCCAGTGGTCTTCCTCCTGACTTCCCAAAAAGGTGCTCAAATTTTTATTTTTTTCCTAGTGAGGAAGGTTGGCCCTGAACTATCATCTGTGCCAATCTTCCTCTATTTTGCATGTGGGATGCTGCCCCACCATGGCTTGATGAGTGATGTGTAGGTCTGCGCCCAGGATCTGAACCTGTGAACCCCAGGCTGCTGAAGCAGAACTTGTGAAGTTAACCACTGTGCCACCAGGCCGGTCCCCAAACTTTATTCTTTTAAATATCTCATCTTCCTTTTTTTTTTTTGAGGAAGATTAGCCCTGAGCTAACTACTGCCAATCCTCCTCTTTTTGCTGAGGAAGCCTGACCCTGAGCTAACATCTGTGCCCATCTTCCTCTACTTTATATGTGGGATGCCTACCACAGCATGGCTTGCCAAGCGATGCCATGTCTGCGCCTGGGATCCAAACCGGTGAACCCCAGGCCGCTGAGAAGCAGAACGTGCCAACTTAACCGCTGTGCCACCGGGCCAGCCCCTACCTTTTTATTTTTCAGTTTCATCAGAATAGACCATTTAAAGTTAGCAGTCCCAAACAATGTATTCTTAATAGAATGTAATTTTTGTTTAACCTAGGAATTATGTGAAATTGGTTATTGGTGTGAGGCCCAATGGAGATCTGAAGTGAATGAGATTGTGTTTTAAAGCTAGTTATGCTATATTAAGTGGACGAAAACAACATGTTAATGAGCATTGATTTATCCCCCTCAAATGCTTGAGTTCTGAATGTATATTGAACTGCAGTAAGTAAAGATATGACTATAAAGTGCTTTGAGGTATTTTATTTTGAGAATAGCCTTATCTGTGTGGGAGGGGCTAGAGTAAAAATAACTTACACTCATAGCTGCTTTCAAATTTATAATGTCTTGACATTTTGGAATTATGTTGGTCTTTTTTTCTGATTCTTTATTTGAGACACATTTAATTTGTGGGCTCTGTGGCATAAAATGCTGTGAGGTTCACTCGTAGCTTTACTTCCAGCTGTAGAAAGTTTATTTGTTTCTAAAATTATCTTTCATGTGTCGTCTTTGTCACATATGTTTATTAATTTATTAATGTTCTCATAAGGTGTGTTGGGTGGGGGTTTTTGTGGTAAAACAAAAGTGCTTATAGACTAAATTTTTAAGTACATTGTTGATTTAAGAGAAACTGTGGTTATTGTTTTATTATTTATTTATATTGTATTTATTTTTAATCAATCTCTGAAAAGCAGAAGTTGACTGTGAGATCCTTCAGCCTTTACCAGCACATTCCTGGGCTCAGCCTGAGGTCCTCTAACAGCAAAGTAGCACACAACTTAATGCTAGCTATGATGTTAGCTGATATTTAGTACAGATTTCAAAAGCCTAATAATTCTTCATATTCTGGGGAAATGACTTCTTTGAGACCCCACACATGACCTTGGGAGAAGCTCCCATGTAACTGTGTTAAGTTGTGCAAGCTCTGCATACTGGTTTTACAGGTGGCACTGAATACCAGTTCCATACAAAGACTGGGAGAATGCCACGCCGTGGTTGTAGTGTTTTACAGTTAATACCGTCAGACTGAATGAATGTTGATTATTTTGAAATAGCTATTTTAATACACCCTGCATGTTACACCACCAGAGGAACGATTTTTGACTACTAAGTGCCAATCAAAGAGTAAATCAGTATTCACTGTGTTAAAAATTTCGTCTTAATGGATTTAAGCCTTTGAAATCCTTTTTTTTTTGAGGGAGATTAGCCCTGAGCTAACATCCGCCGCCAGTCCTCCTCTTTTTGCTGAGGAACACTATCCCTGAGCTAACATCTGTGCCCATCTTCCTCTACTTTATGTCTGGGACACCTGCCACAGCATGGCTTACCAAGTAGTGTGTAGGTCCACACCCGGGATCCCAACCAGCGAACCCCGGGCCACCTAGACAGAGCACACAAACTTAACCACGATGCCACTGAGCAGTCCCCAAACCTTTGACATTTTATTTCTGGCAATAGTAAACTGTTTTCTTGGTGGAAATCTGTCAATAAATAATTTTACAGCAAGTCAATTAAATGGCTTTTCTTATGTGTATTAAGAGTAAATTTCACATTTTCAAATGCAAATGTAGATTTTCATAGTTAAGTATTGATTAATACTGCTTTATAATCAGCATATGAAGTGGATCTATCTTGATATTTTATTTTCACAACAATTCTGTGAGTTAGATGTATTCTTATCCCAGTTTTATAGCTGGTGAATCTAAGACTCAGGAAACACAAAACAGTGACTTATCTAGTATCAGACAGATGGCCAGCGGGGGCTCATACCCATTGTCTGGTGCTTGAAAAGCGTGAATTATAACCCCTCTTTCTCCCACTATAGGTGATGTTTTTTCCCTTTTATAGTAGTATAGCATGAATAAATGAAAATACAATAGGTAAAATCGGGGAGGGTTGTTCATTTTTAAACGTAGTATCTGCACGGCTAACTTACTTCCTGAGAAAACATGGCTTCATATTTACCAGTTCACTTTTATTGAGAGCACAATTGATTAGTGTGCTTAACCCTCAAATATATGCTGTGTCTTAAGTATTTTAAACAATTGAAGAAGTATAAAAACAAGTTTCACTTTATTCTTTTTGAAAATGCCCTGCCTCGTTGCCAGAGCTATTTTTTTCTTTTCTTTCTAAAGTACATTAAAATCGCTTGGTAAATATAGTTACCTGCTTCAGGGTCTCCGAAGTCAGGAAAGATGGTAATTACAGCCTCTGGTGGCTGTGGCCACCTACGCTTGCCTCATGCTTCTCTGTGCACCTGAGGGGTATGATTATTTCACTGTTAGCTTAAGCCTGACCCATGTTATTGTTCACATAATGCTTCTTCAGGCATTTTATAAATTTTAAAAAAGGTGTAAATGTGAAGTTCTCTTAAATTGGAAGTAATTCAAAAACTCCACTGAACAGTCAAAGAAAGTCTACTTGTTTTTTTCCATGTGTCTGTTTCCTCTGGGTATACCATCTGGTGTAGAAGCTAAGAAAATAGTTTCTCTTTCTCTTATTAAATGGAAATAAAATATGCCATCATCAGAAATTGCCTGCATTGCATGCTTTGGCAATTGCATGTTAAAATTGCTCTTTTAAATTGCCTTCTGCTTCTGGGTAACCCATCATGGCACTGCTTTATGATTAACTGACATTTTAGCAGCATCTCCCTCATAGGGAAGGTCAAGAGTTCAGGGTGTCCAGAACATAATATATTTACACAGTTGGAAAAACTACTCTCTGCTCTTATATTGAAGTTCAATGCTCTTGGCAGTTTTCAGTGAAACTTGTAGATCTATGAAGCAGTGAAAAGGAGACTGTCTTATTTTAAACGTAGACATTTACTAAAAGTGCATTTTTTCTCTCCTAAATCCAAAATGGAAGGAAAAAACCAAAACAAAACAGTACTCAGGCACGTACCAGAAACCACAAGGTAAGGAATTAAATTTTGCCTTTTTGGTTAGTTTCATCAGCAAAATGGAACCATATATTGATTTTTACTGTTGTCCAAGATAGTTATCAATCACAAAGTCTAGTTATCATTGAAACTCAGCCTTGAGATTAAAAAAAAAAATAAACAACTCTTGTAATAATTGGTCTGGTTTAACAGTGTAAGGAGGACACACTATTTGGTTTAAATTGAAGGCTTACATCAAAGCTTGTTTCAGAATTTTCTGAAATGTATCAATTTCCTATATATGATCTTTATGTGGCTTCTTTATTGCTTTTGAGCAAGAATTTTAAAAGGCAATGCTATTATTATTGAAGTAAAAAAAAAAAACTATAGATAAAAAGCCATAGGGAAAGTGATGAGAAACAATTCTTCAGTTTTCTCAAAAATCTAAAAGAATAAAA
Organism: Equus quagga; assembly: GCF_021613505.1. Lineage (NCBI taxonomy): Eukaryota > Metazoa > Chordata > Mammalia > Perissodactyla > Equidae > Equus > Equus quagga. The sequence continues at coordinate 8,882,588 of NC_060277.1, forward strand.
ACTTTTTTTTAGATTTCTTCTTTGTAGTGACTAGTAACCTGATTTTGTTTTTGAAATTCTGTAGAGAATATTTCAGTTTGAAAGACATTTGTTTATTAAATATTCAGTATAAGAAAAACTTTTATCGACTTCTTTCTTTGTTAACAGCGCTGGGTTCCGTCTCAGGTCTTCGAAGCTATGCAAGCAATGCCTTGCACTTAAGCCCCTTGAAGTCACCAGAGACAGACCTATAAACAAGGAGTAAAATGCAAAGTGATAGGAACTTAGAGGAAGAACCTCTTCTTTAAGAGAGAGCATTTCAGAGACGCCGTCACCAGGAAAGGATAGCTTTTAAACTGGGTCTTAGAAATTGACTATGAGGTTTTGAGGCGGAAAAGAACAGAAAATAGAATTAAAAATAGAGGGAAGCACATGTTTAACCCAATTGCAAACATTGCTGATGTTTTTTGGGTTCAGAAAATAGATGGAGCATTGGCTAACTCTAGGTTGTGATAGAATCAAGGCCGCAGGTGGGATGTGGCAGGGCCTCACATGATCCAGGCTGCTGTTCCGTTGTTCGTAAGAAGCTGACTGACTGCTAGATTTGCCTTTAGAAAGATCATCTCATCTCTGTGGAAGACGAGTTAGAGCTAAGGAAAGACTGGGGGGCAGAGAGATCATGAAAACATGCTTCTAATAATAAAAAAAATACACTGGCTATAATCTTCTCTGCAGCATGTCTCTCTCATTTTAGATTAGAAAGAGGAAATCTGTAAATTCCTGGAAAATATCGTCATCCGTAACAATCAAGAAAGTTCCTTTCAGGGGCTGGCCCAGTGGTGCAATGGTTAAGTTCGCACGTTCCGCTTCGGTGGCCTGGGGTTCGCCGGTTCAGATCCCAGGTGCGGACATGGCACCACTTGGCATGCCATGCTGTGGTAGGCGTCCCATATATAAAGTAGAGGAAGATGGGCACAGATGTAAGCTCAGGGCCAATCTTCCTCAGCAGAAAGAGGAGGATTGGTGGCAGATGTTAGCTCAGGGCTAATCTTCCACACACAAAAAAAAAAAAAAGAAAGAAAGTTCCTTTCATTAAAGGGATTGTAATGAGATTTTATAGGTGATCTAACTTTGTTGTTTGATTTACTTTTCTTTTTAAAATAGATGGGTTGTCATTAATATGCATGTAAAATTCATAGGATAACCCCTTGTTTTAGAAGAGAAAATTATGAAAGATTGGAGAGAAACTCAAGAGCTACTGTGTATTTGATGGGATATTTATTTATTTCGTAAATTTCATTGAGGGTCAAAGTTGTATACATTGCCACCTTTAGGACTGCAGAAGATACAACATTAATGAAATAGGATTCCTACTCTTAAGGAACTTACAGTCAAGTGTTAGAACCATAATAAGAATAAAAATAATAAGTGATATAATAAAACTACAAAGAACTTTGGAAATCCAGAGATAAGAGGGAAAATTTCTGACCAAAAAGTAATTTTTCCCAAGCAGTGTGTTCGAAAACAACATTAACTTTTCTTCTCTGAAGAGAGTTGGATTGACGTGTCTGTTGAACAAACCCATAGCGTTGTCCCTAATTTCTTAATTCTGAAATAGTGCATAGAACAATATGAAGCCAGTAGCCACCGTAAGGATGACTTACCTTCTCTCTTTCCTTTCTACAGAGAGGAAATGTATATACAGATGGAAGTATTAAATAGAAAATATAATTCATATCCTCATTTAAATCATCATTGTAATTTGTTTGGTTGGTTTTGAATTCTTTGGGGCCCATAGACTATAGAAATGTTATTCTAAATTTCCGGGGAGCATATATATTCTAAATTTCCATAGAGAAGAGAGAGCTATAAAATAATCAACTTCTGTTAACCCTGCTAATGATCTATAGTGCTAAGCACTCCCAGCATGAGTCATGAAATTTGAACAAATATGAAATCATTTTTCAAACTACCTTTTTTGTTTTCTACCTCAGGAGTGAGATGTACAGTTAACCATACATACAGTTCATGGCACACTTCCTTGTACGGATATTAGTAGCTGTGTAATTAACTCAGTAGAGTTGGTTGCTTTTGGCTTAAAATTGACTTCTTCTGACTGACTTTGTTGCTAAAAAAGCACGTGGTAACCAGTGAAAATGACACTATTTTTATTTATCCATTGTACTTTAACACATGCTGAGTCTGTTAACAGTATCATTAAGTACTCTTTTTATTGGCTTCATTTGTTTTTATTGAATTTTGCATACTGCAATAAAGCCGACAGGTGGCAATGATTTGAATAGCAGCATCAGTCCCGTTAAATGTCCTGGATTTCCCCTCCGGTCTTAGGTCTTTTATTTGATATCAGAAAGTAGAAATAAAAATAAAATGACGTATTAATAATATCTTAAATGATGATAACGCAAGTCTGTCTGAAGAAGAAGATGACCTAGGTGGGATTAAAAGCTATAGATCAATATGTCAAACACTAGGCGTTGTGTTAATTGTGAAGCTGAGTTCGAAAGACTCAGCCTGTGATGCAGGTCTTCAGACCTGTCTCCCATGGTGCCCTTGTGGTTACATTAGTGCAGACACTTGTCCTGATTTTCTTTCTTTTTACCCAGAGAATCTACCTCTGCTTTCAATCGTCAGTCCTGCTTATTCCCTTACTTGAATTATAATTTGTTTTCTTTGGGTTGGAATAAGAAAGAAAACTCTTAGAACTCAGGTTTTCTGGCAAGAAAAAAAAAATTGCAGACACATTTTCTTGGGCAGGGGTTGGTGGGAGGAGTTCATGCTTATTTTTGGAACTTACATGCTTATTTTGGTCACTTATCCAGACCCAACCTAGTTATAATTAGCATTTTTGGAGAGTGTTGGTCACTCCGTACAACTTCTTGAATGGAAAAAATGACTTTATCAAGATGTATCTCGTTATTTTCATCGTTTAACTTGACTCTTAAAGATGGGATCATCATCTTAGAATCACTTTCTGGTCTTCCTACAGGATATGGCCATATTATTATAGCTAATAATTCCTGTAGGGACGACTGCTCCATCCTCTTTCCTCTCCACCAACCTGTGTATAAGCTGCAAAGGGAAAGAAGCATATTCACAGGAATGAGAGAACGAGTGAATTCTAATCTCAAGTGTTGTAAGTTATGCTATACTCTGTGAACCCAATAAAAAATGAACTTCAAAGGAAAGAAATTCATGCCGTTCATGTCACCCTAAGCAAGATGTGTGCAAATTCAGCTGTCACTACGTATGATATAGCCTAGAAATCATTGAGAGATGTCCATTTTAATTGTCTCAGTGAAATCATCTAGGTGAAGTTTGAGTTTCAATAACTCATCTTCCATTGTCTTGCTTTGTTAATATTTCATACCTACATAGTCCTTCACAATAAAGGAATAATAATCAGGAAACAAAGATTTTTACAGGTTAACTTACTTTATTTTTAAACAAATACTGTATTGTCTTGTTAAATCTACCTCTCAAAATATATAAACTTCATATTTTTTGTACTAATGGTACATGTGAATCTATAACACTTTATTGTCAAAACAAGGTTTTGTACATTTATATATATATATATATATATATAAAATGGGCTCCCCCTTTTTTTTTTAAAGATTCTATTTTTTTTCCTTTTTCTCCCCAAAGCCCCCCGGTACGTAGTTGTATATTCTTCGTTGTGGGTCCTTCTAGTTGTGGCATGTGGGACGCTGCCTCAGCGTGGTTTGATGAGCAGTGCCATGTCTGTGCCCAGGATTCGAACCAATGAAACATTGGGCCGCCTGCAGCGGGGCGTGTGAACTTAACCACTCGGCCACGGGGCCAGCCCCAATAGGTTCCCCTTTTAACTGTAGTGATAGAAGGAAAGTGAAATAACTTCTGTGCCAATTATTAGGTGATTCTTTAAGTCAAGAGCACCTAAAACCCTTGCTCAAGATTCAGTGTAACAGTTATTGGAAATCATAATCTATTGCTTTGCTAGAAGTTTTCCTTCTCCGAGGTAGACCTTACAGGTGACTAAAGGAATGGATATCTAGTTTTGAAATATAAATGGCAGTAATCATTGAAAAGTTTGCTTAGATACTTCATTAACTTTTTACTTCGTTTTTGCCATCCAGTAAATTATAACAATATAAGTATATGTTTTAAAATTTTAATTTCTCCACTACGAAGCAATATTATCTTAAGCTGTTATTCATTTTATCAGCCTTATATGGTGGCCTTTTAAAGCACAATGCTTTTGGGAAAAATCTAACATAACTTAAAAACAAAGTGGTATATTGATGAATTTTTGATTTTGGGACAACGTATCAGAGCTCTCTCTAGTAATTGAAGAGCTACAAAATGAAGGTAAGAACAGCTGTTCTCTCACCAAGGAGATGACCCCTTCTTGTGCCCTCATGAAACAGTAGTGCTGTAGAGCATGAAGCTTTGTCCTTTTTAAACAAAACCAATTTGTTGCTACCAGATGATTAACATGGACTCTCATGGGTTGGGCCAGTGATCCTGTTTTCCTTGATGATTTAGCCCGTGAATTTTGGACTCCTTCCAGGCTCTGAGGTAGAGCTAGGCATAAGGTGGTGAAGAGAAGACAATGGTTCTCATTTATCTTGTTTTTAAAAGTAAAGTTAGCAGGTAGCTTAGTTAATATGTACATCCCCTTCTAACAAGTGAACAGAATGTGGAAACTGACTCATCATTCCACTTAATTTCACTTAAATGGGTTTTTTCCCTCTGTTTTTCCACCTCATGTAAAGTACATCAGTGGAATACAGAACTCTGCTTGTTTTTGAGAGCAACTGGGAGAAGAGTTTTTCTCTGAATCCTCCTTCCAGCTGGCTCCAGTAATCCTTGAACTTCTGCCTCCTCCTCACCTCTGGCTTGCTCTCCACCAAGGAAAAATCTCATTGCTTTAAGGCAAAGTTCCATCAAAGACCAGTTACTTTTTGAAAAGGCTAGCTTATTACATTACATTAATATTTGTGTTTTCAGCTTAATTGAACAAATGTAGGCTTTCTTTTAAAATTTTGCAGTCAATTTTAGCAATTTGGACACCACCTGAAAAATTATATTACTGAGGAATACTGAAAAGGGAGAATCCCTGTGACAGAGTTCCCTTTTGTGTTTCTCCATTCTCTCTGGTGAATTCTGCATTGCACCTATGTGTGTGTGTTGTGCATGCGTCTGCTCTCTAAAACAACCCACTCCACTCTGCTCAGGTGGAGAAAATGTGACTGTGACAGGGGGTGCACTAGCTATCACTAAGCTTAATTTTTTTGGAGGTCCCTTGCTGGAAGTTCTAGATTCGTTAAAATTCGTACACCCAAATTGTTTTGATAAATTATACAAAACAAAGCATTACACTAAATTTCACAAATAGAATCTTTTTAAAACACACTTATAATGCTACAATGTTTCTACACCTATATATTGTAATTTTTGTCAATGCAGTTTTATTTTTCTCTGTGCCTGTGGTTTTTTCTGTCAGTTGTAAGTATGAGATGTATATAGTTTTACGTTCTGCTTATTTTACTTACCATCATATTAAGTCATTTCCTGCGTTTCTACAGGACTCTAATCATCATCTTTAATGATTGCTTGGTATTCTATTGGGTATATGTACTAGAATATATTTAACCATTATTCTGTTAGTGGAAGTTTGGACTGACTCTGATGATTAGCTATTGTAAATGCTGCAATGGTGATTGAGCATATATCTTTCTCTATATGGTTGAAAAGTTCTCGACACACACTACTCTGTTAGTCTGTAGGTGTTGTATCACTGCACTTTACTGGCACCAGCAAGGGCATGTGTGCAGTCGTGCAGTTTTAGCACAAGAAAGTACTTTATCGTTAAGCAAATCCAACTCCCCCATTTGTCACCATTCTGGGCACTTGGACTCAGTAGTGAAGAGGTTTGATCAATATCAAACAGCTCTTTGACAAGAAAACCAAGACTATCCTTCATACTGTGTTGTCTTGTTTTCTCTGATGGGAGTGTCTCCTATATGCGAGACACTGCCTTAAGAGCTGGGTATTCTAAGAGGAAGACTGCCCTGCAGCCTTGCAAAGTCTAGGAGCTCGTGGTCGTGGCAGTTCACATGTATTGAGTGCTTACCACGTGGCCGGCACTAGTGTAAACTCTTAGATGCAAATCCAGGCTGCCTGAGTGCGTTTCTATGCTGAGCTGCCTAGACAGATTAGAAGTTAGGCATGTACGTAAATAATTAGACCAATAAGTGGTATAATAGATGTGCTTTAGGCTGTCTGGGAACACAAAGGGGCCCTGAAGTGTGAGTAGAATGTTGTCAAGCAGCATATCATGAGAATTAGTGGTTATGAGTTAAGATTCATGAGTCAGTAAAATCTAGGTTGAAAGCTGGCTCTAACACTTACTACTGGGCGAGTAACTTAATCTCTCTAATGTTTCGTGTTGTCATTTGTGAAAAAATGATCAATAGTTGAACCGGCCCAACTTGATATTTGTGAGCTAGTCAATGATTTGCTAAAGCTGAGAATTGATTAAGTTTTAACAATTATACAATTATATTTCAAACAAAAGTAATACATACCTAAAGCTTCCTAATTATTTTAATATATTGCACCATTATCTATGTTCCTGAGGCAATTTGTCTATTTAATCTGTATTTTGGAGATACTACATAATGATACACTAATGCTCATCTCTTCCAATTCTGTCTTGGGAAGCTTAAAACTGTTGTGGGACTATTACAGCATAGAAATTGGCAAATGCCACAAATCAGAGCTTTTTTCCCTCACCACCTCCTCTTTTTTTTTTTGAGAGCCGACAAACATGTTGGAAGTGTTAGACGTTTTCCTACACACCACTAGAAATAATGCGTGCAAAATGATTACTTAGCACATAAGAAGCCCACAGTAAATATTAGCCATTGCCACATTATAAGCCATTTCATTAAAAATAACTTTTCTCTGATATTTTCAAAATTACAAACATTCAAAGAATTATGCGGTGAACACCCATGTATCTACCACTATAACTTCACTGTATACACAATGTCATCTATCTATCCACCAATCCATCTTTTTATTCGTTCATCAGTCCATCTTGATTTTTTTAAACTAATACATTAAAGTATTTTGTTCAAGAGAGTGACTTTTAAAGGATGATTAGTTTGAAGGATTTTTATTAAAATGCTAGAATGATTTGCTTTTTAGAAATCTCTCTCGAGTGGTAGTTTAGGAAAAGGATTGAAAGGAGATTTCAGGGAGACCAGAAGGCTGCTGCATCACTCTAAGCAAAAACTGATCAGGGCTGGAACTGAGGCGGTGGGGATGAGAACGTCAATGAGGAGGCAGCGTTGAAAGAGATTTGCAAGGTGCAATCAGTAGAATTTTGTGACGCATTGGAAGTGAAAATTAAGGTATAGGGACAGGTTTTAACTTGAAGTGGTAAAACATGGGGGAAAGTGTTAGAAGGGAAGTCACTGTGTTAGTGTTGGAAATGAGATATTAGCATTTTGTTCATGGTGTCAGAGTCATGGGTATGCTTTTCTTGAATTAGAAATTTAAGTAGATTTTATTCAATCGCATTTAAAAAATTACACTGTTTTTGGGGGAGGTGAATTATAGTGTATGTATCAGTATCTTCTTGCATGAACTATTCAGATTACTCAAACTGTTAATGTTTTTACAGAGAAACAACTTAAAATATAGAGCGCTCAAGGGCAGAAACTGTTCATGTTTTTCCCTAGAACCAATTTTAAAATGTCCAATGGCTGTCTTATATTTTCAATTGCATTAAACTTGTTCAGTCTATGCTTTATGAAGACTGATTAGTTTGTTGGATTGTGACATCCACAGGTGCATTTTAAGTGTTCCCAGTATTGGGCAGCTCAGAGCATTAGGCCAAGGGCAGAACTAAAATAGGATTTAGTGTTCTTTTTCACCAGCTGATCCTATGCGCACTTGCAAATAGGCTAACATCATTGAGTGCCCTTCTCCCTTTTTTCCTGAATTGCTCTCTGACCTCCCAGGGTACCTCATCTCAAAGATTCCTGGTGCTCTTCTGCAGAACGTGCTCCCTTCAGGTGTCTCCACATACCACAGGAGAGGATCCTGAGCGTACCTACGGGGAATTAACAGCAGGGCTGGTGTGCTCGTTCTTGGGCATGCTACTCTGAGACAAACAGTGTGGCGCTGATACCTTACCAGAACTTTGAGTTATAACAACTTATTTTTTCAACTTTGTATCAAATTCTACACTTGAGTGCTTTGAAAATGAACTAAAATAATTAGTCTGATTCTGTAAACCCTGAAGTCAGATGCATCTGTAGGGCAAACTTAAAAATCTATACATTCCTAGGATTTTCACCAGAGCAGGGGAAATAAAACACCTCTCTTGCTTGAGTGAAGAGCAGCAAATAAGTGTTTCTACTTTGTCAGGTTTTAGTGGAATGTTCTTATAAACTAAAATGTAGGTCAACAAGACTGAGATTGTATTATAAAACAGCAGGACAAATATCATCTTAAGGAAATGACTCTACAATTGCCTATTATTAAAACAAAAACAGGGAGAATTTTGTGATTCATTCCTTAAATATTCCTTTGTCTTTGAGTATAATGATAATTATATGGACAAGGTTAATTGGATTTCTACCTTTTTAGCTGATTGCTTTTTCTTGAAGTTACCTTTATTTCTTTTTTTTTTTGCTGAGGAAGTTTTGCCTTGAGCTAACAACCATTGCCAGTCCTCCTCTTTTTTTGCTTGAGGAAGATTAGCCTTGAGCTAACATCTGTGCCAATTTTCCTCTATTTTTGCATATGTGGGACACCACCACAACATGGCTGTTGAGTGGAGTAGGTCTATGCCTGGGATCCAAACCTGTGAACCCAGGCCACCAAAGTGGAGCACGTGGAACTGTGGAACTTAACCACTCAGCCACAGGGCAGGGCCCTCAAAGTTACAATATTTTGATAATTGTAATTTTGTAAGTAATCAGTAAGCCCTTTCTTTTTTGTTTCTTTCTTTTTTTTCTTGTGAGGAAGATTGATCCTGAGCTAACATCCATTGCCAATCTTCCTCTTTTTTTGCTTGAGGAATATTAGCACTGAGCCAACATCCATGCCAGTCTTCCTCTACTTTCTATGTGGGGTGCTTCCACAGTGTAGCCAATGAGTAGAGTAGGTCCGCACCCAGGATCCAAACCCATGAAACTGGGCTGCCGAAGTGGAGGCCATGAAACTTTAACCACTTGGCCATGGGGCTGGCCCTGAGTAAGCCCTTTTTTTTTTTTTAAAGATTTTATTTTTTTCCTTTTTCTCCCCAAAGCCCCCCAGTACATAGTTGTATATTCTTCGTTGTGGGTCCTTCTAGTTGTGGCATGTGGGACGCTGCCTCAGCGTGGCTTGATGAGCAGTGCCGTGTCCGCGCCCAGGATTCGAACCAACGAAACACTGGGCCGCCTGCAGCGGAGCGCGCGAACTTAACCACTCGGCCACGGGGCCAGCCCCCCTGAGTAAGCCCTTTTTAAAGCTATGTTTAGTCTAGTCAATTATTTTGTTGGGTACAATATCAGTGAAAAGATTCTCAAAATACATTCTAAAATTAGTTGATCAATTTCTGTAATATGTTTTAATAAAATGAGTTATTATCACCTCTATTATGAAAATGGCTGTAAGAGAAAGTGTCAGATTTGGATATCTGCTAAGCTGGAAGTATGCTTTGACAGAAACATGTGTACATATATTTGTAACAGTAAAGTTAAAATTGGATAATATTATTAATATATTAAAATCAAAAATTGATCTGATGAAGAAATTCAGAGTTAGAAATATTCTTTTAAAAAATAGAGGATGTAGTTAGAGCCCTTTAAAATACCAATAATCAGAAGTCAGAATAATAGGGAAAATACTGTGTGCCTGCATGTAGCAGAAGAGTGGAACAGAGCTGCTCCTCTATTACAAATAGTACGTAATATTTTAATTTTCATGGTACTAGTAAAGCATTTGTTGTATTGTGATTTTTAGCAAGGAATATGGCATATGTGTTCAGTTGAAAATATATTCTCAGCTTGGACAGGTGGTATTTAAGGAGTTTGGAGTGAGATATGGTTTGGCACCCTAACAAGGCATATTACAGGTGCCTACCTTGAAAGGAAAGAAAAAGAGATAGACATTTTCCATTACTACCTACTGTTAAGGGGCTTGCATTATCCCCTAAACAACCTCATGCTTGTGGCAATAATCATGTACGGTCATTTTTTTTTTGTACTAATATGAAAGTGCAATTCAATCTTTTTGACAAACACTGCATCATTTTTGGCTTGGCAAATTTTCATCACTCAAACCCAGTTGATGTATAAGTAGGTTGTGACACACTGGCTGAAATGACTTTGGATTAGCTGTGTAGAGGAAAGTAAAATTTTAGTTAAGGTGTTCTTTTTCTCTCCGTTTCCCTTTCCTTCTCTCCCCACCCCACCCTATCGTCCTTCTTGCCCTGTGTTCAGATTCATCCTACCTCCTTGTCCCGTTAGAAGCTATATCGTTATACTAAGGAAATGGCTTACACTGAAACTGAAGGCATTTTCCATGCAAGTGTGTAGTTTGTTGCTTTGTTTTATTATTTTCTCAATTTTGTGTGTACATAAATGTTCATGTACTCTAGTGCACAATCTAAGGGATTCACAATTTTTTTGCTTTCTTGCAGGGACTCTGGTTCTAAAAAGCCCTATTATACAGTTTCTATAACCCTTGTCTCTTGAAGTCATTCATAATCTATCATTTGGTGTGAAATATGAATCTTTTGCTTTTATGATGTTATAGCTACAAGTTTTGTACTCCTAAAACGTCCTTTGCAATCATGCGTGGTGTAGTAGTAGTTGTTTTAATTTTTCTTCTTTACTTGTTATGTCTGTGTCACTCATGGAGTGGAAATGAAAGGTTTATTACATTATTACTTTAAAAGATGGCACATGAATTCTCAGTGCTAACTCCCAAAGTGGCACTCCTGAGAAAGAGGTCATTTCTCTGGTAACTTAATTTGTCAGGTCAGACCTGTTTGTATTTTAAATAAAGTTCCTGCATTAGGAAATATTACCTTTAGAAAATGCAGACTAAAGTCAATAGTTTTTCTAACCCTCCAAATACGACTGCAAAGGAATTACCCATGTCTTCAGTCTCTTTATCATTTTCTCCCAGGAGAATAGGCTATGCTGAGTAAAAGCATAGAAAGAGTTATAGATATGGATATAGATATGGGTAGATAGAATTTAAAGGTAGCTATTGATAGTGAGATGTAGATATCTTCCCACTCACCCTTTTGTGACCTCAGGGGCGTTCATCCCTGCCTGGTACTCGCATGCCTTGTGGGCATCACTCAGGGGCAGCCTGGTCTACTTGGTGATAGTTATGGCATACAGTTTCCCATTATAGTTCATTTTGTGTTATTCAAAATTAAGATTTTACTTATTATATCTGAACTCATACTTCAAGAAAACCATATTACCATTTAAAATATTTGTTCACGGTCTAAATAAATTTTGAGCAATAAAGCAATTAAAACAGAAGAAACCTCTTACTATAACTCGAAGACATTCATTCCCTAGGATCCCAGCATTTTTGTCACTGATAGTTTATTTTGTGTTTCAAATCAGATGTAAGTGGTTTTCTCCTATATTGTTCTGGAAAGTGCATGACGTTTGTTATCAAAATGTTTATATTTGTCATCTCGATTGCGGTATTAGTCTTAAAATTGCACACACATGCATGCATACACACACACACAGGCATCTTTTTAAAATAATGTGGTATATAGTGGTGGAAATTGGAAAGAAACTAAATGCTCAAAGGGAAGGAATGGTTTTATAAATTATGTTATCCCCATATTAAATAATGTATAGCCATTGAAATTATATATTATAAAGTCTTAATTTGAAATATGAATATATAATATTAAGTGAGAAAATCAAGATATGATGAAATAAGAATAAAAGTCAGGTAATAATTTTATAGGTAATTTTGTTATTTCTTGACTTATTTGAAGACATTTCATTTATAAAAATAAATATTTGTTAAAGAAGAAAATTTAGGGGCTGGCCCCATGGCCGAGTGGTTGAGTTTGCGCGCTCCGCTTTGGCGGCCCAGGGTTTGACCAGTTCAGATCCTGGGTGCAGACATGGCACCACTCATCAAGCCATGCTGAGGCGGTGTCCCACATACCACAACTAGAAGGACCCACAACTAAAATATACAACTATGTACCGGGGGGCTTTGGGGAGAAAAAGGAAAAATAAAATCTTTTTTAAAAAAAAAAAGCAGAAAATTTACCAAAAACAAAGTGGAAAGAAGACATTGGGCTTTAGCAATGGATGTGAATTTAACTAATTTATGGTTCACTTAAGCCTCTGACTTCAGTTTCCATATCTTTAAAATTAGGATGATTACACTAGCATAAAAGGTCCATTTAAGGACTAAATATACTAATGATATTGCAAGTTAATATTGAAAACTGAGTTCAGGATACACATACACACACATATTTTTCTGAAAGTAGATATAATTGAGGGCTTTATAAATTTATGTACTTCGAACTACGCAATTAATTTAGGCTTGCGGCTCTTCTTATTTTGAGCAAAATCCTTTTCCCTTTCATTTCAGTCAAAATGTGTGAGAGAATGAAATTGAACTGTTACGTATTTAGGAGATGTCACAAGATTTACTAAGATTCCCGCACTTGTGGATCATCCAGCAGCATTTTCATTCCAGTAACTTAGTTTGAAGGGGATTTCAGCTTCTGAGTGCCATTTTCTGTTTTCAGGTTTTAAAAATATCACTTTCCTCTGCTTTTTGAATGTTGTTTTAAGTTAGATTTTTAAAAATTTCAGAACTGAAAATATTTGGCCCCAGGCTAGAACTCAGTTAAACTTTTATTTAAAGGTAGCTTGTTGGTGACAATAAGTGCATTGACAAATCTTTAAATCTTTATTTAGTACTTAATGCAGTAAAATTCTTGGACGGGTGCAGTGGGTAGAATCAGTTCCTAAATTGAATTTGGAGAAGACATATAAGTAGAAATAATATAAGGAAGCAAATGCATCAGTTATGGGATGGGAATATTATTAATAAGTACAGCCTATGATAATAGCAAGAATCAAGTTTATGAAGTGTCCTTTCTGCTTTTAAATTTTGCCCTACTAGAATACTTAGTAGAAGAGAATCTTACTACATTTGGACTGCTTGATAATGAAATTTCTCTGAAAATTACCTAGGAATAATTTCTTTATAGGAAATTTTGCTGTAACCCACATAGTTGTATGATCCACTTACCTTTCATTAGGCACCAAGTAATGTAAAGTGTATTTTAACTCTCTTGGGGAGGGGAGAGTGATATGGAAATACTGAATTGATATTAAACACAGTCAGTGCCAGAATATCTCAGATGAAAAAAAAGACACCAGAATAGCAAATAGGAAAATAATTTTATATGTTTTTTTTTTGTTCAATTTAGAAATGAATCATCACAGTCGATTTTCAGGGGAAATAGTAATGTAACAAACTTTTTTAAACTTCTGGTATAATTTTCTATTTAACCTTGTATGTTTAAGATTTACTTCATTTGTTAGACTGTTTGCCATCAAATAATATGTTAATGTAATCTTTACTATTAAAAATTGGATTAGTTTTTCCTGGATGTGTACATATTTCTGCGCCATTTTGCTTTTTTCTCATCAACCAAGTTGTCATAGTATTTTGCGTTGTGGTGAGTTTTTCATTTGTATTTGTGTATAAGGAATAGCACAGGCTATGTCTCCAGTAAAACATTGGACTGATTTCAAAGTGATTCTTTGTTGTTATTATTATTGATTAATTTGGGGGAAGTGGAATATTTTATCCTAAAGGGATTATACGTTATTCCTAGTTGTTGCCTGATGCTATTGATAACCCAAGAGATCTTAGGTAACAGAAAACATAATATCAATGTTAATTTTAAAGGATGTAAACATTATTCAAATAGCCTTTATTTTATTATTTATATATTTACATAAGGATATATGTATTGTTTACATTCCTCTTGATTTCAAGAATAATTTGAGGTGGTTTACTAAAACATACAAGATTGAACAGAAGTATACTAAATTGATAAATAACTTGGGGAAAAAAAAGACACACCGGGGGAAAAAAATTCATGAGGTAATAAGAGTAATCAAACCTTATGGCATGGATCTGGTGTTATTAGAGGAGACCATACAGTTCATTTTGAGCTTAGTAGTAGTAAAAGCAAAATCTGTATCAATTAATAGCTGTGATATTTATTATTATTTATAATAAAAGAACTAATGTTTATCAATCACTAATAGCATTCTAAGAACTGTGCTCAGAATTTGGCACATGATTATGTTACTTAATGATTGCAATGATCTTGCAAAGTGGTAATGTTCTTATATTTTACATATGCAGAAAAATCTCAGAGAAGTTAAGTATTTTGTTCGAGGTCACACACAACTATTAACTAGTTGAGCTGGGGTGCAAATCCACGCACTTCTGATTCCAAAATCCATGATCTTATCCACGGAAGTCACAGTTTTCATAGAATAAAATAAATCAGTTGCTTCGGAAAAATATATCTTGTCTTAATTCTGAGTATAAGAAAAAAGTATCTTCTGTGGGGCTCGGGCTTGATTTAGGGATAAAATGAAGCCTGTCTAGGGCAATGTCTGTAATGCATATCCTTCAGGCAATCCTTGTGAATATCTCTTTGCTCTTTGTTACTACCAAATTATCTTGTCTTGAGGCTCTGAGCAAATTGATTTTCTAAAAGCTATGTCTCCTGTGAACAGTTAATATTAAAGCCAAGAGGAAGACTTGCTGGTCAGAATTTTGGTAGCTTTCTCCTTATCAGGATTTAGAAAAAATACTCTTATAACTGAGAGCTAAATCCAGGAATTTATGTATGACATAGAATTTCGATAAATATCCAATGCTATTTTTCAATAGTTTAAAAATTTTTTTGTATCTGTTTTACTTTTCTATCATCTTTTGCATACTATTGAACTACAATTGTTCTATGATATAAACTTTAACAAAGAGGATAGGTTAGGTTTTATTTTCATTAATTTTTAATAAACGCTTGAAGATTCATTCATAGTATATGAATTTATAACAAATTTATTACTGATTTTATTAAGGCAGAGATAGATTTAAAAATTTAAGTGAAGGTATTGTAAAAAAATTTTAAATCATCTTGTTAGTTATAAAAATCTCAGTTTATTTACTTTCTTAACTGTGTGTACATTTTGGGTCTGCTTTGTACTACTTTATATATGTAAATATTTAAAAAACAAAGTTCATATCTCCTAATCGTTTTCAGTGCCCATTAAGTTAGTTTTATTTTTCTATTGCATTTCTACCATAGTGTTAAAGATAGAAAGCAAGTATATGAAGAAGAAAAAAACAAAATCACCCAAAAGTCCTGTCAAGCAGAAAAAATGATCATTAATTTTGAGTGAAATTCATTTCAGACATCTCTTTCTCTTGCCATGTGTGTATGTATGTGTATGTGCATAAAGAGGAGAAAGAGGAGGGAAGGGTTAATAGTTGGATAAAGTAATTTGCAAAATGTATTCCATATGCACTTGTTCTTAACAATAAATGTTTGATTTTTCAAATAATAATAAATAGGAAACGAAGGTAAAACTGAAATTACTGTCAGCCAGGTACAGTTTTCCCATCACAAGTGTTTCCTTCTTTCATTTTTTTCTTTGGTTCCTGTCTTCATTTAAAATTTTTTAACGCAGTGCGTCAAAAAGTCCTGGGTGATTTCATAGCAATTATAAATGTAACCTTGCACGCATAGAACTTGCAGGAGATATATATATATATATCGATGCAAACATAAGTAAAATTGCATCTGTGAGATTTGTATGGAAGAGAGTTATGTTTGTGATAATATGGGTAAACTAATCTAGTCAATGAGGTCGGGTATGTTTTAAATATTGGATGAGTTAAGAAAGTGTATTACGAAACATCTTAAGGGGTCAAAATGATTCTTTTTTAAATTCAGTTTTTATTTTGGATGGTAACTCTTGACTTTTTGGTATAAACATGAACATCCTAGTTCAGTACCACTTACTTATTAAGTAGTGAATAACATATTAGGTACATTGTTATTTTACATTGTGATGTTATGTGACATTTGCCTTCCATTTTGTAGCCATAATTCTCACTGCTTTCTCATCCTGGTTCCACATTTAAGCACTTATCACCATGACTTATCTACCCCTGTGTTCTTTATTTGATCTATCCCTTTTGACTGAATTTTTTCCAGTAGATTGTTTTGGAGAATGTAGTGTTCTGAAGGAATTTTTTTTTAAAGTATTAAAGTATAAACAATTTTATCAAATAACTTTTATCTTAGTTTTAGGGTTTTGATATTTATCTGTATAGAAACATTAAGCTAGTTTATTAGTTTCATGGCTGAAAAATTATCTCACTCTGTGACTTGTCATTTATGTATCATTTCTGTATTGGTGATCATTTAAATTATTTCCAGTTTTTTGAATTATAAACAATGCTGTTATGAACATTCTGTGTATATATCTTTTGTAAACATAAAAGACTTTCTGTGATATATAACTAAAATTGGAATGGTAATGTCATTTGTTATATTCACTTTAACTAGAAATTGTCAAATTACATTCTAAGGTCTCATAGTTGTTGATACTCTCACCATCAATTATTAGAGTCCTAGTTTCTACACTTCTTCACTAGTATTTGGTATTGTCAGACCTTAACTTTTGGCAGCCTGAGTGTAAAACTGAATTTTTGGTTTTTTATTTACATTTATTTTAATTATTTACCTAATTATCCCAATTTGAACATCTCATTTGGTTGTTAGCCATTTGGATTTCCTTCTTAGTAAATTATGGCAACTTATTTTTCATCCCTTTTGTTTTATATGCCCTTCTTTGAACTATTATTGTTTATAATTAGAGAGTTTTTATTGTCCGAAATGTATTTTAAAATATGAAAGACACTTAAGTAATTCTCTGTTTTTCTTTGACTGGTTTTGTTTTTATGTGTTTTGTCTGCCTTCTTACAAATATTCCTTTCCTCTGGCCTTCCTCCCACCGTCAACAATGTCTTACGTATTTTTAATCTTCCACAATCCCCAACTGTATCTTTATTTTATGCTTGTTTTAAAAGCAGTATTTATTATATGAACATCAGCAAACCAGTTCATTCCAGCTAGTGATTAAAATGCAGAAATTAACTTGACACAGTTTTTTATTTAATAACTTTTTAAAGATGGAGATATTAATTCTGTATTAATGGTTTTGAAGCAGGGTCATTATATCTTTTACCACAAGTTAGAGGTTTTGGAGAGTTGTATTTTTACCAGAATAAACCGTAATAAACTGGACAGCCAATTTCATAGTAATGTCAGGTACAAAACCAAATTAAAGTGTAAAGCAATTAGTAATCCACTATAACAAGTGGGTAAAGATTTGTTTTATTAAGAAAGCAGCTGAGAGATAAACATAGGGGCATAAGTTGTCATAACTAAGATTACAGGATGATGCTTCATTCAAGAACAGTAGTCATTCTTTCTCATGATGAAAGTTATATCTCTGAATTTGAACAATTATCTCAGAGTATTGCATATATCTCTGACTCATCATTAATGTTCTCTTTCAAATATCTTTATTTATACATGGGTGTTTATATATGTGTATAAGAGCTGCCATATAATAGCATCAGTGATGTCCATTATTAGGGGGTGTATGATTAGAGTTGGTTACAGGCTGTCCTCCAGAAGATGATGAGGAGTGAGGGATTTGTGTGTGTATGAGATGGGAGTGAGCTGTAAGGGAAGGTGATGGAGGACACTTGAAAGTATTCCCCTGAAACAAGGTTCTTAACCTGCGTGTCCTTGAATTGATCTCAGGCCACTGGAGAACTTGTACATGAGAAAAAGTACGTCTTATTTCCTCTAATCTCCAACTCTAGTTCAGTATTTCCTTTCATTGTGAATATAGGTCACAACCTATGATACTATTAGTAGCGCTCATGACTTTGTCTCCAACGAACATCACAGATATCCTCCTATGACATTATAGATGTTGCAGTTACCTTGAAAATATCATTATCACTACTATGAAGTTACAGTAGTTATTAGACCTGCCTCTATTGAATGCATTACTAAATTAACACATTTATTAGTGTATCACATATTTAAAAGATAATTTGATAGCTATGTTCCCTTAGAACTCATTTCACTGCAAGTGTCCGTATTTTCTCATTTGTACACCTTGTTCTCTCATAAGAGGACTGGACTTTAGTAGATTGCCAAAGGCGGCTAGGGCATAAAAAAGTGTAAGAACCTTTGCTATAAGAGGTAAGCTAGGGGCCGGCTCCGTGGCCGAGTGGTTAAGTTCGCGCACTCCGCTGTGGCGGCCCAGGGTTCGGATCCTGGGCGCAGACATGGCACCGCTCATCAGGCCACGTTGAGGCGGCGTCCCACATCCCACAACTAGAAGGACCTGCAACTAAGATATACAACTGTTTACAGGGGGGGTTTGGGAAGATAAAGTAGGAAAAGAAAAAAAATAAAGGAAGATTGGCAACAGTTGTTAGCCCAGGTGCCAATCTTTAAAGAAAGAGAGGTAAGCTAGCTCAGCTTGCTTATAACCTTCCTTCTTTTCCAAATATGACAACATCTCTCCATTTTCTCTGTCATCAAGCATAAAGTTCTAAGGGAAATTGAGAAATATTTGCCGTTTAATCATGTTGTTGTCTTAATTTTATGGAGAAAATGTACCCCGTATAATGGGGGAAAGGAAAAAATGGTAAATTATTTCCATCTGTTCCAGCACAAAGACATTTAAACATACAGTGAAGAAAAGGCAGAATGGTAACTGCGTTTTCAAAAATCTCTCCTTAGAAGAAAAGTATTTTGTTTTCACAAATGATGGTGTAGGAACGCTCCCAGGTTCTATTCTGTAATAGTCTTAGGTTGCAGTCTGATGGTGTGAAATAATTCTAAGAAGAATAACTGATACAGTGATAAAGTAATAAAGACAACTAAAATTGTGCTAATGACATAGAAAAGAAAACAGAAAAGCCTGTCAGTGTAGACGTCCACATTATGTTTTTCTCTGAGGTCTTGGTCACCATTTCTAAGAAGGATACTGTGAAGATCTTGTCAATAGTTGTGGCTTCCAGCAGTTTATCTCACTGCTCAATTTTCCACGTTAATGGATCTCACCGAGATAGAGTTAACTGGGAAGAAAGAGTCTACTCTTTCCTTTATTAATTGAACACATAAAAAGATAGTTGGTTCATTCTTGAATTGAAATGCAGCCTTCACTCAGGATTTGACAATTAATTATTTCTAAATATAATTGGATCTATTACTTTCACCTCGGGCTCTTTCTCTATATGTGAAAAGTGTAAGACAGTATCAGTGAATATATCAGCTGTGCCCACATTCAGGCTTTCCCACCACGTACAGCTGTGGTAAAGCCTAGAAAGATCTAGCCCAATGTCTTTTCTTTCTCTTGCACACACAAAAAACACCTACAAAGAGAAGAAAATGAGATAAAAAGAGTAAAGTTAGAAAAAAAATGTAAGATTCAGCTCATTGGTAGTTGTGTAATATGTCATACATTTTTATTCACACATGTAAGATTTATGTCTTGAATAATATCAAAAATTATTTAATCCACTTGTAGAACATCACAGTCTTACAGTTCTACATAATAAGATAAACATCAAAACTAATATCTCCATTAGGTTGTATAACAGTATATTGGCACTTATTGTTATTTATATGTCATCTCCACTTTCTTATTGTAGTGCTGATAACCTTGTGAGCTGTAAATTGTCTGGAAGTTAATGGTCTGTTATATGAGTATTATAGTTCTTAGTGAAAGAATATTAGATTATATTATGCAGTTTGAAATGTAACTTGATCTCTATCTCATAATCATAAATAATGACATAGTCTTGGTTGAAATTAAGGACATTTGTTTTTTTCTGCTGATGCTATACTTAGTGGAAGTGAAGGATTTTTATTTTTTATTTTTATTATCTTGGTAAACATTTATTTGCCCATCATCACACTGTGGTTTAGGGGGAAAAGAAGAGAATGAAAATGAGCATATGTTCTAAACGGATAATGTTCTTTGTGAAAATCAAAATTTGACAATTATTACATTAAAGTTGGTAAATTTAGAAGCATTACTTTCTGTCAGGACCCATATATGCCCTTGTCAGGCTTTGTGAGAGTTTTATTTTTTTAAATTTTATAAGAGTTAAATTTGAATTGAGGCTAATGTAACTGACAAGAGGGAAATAGAAGCAATTGGCTTGCACTAAACAAGTTTGAATGGTTGTTAATGTGAATGACTTTCAGGCAGCTAATGTCAGAGAACAGTAGATTACTTTCTTTACCTCGGGCATTTTGAGCTATCTCCTGTGGTAGACTGACATAATTTCTCACCCTCTCTCTTGAAACTGGGAAGCAAAGTAATTGGAGTCTGGTAATTTTGGCCTATGGCTGATGAAGATAAATCATAATGAACTATGGAATACATACTGACAATTCACATAGGGCTGCTAGAACGTGAACTTTCAGTAATGCATTCATCAAATATTGTTTCTTTGTGATTTCTATTCAAGAAAGCCCTGGAACTGTTAATTACGAATGCAACCATCGTTTGTTGTTTTTGACAAAATTTCGCTTACTAAATAAATTTTTTCAAAATGTAAGCTATAGTGTCCTTTAGAACATGGGCTCGAAGTTCTTATCCTTTCCATTGGATCCATTATAAATGATTTTAAGCTGGCACATTGAACACAAACTATTTGAAGTTTGAAAATAATAGAGGTGGAAGAGAATTCAAGACCATCTGGTCTAGCCCTCTCCTTCAGGCTCATGAATGTATAAACCATCTCGAACAGATGGAGGTGTAGTCACCTAAAATTTTATAGAAATAGAAGTTCCAAAGCTTCCTTCAATAACTCATTTTTTGAATTTGATCACTCTCATTGCTAAGGGAGTCTTTTATATTCAAACTATTTTAATTTAAATCCATCTTCTAATCTCTATTTTCTAGGCTTTTGAAGACTAAATCACCTTAGTGTTTCAACTGGTCAATATAAATCTGTTAAACTAGGTGCTTGTTAATATTTATTTCTTTAATACTACATATTGATTGTTTTCAATGTGTTAGACTCTGTCCTATGTATTCATTTACATTATTGCATTCAGTTCAACAATCTGATGAGCTTAGGTATTATATTCATTATAGACTTAGGGAAGTGAGGTTCAGGAAAGCTAAGTAATGTGGACAAGCCACATGTCTAATGAAAAGTTGAGTTGTAACTTAAATCCAAGTTTCTTTGACTCAACTCTTTTTCCACTGAACTATCTCCTCAGTGTTAGAGTCCAAATTCCTTCTTCCCTCCTTGAGTTAAATTTCCATGGGTTTGTGGTTCCTCCACATTGTATCATGTTACTGACTCCTTTCCTTAGCTGATGGTGGTACATTCAGTGTTTCTCAACGTTTTTTTAATTGTCACCTACTCCTCCCAGAGCCATTTTAGAATTTCTTTTATCTCCTCACATGAAATCTTAATTTCACAAATATACTGTATATTTGTTTGTGTACTGTATATAAAAAAGTAGTATTTTTTGTCCCCTGCAAGAACCAATATTCACCCCCTTAGGGGTGAAGTTACTCCACTTGACAATGAATGTGGTATATCTCTTATTACTCTACCTTTTTGATTGCCTAAGTGTACCTTTCTTTTACTTAATATGAACAATATGTTTATTTGTTAATGTATGAGGAGTCTTAAAAAAATCAATAGTAATCATTATCTTTTTCAAATTAAATGAGCTTTTCAGGGTCTTGAAATAAGAATAAGTTTGAAAAATTGTATATCAGTGCATAAATGCAATATAATACTTCTATAACAATATATAATTTGTACTATTGATAAAATCCTCAAGATATAAATAAATGTGATCTGGCCTGTTTTGTGTATTCTGTAGACCTTATGCTAAATTTTGTTTTTATCTCCAAACGTCCCACTCTAACTATAAATGCGTATTCCTCTCTGTTTTGACATCACAATCCATTGCCATCGAAATGATTGATACCATACATTTATCTTCCTGTCTTCACAGCAGGTTCACGAGGAGATTGTCAGGAAAAAAAAATAGACTTTATTGGCACCAGCAGACTTTTAAAGATAATGCTCCTCTTTTTATATTCATCTTCATCTTCCTTTAAAATACAAGAGTTGCAAGTTGGTGCTTTAGAAAGTATATAAACTTTGCTTTTCATGCTGTGATTTCTTTCAAGAACCATGTTGGATTATGGTGTTTTATAGAGAATTCAGATAATGGGTTTTGTACAATTTTTACTTTGTACCTTAACTATAAAATGAGCTTGCAGCCACTGGCTAAGAAACTGTGGTAGCTGGACATATCCAGCTTTATCTTGTTCTGGGAAAATAGAGCAGCAAGCAGTAAGCCTCATTGGTAGATTCTTATACTGGGCAAGAAATCGGAAAATGGCAGAGGTTACCTGGAGCTTCCTTATGTAGTCTGTGGAAATTTTCTAGTCTGGAACGTTAATCTACTTCATTTGCTCAAAAACATGAAAAATGGAATCTTAGAGCATTTTCTTACCTTCTTGGAGGAACAGTCAATATTCCTGTATTCAGATAGATGACACTGACAACTTAGGTTTTAGAATCTCTTCCTTCTTTAATAGTCTCCACTTCTTTTTTCATGAAAAGTATTTTTGTTTTCTACTGAATTTTGCAACTTTTCAGATCAAAGAGAGGTATTTCAATAGTGTCCTTTGCCACCCAAAACTAATTTTGACCTCACTGACTACTCCATATACGTTCAAAAATGAAAAGGAGTGCTATATGAATAGTAAATCTAGTGCTGTACACTTGGCCCCAAAATGATTTTCACGTATATTAGTCCTGATGAGTTCAAAGGAGCTTCAGAAATGATCACCTGAGAGGGGAGACTTTTGCCAACTGCTGAATTTTCCAGGTACCTGTAGAAAAGAAGGATAGTATATATCTAAGTGAATGAAATAGAGGAATTAAACAGGTTTCTAGTTCAAATAGAGAGAAAGAAAAAAGATGTAATAAATGACTCTTTGGTAAGGTGTGGAAAGAGGCAAGGAGAAACCTGAAGTGGCAGCGAGAAACCTGAAGTCACCACAGTGCCCATGTGTTTTGAGTCAACTCAAAGAGTCTAGTCGGTTTGAGAGCACTGTTGCTTCATGGAGAATTAGATGAAGAACAAGAATGAGAAATGGGAACTAGGAACTGGGCAGTTCATGTAGAGCTCTGTAATGTAACTCCTGGTGATTTATTTGGAAATGTCTGTGTGTTGTGGATGAAGCGTTCAGACTGTCCTCAGTGGCCTGTCCGTCCGCTATTAGATGTGTGCTTTCTCCGCTTTCCAGGGTGAACACAACTCAGTCAATACGAACTGGACAGAGAGGCCATACATTTAAAAAGGTCTCATTTTATCATGGATGCTTCAAAAATTATTTTTCTTGAGTTTTATATTTAATGCCTTTGGAAGAAAGATAAAGTTAGGTATTCAAATGATTGTCAGTTTGTTTTTGACCATTCACAAGCTGCATAATAGTCCAAAACAAATAATCAGGTCACTCAGAGGAATTTTTGCTGCATGTGTTTTTTACTCAGATGTGATGTACTTCAAATATTTACTTTACATTTGTATGCCAATATGATATACATCAATAAATGATAATAAAGAAAATAGTATCATTTATCTGTTTTAAGAAACGAGATAATCCTGACAAGTCTTGAAGTACCTTTCCCATTTAAAAAGAAAAAGTGCTAGACAATTGTTGAAGGGACACAATAATATTCGCAGGATTTAAAGAGGCTTTGTGAAAAATCAATAGCCTATGCTCTGACATGAGAGCATAAGAATTCTCCGGTGGGGTCTAGAGCAACGTTCTGTGATCAGACACGGTAATACCTTTGCAGAAAAACTAAGGGGGGGGGGGTGTATTAAAAACTATAAACTGCCTCAGCGTAGTTCAGAATTTGGATAAATGTTTATGCATATTAACTCATTTAAATTCTCACAATAACAAGATGAGGTATTATTTTCACCCTTTTAAAGGCAAAAAAAAAATGAAACAAAGAGGAGTTAGGTGAGTTCTTTTGAGACATGCAGTTATTAAAAGAAGGAGCCAGAATTTACACTGAGACAGCCTGGCTCCACAATCCATATTCTTAACCATGATGCTACACTGCCTGGCTGACATACATACCATATATGTGTGCATGTGTACAGACAGACAAACTTATACGTAAGCAAGCAGTTAATGAAGAGCTATTTAGAAGTGGATCCTGAAAGTTCTATGCATTTATGTGATTTTTTTAAATAAAGTTTATATTCTCATAATAACTATTTTATGTTGTGTTTAATTTTTGTTGCTAAGGGATATTAACTGAGTTTTCTAATGTCTAGATTAAACAATTTTATTGATGCTTGTAAATACCTCATATTTAGTTTGTTTTTCTATAAACTCCACATTTGGTATTTTTAGTTTAGGTACAATTTATAAAGTACTAGCTTACACTAGGACTTGCAACTTTTTTTTTTTTTTTCACTCTCAGATTAGCAAGATTTATTGGGAAATAAGAATTCATTTAAATTTTGTGGAATATGACAGTGTAAATTTCTTTGAAGGCAACATGCCAATATTTATATCAAAATTATATACAAAAGGTACACATCTTTGACCTAGTATTTCTATTTCTAAGATTATCCTACAGCACAAATGAACAAAGATATAGACTTAATGGTGTTTATTACAGTATGGTTTGTAATAACCAAAAACTAGAAACAATATGAAAATTTGTTTATAGGATCATGTAAATTATGGTCCACCTATACTATGTAATACTATGCAGTTGTTAAAATGGAATGAGATGGAAAAATAAAAACTGATATGGACTTACTGCAGCATGGTGTGCTGGCTTGGATCTTGGAACAGAAAAAGTACATTAGCAAAAAAAACTAGTGAAATCTAAATAATTCCAGAGTTTAGTTAATATCAATGTACTAATATTAATTTCTTATCTTGGACAAATGTACCTTAGTTGTACAATATGTTCATATCACATATTTCATGCAATTTTATATTATAACTTTCCATAAATCCAAAATTATTCCAAAATAAAGTTTATTTGAAAAAAGTAATATAGAAAGATAAAAAGATACAATAAATGAAAAAAAAAACAAATTGCAGGATAGTATGTAGAACATTTGAATACTAAAATATGGGGATTATATACGTATATACTATTACAGGCATAGAAATTTATAGTAGCGTATGATCCTACCCCATCAAAAAGAAAGTTCATAATGGTTATCCCTGAGGCCCTGGAATAGTGGTTGTCAATGTCAATGTTGGTGTTAGCTGGGATCTCTTATTTTTCACTTTCATATTAAATCATACTGTGTTCTTTTAACTCTTTTACCAAGGGGGCTTGTATGTCTTAAATAATTTTAAAACAGCTAACTAAAAAAAGCAAGGTGTGAAAATTGACTAACATGATGACTGACACATTGTAGATGATCAATATTTGAAAACTTTTATGGCCTTTTGCTGTCTGCTTTGGTTCATAAGTTCTTTATTCTATCTCTAAAAACAGTTGCAAATTTTTATCGAGTATTTACTGTGGTAGGACTTGCAACTTTGAGATGACTGAACACAAAACACTTACAGTAAATCATGAAGAAAACAAATAGAATCAAAAGTGTAAAACTTAAGACTTTACAGAATTGCTACATGGGCATAGAACTTACAGTTCTTAAACCTGGTGTTTGTACCCGGGGACATAAAGACTGCTCACGGAATTATGCTTCCTGATGTCCACCTCAGCACTTAGGCCTGCTTCCTAACATTCACGTGTCTGAGTGACATCTTGCTGGTCTTGCACTTTTTGATTTATCCCAATTTTTGTGGCTCTTTGGAGAAATGACTGATACCACATCTGGAGCAGGAAATGCAGTTTGAGCTTGGCACATCTTGTAACACCAGAAAATAAGGAAGCTGTCAAAGATCACCCAGGTTGTGTCACAATGACTGAAAAGCCAGCTTGATGTCGCTCCCACTGGTCAAAATGGGAATATTTTGAGGAAAAAGAAAGAAGAAGGAAGGAAAGAAAGAATAACGTTTAAGAAAGGAAGGAAAAAAATGCAAGATATTGAATCACATGGAATATATTAAAATGTATAAGTTCATAATAATACCTAAGAAATTGATATCCTTGATAATCTTTGGATGATCCTAGGAAACCAACATACTTCTCTGAAAACTTGTAAATATAGGAAAAGAATCAAACATTTAACCTGTATTTTCTATGTTAACTACAACTCAGGGTACCTAGCTGAAGAGTGAGGGTACTCTTTATAGAGTTATTTCAGCTAATGAATAAAGAAGAAATGATAGAACTATAATATCTCCACGTTGCAAAACTCAATGAAAGAATGGATTTAGCTGATGATCATTGATGGCTATTAACATCACAGAAGGAAAGACCGTTGAACATCCCATGCCTCCTGATAGACATATACAACATCTATGATATATTCTTGCCAAAGAAGTCAAACTGGGTCTGATTGAGCTCCCACAGCTAACCACCAGTTTATAGGAAATTCTGGGCATTGAGAGATGTGTAAATAATGTTAAGCATATACAAGCAGAAAAATCTAGAATGTAGGAAACTTTATAGGATAAATGACCTAGTTGCTTTGATTATTAAAATGCAGTATGAAAGAGAGAGCAAGGACTTATAGATTGAAAGGGATTTAAAAGATATATCAACTGAATGCAACATGTAGACAGTGTTTAGATCAAGATTTGAACAAATCAACTAAGTTATTGAAGCTAGGTACATGAGGGTTTGGTACTTCATTCTCTCTACTTTTCATACGTTTAACATTTTCCGTAATAAACATAAAAATGAAATATAACTTTGTGCATATAATTGTATTTTCATCGTGTATCACTACCCAAGCAACAAATTATGAGAATTTTTCATAGCGGGAAATTGGGTTATCAATTTTGTTATTTTTGAAATTATCTCTAATTGCATTTTTACTTCCTCTTTGATGAAGTAGTTTCTTCGGTGAATCATTTATTTTTTCAAATCTCCAGTTAATTTCAATTATTTGCATTACATTGTAGTCAGAAAATTAGGCAATGCAATTTATGCCTTTTCAGAATTTATTAAACTTTTCTTCATTAACCAAGTAAATGATTTTTTTGCACAGATATGTAGTCTCTTAAAAGTGGAAATTCTCTTTGAAAATGTGGTATTTTTATCATTATTCAGTCTTCCTTGTCATTGTATTATTAAGGTACGCTATATAATTTTTGATTACAGTCATCTTTTAGAGATGCTAATGATGGAATTATCCATAAAAATGAATTTTGATCAGTTTCTTCCTTCTTCACCAGTTTTGTTTTGCTGTTGACATTCTGATGCTGTATAGTCTTCAATACATAAATATTCATGATGGTTATACCTTTATTATGCATTGAGTTGTCTTTTTTTCAATATACAACATCTCAAAATTATTAGTACATTGATTATGTATTAACAAATGCCTTTAAGAGATGTGATAGGCAAATGAAATCACTAAATTATACACAGCAACTATGACCTATGTGTTAAGTCTTAGCAAATAACCCTGACTCAGCTTTCTCTGTCTTTCCTATGGAATTTTTCTATCATACTCATAGCCTGCTCCAGTCATAAATCATTTCTTAGCTAAAGAATACATGCTTCTGAATTCCTAATCTTCCATCATCATTATTGATAGCGTTTATGGAGTTTCACTTTTTTCTTGGGACCATGGAGAGTGAAGCTTATTTTGATAAATGGAGACCCTCACTACACCTTTATACTGGTTATCGTAAACCCTTTCTAGCTATTTTAATATATCAGAGGAAGAGGCCATTTTTTTATGGGAATATTGAGTGAATAAATTTCCATCACATGAAATCATTAACAAGGCCTTGCTGAATTTCATATTTTTCATTTAGCAGGCATTGTATCTAAAACGTTGTCGTTGTCTGTCAGAACACCAATATGATGCCTTTATCTTAAATTCTTTCTAAACTGGCTGATTCTTAAAGGAGAGGATAGTGTATTTACTTATATTCATTGTGACTTGAAAGATGGACTTCAGTCTGTAGAGCTGTGGTGAAAAATGTAATGCTAATTGTAGTTTGAATGGTCCATCACTTTCTGATAGTACAGTTTTACACCCAAGTAATTTAAATCTAATTCTGGAAAACATATTTTCTTTCCTCTGATAGTAAATATATAATATGCTCTGACTAATAGAAAAACCCACGTGCTAGAGAAAGATGAACATGATTAAATAGATTTAATTATTTTTCTGATACTATATATTAATAGCTTTCTCGACCATGCCCCAGTCTCTGCGGCACATCGTGCTATTTACCTTAGTAAGAAAATCGTCCCTTTTTATCATATGGTCTTCACTATCTTGCTGGTCTCACCTTTCCAACTTCAACTTATTGAAATCCTCTTTCTCTTGTGTCTCTGATACTCTTTTGATTTTTATTTAACACATAATACACACACTTTGTCTTGGTAATCC
Source organism: Equus quagga (assembly GCF_021613505.1). Lineage (NCBI taxonomy): Eukaryota > Metazoa > Chordata > Mammalia > Perissodactyla > Equidae > Equus > Equus quagga. Next base: position 8,911,281 of record NC_060277.1, read on the forward strand.
ACTCATTTCTTCACGTGTTTTATTTTTCTTCGCAAACATTTTTGTATTTTGGTTTTCTTCACAAACATATTCTCTACTTCTTGGAGGCAAAACCTGTCATAGATTCTGGGCCATGTTCCTCAGTATATTCAGTTTTAGAGAAATGGAAAGCACATGACAAATTCTAGTTTAGTTGAATATTTAATTTTAAAAGGAGCGTTTGGTGTTGTGAGGTCAGTTTTTCAGATGTTTTGGAGTCCTACCCTGTCTCAGGCAGCTCGCTAAGTGCTTCCCCTGAGAGTTCCTCGATGCCTGTTGATTTTCTCTCACCTTCTCTCTTCCCTGAGTTGCTCCCCGTTCCTGAGTCAGGACAGCTCTTTCATCGTGACCCGCCAGCTCTCGGACTTTTACATTCTCAGTCACCATGTTGCCATCTAGACCACGCCTTTTTCCCCTAACTTTCCCTCTACTACCATCGTAGGTGACTTAACTAGCCAAATAAGTATTTCATTTCTTAAAGTATTTCTTTTTCAGTGACCACCTGTGCACTCGTTGGACCTTTTGATTTCTAGCATTAAACTTATCCATTCAACCTCTTGCTCTCCACTACTCTGATTTCTGTTTTTTCTAGTCCCATTATAAACCCCAATTCCTCAGTTTCTCTCTGTCTTTCTCCCCTAGTCCCCCACCACCCAATCCCATTCTGCTACTTGACTGTTTATTTCACCACTGTGCTCACTCTGTCTAGGTTGCCCCTCTCTCTTGCCAGGCCTCATCCTTGAATAAACCCCACAATCTGCCTTCATGGTACCATGTGCCCAGAAGTTCCCACAATCCCCCTTCGTGATACAGTGTGACTAGAAGTCTTTTTACTGTGCTGATAGGCTAAATTTAGTATAAGCCCAGGTTACTCTCAATGCTTTCATTCATCTCTGTTTGACTCCTTATTTCTGGGACCAGCTGGTGACCCTAATAATGTCCCTTTCTTTCAAACACCTAAACGCTCTCTTAACTCTCAGTTGAAAAATCTTTTAGTGAGAAAAATTAAAGATGTGTAATTTAAACTCTGTGATTGCTCCTTCTTTCCTGAACAAAACATTTTTAGGAATTTACTCCCTCCTACCTTCCTCCTGACCCTGTGGCAAGTCCAGCCTATGTCCTTTTCAGGTATGGTACCCCCTTCCTAAATCCACTTAATCCTAGCTGCATATCTTTCCAGTGACCTTTTCCTTCAAATAGTTCATCTTATATATTTCTCTTCATCCATTACGTCAGTTCTTCCAAACCGGCTACAAATATTCGTGTTCTTAAATCTCCTTATCAAAGGAAAAGACCGTTTATTTTTGACCCCAATTTTCCCTCACTGTGCTCTAACCTTTTTTTCGTTTACTAATAAGGATTTCAAAAGATTTGCCTTTTTATACTATAGTTTCTGTCTCTATGGTATTTACTCACTCATTAATCATCTGTTATTCTGTTCTTTGACCACTCCATTAAAATTCTGTTTTCAAAGTTTGTAATAACCTTCTAATGGGCAAACCTAAGTCATTCCTCTTAAATACTACCTCCTCTGCAGCAGAAGTTTTTGTGTAAAATCCAATAAGCATAGAATTATAAAACATGCGTATCACTTGTATTATGCTACTTTTGAGTATATGTATTCAAGCACACACACACATGTATATATAGAGAGAGAGATGGAGTTTTGAAGAGATATTTGATCTAAGATTTTCATCTATGAAGAATTTATTGTCTTTTCTACTGCTTGTTGCAGATCACCTTATTAAGTGAGTGTTGATCTCTGTCATTTATATTTCCTTCTCATATCTAATATGACAAAATAATCTTCTAAAGAGATGCCTAAAGCTACAGATTAGAATTAAGGACTGTCTTTCTTTAAGAATGTCTTAATTTGCTCTCTCTCTTTCCTCTCCCCATTTTGATTAATTATTTTTTTATGGCTGTATACATCCATAAAATGAAATAGTATAGTAATCATATAGGATTTTCTTGATTTGTTATAGTTTAGAATACCTTAAAAATGACAGAAATAAACCTGAAATCCATAAAATGGGGAAAAATCTTTCTTCCTATTTTGCTTTTCAAAATTCTGTCCTTTAACTCCTAGTTTAATTTCTAACAGATCTGAAATTCAAGCCAATTTAGTAAACATTTACTGAATTCCTGAGTGACAGTTTTCATATTTCTGACACACCTATCAAAATTACTTTTTTTTACCTTGCATCCCTTTAGTAATTTGTTTTTCTCCTACCAAAGCGCTTATCACGTGATATTCCATATTTGAGTATTGACAATAATCAAACTAATAACTGACATTTTAAAACAGAATTGTCTTTGCCAAATACTGCACTAATCGCCTTACATGACTTATGCCAATAAATTAGATGTAATCCTCAATACAAACCTGAAAGGGAGATGTTCTTGTTCTCTTGTAATGATGAGTAAACATAAAAAGTTCAACTAAATTCTCCCAGATCATATAGATAGAGTCAGGCTTTGACCTTGAAACTGTCTTTTTCATAGCCCTGCACTTCGTTCCTCCCATATTTGTATGTTATAAACTTGTGACTCCTCAATAAAAATGTGTGATCAAAGAGGGAGGGGATAGATAAACAGATGTTTATGTAATGTGATAGCAGGGCATGTTTTCAAAGCATTGATAGCAGTCAACTGTTTGAAAGTTGCAGTGAAGCAGGGAAGGCTGAACAGAAGGAGTGGCATTTGGAATGCCCCTGGAAAGATAAGCAAGACAGGCAGAGGAGGGAAGGCATGACATACTCCCAAGAGAGGGCGTGGTGAGTGCAAAGGAGAGACCCTGCAGAGTTCAGTGTATCTAGAATATAGGACGTATACCAATATAGTTGTTTTGGATTATTTGCTTCACAAATAATGGAAGAGTTATGTAGCTTCTCTCCACATCTAGTTTTTTTGGGAACACTCAATTTGTTTGGCCTCTTGCCTCATATGTATTTGTGTAAGTCAAAAGGAATAAAATCAGAAATGATTTTATGTGCTATTAAAAGCTTATAAAAGCAGCACTAAGCCCAGTGTGGTAATTGTGGATCTGTTACCTCATCTTCACTCCAATCCCTGGGGGTTTATTTTTTGGCTTGCTGCTAGATTGATTGTAGCAAAAATTACAGCCGAACCCACGGAACTTCTTGGCATTCCCTGTAACCCAAATTGAAACTAATGAATGTCTTAAGACCACATCCTGCCTCTGTCCCATGAGCCAGCAATCTCTCTCTTTCACCGCCCAGGAAATGATAAGACTCACTGAGGGTTACTGAGGAAGATCCCATAATTCCTATGAAATCCTGGCATGTTATAAGTCCCAGAACACCATTCCACCTAGTTGAATGTCTACAATTGCTGACAATGATCTCAGTTTTAAAAGCATTCAGCAATGATTATTTCTTCTCTTACCTATCGTTTATTCGCACATAAATCCAAGCTGATTTAGTTTGGGCAGAAACAAAGAAAGAAGGGAGAGTGATGACAGTAATACAAATGAGCTCCAATGTTTCAAAATGGAAAGTTATTCTGCCAACATTATATAGAGCTTCCATTTATTGAGACTTTACTTGAGTGCTAGGTTCCTTACCAAGTACTTTACATACCTTATCTATTTTGATTCTTACAACTTCCTTATCATGTACATATTATTAACTTCATTTAAAATAAATGAAGAATTAACCTTAGTGACATTTGGTAAGTGTCACCCAGTGAGTACTAGATTGAATTTGGACTCTATACCCATCAGATGCCAAAGTTGTTTATTGCATTTATGCAACACTATATTGCTACTGCAGCATAATAACTTCAAAAATTAAAGTATTGTTCTTAAATCAGACAAGTCTAAAACACCAATATGGTACATTTTACATTTGGTGTATTCTATTTTAGTGTTATTATCAATGGTATTATTATTTCATTAGCTGTGCTGTGCCATAAAGATTTTGTTTGATATCCAGTGACAGCCTGCACCATAATATCAAACAGGCTGATTCAGTTCTTGGTTCCCTTTGATTAAAATGCATCAGTCATTCATGTAAGATATGGTAGATGAATTCCCCTTGAAATCATGGAAACAGGTAATTAAATCCTGTCATTTTCCCAAACTTTGGCTTTGTTCTTTTTCTGGAACGACATTATATAATCTTAGAGTAAACCAGGTCTCATTCCCCCAAAGTTAATTAACATGCAAATAAATTTGCTATGCACTAGTGATTGTCTTACTAAGTAAATCAGTGTTGCTGGAAACATTTTTAAGCAGAACTTAAGACATTTTTTTTCATAACACTAAAATGTTTTGGAGGATTTACAAAGACAGAAATGGAAGGCTAATGCATTCTTTTTGCACAATTAGCCAATTCTTGGTTTCAGGTCTGATCGTACCTTGAAGAAATGCTAATAATGTATTGGTAACCTGTTAAGGAAGATCAAGTCACCTCAGGAAATGAGTAATAAAATGCTAATGGTCAGCATTAACCATTTGAGTTGGAAGAGATTATAGTGGACCATTTGTATATTCTTCCTACCAAGGGAGGATTGCCTCCTACAATTATCCAACACAGGAACTGCCTGTACTGCCAGATCATTGCTAGAGTAGAAATTCTTCGATGGAATAACTTTTTTTTATTATTACTAACTGTCATTCCATACTGCCTTACATAGCCTTTTACATAATATATGCTAATGAAATTCTTGAATGAATGAATATATTTAAATTCCAATAATCAGGATTTTCTACTTCACAAAGCAACCCTTTTTATTTTTAGACAGCATCTACCTACTTAAGGAAAATGTATTCTCATTCATGCTTCTGGCAGAGATAGCAAAACCCTAATTCTTCCACGATGGTCCTGCAGATGTTTGTCATTCAAACAAGTTCACTGGCGTCCCTCTTAAAATATGGCATTGAGAACTGAACTCCTCGTGTGGTGGTTCAGCCACTACTGGATGTAATGGTTTTCTCCTCCCTTTTTCTGGTCACGAAGATTACATTGCAATTCTTGGCAGTCATTCTTTGGTTCAAGTTTAGCAGCCAACTCAAATTCCTGTGTGTTTTGTGTTGTTTCTCTCCATCACGGTATTATTATATAAATTGACTTTTTAACCATCTCCACAACAAGGAAGTTTCCATATATTGTAAGAGCAGTGAAATGGGGGGTAATCAAGCAGGCAGAAAAGCCTTTGCTTTAGTGGGTGGAGGGAGGAAGGAGGATTGTGAACTTATTTTAATGATTTTAGGACCATGGGCTGTTTTCTTAGGCAGAATGCATTCTCATTCCTAGAGTTTTATTGTTTGTTTTGTTTTGTTCTTTATCTTACATGGTTTTCATATGAACTAATGTTGAGCCAGGGCAGCCTCATATTTACTTGCATGAGAGAATTTTAAAAACATAACTACAGCCATCTGTGCTCAGCCCTCACACTCAATGAAATGCTACTCATAGGAAGATTTCTCTGGATGAGTATTGAAAACTTTTGAGATTTACTTTTTGCATCCATTTTCTTTTTTTGTTTGTTTGTTTTGAGGAAGATTAGCCCTGAGCTAACTGCTGCCAAACCTCCTCTTCTTTTGCTGAGGAAGATTGGCCCTGAGCTAACATCCATGCCCATCTTCCTCTTGCATCCGTGTTCTTTATAAGATTTGGTGTTTATTCCTAATGATATTATGTTTTCTCAACTGAAGTCTTAGTACTGTATGAAATTCATAGATATTTGGAGATAGCTTCTGCCTTGGAAGAGAGGCATTGATGAACTTGTTTGATGAACATCTGAAGGATCACCCAGGACAAAGAGTTAGTTTTGCTGTTGAGTGCCCAAAGGATGAATGGTTTCTCTGAAACCATAAAATCCCCCTGGTTTCTTAGAATTTTAAATACAAAAACTATTTTTAAAAGTGTACTATTTAGCCTTAAGCAAATTATTACTTTACTAGACTGTTTAAACGTTTCTAAATGTTGTCATTTTTATTCATAAATATTTCCCATATCTATCTGCATAAGTCATGTGTAAATTTCTTATTCTATATGGCATACATTTTTATATATGGTAAGTAACAAGATAGTTACTACTTAAGCAAATAGTTAAAAATGGAAGTAATATTCTTTTTATACAAAGCAATACCTCAGAAGATAACAGGAGAGCAAACTGATGTGGAAGAATGAGCTAATAAGATTAGAATAAGAGAAATGTTCCCACTTTGGTTCTCCAGTGCCTGTTTTCTCAAGCTATTCATTTGTATTAAAACATGTTCCTAATCGAAGCAATTATATGATGCTTATAGATTGTGCAAACGAGATATGAAATTGTTGAGTATTATACACTGCTCCCCAGAATGATATTAAAGTATTAATTTTAATACCTTGTCATGGCCTCTTATATCATATTTGCAAATTAGAATGCAGAAAAATACTGTTTTGCTGCATTGGTGTGTATATTAAAACAATATGGGAAAACACAACTCCAACAAATAATGAATTATGTAAAGCAGTACATTGGATTTTTAAATTTTAAAGTGAGGTTAACTGAGATATAGTTAATATAGAGCAAAATTTATCCTTTTTAGTATACAATCATGTGAGTCATCACAAACCACTACCATAATCAAGCTGTAGAACATTTCTGTCACCCCAAAAATCTCTCTGCCTCTTTGTAGTCAAACTTCAAAGGCAGTAGCTTTACTGTCTCCCATCTTACATAGCCATCCCCAGAAAGGGAAGGAACCTCTAACCCCAGATCTGGTGGAAGGGCCCTGATTTGCCTGGCCTAGGTCGGGGTCACTGGTCTACCCATCATCTGCCTTTAGAGGGCTAGGGTACCAAACCTGACCCAGCTGTGGCTAACACTGGGTTTATTAGGAGATGGAGCGCCCATCAAACCAAAGAGAAGGAAGAAGGAGCATTTCCCAGAAGATGGGTGCTGTTCCCAAAGGCACAGGCTTAGAGTGCTGGGAACATAAAATAATGAATGTCTATCATTATACTAATTTGGTAAAAGTTAATTAACTTTCAACAAGATAGTTACAATTAATGTTTTTTAAATAAGAAAGACTTTTTAATATGTTAACTGTGAGATACCTCTGTTGTGAGGTAACAGGGTATACATTACATCTAATGCAAAAGAAAATTTATTTATGGCAAAAATACTGTCTGAAAGGATTTATGTTTAATATTTATTAAAAAATAAGTGAAATCTATTTTGATCATTTTTAATTCCTCCAAATATAATAGGTTTTTCACTCTTGCTTCTTTACCTCAAGAATAAGAAATGTGGTGTGATTTTTAAATTTTAATTTATTTTCTTATTATTCTGAATTTCACCTAAATATGTTTATTGTTTAATGTAATGAGTTCACAGTAAAATCAGCTTTGAACTGAAATCAAATAGACTCAGCTCCTTTCATTGTAAAGGAGTAATAATCTTATGAATTCTCCTCTAATTTTCTTGAAAGGAATGTGTTTTAATTGTCCATGCCTTCATTTCATCAGGCATCTCTTCTGTATAAAAGCTTGTTATAGTTGACTTCTTCTCAAGTATCTTAAAGCAATTGTAGATGCTTGTTGTTGTATAGCTTTTGTGAAGTAAACTTTATTTTAACAACACATCTAACAGTTAATATGGAGCCCCCGCCACCATGATACCATGTTTCCTGAGAGTCAGAGCTCATGCTTGGTATTTTTTCCCTAATTTTGGAGCACATGTTAAAAAAGAATTAAAAGTATATTATTGTGAAAGAAACTGCACATCAGCATTTACGAAATCACAGAAACCTTTTCCATTATCCGAACACCTGTGATAATACCGTACTAGTTATCTTTGGTTAGATCTTGGGTGAAATTCCTGCTTCCAGTACCATTGAACATCTGCTGTGTGCCAGGTAGAATTTAAATGCGGGGAACTCAGTAGCAGAAAAATAAAGTCATTCACTTCATAGAATTGATCTTATATTGGGAGAATAAACAGTGAAAAATCGTTAGGTAAGAATGGCAAGTAAATTATAAAGCCTATGAAGAAAAATAACACAAAGGGATAGAAAGTGACAGCAAGGTTTTATTATTTATTTTTATTATTTTTGCTGAGGAAGATTCGCCATGAGCTAACATCTGTTGCCAATCTTCCTCTTCTTGCTTGAGGAAGATTCGCCCTGAACTAACATCTGTGGCAATCTTCCTCTATTCTATATGTGGGTTGCTGCAACAGCATGGCCACCTATGAGTGGTATAGGTCCACGCCCTGGAACCTAACCCAGGGTGGCTGAAGTGGAGCACACTGAACTTACTTAGCCACTAGGCTAAGGCGCTGGCCCCAGGCAAGATTTTATTTTGCTGGATAACATAGGAAGGTCAGGGAAATCCTCTCTGAGGTGGTAAAATTAGAACTCAGGTGAATAAGATAAGGAGCAAGCCATGTGGCTCTCTGGGAGAGGAATATTCCAGCAGAGGAATCAACCAGAGTTAGGCAGTGCTGCTCAAAGTATGCTCACTGGGCTGGGGTCTGTGACAAGCTATTTATCAGTGATACACAACAAGAGAAACAGAACTTGAGAATAAGATCTTGTAGCAATTTTATATAGTAATTGTGTATGTCAAATCTGATGTTTGATACATAGCACATCTTTATTTTTTACTTTATTATTTTGTAGTTTATTGTATTTTACAAAGTATAGAGTCACACTAGATTGGGGTATAGGAGCTGGTCCTTTGCCACAGATGATTTGAGAAGCACTGGGTTAGAGGAAGAGAACCACTGGGGTGACTTAGGGGAGAGAGGATCACACAGCTGCTATAGGATGATGAGGATGTTCTCTTATGAGTGAAAGAGAACCAAGCTATAAGCAGCTAAGAGTGAGAGTGAGGAACAGAAGAAAATATGAGGAGGGAGAGTCACATGAAATAACCCTCCAGGAGAGTGACTAGATCACAGAAATAGTATGGTTGCCTGGCTGTGCTGAGGACCCACCTCAGATTTGTGGTCGAATATTGAATATGAAACCAGTTGTCATGGTTATGCTTTTTTTTTTTTTCTTCAGCAACTTTCAGCTACTTCATTTCAAGTGCAAAATAGTCAGAGAATAGGATTTAACTAGGAATTGGGATTTCTCCAGGAAAGTATTAAGAGGAACAAAAGAGTTGAGAGTTTATGAAAGGATGTGATTATAATGATGTGCTTTGAATTTAAGCTGGGTGAGGAGGGAAGGGAGGTCATAGAGGATGAGAACCAATGAAAAGATGGCTGGATCAGTAGATTAGGAGTCCCAGTGAGGTGAAAGAAATCCTGGAATGCGAGCATTGGAGAGCATGAGCTGATTGGTGAGGACATGAAGTCAGTGAGAGGGAGGCCCAAATTGTTATGGAAATGTTGCAATTATTGGTAATGATCGAGGTGGGAAAGAGGTCCTCATAACTGTGGGAATATGCTAAAATGCTGATAGAGAGCCTCATTTTCAGATTTGCATAGGACAGGATAGCATTACACTACCATGTTTTAGGTGAAGTCAGTCAGATTAAAAAGAAAAATATTTGGGGCTGGCCCCGTGGCCGAGTGGTTAAGTTTGCGTGCTCCGCTGCAGGAGCTGGCAGAGCTCGATGCCAATCTCTTGCTGTTTCCTTTAGCTTCTCTGTGTCTGGGAGATGCAGAGGAGGCATTTATAGTGGGGGGATCTGCTTTATAGGAGAGAAAGCGGGGGGCGGTGTAGTAAAAGTCAGGATCAATCGATTTTGGAAAAATAATACTGAATATTCTGATTCCTTCAACATGAATGAGTTTTGAAAAGTATTTGAGAAATGTCACTGTTTTAGATCAGAGACCATAAATATCTTGAATAGTTATGTTACAATGATATGAAATTATCTTAAAAAGCAATGTACCAAATTATCTCTGTTTGGCTGTGGCTTAAAGTGTAGGCTATCCTATATATGATAGTACCAGAGCTTTCCTGTATGTGAAACATGCACTTATATGTATGATAACAGGATTTCTTGGTGCTGTGGTCTCTTACAAATAGAAGAGTATTCACATCTTATTAAATTTAGACTGTTTTTGTGGAAAACTAAGATTTACTGGTATTTTTCTTTTTATTTACAAATTCTAATTTTCTTGAGTTCACTTCTCTATGAAGAAGAAAAAACACTTTAAAATTTTCCTCTCTATTACCATCTCCAAGAAATGCATTTGCATTTGGAAGATGTATGTCTATGAAAGCAATATATATATACTTTGTGGTATTTATATTCACAGCTTCCAGTGGAATGTTATATTCATCACTTCCAATGTACTTCCAGTGTTCGACTGCCTGGGTGAGAGTTGTGACGAATTTGTTCACCTTAGATGATATTTATTCCTTTTACTTCATTACACATAATCCACCTGTGCAAGATCTTAAGGGCTGTGCTAGACTTTATACTCTACTAGACAGCTTATCAGCTTCTCTGCAGGCTTCTCAATTTGAATTTTAAAGTAAAAATGAATGAATTTGTGTTGCTCGTTGAGCGCATGTTCTGAGCTAACGTCTGCCCTCTGGTTCCGCGGTGATAACTAAAGAATGGAAAGCAAGTTCATGGGTTGTCAATTACAATGGCTGTATTATATCTATATAGTCTTTATGTATGCATACACACATATACGTATTAATAAGATATATAACAGTATATAACTATGCACACCTATGTTAATGTATTTTTTGGTTTTTAAGGAGTAAAGGAGAAGAACTGGTTATTGATTATCAGAATTTGATGCTTGGAAGGAAGAAAAATTTATCTTAATTTAGATGGAGCAATATATTTCACCAAATCTGCTTTGCAAAAATGAGCCGTCTTATAATATAAAATGAAAGTAAAACTGAAAAATCATTTAAATGTTTTTCTTCTGGCTTCTATATGAAGAATCAAAAAAGATGGTTAGGATGCATCCCACTACATAAAAAATGGGGAAAGTATCAGAGACCCAAGGCCAAGATGAGATGCAACAATTTTTTTTTTTCTCGGTGAGGAAGACTGGCCCTGAGCTAACGTCTGTGCCCATCTTGCTCTGTTTTGTATGTGGGATGCCATCACAGCATGGCTAGGTAAGTGGTGGGTAGGTCCACACCCAGGATCCAAACCTGCAAACCCTAGGCTGCCAAAGTGGAGCACATGACTTAACGACTACACCACTGGGCCGGCCCTGAGATGCAACAATTATATAATCAAAACAAATGAACATAAAATGCTTTTGCAACCAAAATTGAATTCATACATCTCTAGCCGCTCAAAATGGTTACTTTAGCACATAGAACGGCTATTTAAAATATAGTCAAAAGGCTGTACCTCAGGTTTGCCTTCAGATCTATATCTTTGTGATACTTTTCTAGCTGTTCAAAGACTGTATTCCCCAAAGCTGCATGGGATTTTAGTTGAAGAGTTTTGTTTTATTTATGCTTTTAATTTTTTTTTAAAGTCTACTTTATTGACTAAAAGTATTCTAAAATCATCCTCTCACACTCATTTTGTTTAGAAGAGCTTATTATTTAATATGTTCTTTGCAACTTTTATGGTGGTAGTTGGAGATAAATAAGGATTTGTCCTACTTTGGTTTATAATATATATGTCTCTTTCTCAACATATGTAGAAAGATACTATTTCATCTTTGGAGATATGACAATATTAGTCAATAGTTTGTACTGAAATTTTAAGTTTCTTGGTCAAGATTATTCCTTTGAGCTATAAAGAAATTTATATTACTATAACAAACAGAGTAAAATGTTAGTTATACATTTTCAAAGTTCTTTAATGGTACAATAATTTTAAGTGCTATTTAGTAAAATAGAGTGCAAAATAAAATAATCTAGATCCTCCTTTGTAGTTTAATTTCATCAACACTCAAGCCTTCATGGGCTTAAGTTTTTCTCACCAATCAAGAAATCAAGTTGTGTTTAATAGATAATCAGAATGCATTGAGTGTAAACATGCAAGTTAATAGGCTTACTGGGAGGAAAGAGAGAGACACAGAGACAGGCTTCCAGCCACAAAACCAGTCTCCTGTGTGACATTTGCTTCTGAGTAGAGTTTTATGCTGTCTGGTAAAAGCAGAATCCTGTGGTCATCTTTGGATAAGTAATCTTCACATTTAAGGGCTATAGATCATTTCTGCCAATAGAAGCTTATTTCATTAAAATCAGAACTAAGGTTTTGTATGAATTTTAAAGTGTTTTCAATTGCAAAAGCCAAGGAAGAAATTAAACCTGGAAGTCCAGTTGCATTTATCTCCCGACTTCATTTGGAGCTGGTCTTTTCTCCTGAAAATGTTTACCTATAAAATAGACATCTTAAATTCTAGCCATAATAATTCTGAGTGTATTCATTAGCTCACATAATAAATTTACTCCTCCTTGAAAAAATAATTTTTCTCACCAATCATTGAAAAATTACATATCTGTGACTCAGTGGTCAGTGTATTCAAATCAGTTTTGCTGTAGCAATCATGGGATCGAATGACATCATAGCAACAATTCAGGCTGGACATGGGACTAGTAAGATAGACATGTCTTAAGCAAGCTCTTGACATTTATTGTGGGATATTTGACTACTGTAATGTATACTTTGAGTTATTTCAAAGGTGATGCTTGAAATTAAAGGAAAAAATGCATATATATTTCTTAATTTACCAATTTCAAAGTCCTTTGCACAAATTATCTCTTGCTCCTATAGAATTTTAATATAGTCTTCTCATTTTGTTTATAAGACTCTAAATGATGACTTGTGGTTAGGGTTATTCTTCAAAGTGGTGTGAACAATAATATATAGAACTGTCATAAATGTTGTTCATTTACGTCTAGACTGCCAGGTATACAATGAATTCTACAGAATGCCATTGTTAAAGAGCCAGGAAGCAACATTATGCGTCTGGATAGAAGATGAGGGTGCAGTAACATTTTAAACGAGAAATGAGGAAATATCTTCCTTCACTGCAGAGAAGTGAGGATGAGATGACAGTGTCTGAGTGGTCCATGATTGTTCACAGCATTTGTTAGCATCTTGCTTTCTGTTCTCCCAGATTTTTTTTTAAATCAATGGATGTTCATTATATCTTTGATGGTGTCAAATGATTTGATTTGCATTTTTATTTTTTTATTTTTATTATTATTATTATTTTTTTAAGATTGGTCCTGAGCTAACGACTGTTGTTTTTCTTCTTCTCCCCAAAGCTCCCCAGTACATAGTTGTATATTCTAGTTGTAGGTCCTTCTGGTTGTGCTGTGTGGGACACTGCCACAGCGTGGCTTGTTGAGCGGTGCCATGTCCTCGCCTAGGCTCTGAACTGGTGAAACCCTGGGCCACCAAAGTGGAGTGTGTGAACTTGACCACTAGGCCAGGGGAACCGGCCCCCCAATTTTATTTTTAATTACTCAATGCCAGTTTACTTGGGTTAAAAAATTGTTGTTAGAGAAATAAAAGCAAACCACTGTGACCTAAAGTATGGAATTATAACCAAGCTATTGGTATCTGACAGCAGTTGAATTTGGAGAACTGGAGCAGAGTCTCCTCTCATTATCTTTTCAGTACCCCATAGTTTACAGAGCTCCTGGATGTGGATCCTGAAGTCCACACTGCTCATCAGAAACTGTCAATGAAGGACAGCCTGGATTTAGATATGTTTGTAGGATTAGTGTTAGAAAGACAGAGAGAGAGAGGGAAGAAGGGGAGAAGTGAGGAGAGAAGAGAGATTTATTGACTGCATTAACTTTATGATAAAAGGGAACCCTAATCATTCAAAAGACCCCCTCAAAGTTTCATATTTCTTTGTTAGTGTAAAAGCCTATTTTCCTAACTATAATGATCTCAATAGGGGATCTTTGAGAGCAAAAAGAAGATAGGAGCTCTTTAAACCATAGTTTCATGCAATTCCACATTTTATATGTTAGTGACATGTCTTTTATGTGACATTTTATTCTTAAAATGTCTGAGATAACTATAAAGCTATTTAGGCTCTCATCACTTCACACATGGACCACTGCAGCTGCTTCCAAGACAACCTGTCTTTTCTAGGCTTTCTTAGGAAAAAAAATATCTGTTCTGTAGACCAACAGATTCATCTTTTTCTTATATTGCTTTTAACATACTTGATTCCCATGCTCAAAACCTGCAACGGCTTATCACTGTTTGCAGGGAGTCCAAATTCTTCATCCGCTGTTTAAGATTCTCAAGGACGTGGCTGTTCCCTCTCTGTCTAATTTTACCTCCAATTGCTCTCTGACCAAAGCCTAAACTCCCAGCAGATACATTCTCTTCCTTCCTCACTGTCTCCTGACCACAGGTTGGCTCAGCCTGTTTCTCCAGGCTGCTCCAGCTCATGCTATTCTCTGAAATCTCACTGATGGTTACTCCTGCATGAGTTGCTAGTTGCCCACCCCTCACCCTGTTTGATTGAAGTCTCTTGGGGAGATAGAAGCCTTGCCATTTCTTTTGTGTTTCCCACATCACTTCTGTGATGAGGAGTGCTGTCTGCAGAGAAAGCACTCAAGTGATTATAGAATCTGTCCATTAAGTTTCCCCAGTACAAGACCCTTACTTTATCTGCCATTATGCTGCCACTCTGGAAACTAAGCAGTGGGTCTGAAAGGCTCAGGATTGCTGATGTTCCAAAGGCAGGGTGCCTAGTTCCCTGGAGTCCTAAATAATGGGTGGAAAAATCATTGTTTCCATATAAAACTAAAATTGATTAGCAAATCAAATGGCAATAAAGATAAAAGAGGATGATTTAACTTAATTGAAGGAGATGTGAAAATAAATCAAAAGTAGTAGTTTCAAAAAGAAAAAGAAAAAATCAAGGTGATAAAAGCACCACGGAGAATTTAAGAAGAAATTTTGCATGAGTCAATTGAGCAGTAATCTCTGGGATACAGCAGGTGTGCCAACCATTTTGAAAAAGAAGTGAAATTATGGAAATGTCATACAAATAAGTGAGATTTCATGAGATTTCCCCATCTCTGTTCAGGAACCCACACCCAGATGGCATATCTCTTCTTCCCTATTGAAAGGCAGGAAAGAATCAAAAAGGTGAAGAGAGAGACATGTAACCTAATTGTATGGCTTGTATAACTACTTTATATTCATCTGGGATTGGCCAGAAAACAATCTCTTCTAGGCAAGATGAAATTGTTCTGGCCAGTCCAGGTATTTAAAATGACAGTACATGTTCAACATCTCTTCCCTGTTTCTTTATTTCTAAACAAGAAGAACATGTAGATGATTTCCATTTCTAACTTGGGGACTGAGTATGTATTAGCTCTTTTAAGAAAAGTAATTTGGCACAATCCAGATACTCATCTTCCCTTGATAATAATAAGCCTTTA
The DNA here is from genome assembly GCF_021613505.1 of Equus quagga. Classification (NCBI taxonomy): domain Eukaryota; kingdom Metazoa; phylum Chordata; class Mammalia; order Perissodactyla; family Equidae; genus Equus; species Equus quagga. The sequence goes on from NC_060277.1 coordinate 8,926,621, forward strand.
TGTTTATAAAGCTATATATTTTGAAAATGAAATATCTGTTGCTTACTGAATATATGCCAGGTGTTTATATTTCAAATGGGCAGGAGAAAACCCAAAGTGGCAGATGCTAATTTTGTGGGATGATCCTCGTTTGTTTTCTTGATTAATGCTAGGTATTTTTGACATAATTCATGAGAGATATATAATCTTTGCATTCACTGCTTGGGAAGTTTCATGTGATCTAGTAAATTTTGCATTACTAAATTATTTTAGCTTGTGGGAGCATTTAGTATAATTGCTTTGGCTGTTCACCATTAGATTGTAAGCTTCCCTTTGCTTCATAAAGAGCATCTTGGATGCTGTTTGGGTTTAGTAAGTAACGATTTGTTACTATTAAGAGATTCTGAGATTTCTATTTTTAGATGGTGTTTGGCTGGCAGCCCTGGACTTCCACTAAATTGACTATGAAGTCCCAGAAAAAGATGACGGTTCACAATATGGAAAACGTAGACTGATGATCAAGTTACTGCCAGAATTTGGGAGGAATTCTGGATTTTTAAAAATTTAGTTAGTTACATAACATGTCCAGAACATAGCAATTGAAGTAATTTTATAGTGAACACCTTTATAACCACCACCTAGATTGTACTGTTGTCATTTCACTGTGCTTGCTTTGTCACACCTATATTCATATCTCTGTTGTTGGAACTGGATTTTAAAATGCAGTTGGTGGGTTACCTGTGCCACGCTTCTGGAAATAGAACTAACTAAACTCACCTTGAAGCAGGAAATAAAAGCTATATTGAACCTGGTTTAAAATAAAAGATTTCCTCAAAGTGAAAAACTGGCCAACTACTCATATATTGTAGAGATTTTGCTGTTCAAACTAAACCCCATCTTCAAGTACCCACTGATCAGTTTTAAACTCCAAGAAAGTAACTGAGAATAAATGAGAAAAAGGGAGGAAAGAACTTATGGTTGCTTACAGAGTATAGTTCCCACAAATGGCACGCTACAACCAAAAGAGATGGGAAAGGCCAGGTGGCAGTTTATGGAGGAGCTTCTAGTTTTTTAGGTATTCCAGCTGTTCTGAACATTAGATCACTGGGCCATGGGAGAAGAATTAGATCCACCTCGGGGCTGTGGAGCTTCACCAGACTATAGTCTACTAGATTCTGAGGCTTGGATAAGGAAGCATGCATGTCAATTAGTCATTCGGTTGTCCATCTGAGGAAAGGATGCAGCCATCACAGAAGGAGTATGGAGTAGGGCCAAGAACCAAGGATGAATTGTCTTTCTTAGCTGTCCCCCAAATTCAGTCTGGTTTCAGACTTGTCCAAAGCTGCATAAACTGAAAGAAGTAGCATAGGAGCCTTTTTTTAAAAAATAAAAATACTGCAGAATTACTCGACAGCAATAAATACATGAACAAAATGCAACGGCGTCTACTATGTTTTGAGGAAAAGTAGTGAGCCAAGAATTTCATACCAGATCAAATTAGTATTTGTTTGAGAAGGCCACAAAAGGACATTTTTATTAAGCAGGAGTGTAGAAAATACCCCTCATGCAACTTCTCTGAAAAAAGTAAGAGCTTGAGGGTGCCTTGCTATTCAGTGAGTTGGGCATCTTCCCGTACACATTCAGAGCCCAGATCTCAGGAACTTACTTGGGATGTGTGTTTGATAGGTCCATTGCGTTGTCCAGGAAGAACTTTGAGCCCTGTCTGTAATGCCTTTCTCACACACATACAGAGAGAGAGAGAGTGAAAGAAAGATTTATTTTAAAGAATTGACTCATGCAGTTGTAAAGGCTGGTAACTCCAAAATTTGCAGGGCAGGCTAACAGACTGAAAATTCTGGCAGGAGTCGATGTTGCAGTGTTGAGACCAGAGGCAGTCTGGAGGCAGAATTTCCTCCTTTTTGGGGGACATCAGTCTTTTCTCTTCAGGCCTTCAACTGATTGGATGCAGTCCACCCACCTTATGGAGGGTTTACTAAAAATCTACTGATTAAATGTTAATCACATCTAAAAAGTTCCTTCACAGCAACATCTAGATTGGGGTTTGCCAAACAGCAGGGCACAATGGCCTAGCCGAGTTGACACTTAAAATTAACCATCAGAGGTGACTATGAAAGGTTCCTGAAATTTAATTAATGAAAAATACAACATTCACAATGCAGGAGTAGAGCATAGTGTTGACAATATTATAAAAAGCCACTTTGGAAAATATCATATTTGTATTCCTTAGTAGAATTTTTAAAAATAATGGCTCTAACACAAAGAGCAGTTAAAACGCAGGAATATTTTTTAAGATTGTGCATGCCTAAGAGAAGCCATAAATATGCATGTATGTTTGTTTTGGCATCACATAGATGTATTTGGGAACAGAAATGGAAATATATGCATCACCACAAATATGGTTTACTCTGTTGCCATCACTGGCCAATATTTTTGTTAATGGATATTACAATAATATTATTATTGGAACAGTTCAAAGTAAAACATCAGAACTCATAGTTTGCCAAATTTGTTTTCCCAATTTGATTGCAAGGGACAGTGTTTGAATCTTAAAATATTTTAAATTTTATGCCATTTTAATGATTTGTAGGTAGAAAAAGCTAGATGGTTTGACATCGGGACCATTCTGGGAAATAAAAGACCTAGAGTTGCTATAAATATTTGAGATCCACAACATCAAATGTATTATTTTTTTATTGAAAAATTTTCTTTAGTCATTATTCCATACAGATATTTGTTTTATATTTGCCCTGTGGCTTTGCTGTTTAATGGCATACTTATTAAGACATCCAATTTGAATTTGTTTTTTGTTTCTTGTTTTGTTTTTGGCTAGGAATATTGGCCCTGAGCGAACGTTTGTTGCCAATCTTCCTCTTTTTGCTGAGGAAGACTAGCCCTGAGCTAACATATGTACCTGTCTTCCTCTATTTTATATATGGGATGCCGCCACAGCATGGCTTGTTGAGCAGTGCATGGGTCTGCACCCAGGATCTGAACCAGTGAACCCTGGGCTGCTGAAGCAGAGCGCGCGAACTTAACCACTTGGCCAGGGGCTGGCCTCTCATTTTTCAACATTTGATTTTAAGTAGCTGTTTTGAATTTCTTCCTATAAATACCCTGAGCTAAAATTTTCAGCATGCTCCTCTTTTCCTTAAGATTGCATTTTTTCACTAATGACACCTTGTTAGAAATGTCGTTTTCACTTCATTTTGTAACTGATGTGATAATGTGAATAAATCTGACTCTCTCAGTAACTTTTGAATGTCTCTCTGTGGAGAGTTGCTCTCTTACTGGAATGGGAGATGTTGACACCTAGGTGTTCAAATCTGGCTGATGGGAAAATTCTGACCATTCACTGGTTTATATGGCTTGAGAAGGCTATTAATGTTTGCCATTTTATCATTTAGACTTGTGGTAGCATAGGTAGAATTCAGGTTGTGTGGTGGAAAAATTTCAGTGGAAGATAGAATTAGTATGATATTCTTATTCTAAATGAAAATCTAGAATGCCGTAAGTTTAACTAATGTTACTTATATTTTGTCTGTATAGTAGTGGTATCATCTGTCTGATTCAGGAAAGATCTGTGATAAAGCTCAATATTAGTAGTGTTCTCCAGAGAGGGTCTTAATTGGCAAAAGAGAATCAGAAAAAGCCACTATAGCTGATGACGCTAGTTCTTGTTTTAAAAATGAATAACCTGTAACTATTTCTATACTTGACCTTTTATCTTACACAATATTTTTAGTGTGCATTTTATTTCATTGCTTTGATTATAGACGTAGAGTTTTTTGTAGTGCGGTGATGTATAGTTATTTGTCTCAAAAAGATATTTGGCCTTTGAATACATGATTTATGTACATCAATGGCAATAATTATTTAAATAGTTTATATACAAATTGTTCACCAGTATAATATTTTTCTTTAGTGTACAGATCAGAGCTAAAGTGAAAACACTAATGACTCTGTTTGCAACTTTTGAATCGTATTCTCCCAGCATTAGTGGCCTCAAACTTAACATTATTAAATGAATATAGAGAAAAATTACTTGTTGAAGAGTTTATCATGCTTTCTTGTAAACTGGGAAATGGTGGTCTGGGGATATCTCTTTTACAACTCAGTCTCATTAAAAGAAGAAAAGGCACTATTATACAACTCAACTTGACTTGAAGGAGGGCATTCTATTCTGCAGGTGTCCTAATTTCGCTGCTGGCTGGAGGGGCATTGGAAGATTTTCAGCCAAAACTGCAGCGAGAGTTGGATATCTATCCTATACTGAGATGCAGAGATGCCTGGCAACAGAAGAGAGCTAATTTTACTGTCGAGCAGTAGTTAATAGGCTACCTGTGGCCAGACGCACACCTGCCATCCGCCCTCAAGCAGATGCAGACTAGAGCATGCTTAGTGGTGGCCTCTCACCTGACGTGGCTCCCCATAGATTTTTATTAGGTCATGTGACCTTTGCTCAGCCCCCACCTGATCACCCATGTTTTGCGACCACAGAAGTAGTTTTTCAAACAACACATAGCTGAGATTTGGAAGATTGCCAAAGTCACAATTGCTGCTTTATCTTCCAGTGACTTTGAAAGAAAGCCATGGCATGAATTGAATGCTCAAAGCTCTATTCCGGCGCAATCTGCAGTGTATTATTTCACTTATGCTTTTTACTGCTTCATAGGGAATTGATTTTTCTTTTCAGTGTGCCACCCTCTCCTCAATTCTCTCTTCTTAAAATGGAAGCAGGAAAGGAAAAAAACAGTGCACAAGGTGTTTGGGAAGAGAAGCAGAAAGGAGACATTTACAATCCCATGAGGATGTGAAGTGGATGGAAATTATAACACAGAAGACAACAATTGCTCTCTCATGCAATAGCAAATTATATAATTCTGGAATGGAGAAGCTGACCCCAGAATGTTCTGTCTTTCAAACCAGGTTCCTTAAAATATATTCAATTATTCAGTTGTTCAAATGGGTTTCATATCAAGTGTTTCCTTATTTGTTAATGTGTCTGTATCCAGAGTCTTGTGTGTCTAAATTAGAGGTGAAATCTCCCCATTTCAATATATTTTCCATACCAGTGCTATCCTTTTGTTTGTGGAAAAGTAATTCATTGTTTATTCAGATACTCCCCAAGCGTTTAAAGTAATTGCCAAATGAATTTTCCAGATGTGGTTTGGGGAGTTACAATGACAATAACCATGTTCAATTGTTTAATGAGTCTTAAGGTAAATAACCTTATTTAATTTGTCTAACTGGGCATTCCCTAAATAAAATCCATTACTCCATAATACCTATTTTTATCTTATTATCTTGGATTAATGTGTGAGTAAGAGAATTGCAGAGATTCAAAAGATACAGAAAGAAAAATTGATAGGACTTGGTGAGAGAGGACTATAGAGGTAAGGTGAGCCAGACTGCTCGGTTTCCAGCTTGTAACTCAGGGTTCATGGGACCATTCACTGAAATGGGATGCTGGATATATCTTACAACATTCACAGGTGTCCTGGCAACGAAGTGAGACTATTGTTCTTGCTTTGAAGAAAAGCAGGTCAATCTGTACATTGCAAGATTTGTTATTGAAAGCACATCCTTAGAAGAAATGCAATGTTTGCAGAAATAGATTTGGTATTCTAGCTATGTGAGGAAATTGAATTTAAAAGTATGAGAGAGAAAAATTATAGCCAGCATAATTAGAACAAATTATCTTCTGTGTTAAGGTGCCTTAATCTTTTGACCTAAGCAATGATTTAATTTCTGCATTATTGTCATCTGAAAGTGTTCTATGATTCAGACAAAATATACCATATCATAGCTCTTACTGCATTCTTAAATCTTCTTGCCCAGCAATAGGAGCAGAGTTGTACATTCAGAACGGGCAAGATGGTTGTTTGAATGTGACATTATCTGATGACACTCAGAAAGCCTTTAAACATAAAAGATATAGAGAAATGCCTCATTGCTTTCATTGGATGGCATTTTTTTTTTCTTTGAGTCTAAGCAAGATTAATGTTCTCAACTGACATGATGACACATCTGGTCGTGAAATGACAATAAAGTGTATACAAAATGGGCGTAGGGACATGCCTAATAAAATGCACTACCTTAATTTTTTTTATAAATACTATTAGTTTGAGATTGTTCTGAAGGTAATGATGTTCAACTTGTAAATGGGTTGAATATGCCATTATGTTTTTACATTTATGTGCATATGCTCTTTTTGTTAGCAATGATAGATCGCCTCACTTTTGCCTCCATTCCTATAACTCAGAAAAGTGATGGCATTTCTTATTCCCTTAGTTTCAATTTAGCAAACATTTATTGAGTAATTTCCCTGTTTAAGGTACTGTGAAACTGCCTCTTGTGTGAATGCAGCAAAAAGGAAGAGAAGAACCTGATAGCATCAACTTAATTTAGGCAAATACTTAATTTCTGGTGATCAAAGCTGATCGGTGGTCAAATGGAAAAGATGGCTAGCAATATTACATTAAAGCAATAGATTCTAGAGCAATAAGGCAAGACACAGTTTTTTTCATACAAGTCAATTTATTAATGAAAACATGCACTACACAGGAATAATAGTGATGACAATTATCTTGAGTAGCTATGATGAGATAGCTTACTCTGAGAGGTATGGAAAAATCATTTGAACAGACACTGAGCTTAAGCGTGGAATAATCAGAATTAAAAGAAATAGTTATAGACAAAGTCACAAGCCAACTTAAACAGTTAAAGGATAAATCAAGGTAATGTAAATTGTATAATTTTTAAAGCAAGAAAGAAGACCTGGACTAAATCAAGATCTCTGGCTCTACAAATCATGAGTCAAATATGCAGCATATGCAATTAGTGGGAATATTTCCTGATGAAATCAATAGGTCCCGTTTAGCCTCGCTTTTCCAAATGGTCACTGGTAGCATCTTTTCTAGAAAGAACGCCTGTTGCAGTACATTGAAGTACTGGTTCATGTCATTTCTATGGCTTATTTAGCTCTCATTTATCATTCATTCCACAAATATCCATTTGGTATTTTATATTAGCTTGTGAGTAAACAAAAGTAACTTAACTGTCACACTTTTCCATCAAAGATCTCTAGCATTAGAGAAGAAAGGCTGACTACCTCTGGGAGAGTTGTGGGTATAGCCTGACTTCTTCATCTCTAACAGGACAGTTCCTTTGAAAGTTTTTACTTTATCTTAAAAATTCATATGACTTTTTCATTCTTTCTCCTGGCATGATCACCACAAATAGTGAACCCAGGTGGCAAGAAGTAATCATAAAATTTCCTGTATTAGGTGAAACTTTGGCTCTGAGTGGTCATTTGGGGTATATTACTTTCATGCTATTGGCAATATTGTCTACATGGGTTGAAAAGACACATTGTCCAAATATGATTTGTTACTTATTATTAATCCTTATAGTCTTGACTCTTCCGTCATCAGATTTCTTCAGGAATTGTGTAGTAGAAAAGTATTGATTTCAACTTACTTGAAATATTTTAGTACTAAAATTTAAATAAGCAATACTTACATATCCAGTAAGTATTGAGGCCAGTAGATTTATTCATTCTGCAAGTGTTTACTGAATCTCTGATATGTACCATGAAGTTGTTCAAGGTGTTTGGGACACAGTGAACAAAACTAAGATCCCTGACCTTTTGAGGCAATAACATAGTAAATTAATCAATTATATTATATATTGGAAGGTGATAATAAGGGAAAAATTCTTCACCGTGAGAAGAACATGAGCCGAAGATATGTGTCTCAGTTTGATTTGAAATTTAAATGAATGCCTTGAATCATATAATAGTTCTATCCTTTCCTTAGGATTGACAATAAGGTAAAGATGTCCTTTTTACCACCCTATTTAACATCATACTAGAAATCCTGGCTAGTGCAGTAAGGCAAGAAAAAGATATAACATGTATACAGATTGTAAAGGAAGAAATAAAACTATCCTTTTTAGCAGATGACATGATTATCTATGTAGAAAATCCTAGCGAACCTACCAAAAATCTCCTGGAAATAATAGTTAGTATAAAAATATCACACAATGCACAGTTAGTATAAAAAAGTCAATTACCTTTCCATATACCAACAATGAACAATTGGAATTTCAGATTGAAAAAATATCATTGACAATAGCACTACCCCAAAAATGAAATACTTAGGAATAAATCTAACATAACACATACAGGATCTGTATTTGGAAAACTAGAAAACACTGATTGAAGACATAAAAAAGGACTAAATAAATAAAGAGATATTCTGTGTTGGAATAGAAGATTCAATATTGTTAAAATATCAGTTCTTCCTAGCTTGATCTGTAAGTTCAACAAAATCCCAATCTAATCCCAGCAAGCTATTTTGTAAATGTTGATAAACTGATTCTAAAATGTAAATTGAAAAGCAAAAGACCCAGAATAGCTGTCATAGTTCTGAAGAAGGAAAGCAAAGTTGGAGGACTTCCACTACCCAATTTCAACAATTATTGTTTAGCTACAGTAGTCAAGATAGTGTTGTATTGGTGAAGAAATAGACGCACACATGGAAAGAAATCTACCCAAATGTAGTCTACTGCTTTTTGGCAAAGGCACAAAGAAAGTTCAGTGGAGAAGGCATAGTCTTTTCAACAATGCACATTCATACAACAATGGAATACCAATGCACAGTTATTAGAATGCTAATATCCACAAAAAATGAAAGTACTAGTTGTTAGCAAGGATGTGGAACAACAGACATTTTATTCATTACTAATGAGAATGCAAATAGCACAGTTACTTTGAAAGACAGTTTGGCATTTCTTACAAAGTTAAATGTAGTCTTACATACTATCTAGCGTTTAAAATCTTACCTATTTGATTGGAAAACTTACATCTGCACAAAAGGTTGCATGCAGATGTTTACAGCAGCTGTATCCATGATCATCAAAAACTAAAAGCAATCAAGATTCCCTTTAATAGGTGAATAGATAAAGAAACTATGGTATATCCATGCAATGGAATAGTATTCAACAATAAAAGGGAATGAGCTATCAAGCTACACCTAGACATGACTGAATCTTAAATGCATGTTGTTCAGTGAAAATGGTCTGAAAAGGCTAAATGTTGTATGATCCCAATTGTACAACATTCTGAAAAAGGCAGAACTATAGAGACTATAGTTGTTATAGTCAGCGTTCTCCAGAGAGAGACTGAACCAATAGGATGTGTATGTGTATGTATGTATAGAAAGAGATTTGTTGCAAGGAATAGGCTGGCACAGTTATGGAGGCTGGCAAGTCCAAAATCTGCAGTTTAGGTTGGCAGGCTCAGGTCCCAGGAGAGCTGATGGTGCAGTTTCGGTCCAAAGGCCAGCAGGCGGGAGACTCAAGAAGAGCAAGTGATGCAGATAAAGTTTGAGGCAGTCTCCTGGAGAATGCCCTCTTGCTCACAGAGCCTAATCTTTTTGTTCTGTTCAGGCCTTTAACTGATTGGTTGAGGCCAACCCACGTTATGGAGAGGGATCTGCTTACTCAAAATTCAATGTTTAAATGCTAATCTCGTCCAAAACATCCTTCAAGTTGACACATGAAATTACCATCACAGAAGGTTAAGAGATTGGTGGTTGCCTGGGGTTTGTGGAGGGGAAGAGGTTTGAATAGATGAAGCAGGAGAGATCTTTTTTAGGGCAGTGAAATAATCCTGTATGATACTATAATCTAACTATATTACAAATGTATGAAACAAACTCTACTAAAGAGTATGTGGGGAAAAGGTGCTGACCTAACTAACTTTGGAAATTAGTGACATCTGTAAAACTAAAAGCTAAAGGAACTGTACATTATTACTGTACTCTAGTTGATAAGGTTGTGTCCCGAGGGATAAAGGTAAAAATTCTATATCTACTCTACCTGCCTACAAGAACTGAGGAATTATGTATGTAGGTGGCAGATGGGGGAGCCAGTTTTCTCACTGTTGGAATGGGAATTTTCAGATAAGCAATGGGAGGAGGTGAGAATGATCTATGTGGTGATAGATTAGAGTTGGAGATGTAAGTATGAACTCATCGTTAGGTTAATGTAGATACAGATGGTTACACATGGAAATGTGTAAACAGAATGTGTATGTATGTGGGTTAGCACACACACACATATTTTCTTGCTCTGTCAGCCAAGAAGACTTAGAAGCAATGCCACCCCAGTAGTCATGGGCATCCTTACCACCGAACACCAATCTCCAGTAAAAGGAACCAGGACTCCTTGGAAAAATGGCTGATTCTAGGACTGGGGCAGGAAAAATACAAGATGATTCTGGAGCCTCTTATAGCGCCAGAAAGTAAGGAAGTGCTCAAAAAAACCCCGCTGTGGTGGAGAGGTTATGTCAACGGGACATAGGAGGCACTGAAAGAGCTCTCAATTGCCAAAACAGGAACAATTCAAGCAAGACAAAGTTTCATTGGATTATAACTGAGGAATAAAAAAAAATATTTGTGAGTCCCTATTGATATCAATGATTGAATAAATAATTGAGGAAGAACAGATAAGTCTCTCGTGCAGAATAATTCCAAATAATTTTTGTAGATAATTCTGCCTTCAAGGAGGTGTAGGGTAACTTCCCCACTCCTTCAGGTTGAGCCTTACCCAGTGACTTCCTTCCAAAGATTATAGTACGCAAGTGATGAAAAAAACAGTAACGTTATAGTGGAGAAACCTGACGAACACTGCTGCAGCCAGGTGGTCAATGTCAGCATTAATAGTGATAAGTTTTGTTGATACTGTGTACCCTTGACATGGTGTGGTGAGAATGACACTGTACCTCTCCCCCACCCCCCCACCCCCCCACCTGCCCCAAACCCATAGACCCAGTCTAATCCTGAGGAAAACATCAGGCAAATCCCAGTAGATGGACCTTCTTCAAAATATCTGACCAATACTTCTCAAAACTGTCAAGGTCATTAAAAGCAAGGAAAGTTTAAGAAACTATCTCAGACCTGAGAAAATGAAGGAGGTATCATGACCACCTGTGATACAGTATCCTAGATGGGAACCTGGCACTTAGAAAGGACACTGGGTTTAAGCCAAGTAAATCTAAGTAAGACTGAATGAAGTAAGGAGTTTAGGTAATAATAATATATTAATATTAGTTCATTAATTCTGACAAAGGTGCCGTATCAGGGTAAGACATTAATAATAGGGGAAACTGGGTATGGGATCTATGATAACTCTGTACTACATTTGCACTTTTTCTGTAAGTCTATAAGTTTTCTAAAAGAGTAAAAAGTTATGATGGTGCTTGGGCAGTGTTATTGGAATGGATGGCAGGGCTGACTTGAAAAAGACCAGTGCTAACAAAGCACCTCCTAACCATGTGTGTTGATTTTCTAGGGCTGCCTTAACAAATGACCACTAACTGGGTGGCTTAGAAACAGCAGAAATTTACTCTCGCACAGTTCTGGAGGCCAAAAGTCCGAAGTCAAGGTGTTGACAGGGCCATGTTCATCTGTGGAAGTTCTGGGGGAGAAGCCTTGCTGGCTTCTTCAGCTTCCAGTGACTCCTGGCTCTCCTTGGAGTTCTTTGGCTTGTGCCTGCATTTCTCCGCTCTCTGCGTCCATCTTAGCCTTCTGTCCTGTGTTTCTCTGTTTTCTCCTTTTCTGCCTCTTGTAAGGACACTCATCATTGAATTTAGGACCCACCCTAATCTCATTTTGGGATCTTTACCTTAATTACCTCTTCAAAGAGCCTCACTCCAAGTAAGATTCCATTCTGAAGTGCTAGATATTGATAGCTGTTTTCGGGAGCCACTGTTCAACCTACTTATACCATGCCATATCCGTAAGGTTTTCAAACACCTGCGTAAACCTGCCAAAAGAAGCCTGTAGAAAAACAAATTAATCTGCAGTAATAATGAACATACTAGTGGTCTACCAAGTGTTAGAATTATCACAAAAATGTTGATTATAATAATAATAGGTACTCTTTATTGAACCCTCACTATGCTAGGCACAGATGTGAGTGTTCTCCGTATGTTCTCTCTCTTAAGCTTCATACTTCAGTTATCCTTAATGTATAGATGATGAAACTGAGGGAACTGGGAAGTGAAGAAACTTTCCGAAAGTCACACAGCTGGAAAAAATTTCAGACCTGTGTTAGTAGTGTTCATTACAGTTAGAATATTGCAAATAAAATGCATATCAAACATTTGCTATGTTTCAGTTAAGAGTTCTGTATCCTTCTGTGGAATCTGAGGAGTCCACTTTAAGGCTTAAAGCCATGAGGAAGGTTGAATGTTTTTTCAGTTGCTTGGTGTGAAGAAGATTTATCAGTCCCTTTTGCTGGGGCTTCCTTGTGACAGAGGTCAATAGTGCTTTTTTAACGCATAGGATTTCAGGTTGGATTCTGTCTTAATTATCCAGCTCTCTTCCAATCAACTCTCACCTTCTCTATTAAATTTCTATTTCCCTCTGACAGTGTTTTACTTTCTTATTTGAGTTTCCCTCTCCCTAAAATAATTCCGCCCCCCTCCCAGCACGTGCACACATCTGCTTTTTTATCCATTTTAGTTTTGTCTTCCCCAAAAGACTTAAAAATTCCATCCTAATAAAGACTTACATACCCTGCTACAAGCAAATGTAGCATTTCTAGAGGCTAGTAGAAGTATGTAGATGCCAAGTAAATGTATATGATGAAATAAGTGATTCAAATAGAACAATTAACAGATGGCCGGAACAATTACGTATTCATACTCCTGGCCGACAGCATTTGGTAGATATAATTACCTTACAGGTGTTAACTGCCCTTCTCTCAAAGAATGAGATGTCTCTGAACACCAGAGAGGCACAGTTAAATGACTGATGGCCAAAAATTAGTAAAAATTTTATTGGCTCATTTTTCAGACATGAATCAGAAAGCTAAATTCAGTTCTTGGAGTCTAGGGCTAAGTTCAGAATAAGTGAAATTTGAACAGGCGAGCAGGTGTGGTGTAATCTTAGCATTGATTGCTGGGGTAGGAAAAAAACCCTGAATGTTAAAAGACATTTAAAATTCACTCAACATTTGGAAGGTATAAAGTCCAAAAAGGCAATCATTTAGGAAAAATGAAGCAGCTGTTATGAAGTATTCCTTTGAGTTTTTTTTTAAATTACCTGTTTCATATGCAAAATAGTATTATAACACTGTTTTCAAGAAAAAGTTTCTGTGTAGATAAGTTTGTATATGTTTCTTTATAGCCTTAGGAATATTATTGTAGAATGAGGAGAAAATGTAATTTTTAATGCTATTATTTTTGGGGTTTTAATCACTTTGACAGGAAGTATTTGAAAACTTAGACATGCACACACAAATTAGGTCATTCAAGCATTGTCACTGTTATTTTGCTTTTGTATCATGAAGAGTAAATATTGGGTACTTCCATTTAGCATTTCTGTTAGTTGGAGCTATCAGCCCAGGGACTTGGTAAATAAATCTCAGTCTTCATGGGTAAAGATAGAGTCTCATTAAAATCGGGAGACTTCCTCACTTCTTTTCTACTTTCCCGTCAACTCGGAATCTCTGAATCTGAGCTATACTCACTACCAGAAATTAATGCTTATTTATAATACTGTCATTTACCTTTTCAAGTTATGCTTTTTTAATTTTTGATTTCATTGTTTTATAAAGTAATGATTTCACAACTATTTTGTAAAGTCCTTGAACAAAAGTATGAGTCTTCTCAAGTATCTTATTGCTGGACAACAGTCATTACTCGATAAATAATTTTTTGTTCTCTTTTTTTAAATGTATTTTTTTTATTGAGGTAACATTGGTTTATAATTATATAAATTTCAGATGTACATCATTATATTTTGATTTCTGTGAAGACTACATCATATTCACCAGCAAAAGTCTAATTGCCAACAACAGTTATTACTCAATAATTTTGATGGATTGATAAAAACCTATTTTAAATAACCACTTTTTACTACATTTCTTCTTTTCCAATTCTGTAGAAGAAAAAGAGAATGGAGTTTTTCCTCTTGAAGTTAGGAGAAAAATATTCCTTTATTTAGTTTGGTACTTTGAAATATATTGTTTGGTAACACACTTTTAAATGTAAGTTGTGCACCTAACATACAGAGACATTGTTCCAGGGGAAGTGTTTCTTGTGCTATATTCCTTTTTTCCTTGTAATGAAAAGTTTGTTTTGAGTAGCATAAGTGCTGTTTTGTTGAAATACATTATAATTTTTCTTTAGCATTATATTCTTCATGATAATAGTTGAAATCAAGTGTGTCTTGAAATAGTTTTTCAAAACAAAATTAAACTAAAAAGCAGGTTTTCACTTTTCTTTCTCCCACAAACCTGAGTTTTAGTTTTCACCTTTTTCTTGTGCAGGTAAGGATATGATACTTTTCTGACTTGATCATGGTGAATATTCAATAAGTAAAGAAACTTTTTCACAAACATTACATACATGAAATACGATCATTAGCACGCATCGTTAGCGCACATCAAGAGCTCCAGTCTGTCCTGGTTTCTAGGTTATGAGTTTGATAATGCATTAGCATTAAAAAATTATCACGCCCCTCACGCAATGTGTATCCAGTGTCTATTTGATAACTTTTGAAGAATGGAATTACTGTATTCAAAAGAAATAATCTATAATTGATACAAAAATTTATGTTCAATGACACTCTTGTTTTAGGTCAGAAATAGCTCAGATGTTTCTAAGCTGGGAATTGCTAAATAAAAAAAAGAAGAAAGTTGCACTGCACGTAGAGACCTTCACAACTAATATTTTCAAATATTTCTTAATATTAAGAGCAAAATACCAAAATTGTTATTGCAAATATAATCTCGATTTTTAAGCCTATGAGGAAGAGATTTGCATAGAAAAAGACTAGAATGAGTATGCAAAAAAAAATTAATACTAGTCATCCTTGAAAGTAGGATTTAGTTTAAAATAATGAGTGCAACATCTGAAAAAATTGAAGTCTCTGGCAAATTAGTTAAGAACATTTATACTGTAAACATTTTTCAGATTTCATTGGATTATAATATTGAAGAATCAGACCTCTTCCTGCAATACTGAGACCTTGGACAAAATGTATAACCTTATTTCTCATATGGAGATAACATGAGAAACAATCTTATATCTTGTTGGAATTAAAGGAAATGACAGGGGCCGGCCTGGTGGCCCAGCTGTTAAGTGCACGCGTTCTGCTTCAGCAGCCCAGGGTTTGCCAGTTGGAATCCTGGGTGCGGACACGGCACCGCTTAGCACGCCATACTGTGCTAGGTGTCCCATACATAAAGTAGAGGAAGATGGGCATGAATGTTAGCTCAGGGCCAGCCTTCCTCAGCAAAAAGAGGAGGATTGGCAGCAGTTAGCTCAGGGCTAATCTTCCTCAAAAAGGAAATGACATGTAAACAATTAGATAGGTTCCTGGTCTGGAGCTGTTGCTTCATACGCGGTGTCATTAATTAATTCTTAAAATGTGTCCATTATTTCAGTTGAAAATAGGGGATGTCTAACATGAATATATTAGACACTGTTCCCATAAGCACTGTAGTTACTGGTTTTCCATTGTACTTAAGCCCATCATGGTGTTGTGAAATTAATATGGAAACAGGAAAAAATCACGATCATGAAACCTATATAGGGGCTGGCCTGGTGGCACAGCAGTTAAGTTCGCGCATTCTGCTTCAGTGGGCTGGGATTTGCCAGTTCAGATCCTGGGTGTGGACCTATGCACCTCTTGTCAAGCCATGCTGTGGCAGGTGTCCCACATGTAAAGTAGAGGAAGATGGGCACAGATGTTAGCTCAGGGCCAGTCTTCCTCAGCAAAAAGAGGAGGATTGGCAGCAGATGTTGGCTCAGGGCTAATCTTCCTCAAAAAAAAAAAAAAGAAAAGAAAAGAAAAAACAGGAAACCTATATAAAACTGAAATCTTTCTCTTTTGGGATAAAGTCAATTTGGTCCTTGAGTAAAGTTACCTTTCCAGTTATCATTTTCTCATAGACAGCTTTAACTTCTTTCTGGAAATAACTACCAAAGTCAGCAGCACTATTAGGAACAAATCCTTTGAGAAGATATTTTCAAGCCGCTATTATATAGTTCTGAATTTTTTCAATATGCCTAAAGAAGTTTGTGAAATGTTTTTTATCAGAAAGTAAATGTTCACAACCTTTTATATTTTAAGAGACTTTGTATTCTTAATTAGAGGAATAAAATTTGTGTAAGTATCAATCCATCTAAAAAAGCATGTCATTTTGAACTTTGAAAATTTGATTCAAAGCAATAACAATGAAGAAGAATAAGTTTTTTTAACAGATCCATGACCTGTTAATTTTTTTGTTTAGTTATGTTTTTATGCTAAAATTTTTTAAAGTATGATTTTATTACTGGAGAGAATCAAGCCCATTTAAGTATGCTTTACTAAGATAGTAAATTTCATTTGATTAATGGATTATGCATTAGGTAGCAGATGGGTGAAATTTAAATTTACTCATGTCACTTTAATTTGTTTGCCTGGTTTTTTCAAAACAGCTGATTTGTACTATTAGAATATTTAAATAATGTTTCTGACTGTTCTGTTTTAAGACTAAGTAAACCTTTACCTGAGAGAAATCCAATAAATGAAGTGGCTTGACAAAAGTTATGTATGGGGAAGGGAAATGCTTCTGTGGTTCAAACTTTTGATAAAGCTCTTTACAAGGAAGACATAGCTAAGGAAAGCTGATGCCCAAGGACCAACAGGAAAATTCCCTTCTCAGATTTCAAACTGTGGAATGGATGGAAGCAAGCCTGGAAATAGATGGCTGATTTTTCAACTGGAAAGAGGTTAATAGGGGGTACCCTCAGGATCAATTTTAGTACTGAGGGTATTAGACTTATTAACGATTTGGAAGACAAGATGGAGAAGTTTTGCTAATGTCATCGTTTTGTTTATCATAGTAAAAACAGGAAAGATTAAGAACACAGCTAAAAAAAGTACACTTTTTTTTTAACTCGTAGGTCATTATAAATGTAAAAATTGAAAGAACCAATTCCAAACTTCTGGCTGTCCTATACTTGCATTTTAATAGCTCAAAGGACATTGATGGGGGAAACCTTTTCAAGTTTTGTTGTTAAGAGAAGTTATATGTAATTCAGCTTTCTTCTCACTTTTCTGAATTCTGTATTTTATATTCATCACAGGAAGCCTTCATATTAGAGAAAAATAATATTTACATACATATCAAAATTTCATTGAGAGCAAAACTGCTTGTTTCTTTTACTTCCAGAATTGGGCCTGGAGAGCTGACACTAGTGCCATGGTTTTTACTCACACAGATGTGCCACAGGACAGATCTGTGGTAACCTGGGTTTGTTACCATTGGGTGCAAATTGAGTCAGAGATCCCTTTACTGGAAAGTCTGATGGATAGAAGAATAAATGGAGTTATTTTGAATCATAGGTCATTATGACTATTATTTTTTAATATCGTTATTGTTTGCCTGTGAATGTTGTTATAATCAAAAACCTTTGCATGCTGCGTGAATTCCTTCTCCGCTCCACCCTGAAGCAGCTTCCTTGTGGAATTGGTGCATTTTCAGGCTCTTGGATCATATTTACTCAATCACAAATAAATAGCTTAACTATGAAAATACAAGAATCTTTAGAACAATATGAATACTTAGATCCTGAAAACTAGACAACGTTTTTTTCAAAAGTTGCATAAATCTTAATGGATAAAAATAAATTAGACTGGAGACTTAAAGAAAGCTGCAGAATGTAAATATAGCAGATAATAAAATGTCGTCTTTAGGAAATACCTATTTCTGTAGCCAGTGCAGTCAGAAGTATTAATTTAAGATTCTTCCTTCTAAAGCTTGGAAGTCTGCACAGGTAAAAATATTATACCCCTTTCACCGTTATTATCTAATCGATTTGTTTTGCTCAATTGTTATTGAATACATACTGATAATCACCCCAAGTTATGATCACATGAAGCTTAGCATAGAAAATCGGTTTTCCAACTGCATTTTAGAGACCTGTGTCTCCCTGGAGGAACTGTAGGGATCATGAATGCTGTCATCCATAATTCCGGAATTCAGACATAATTGTTCATCAAAACAGCTTTGCTATTCCCATTCATTAATTTATACTTAATAATTCAGTGTTATAAGTTTGAAATTTGAAGCTGAGTTTTAATAATAACAGCTTTATCTTTTCTTATATTCTTGCTCAACACAAGATCCTCTCTCTAACAGCATTTTACAGACAAGGGAACAAGAGCTTGGAGAAGTTATGTAAGTTTTCCGCAGTCACACAGCTAATCCTGGATCTGGATTTGAATTCAACAGTCCAAATGCAGAAACCTTGCTCTTATCGACTGCATCCTATCGTGGCTTGCTAGCTTAGGTATAGGTCTGTGGATTACCTTTGCAGCCTTAGAAAGAATAATTTAATTATTTTTAATTCAAGTTTTGGAATTGTACTTCTGTGGTTCTGCTGCATTGTATCTGCCACATCTTATCTAGTCCTCTTTGGTTGTGCCATATCTTATTGCTTGAAAGATTATTGTTGAGAAGACTCCTGATTTTCCCCCAGATATGTAGCTATCAATATATTAATGTGTATTTGTAGCATGACCTTCCATAATCAAAGAATAAATTAAATGGCTTGATATTTTAAAGAAGGTATCAGATAATATCGCTACTACATTTCAAAGATTAAATATAGATAATATTATAAATTCTTATAAATTTTATTTTTAAATTATTAAAAAATAAATTGTTTTTTAAAAAAGACAAGAAGTGTATAAAATTTCTAAGAGGTTATGGGTTCTAAATCTAAATTTAGATAATTCTGTATCCCAGTTAACTGTAATCCATCCCTCACCAGCAGCAGATACTGTAGACAGAAGAGGACAGATTAGAGCTCAAGTAGAGAAGATAGAATTAAAAGCATCATAGATTCTCTAAGAATATAACAGAAATAGAAGAAATCTTATGAAAGGCAACAAATCACTGAGACAAGCTGTGACTTGCAGGTATGTTAACAGTAGTCTGTCATTAGATTTGGGAACAAGGCTGAGGGAGGCTAGGAGTGGGAATTCAGAGCAAGAGTGGAGGAGGGTTTATTTGTGTCTGTATACCATGCTATATATTTGTTTTGCAATTAAAAAAACACTTAAACAAATTTTGTTTATGACTAGCATGCGTTAAGCCTGGAAGAGAGAAAAAGATATGCATTGCATAGCAAATTCAATTATTTCCCGTCTACAGTATCTTTACGATAAAACTTGTTCAATATAAGAGCATGTGAACATTGAGATTTTTAATTCTAAGCTCAAAACTAATAATAAAATACACATTTTGGACATATTATATTTTTAAAATCCCTTTCATTTATATTGTTCCATGTCATAATCCTATCAACCTTGAGAGTGTTGTAAGATAGATATTAATGTTCCCATTTTAGTGATAGGAAAAAGCTTTCTTAAACTTATAGTGTGAAATTTCTCTCTTTGCTCTTTTAATTAATCTTGCATGGTTTCTATTATATACCAGGTACTTTCAAAGTTCATTTTTATAATGATAAAATCATTTCTCTTGTGGCTGTTTACATTTCTGTATATTTTTGGCATTCTGCACCTTTTTACCTAAGTGTGTTTGAGTTTTGCCAGGGAGACGCATGTGGGAAAATAGAGGCAGGCAGGGTGGAGAATCCTAATTTTATATGTAAGCACAGAGGGTGAGTTGCCTGGAGGACCTGCTGCAGGAACTGGGCCCTTACTTCTGGTTGTCCTACATGTATGAGCCAGAGGACCCTGGGGGACAAGTGTGTTTGACTCAGACCCACAGAGAGTAAGTGATTGTGCCCAGTCAGAGACACAGAGCCGTTCCGGTTAGGCTGGAGCCCAGCATGATTGGGGGTTGTGGTGAGAGGTGCAGGCCAATAGCCAGAACTCTCCCACCATGCAGAGTGTGTGATGTGCTTTCAGGGCTCTTTGACATTTTCCTGAGTGTGATAGGGAGACGAGGAGCGACATGAGGGGATTACGTTTTAGGAATATCACCCTGGAGAATGGCATTTTCATTTAATTTTTTTCAACCACAAATGAAGACACATGTATAAACAGACAGGTGATTGCAGAGAAACATCAAGACTGTAATTGTTTACGTATGGCATAGTTTGACGTGGGCACCACCTCTTTCACAAGCCACATTGCCAGCACTCTACTCTCCTGTTTCCTTGTTCCTGCCACACCTGACTTTATTTCCCTGGCCGCTCTGGGCTGCACTGTGCTCTGCTTCCGGGCCTTCACACTGAGTTGCCCGCCTGGAATACTGCCCCCAACAACTCTATCTGATCAACTCCCACGCATCCTGCAAGGTACAGCTGATGTGCTCCTTTTTCAAGGGAGCCTTTCATGATGCCTTATTACCCATCAAAGCTCCCTTGTATGTTGTCATAATTCCTTTTAGTTTTCCTTTATAACACAAATCACAATTCTCATTAGATAATACCAGTAGGAAATGTACATTATATGATTAAGGGTAGTATGTATATGTGTGTATATGTATATATGTGTATCTGTTATTGTGTGCACATAAAAAACAACTAACAACAACATTTTGTAATTCTTTCTAGATGTTTTTCTCCTTTCTGTGAGTAGGTATGTGCATTGTATTGGGGTGTAGTTGATTGGCACAGCATCATAGACACGTTTTTGTGTCCATCTTTCAGTGACTATTATACTAAGAGTATTTGCCTCAGTAATTAGAAACAAGGGGAAGACAGACAGAACTGGAGGTAAGGATATTAGTTAGGAGGCAATTTCATTGTTCTAAGTGAGACCTGGGAGTAATGAGGAAGGGATGAATTTTAGAGTAGCAAATAGTAAGATTTGGGGTTTGATTTGATGTAAGTGTATGGAAGAGGGGAAAAAGTATATCTTGGGTTTGATCAAATGAGTGGGTGACTGTAGGGTGGGGACCAGTTTGGAAAGAGAGAGAGGGAAAGAGATGATGATTTCAGTTACTGACATGTTTGAGTGGCCTGTAAGAAATCGAACTGCATTTACCCAGTGAATGAGGCTATTGTAATTCTCCACTAAAGTGAAAGCAAAGAATATGGCCTCTGAACTCTATGTGTTAAACTATATTTAGGTACCATGTTTGGAAAAGCCTTAGTGAATTATTAAGGGAGATTATGACTCCTCTTCCCCTAGAGGCATTTTTTAAGTACACAGAAGCATTTGTCTGCTGTGTTTTGAAAATGATCTTGCCGGGGCAAGGGAATTGCCAGCCCAGATAACTTGTCAAAAGAGAGCTCTGAACCTGTGATATACTTACTTTTATGTTGACTCTGTTACATGCTTCTAGTGTGCCACAGTTTTCATAAACAAATGTTTTCCATTGGCTAAGCCAATAAAAATTCATTGTAATTTACTAAAATATGTTCTCTCCATCATAAAAATAATGCTGAGATCTCATATTAACTTAAAAAGTACTAATTCTTTAATACCGTGGTTTACTTTTTAATGTGTTTTCATCCAAGAAAGTTATAATATATACTTCAAAAAACAGTATCATATATATTAGTCTTGAATGCAGTTATTTTTGCATGTTTTACCCCGGTCTCTTCATTAAGTTTCTCTTTAGTAAATCCAAACTAAGTCCGGAAAGCAAGGGCTTGATGCCATTAAAATAAAATACAGGGGCAGGCCCGGTGACACAGTGGTTAAGTTCGCACATTCCGCTTCTCGGTGACCCGGGGTTCCCCGGTTCGGATCCCAGGTGCGGACATGACACGGCTTGGCAAAAGCCGTGCTGTGGTAGGCATCCCACTTATAAAGTGGAGGAAGATGGACATGGATGTTAGCCCAGGGTCAATCTTCCTCAGAAAAAAAACAGGAGGATTGGCAGCAGTTAGCTCAGGGCTAATCTTCCTCAAAAAAATAAAATACAAATTGAGAATGGTGTATTAAAAAGTTTGAATATTAAGTTAAAGTCAATTTCTAAAAATAATTTCTTTCTTTAGAAAATCTATGACTATCCTTATCACTAGCGGTCTAGCTCATCAAGATTTACTTTACCCTGCTTCTATGTGGATGGTGAGAATAGTGATTGGAAGAATAAACTTATTAAAGCTATAAAAACCTTTACCAACACCCTCTCCTCCATCCTCACAGGTAAAATGGAGCAGTCATTCAATCATAAATCATTTATGGATGTACCTACTTTGTGTCAGATATTGTGCTGGATTCTGAGATATAAAAATAAAAAAAGTTAGAGGTGCTCACGTTCCACTTGTAGAGATAAGCATATGCATTGATAATTTAAAAGCCTAAGTTCCGTGTTATTAGTGTCACAAAACATTATAAAGGCATGTAACTGAGCAAGGAGAAGACGTGGGATTAGGGAAGGAATTCCTGGAGAACATCTGAGCTAATATAAAACTAAAAAGCCAAGTGATATTATTGGTCTAAGTGATATTAAAGGATAGCTATGAGGAGTTAGCCAGATGGAATGGTTGAATGAGGGAGGAGGTATCAGAGAGGGAAGTATCTTATATCAGGGAAAACAGAAACAGAATTATGGAAGTAAGAAAAATGCATGTGGATATGGAGAATGACAGACAGTTTGGTATTCCAGAAGCGTGAAGGAGACAGTGGTGAGAAGATGATGACGAGCGAGGCTGAGCTGGGATCAATGAGGGTATTATCTGCTTTGCTAGGGAATTTGAACTTTACCCAATATATCAGTGGTTTTCACAACTTTGGTATCTACAGATGACATAATGGAGGTTAATGAAACTTGGAAAACACAGTTATAGGTAAATTTTTAAACAAAAGTAAAATTACATATATATTGTTTTTCTTGATGTATAGTTGACATACACTATTATATTAGTTTCAGGTATACAATATAGTAATTCAACATTTATGTTCATTACGAAATGATCACCGTGTTACGACGAGTAACCATCTGTCATCATGCAAAGTTGTTACGATATTGTTGACTATATTCCCTATGCTGTATGTTACATCTCGTGACTTATTTATTTTTATGACCAGAAGTTTATACTTCTTAATCCCCTCCACCTATTTCACCCTGTCCCCCACTCCCCACCCCAAAGTAAAACTATATTTTAAATTAAAAGTAATATTTGTTTCATATCAGAAAAAATGTCATTAATTGCAACTTTCATTGTTATTTGTATGTAGATTTAAGATGAATATTCTGAACCGAATCTTAAGTTCTAGCTCTATTCCATACTTTCTCTTTTCCTTGTTTCCTCTAACTTAGTAAGTACTAACTCCTAATTGTAAGTCACTGGGAATGATCTCTAGTAAGTGTTTGGTGACTATGAATTGTGGATGTTTGGATCTAATGTGGAACCAGAAATGATGAATAGATATTTTATTGGTAAATACTTTTAGCAAATTGTCAGAGTCTAAGTTGGCAAGCATACCCTACTCAAGCTAGAGAGTTAAATGTTTTAGGACATACTGCCAAATCAATTTTAATGTAGTCTTGTTGAATTCAGGAGTAAAAATTATTTTTTCATGTTTTGTTGCAGCATTGGATATGTTTTTAAATATACCTACCGATGGGATATGAATCCCTTTCTCTAAAAATAGAGAAAACCATTGTGTTTTGAATTCAGTTAATCTGGCAACAATTTGTATCATTTGAATCACTATTCCGTCATCTTAAGAAATCTTTCTGATCCTCAGAATTAAGTATGGTGATTTTTTGGCCTGATGTCATAGGTTTAGGCTTTTAAATAAATTGAATATATTGCTGAAATTTGGCAATTTGGGCATACCAGTTGAGATCATTGAAATGGTCTTTAATAGCATGATCAGTGTCAGGAAGAGATGTGTTTATTGCATCCATTGTTTTGAAAACCTATGTGAGCCTCTTTCCCCTTGATAGTCAGCACACTTCAATATGTCAAGGCAGTCTTGTATTTACTGCTTGTTTCTTCACTCAATACATGAAAAATAAAAGGTGGTTGTATTCACTATTTTATTATTTCCTTCAATACTGAATCAAGGTCGGGCAGCATTATGCTTGACTCCTGGCTATTCTCAAGGAAAAAATATCTGTGTTGACATTTGAGTTTTATTTAATTCTCTTTTCAAAATGCCTGCCGGCTTTCCCCTCTGCATACATAGGTGTGTTCCACTAGTGTTGAATTCACTGCCTTGTTCCTGCATGTTGTGGTTTTCGGGGATGACTGGTACCAAACTTATCAAGTACTGTGTCCTCAAATTTATCCCACACATCCATCAAGAGCATGTCCCCTGCACATCAGTAGTTTGTTCAAATGTTAAATGGAATGTCTGCTACTACTTCCGAGAGACAGGCATTGCTCTCCTACATGGTATGGCTCCTCCATGTTGACGTCATGCAACATCTCACAAATGTTCATTGATGTAGACATTTTGTCAATAGCTTTTCCTGATTTTTTGAGGGCATAATATTTATCATTAACTTTCTTAGTGGCTTGACAAGCCTCTCAGAAATAGTGTGAATTTGAAGTCTGCTTTTGGTCCTTCTCATCTTTGGTGACTAAAGTTAGCAATTTCATCATGGAAAACATTATTTTGCCCTTATTTTGCAAAAGTTTGTTTGGTTTGCTACAGAGATTGCCGAAACTGTTTTGAAAATGATGAGAAATTGTCCATAGATGTAAGCCACTATTTGACAATATTTTATTAAAGACAGTACAATGAAATCTAGAGCTGAATGGATCACCAATATAAGAAAATTCAAGTTTCAGGTAGTCAAATTTTGCTTCACTTTTTTGTCCCTTTTGTCACTGCTTGTCCTGGCACAAAGAAATTCACATTATATTTTGACGCTTGACTCTTCTTTACTCCTTGTGTTAAGGACCTGCATATGTTCACCCCTGTTTTTAGGCTTTGATGAACCAATTCTGAGACACTGACACATTCTTAATTGTTACCATATAGCAACAAAAAAGTAGCAGTTTAAAAAGCAAAGTTAACATGTGTGAATCATAGCACATGCGGCTTGAAAATAAGTCAGATGAGAGAACTGGACCAGCACAGTGCTTATGGCAGGTGTGTGCCATTAATTATGTAAAAATTATTAAAAATGTAAGTGGGTTACATTGAAGATCATAATTAATCTTACGTTTCAAACTTGTGAAACAAGTGAAAAGGGCAAAGATGGGAAGGATGGAGCTCATTTAGAAGGCTGATGTGGCTTTTCATTTGCATTTAGCTACTCTGATGTTATTTAAAGAGCTATGGTTACAACATTATAAATTAAATGTAACTACTGGCACATGGTAGGTATTTTACATTTTAAAAAGTGTTCTAGTAAAATTTAATCATTTTCTGTGAAAACTTTATATATATCATTGCTTATATTTTCTAAATTTTTTAGTATAAATTCTGTATACTGTTAGAAACTAAATATTGGTTTTGAATCTGCTAAAATAAAGTTTGAATTCTAGCTGAAGCATCAATAAATTACTCAACTCCCTCCTAGTCCTAGTTTCATCTTTTTAAAAATAAAGTTGTAGGGAGCTGTGAGCATTAAATGAAATAATATAGTTAGAGCTTTTTCCATAGCACACAATATGCACACTTAGATTCTTCCACTTTTTTATGCACTATGTAATCACAACAAAAAATTAAAATTTTGTTTTGCTTCTTTTGTTATTTTATTGGGTTATTGACAATATTTAATTGTTTGAGGTGGCTTTTATTCACTAAAATGACTAAATTAGCTTGATATTTTAGCATCATATGGTTGTTGGTACCATTCAGTCAATTCCAACTCCTAGTGTTCCTGTGAACAGCAGAGTGGAACCCTGCCTGGTCTTTTTGTGCCATCTTCTCCCCTTCCCTTGCTCTCTCAGACAGTGTTTCACTGCTGTTCATAGGGTTTTCATGCCCAGTATTTTCGGAAATGGGTGGCCAGGTCTTTCCTCCTAGTCCGTCTTAGTCTGGAAGCTCTGCTGAAACCTGTCCACTATGGGCGACCTTGCTGGTGTTGGAAATACTGGTGGCATAGCTTTTAGCACCACGGCAGTGCGCAACTGCCACAGTATGACAACTGACAGACCGGTGGTGTGGTTCCCTGCACAGGAAATGAACCCAGACCAGGTGGGTGAGAGCATTGCCAAATCTTAACCACTAGACCACCAGAGCTGGCTAGCATCATATAGAGGAAGCAGAAAACTTAGTATAATTTTTAAACAGTCCAGTATTGGCACTAATACAATATTGGCTCCTAAGAACTTGCTTAGGAACAACTAATGTTGACCGAAGTGCATTTTTGGTTTTGGGGGCTTTGGTTTGGTTTGGTTTTGGCACGGCCTGTTGACGTGCTGAAACAGTTGAAAGTTCACTTTCAGGTTGGTGTAAAGTTAAAAGAAAATTGCAATGATGAGATGGTTAACAAATGAGAAGAAGTACGGTTGTGTCAAAGAGATAATAGAGGCCTCTTGCTGCACAGTCCCTGGCATGTGCCCATGAAAGGGACTGCTGTCTTGCTCAACAGGCAGTACCATCTCAGTTCCGCCCCTCGATGTGAGTCCTCACCCACTGATGCAGAGCTGCAGTAAGGGAATCAGGCTTTCCATTGGAGACGCTGGAAAATCTTTCTCTCAAGTGTTTCTCAAAATCATTTCTCAAATTGTCATAAGTATTATTGTTTAACACATATTTTCATTGTATTTTTAAAAGAAATGTGATAAAATAGTGTGCGTGTAAATTAAATCAAATTGATGTTCTATTCACACTTTTTTGTTTTCAGTTTTCAATAAAAGACCTGATGATTCTTTTATTTAAAGTTCAATTGGTTTTTTACTTGAACAAACTAGTGTTTAAAGACATTGAATAAATACTATTTATTTCCCCATCACTGTTTTGCATTATACCGCTTTGGGCTGGAGGACCTAGTACAGGCATCTGCTCACTCAAGGGACGTCAGTCAAAAAGATGAGATGGTTGTCTTCACAGGAAACAGATTCATTGTGTTCATTTACTGAAAACTAATGAAGTTATTCTTTCTTTCATTCAGTAGATTAGTTTTAAGTAAGTGTCTACTATGTGACACTGTGCTTGGATCCATGATGGGTGCAAAGAAATATGGCATAATTCTCGTCTTCACAAAATGCACAGTTCCCTTGTAGAAGAGAAGACTTTCTAAGAGCCTAACAAATATTCAAATTAGAGAGTAAACTTTAGCAAGAGAGCAGCATCAGAAACCACAGCCATGATGATGAGCTTGAATAATTGTTTTAGTTAAAATTTTCAACATATGCAGTGTTCAAGATGTCAGGAATGTACGGATGACATTTTTGAAAAAGGATTCCCTAAATGGTTACAATAATCAAACTGTGAATGCTTTAAGGAAAATGTGTCAAAATGCCTTTAAAGACGTTATAAAGACATGTACATCTCTGGTGTACTTCACTCCTTGATGAACCAGAGAAATGAGTTTTACTTTACTTTAGAAAATGCATACAAATATTCATTCTCAAAGCATATAAAAGGAAAAGGGAAATGAGATGGAACTGCCATATGTCAATTGCAAAGTACCACATTTTAATGATTTTAAAGCCCTCCATGTATGGTGTAAATTTTTTTTAAAAACAAACAAAAAATCCTATGTGCTAGTGATATATCAATAACCTTAATTGTTGAAGTGTAATTTTTGAATTTTTAAATTTGGTCTATTTATGAGAATTTATTAGTAGATGACTAGATATACTGTCCTATATTCAAAACAGATCATTATAATTCAGAAGAATCCAAAAATTAACTACTTGGATATTTCTTTAAAATAAACCCAGTTTTGAAGAATTCATAGTAAACTAAATTTTGTTAGGGGCTCAGATTTTTTTTACTTACCGAATTCTTTTTTTTGCACCTTCAAAGACATACTAAAATGTTCCAAGAAAGCATTAGAGTATATTAGAATATTTCAAATAGCTACAGTTTGATCATGACATTTGGTTGCTGGAAATATCCTTGAGCAACCATACATGTAGAAGAGAAACAACCAAATCCTTTAAACAACTCTCCCTGTAGCTTTACATTCAAAACAAGAATTCTTGAAATTTTCAGTGCTAGTGTTTAATGCTTTATTGAAAACTTCACTTGTAGAGAAAAAACGTTATCATTCACGTAGGAAAATGAGTGTGAGCTTGAGGGACTCAGTTTAGCAGAAAAGCTTTATACTCAGCAGCTTTATCTAGTCTTTGGTAAAGTTTTCTGTTTGTTAGATTTCTGTTAGATTATAGGGCTCTTTTTATTTCAAGTTAGATGTTTTCCCTGGTATCTTACACACGTATTCTTCAAGCATCTGAAGATGGACAGAGTAATCCAAAAACCATGCTTTTTTCCAAAAATTATTTAACTTGACATTTTGAAAATTATAAATGAATGCTTTTACTTTCTTCGTGGGACATAGAAGATAGATAAATAGCCATAGGTGACAGGGAATTCAGTTTAGACAAAAAACCCTCTTCTCAACTCTCTAGGGTTTTATTCTTATAAATGATAATGATAGTAGATCACTAATATAGAAATATAATAGAATTAATAGTTACATTTTGTTTGTAAAAAGGGGCAGATATTTTTCTAAGCACTTTACATATAGCATCATATTTTATCATTACTACAATTCTTTGTAGGTACTATTTTTTTTCACCCATTTTGTGGATTTGGGAATGTTACGCATGGATGTTACGTAACCTTATACTTAAGTAACCGGAAGTCCGATTCCACAGCCCATTCTCTTTCATCTGTTTCATTCACATATGTGATCGTTTCACGAATGGAGGTTTCTGCTCTCCTATTGTGGTTACTTTCAGTAATTTAGGAAATGTACCTGTCGACCTGTGGCCGAGTGGTTAGGTTCCTGTGCTCTGCTTGGGCCACCAAGGGTTTCGCCAGTTTGGATCCTGGGCACGTACCTGGTACCGCTCATCAGGCCATGCCAAGGCAGCGTCACACATAGCACAACCAGAAGGATGTACAACTAGAGTATACAACTATGTACTGAGGGGCTTTGGGGAGAAGAGGGAAAAGAAAAAGCAAGAAAATTGGCAAAAGATGTTAGCTCAGGGCCAATCTTTAAAAAAGAAAAAATATATATACCACATGTAGAAATACATAAAGGCTAGGAAATATTCTTCTAAAACTTGTTGTAGGTCACTGAAATAAACAGGCTAGTGTAAGTAAAGCAGTGCCCAAAGATGCTTGACCCTGGGCATCAGAGAACATGATTGACAGTAAAGTCTTGGAAAGCAGTACCGATGCAGGCTCTAATTAAAGAACTAATTCTCTAGGTCTCCATGTGAGTGAAAAAGATGTTCAATATGCGTTTAATGACACCATCTGTTCTACAGTGTAACCCAAAACAAAATCAATTGTTCATAAATTAAACTCAATTTTTACAGAACATCTAATTTTTAAGCTGGAATATCAAATAATCTAAGATACCGAAAGTTTATTCTTTCTGTGCTTTGAAAATAACATCCATTGACTTCAAGCATTTTTTTCTCCATCTTGATGAGGTTATTTTGATATTTAATGTTCAAAGCCCTTAGATTTCATAACAACTCCTTTAGGGTAAAATTGTTTAAAGTTAATATATTCATTGCTTTCTTACTCTATGCTTAGCACTGAATGAGAAATAAGTGAAGTAGTAAATATGTTCCTTGCCCTGCAGAAACTTGCTCTCTAGTTGAGAGAATAAGAAAAATACTTGAAAGAGCAAAAAACAATAAAAGGCAGTTCGAAATGAGTGTCATTAAAGCAGCCTGATATTCATGCTAGATAAAATTTTTAAAGTACTTTTCAAATTTCCAACATTAAATATATACTTCCTTCTGTCAGAGATTTTCCACCTTTGTTTTTTTCTCAGGTCTACAATAACCTTTTCCTCTCCTGTCACTTGTTTTCTCCTAGTCATTTGACATTTTTGTTATTCAAATTGAAATCTTTACTTTGCTTTTTAAGCGTTAAAGCATATGAAGCCTATTTCTAGAGGATACATATGGTCAGTAGTTTAAATTTCATTTTATAACTACATTCAGACACAGAATTTTAATGGTGGCTTTTCTCTTATTAAAAGTAACCTTCAATTAGCAAGAATTTGTAGCTCATTTATTATATTAGGAACTTACTGACTGCAGAAGATAACAAAGATCCATTAATTTATATATTCATTCTTTGATTAATTTATCAACCCAAATATTTATTGAGCAGTGAATTATGTACCAAGCTTTTTAGTATGAGAAGACAGGAAATAATAAAGATAAATAAGTGAAATGTAAATGATATAAGATGACAGTAAATGCCAGAGAGGAAAAAGAAGTGGTAAACGTACATTGGATTTTAAATAAGATGATCGAGAAAACCTCCACTAAGAAGGTGACATTTGAATAAAACCCTGTAGAAGGAGAGGGAGGGAGACAAGTGGATATCTGAGAGAAGAACCTTCTAGGCAGAGAGAAGAGCAAGTGCAAAGGCCCCACCAGAGGCAAGAATGTGCCTGGCATATTTCAGTGGAGTGTGATGGGTGGAGTAGATGGAGATAGTGAGAGATGAGCCCAGACAGGGAGTGAGGTTGGGGGTGGGCTGGGTAGTAGAATGTGCAGGACCTGAAGCCCATGGTGCTGACTCTCACTCTTACTCTGACTTAGGTAGACAGTCACTGGTGGGCTCTTCAGGGTCCCTCTGAGAACTGTGTGAAAGAGGGGCAAAAGGAGGCAGGGGTTCATTTTGGTTTAGTTTGGAGACAGTTTCACTGATTGCAGCTCCAGGTGATGGTGGCCAACATCAAAGAAATAGCAGTGGTGGAAGTAGTGGTAAGGGATCAGCTTCTATGTGTACATTGCCGAGAGAACAGATAGCATCGATGATGAAGTGGATGAGGAATATGATGAAGGAAAGCCTTTGGATGACTCTAGGGATAACTAAAATATGCAGTTATTTTATTGAGATGGGGAAGACTACTGGAGGAACAAGATGTGGAAGAGAATTAGCTCGGTGTTGCAGATTTTGGTTGAGATGCCCGTTAGACAGCCAGATTAGGTGTTTGGTAGGTAATTGGATATATGAATCTGGAGTTCTGGGAGAGATCCAGCTGGAGATTAATGTTCAAATGTTTTTGCCTTCCCCATGCACGCTTTTCTCCTCACTGGATGAATACGGAGATAGAGAAATACTGGACGTGTGGGTGGAAGTTCCCCACTGTCCAAAATGGCAGCGAGGATTCCTTGCAGCCCCCTTTTTTCTGAAGGCCCTTCATATCCACTCCCTTCACAATGAGAACACCTAGTCATCCTTTCAAAAGAGCTTGATTGTTACTACTATGGTGACATGACTTATTGTTCCTAGCATCAGAGTCTTGAAATTTCCTTTACCTCCTCGGTCCGATAGTGCTTTTATTCTTGCATTAAAATACAATTTACCTCTGTGTGGGCCTGCACCTTCACCGCATTGTGAGCTGTGCAAGGAAAGGAGTCATGTCTTGTTTTTTTTTTGTTATCCCAAGGAACTAGTCTAGCCCATTTGTATTTACTTGCTAAATATCTGTTAAAGTTAATTGTTCTAGGAGGAACTGATTTTGGAGTTTATTCTATGGTTTAAAAACTACCTATATATTGCAAACATATTAGCTGATTATTTTAATATGTATTTATTTAGCACTATTTCTTCAAGGCCCATTTTACGTGTACTATTTATGTAGTATATAAGACATAGTTTCTGATTTCAAATTTACATATTAATTAATATAGGAGACCTGAACACACAGACACACAAAATGAGTGGAAGATATTACGCATTAAATGTCTTCATAGAGGTGTAGATAAGTGGCTCTGAGAATTAAAGATCACTTACCACCTTGTCAGGCTTCCTGGGGCAAGCTGTCACTGGGAAGATATGTGTTTTTAACTGAACATCAAAGTGCTTCAATAGGGAGGTCTACGGGGAAGATACTCTAAGTAGAGAGAATGAAATGGACAATGGGACATATATTGGGCAGTTTACGTTAGCTTTGGTATCTGATGAGCAGATTGCATGGAGTGCAGGGTGTTGGGAGCAGTATATGAGAGAAAGTGGTATTAGGAGACCCTTTATACACTGTGTATTGGGAGAGCCTGGGGGTCTAGGACAAGAGTTTTGGTTTTGGTTTTTACTATATTTAGTTAGCCTAGGAAACCTCCAACAGTGTTTTGAATGGGCAAATCATGTAATTACAACTGCACTTTGGAAGGTCTGCATGAAGAATACATTGGAAAGTATTGGTAGTAGCAAGAGTTTCTAATAGTTCAGGCGAGAGAAGAGTAGGCCCTGGATTAAGAGGTTCAGAGAGCTGCCATAGATTTTATGAAATGATGTAAACAGATTTGGTAACTGATGAGGGGCTGTGTGGGGGGCAGTGGAGCCAATGATATCGCCAAGGTTTTAGTCTAAGGACTAAAGCCTTTAATAGAAATAGGGAGGCTAGAAGGAGGCACTCATGAAAGGAAGGTGATGAAGTTTGTTTTAAGAGTATTGTGTCTGAGCAACAATAATCTTCTCCAGGGAGTTTGAGTTTATGAGCCAAAATTCAAGGGATGATTTGGAACTGCTCATACATATTTGGATATAGAAAGAATGTGATTATGAAAGGAGCATATACACAGGACAAACATGAAATAATTTCTCAGTGCCTTTACACTTTTGACACTTTCTCTTTCATTTACTGTTCTTCTGTGAATATCTAGAGATTAGGAATTTCTATATAATACTTCAAAATTTACCCTTCCTTGATGTTATTTGTGGAAACAAAGGAAAGCATTCTCCTAGGTTGTCATTTCTAGGTGTTATCACCATTTTATGCTCTCCTATGGAGTCATCTGAAAATATTAGTAATAGAAACTATCTTTATCGAATATCTTACATAAAGAATTTAATGATAAATAGGTTACATTTTCATTTATATGGTTTAAGGGGGTTTCATTTCCTTTCGAGGCCAATATAAAACACACTGGGACGTTGGTCTAACCCTGTGGACTGGCTCAAGGCAGTCCATGCTCTAGACTTCATTGTTAAATACCTTTTTGAAGGTAAGAAAATGAATTCTTCAGAATGAATGCCAAGATGAATCACCTTTCACTTATTTCTGCCTTATGTGTCATCATATATAGGACTTATACAGATCAGGGACACACTCAGAATAATGAAAGATATTTCACAAGGAACAAAAGTGAAATAATATTCATAAAACCATAATAGAACATTAAAAGAGAAAAGTAAGATTTTGAAGTTGGCAAATATTAGCTTCCCTAGGATTTGTTGATTGTATAGATGTTTATTAATTTTTTTCTGAACAACTTCAGGCTTTAAAGTTGTGGACAAAAAATATACAGCAGTGCTTTAAAAATTTTTAAGGTGGGAATATTTATAAAGCAGATTTGGTTATGAATTTTATAGTCACTAGGTTATTCGCTAACTTTAAAACGATATTTCTTGTTCTAGTAATTAAAAAAAAGGTGTCCTCATTCTTTTATCTTCAAAGAAATCATAAATCTTCAGTTTTAAAATAAGCTTGAGTTTTCCAGGTAGAGTTAAGGAGTTCCTTATTCTTATCTCTGTCAATTTCCTAATTTACGAATGAGCTGAAACAATTAATCCTTGCAAGTTTCCTGCATTAATTATAGACTTGGGCAGGTTTCCTTGTGGTTTTGTAATTCTTTCTGTCACATTTCCACTGTGTTTACTCTCTCAGCTTGATGCTTGTTGACATGCTGATTCATGTTTTGGTACACTAGATAGATTTTATTCATCTAGAGGAATGAGTATAAAGAGGTCACAACTATAATCGCACTGGCATTTCTAGTGTGTGGAGGCCATATATCTCCTTTTAATTTAATCTCTGAAAAATGTACAGGGATTTCTGCAGCTAAGCTGTACAAATCGATAAAATTTATAATCAAGGCTGTCTAATCTCTAAACCGAATATAAAACTGCACAACTATTGATTACATGTGAAGGATCTGCAAGCTGTGAATCATGCATGAAAGCATAGAATAAATGGTGGCTTCAGAAGAGGAAATGGACAAATCATCAGCAGCCCCGTGCTCCTTACCTGTCTTTCTGTGCTCCCGAAGCAAGCCTAGTACCAGACGCTTACATTTATAAAGTCAAATGATGTGTTAAAGTGTGTCAATAGCCATTATCACTTTTGAAATTCATATACTATTGCTTTTTTCTATGATAATTTAGAATAATTTTCTTTTTTCTTCAGAAATGTGAACTAAAGCAAATTAATCTATTTAATAAGTGTGCAGAAGGAATGAAAGAAGGACCTAAATCGATGTCTTAAAATCCTAATCTGGGGCTGGCCTGGTGGCGCAGTGATTAAGTTGGCATGTTCTGCTTCTCAGCAGCTCTGGGTTCGCCGGTTCAGATCCTAGGTGCAGACATGGCACTGCTTGGCAAAAGCCATGCTGTGGTAGGCATCCCATGTATAAAGCAGAGGAAGATGGGCATGGATGTTAGCTCACGGCCAGTCTTCCTCAGCAAAAAACAAGGAGGATCGGCAGTAGTTAGCTCAGGGCTAATCTTCCTCAAAAAAAAAAAAAAATCCTAATCTTTGTAAGGAGCAAAATGAGCCAGATATACTTGGATATCACTGTAATGCAATTGTTGTAGGTTTTTTGGCGGGTGATGTCGGGGACTTCATGTCATAAGATAACTTCACTTAAAATGGGCCCTCTTAACATTTCATTAACTGAGTTTATAACAATTTTCCTAGTTTAAATTGACTGATTCATTCAAGGACAGATATAAGATGTTGACAAAGGAGTTATATAATTGGGGAAAACGTACTATTTCTGCATCTAAGCAGTGTTAGAGGGGTTTGAATAAAAAATGTATATGTAAGTGTTATTTTTTCTGTCAGACATCCACTTGAAAG
Source organism: Equus quagga (assembly GCF_021613505.1). NCBI lineage: Eukaryota > Metazoa > Chordata > Mammalia > Perissodactyla > Equidae > Equus > Equus quagga. The sequence continues at coordinate 8,961,526 of NC_060277.1, forward strand.
TAAAAAAAATTTAGACTCTTGCAGATTCACTTTTATATATACCTGCAAAGTCATATTGATATAAAAAATTGAAGTATTTTAATAAGTGTTATGTTGCAATGATGGAATAGTGTACTAGAAAACTACTATCTCAATTATTATAGCTTAGAATAAAGTATTGACATGTCTTATCACTCATAGAATTATTAGTCCAACATTTAATAGATTAGTATCAGTGGGAGCATAATGAGGAAATGAACCTACCTTGAAAGAGCATTTGGAAACAAAGACAAAAACAAATTCATTTAAAGTCATTCTTTTAAAGCGTCAATCATTCTACCAAAGTATCTGGCATATGTCAAGCACTTAATAAATGTTTCCTATTATTACAAAAATAGTACTAAGTAAGCATGTAGTGGCTCAGTACAACTCATTAATGGAGAAAGAAAATTTGTATAGTACTGTTCTATGGAGAGATCACAGACACAGTCTTCACACAAATATTAAGGTAATTTACCAAATGAGGAGAGTAGGAATATAAGTTATTTCAAAATGCTGAGCAACAGCTATCCACACAATCTCGTCAGTGGCATAAAGCAGGCATGTATTGCTCCCACTTCTGGAATGGTTGGCTAGCAGCCTCTGATGATCTTGGCTGTCTCACAGATCTACCGCTGTTGGATGATCTAGACTGAGCTATGCTGGTACAACGAGGACAGCTCAGCTGTGCTCCACATGTATCCTTTATTCTAGAAGTGATGGTGAGGTGTAAGAGCAAGCAGGAGCTCACAGGACTTTTTGAGATATAGCCTGAACTGTCACACCATCACTTTTAGCTCATTCTGTTGACAAAAGAAAGTCACAAGGCAAGCCCAAAATCAAAGGATGGGGAAATAGACCCCACTTCTTTGGTGTGAGGAATTGCAGAGTCACATGGCAGAGTGAATACGAGGAGAGGTGAAGAGTTGGAGCCATCACTGTAACCGCTACACAGAATTAAGTTCTTAGGTTCTGTTTTCATTAGCTCTTGAACTTAAAACATATTAAAATTATTTGCTGTATTTTTCAGAAAATAAAATTTCCAAGCATGTACAATGATAAACACTGTGCTTGGCATACAAAATATTTACCTCATTTTTTAGGACAATCTAAGCGGTGTATCATTATCTTCTTTTTAGGGATGAAGATGGCACTGAAAATCACCTCTAAAATTTGTCATTGTTATATACAGCTCCTCTAAAGTCACCTTGTTTTTAATCTGTATATTATGAAGCATTGTTTTGCATATTACTTTTTTTCAGGGTTATATACAAGTCACTCTTCCTTTTTGTGTTCAATTAATGCTGTTGCTAAAAATTTTTATGAAAAATAAAACTTGTTTTTACAATTGGAGTAGATTATTCTTTTTTGTTCTATAAATTACAAAAATTTTGTTTCTTTTTTCTATTTTGTTTTATCCAAGTTCAGGCAGTTATGTATAGAGAATGTTTTATTTTTTTTAATTTTATTTAAGTTATAACACATAAGTGGAATATGCAATATCAGAGATGAGTTGAAGTGGATTCATGAATTGTAATTACATGTTTCTTCCAACACAGTCTAATATTATTACATAAAAATTTAAGTGAAAAACTTTAGAGTCCCCAAATTTTCAACTGCCCATATTTTGAAAATTGGGTTTCGTGATAAGACATTAGGATAGTAGGATTTATCTATTGGAGAAAAAATTATCTTTGTCTTTTTTCCCTGGCACTATGGTATTATTGTTCAAAAATCAAATGATTTCCTTAGCGTTATTGTAGAGAGGATGCAGTTTAGTTTATCAGAATTAGCTGATGAACTTCGGTCAGACTCTTGAGAACAGCGAAGATGACATGTTTTGGTTTAATTTGATGATGTGCTTAGTATTGTTCTGATGGTACTGGGTAAATATTACTGTGACTCTGCATAGCACTGAGTGAGCCATGCACTCCCTGTCATTCTCTGTCCCCTGAGTCCAGGCATGTCATTTCAATAACACAGCCAGAAAGCCAAAAGAGCTGACAGTTGGTTTGTGATTATTCCTGGACCCGAGGCTCCCTCATGTTACAGTATTAATCAAGTCATCTCACCAACTTATCATTAACTCAATTTGACCCATGGGAGCAGAGATGAAATCTTTTTGGCAAGACTAATGATGCTACAAGATTGAAAAGATGTGCAATGTAAAACCTTGATTATCTTCCATCCTCACCACAAGGAAAAGAATAAAAATACAAAGCATCAATAGGGAAAAGTGAGGACAGTGTCTTCCAAAGACCTTAAGTGTTTTCCTCCCCCAAGGTATGCCAATGTGTTTTTCCTTTTCCCTTTTTAAAATTCTCCTTTGTTCAGAAATTTTGTCTCAATTATTTTTTATTTTTCACTAACAAATATTTTCCTCTAGCAGTCAGGAAATTCACTCTTCTGTATTTGTTTTGATAAATGGAATGGAAATTGTGCTTTGCAGTCAGCTTCTAAGATTTCTGATGAAAAGGCAGCCAGGAGCACCAAGCTCCCTGTCATGCTTCAGTGTTCTTAATTTGTGTACATCTTTGACAAGATCTTGCTTTTTTTCTTGGCATGAGCTTTGGGACTTCTTCTATTTTTTTCTGACTGACAGCTTGATAATAAGTTTTATCATTAAAAACTGATTCTAGGGAAATATGATCCCTGCCCTTGGTTCTCTTGTAGCTAGCTGCTAAAGCTTTTGTTTTCACAACTCTTTCAGAATTAACTAGAGATTAGCACTACAAAAGGACATGGATATTGACCTGTCATGTCACGTGTTGTTTAGCAAGTACCAAAAAATTGAACTCCCTTTTATCTGTTATCTAGAACCACTTATTAAATCATCTTTCTATTGAGAGGTGACTCTAAGTCAACAGGTTCTGTCTGTTTATGTTGCCTTTATTTTTCTTAACCTTCAGAGAATTATTAAATATTTCTTTATTTTATCCTATCAAGTTGGGTAAAATATTTGACACAAAAATTATTATGGGCAGAAACCCCATGCTGGATCTGTTTAGAATTTTATTGTGGGCGGTGATGTGTTACTTCCTTATTTACCTGCTAATTGTATAATACTGGTTGTAAATTTGATAGGTAAATTTTCTGCCATATCTTTTTATTTCTTCTTGATTTCATGTGTCCTTGATCCCTGTAACAGTTAGGAAATAGGTGAACAATATAAAGAAAAATGGAATGGCAAAAGTTAGTAAACCTGGCTGATCAACATTTTGCAGAAAGGATAAAGAAAACCAGCTAATACTGACATGTCTTATTGCATATATATTTATACTTTTTAAAAAATCTAATAGTTAAGTGTTTTCCTAGGATTTATTGGAAATGAATGAAGGCATGGAAGAGAGAATGGGAAAGGACTAGATTTTGCCTGTCAGTTCTTTCACCGGCTTCTTAGTGTTCTTTCTGCGCCACTCCCTCCACCACCACCACTGTGTTCTCCAAGTATATCACACGTGGCCTTGAGCCTTTCTAATTCCTCTGCTGGTGTCCTCAGTCCTTTCACCCAGTCTGAACCCCTCAATTGATGATTTAGGGGAAGCAGTTAGATTAAGTTCTGTACTGAACACACAGATTTCAAAAAGTAAAATGATCTAGGGGCTGGCCAAGTGGCGCAGCAGTTAAGTTCACACATTCCGCTTTGGCAGCCCGGGGTTCGCTGGTTCAGATCCCGGGTGTGGACCTATGCACTGCTTGGCAAGCCATGCTGTGGCAGGTGTCTCACATATAAAGTAGAGGAAGATGGGCACGGGTGTTAGCTCGGGGCCAGTCATCCTCAGCAAAAAGAGAAGGATCGGTGGCAGATGTTAGTTCAGGGCTAATCATCCTCGAAAAAAAGAAAAAAGTAGCATGATCTAGGAAGTTTGACTTCATGCTTTTTCTTTTGCTGTCTTTACTGAGCTGTTCTTGACTCACCAATTTCCAACCTAAAGTTACCTCTATTCTCTATTGAACTCACACTCCTTCTTGGCCCCTTATTCTCCTCTAACACGTTGCAATCTTTGGATTTCTCCACCTCCAGTGTCTACACATTTGACACAACCTCTAAATTAATTTTCCTGAAGAAATTAGTTGATTATGTTAATTTCCTACTCAGTGACTTTCTGTAGCACATTAGATCAAGTTCGATATCTTACCATGACGTCCAAGGTTTTCCCAATCTTTTCCCAACCAGTTTTTCCTACATAATCTTCTACTAGATAACTTGCATAGCAACCACATGGATTACATGTTTTTTCCAATTGTGTTCTGCCTATTTATTCACCTTATTTCCTCTGCTTTTGTATTATTTACCTGAACTATGTCTCTAGATCTTGTTGCCTTGTCCATTGAAGCCTAATGCAGATGTCTCTTCCATTTGACAGGTGAAAGTTATTTCTCCCTCTTTTATTCCTATAGTATATTGTTCCATTCATATACCATTTATATTATACTGTTTTAATTACTTTTCTTTTTTTCTTAGCTTATCTTTGCTAAGTAAATGTTAAGCCCCTTGAGGTCTATTATTTTTTTTTTAAAGATTTTTTTTTTTCCTTTTTCTCCCCAAAGCCCCCCAGTACATAGTTGTATATTCTTTGTTGTGGGTCCTTCTAGTTGTGGCATGTGGAACGCTGCCTCAGCGTGGTTTGATGAGCAGTGCCATGTCGGAGCCCAGGATTTGAACCAAAGAAACACTGGGCTGCCTGCAGTGGAGCGTGTGAACTTAACCGCTCGGCCACAGGGCCAGCCCCAATGTCTATTATTGTTTTATTCATTTTTGCATTCTCCACAGTGTCTGGTGTTGCATACTTTATGTAATAGGCAATCTATTTTTGTTTCGTAATAGATGGATGACTTGTTCAGAATATTTTAGTGTCATCCTTTGCTGCATGAAGTTCCTTCCCTTGCTGTATTCCTTCCCAAGTTTCTGCCACAACTTTGCCCCACAACTTTTTTCAATTTCTTGTTTCTTTCCCAAATTTCCTTTTGCTACAAAGGCAAAAACAAGAGAAAAAGAGAGAAAACTGTTTTATAAAATCACATGTATGGAATACCTAATAAAAATTTGCAAATAGAAAGTAAAAAATTGGGAAGAAGAAAGAACATTTAGTAAATTTGAAAACATTTGACAGACAGTGCATTGATGAATGTGACCTCCATTGTTTTATCATCATTATGGTTATTTATGTTGTTTGTTGTAAATATTATTTACTGTGATTCGTTTATGTGCTATTCACCCTACCAGGTCATGTCTTTACCTTATTTAATCCTTAAAACAGCACTTATGCCCAGCTTGTATATAACATAGTGACTTTTGAGCAATACCATTCTGTTTCCAGTTATTCTAGGGCAATTTAAGTAATTATTCCACTTAGAAAATTAAAATTTTTATTTATGTATTGATATCTTAGAAATTCAATGCAATTATTGGTAAGGGGCAAGAATAATGGATCAGGGTGATGAATTTAGGTAATTTTATTGTTGACTTCTTTGATAGAATTTTCTCTGAATGAATTTCATAGTAGTAGAACAATCTCAAGGCTCTGCTGTTTATACTCTAATATAAGGATCCGCGTGTATGTAGTTGTCAGCCCTAATGGAATTCAGAGGAGTTGCGTACCAGAGTGCCTATCATATGTGTGTATGTATATGTGTGTATATATATGTATATATATATAAATGTACACGCTTGAATACATATATGTATGCATTACATATATATATAGCTGAGAAGGTCTCACCTCAGTAAAAACTGGAAAAAAATATAAGGCACATGCCAATTAAGAGAAAGTGTAATTAGACAGCGACTGCCTCTAAGTTATTGCAAATGTCATATAGCTCGAAATAACAGCTTTGACTTTGGATGTGTCTGTGTGTTATCTGTGTGTGTTTACTTTGCTGTGTGTTTGTGTTTCTGAATATTGCCCTAGGTGACACTCAGATTATGTTTTAAGTCACTATTTTAGTAATAACAGTGCCGTTTACAGCATTTATTCAGGCCATTGTGAAAAATATAGATATTAAATACCATATTGACCTTGTGGAAAGATTCTTTGCCTCTTAGAAGACTATTTCTTTTCACAACTCTTTGTGTTTTTTGTACCAGTTAATAGAGTATTGTTACTGAAGTTATGATGGTGGTTTATACACATATGTATACCATGTATAAACCTACCCTTTCCTCATTTTAAATGAAAGTTTTTAAATATAGTTTATGTGAGTGTCATAGTAAGCAGCATTTAAATACACCAAAAGAAAATTCTCAGAGTGAACCCTGTGTAGTTTTGTACATAATACACAGTAAATATGTCTTTTACCAACTCTTAGAAATGTAAATATTGAGGATGTGAAACTACTACTCTGTCTTCTATCACGGCCTGTGAGCTATCTAGGTGTGCTTTGATTTCCATTTATTTATTTATTTAACATGGGAATGAAAGAGTAGGGGCTAATGAGTTGCTTCTGCTTTTGGCACTGGGTCCCCCAGTATGGACATATCTGCGCCTCTTCTTGCTCTTCCAAGGCTGGAGAAACATCAAGTTTGTGCAAACTTTGCCTTCGCTCCAGGGCTGTTCAGGACTTCAAGTAGTTCCACTAACTAGTCAGCTAGCTGCTGCCGCAGAGCAGAGAGATTAAGTAGCGCATCCATTCCTGTTTTCAGTGTTACATAGAGAGGTCGTGTGAAGGAGGCCAGAAGTCAAAAGAAATTGGATATAATGAGATTAGTTAGGAGAAGAAAATTTCTATTTATTTCTATAATTATTTTAGTTTATAAATTGCGAAATAAATTATTTAATTATTTTATGATTCACTTAGGAGAAAATGTAGAAATATAATCAGCGATGTAACAGGCAGATTGAAGAGGCTTTTCTTAAGGTTCTTAGACCATAAAGTGTTAAATAGCTTCTTTTTCTTTCTTTGCCACTTTTCATTTCCCCTTTGTAACATTCATATATCCACTTTCTTTTTTTTGAACAAGCCTCTAACTTTGCTGTTTAGAAATATAGTCTGTCTATGATTATTCCACCTTAAAGTCATGTGTGAACTTTAAATCATTACTATGAATATCCACTGTTTTTTTGTTCGGTGTTGTTTTGTCAATAGTCTCTACTTATTTCCTAGGTTACTTAGGTAAATTTTTCCTCCACTCCCTTAAATGAAGTTATGTCATACATCTGTAACACAGATTCTTTTTTTTAATTTTTAAAAAAATTTTAATAAATGTATACCCCCTTCACCCATTTCTCCCACCCTCCAAAACCCACCTCGGGCAACTGCCTATCTATTCTCTGTATCCATACGCTTCTTTGTTTGTTTCTTTGTTTTAGATTCCATATATAAGAGAGATCATACAGTGTTTTTCTTCCTCTCTGACTTATTTCACTTAGCATAATGCCCTTGAGCTCCATCCATGTTGTCACAAATGGCAAGGTTTCCTACTTTTTTATGGCTGAATAATATTCTATTATGTGTGTGTATATATATGTATTATATTGTGTATATATATTGTGTATATATACATCTATATACCACATTTTCTTTATCCATTCATCTGTTGACTGATACTGAGGTTGTTTCCGTATCTTGGCTATTGTAAATAATACTGCAATAAACATAGGGATGCATATACCTTTTCAAGTTAGTGTTTTCATTTTCTTCAGATAAATACTTAAAAGTAGAGTTGCTGGATCATATGGTATTTCTATTTTTAATTTTTTGAGGAACCTCCATACTGTTTTCCATTTCCACCAACAGCACAAGGGTTCCTTCTTCTCCACATCCTTGCCAACATTTATTTCTCGTCTTTCATTTCTTGTCTTTTTTATAATAGCCGTTCTACCATGTGTAAGGTGATGTTTCATTGTGGTTTTGATTTGCATTTCCCTGGTGTTTAGTGATGGTGAGCATCTTTTCATGTACCTGTTGGCCATCTGTATATCTTTGGGAAAATGTTCAGATCTTCTGCCCATTTTTTAATCGGATTGCTTATTTTGCTGTTGAGTTGTATGAGTTCTTTATAATTTGCATATGATTATGCTTGTTTCCCATTTACTAGGTTGCCTTTTCATTTTGTTGATGGTTTCCTTTGCTGTGCAGAAGCTTTTCAGTATGATGTAGTTCCTACTTATTTATTTTTGCATTTACTTTTGGTGTCAGATACAAAAAATCATACAAAGACCTATTCAAAGAGTTTACCACCTGTATTTTCTTTTAGGAATTTTATGGTTTCAGATCTTATGTTCAAATCTAATCCATTTGGAGTTAATTTTTGTGTATGGTATAAGATAGTGGTTGAGTTTCATTCTTTTGCATGTGGCTGCCTGGTTCTCCCAACACCATTTGTTGAAGAGACTGTCCTTTCCCAATTGTAAATTTTTGACTCCTTTGTTGTAAATTAATTGGTGATATATTTGTGGGTTTATCTCTGGAATCTCTATTGTGTTCCATTGATCTGTGTGCTTATTTCTATGCCAATACCATGCTGTTTGAATTGCTGTAGCTTTGCAAGGTAGTTTGAAGTCAGGCAGTGTGATGCTTCCAGCTTTGTTCTTCTTTCTCAGGATTGCTTTAGCTATTCAAGGTTTTTGTGGTCCCATACAAATTTTAGGATTATTTGTGCTATTTCTTCAAAAATGCCATTGGAATTTTGATAGGGATTGCATTGAGTCTGTAGACCGCTTTGAGTAGTATGGACATTTTCGCTATGTTGATTCTTCCAATCCATGAGCACAGAATATCTTTCCATTTATTTGTGTCTTCTTCAGTTTCTTTCGTGCTTCCTTTCTTATGCTTTTAAAATTGTATTAGAATGCAAGTGAAAATTTTTCAATTGAAAAGTGAAAATTGAATAATAGGATAAAATCAAAAGATGGATGAAAGCGATCACTTGGAAATGGAGAAATTTATAAAGGGGGAAAATGCCAGATTCAAAATGAGGGGTGTATGGAAATAAGAAAATAAGAATATAAATGCTAGACCTAAAAAAACTAAACCAGAGGAGTAAATATTTATTGATATTTTCTCTCATTGCTGTATGGGAGATTTTTCTTTCATATATTCCGGGTATTTTCTGGGGAAATCTTACTTTTTCATTCTAGATAATTTTAGAAAAAGTATGGCCTAACCTGAACATGGCCACTAACTTGTATGTGCTTGCTGTCTAGCAGGCAGCAAAATGATGGTTTATCTGGGAATTTTAGGATGATCCTACCTAACCAACCACCTAGTCAGCTGGTGGACGATGGTGCTGAAGACTGTGCTTTCAGTCTAAGTAGGCTGAAGTGAAAGTGTCATCACCTCACTCTTGTGCCTGGTGGGGAAAATGTTAGCACAGAGCTGGACGTGTAAAGAGATTTCTTAAATGATTAGAAAACCACATCTGTCTTCCAGCTGACTTTATCAGCTGACTACAGTGCTTCAGGTAAGACACATGAAACAAAAGTGGTAAAATAGCGAGACTGGATACTGTGAACAATCAGAAGACTAGCAGACAGCATTTAAAACCTAAGCGTTGGATTCTACCAAAGATTAATTTGCATGTATATATATATATGTAGTTTTGAATTTTTAAATTAAATAGCCACCAGCGTGTATTTCAGATCTCACCTTAAATACATTGAACTAGAATCCCAATTTGGGCTTGCCATCTGTGTACCATGCTGATTATTTTTACAGAACTGAGATTTTAATCTCAAAAATGAAAATTTATAAAAACATCCAAACTAGACTTTTGGTGTTAATTATTTTCTTCTTTTTTCCTGACTGATTTTCCTTTAGCAAGAGCATTGTCTGTCCTTAGTGAGTTAAGGGAGGCACTAACAAGGTCTTGACCTTGGCCTTGACATTAATCTACTGGTCAAGTCAGTGTATTAAAGTTTTGCTGCGTGTTGGTTTGTTTACTGTGTAAACCGTGCCATGGCCGTGACTTTCATAGAGTAATTATTTTGATTAAGTTAGATGATTAAAGTTAGTCTTGCATGAGGAAGGAATACACTTGGGAAGCAGTGACGGATGGACTCAGTCTTTGGAGTGTTTAGTTCTGCCAGCATTTTCCAGTTGAATGGAAATTTACCTCCCAGTTTGGTTTGGGTGACAGTGAATGGATTGTCAGACTTGAGTGTTTCCTAGAAAGAGATCAAGAAGGATAGATGACAATGTGAATATCCACGTGTGTTCTTGTAATTTTTCTCAGGTTTTTTTTTGCTTTGATGAACAGCATCATTACTGAAATAATAAATGTTCATTAATATCAACATCATTTTTCATAAATGGTAGTTTGGTGTTACAATTAGACTAATTAGTACACAGCATAGCTTGGTGACGTGACAAATCATAGAGCAGAACGTGTTGACTCTTATCAACTATGATATATTAGTTAATTCACTTGCTCAATAATGATAAAAGAAAAGAAAAGTGGAGAATTGGACCATAACAACAGCAACAACTGTAAAGGCATCGTGGCCACATTTTCAGGTTTTTATTTTTCTGCCATGTTCCTGAGTACTATGGACTGTGGACATTTTACGTTTCTTTTCTTTTTCTATTGGTAAATCACGGCCCCTGACCGAAACCTTCAAGAATAAGATCATGAGTATATCAAGAAAATGAGGATAAAAGATGGTTTCTGGGGGGCCGGCCCAGTGGCACAGCAGTTAAGTTCGCGTGTTCTGCTTTGGCGGCCCGGGGTTTGCCAGTTCGGATCCCGAGTGCGGACATGGCACAGCTTATCAGGCCATCCTCTGGCAGGCATCCCACATATAAAGTAGAGGAAGATGAGTACAGATATTAGCTCAGGGCAACCCCCCTCAGGAAAAAGAGGAGGATTGGTGGCAGATGTTAGCTCAGGGGTAATCTTCCTCAAAAAAAAAAAAGAAAAGAAAAAGATGACTTCCAGATTTTCCTAGGTTTACACATGCTATGTCACGCTCAGTGTTTTATTTTTCCAAGATTGTTTATTGTAAAATTGACAGCAATCTATGTCTTTGATTTATTTTTCAGAACCTATGCGAACCCCAAAGACTTTAAAGATTGCTGAGATACAGGCAAGGCGCATTGCTGTGGACTGGGAATCCTTGGGTTACAACATTACTCGTTGCCACACTTTTAATGTCACTATCTGCTACCATTACTTCCGTGGTCACAATGAGAGCAAGGCAGACTGTCTGGACATGGACCCGAAGGCCCCTCACCATGTTGTGAACCATCTGCCGCCTTATACAAATGTCAGCCTCAAGATGATCCTGACCAACCCAGAAGGCAGGAAGGAGAGTGAAGAGACAATTATTCAAACTGATGAAGACGGTATGCTCGTACTTCGTTATTTTAAAAAGTGGGAATTATATAACAAGAATTATGTAATTGCTTACAGTTTTTCCTAGAGTACCCAACCTTGAAGTGGATTCTGAAATCTGCTAAATAACTCTTGACATGGTTAACGTTGGAAGGAGTCGCCTTTAACAGAAAAGCTTAATATTCCTCAAAGTAGCATCAAACACTAGAGGAAATGTACCCTCTACTCTTTTCTGTTTTTATACATTAGGGGAGTGTCAACTACACTAAAAGTTTATTAAAGTTTTCCTTATCAAATGTTCAAAATAATTTTTGCTATTCATGACACTATATCGATTACCTATTGGTGAAATGCACTTAGTTAAAATTTAGTTTTTTGCATTTTACAGACCAATAGAGGGTACTTTCATTTTCCTTAACATTTGAAAATAGCATTGTTTACCTATTCCATTCATTTTTTAGACGGTTTTATGTGAATCTAAATATAAAAGAAGGCCAAAGTTTATATCTTTAAGTCTAAATAAAGGCCCTTATCACATACCGGCTAGCTATCATCTTTTATCCCTCTTATTACCACTCAAGTAATTGAACTGTATTTTGTCCAATTTCTATGTGTGTGACTTCTGAATTATTAAATAATAGGAGCAAACATTTATATTAATATTATAACATGCACACCACCTGCTATAGCACTATAGTGTGTCATTAAAGCAAACATGAATACATTTTCTCATTTAACAAAAATGTACCCTATACAAAAAAGTGTACAAATGGTGATCTAATAATAATAAAAATGATGTATTCTTTCAATGTAACACATTTCAATTTCAAAATTTCCTTTTATGAACGAAACCATGTGGGGAAAAATAAGTGTGCTTTATAGTGAATTGAGGCAAAACTGAACTGCAAGTCACGAATCATGAGTTTTCAGCCCTGGCTCTAATAATTCTGTAACCTTCCCCAATCTTTCACCCTTCTAGTTCTCCCTTTCTCATCTCTGTGAAAAGTTTAAATTAGATGATCTCTATGCTTCCATCGGCTTCTAAAATTCTCCTTGAATAGTTTGTCAGTAGGACTATGTTTTTATTTGGGTTTTAGAAAATAGGATGTATTGCATACCGAAGTGTTCCCAATTTCCCTAAAGTTCTGAACTTTAGGCTCAGATGTATCTTTTGATGCCTATCAAATATGAGATTGCCATAAAATAGGTCAATGTGCCGTAGTTTCCAGAAATTCTCCTTATCACTTCAAGCTCTCTCACTCTGAAAAGTGGAAATGACTCTGGTTCTGTTGTTTATGTTGTAATAAAAGGAAGTGAGAGCTTTTTAACATCATTTAGCTGAGAGTTTGAAGGAAAGAATTAATAGTCTCAAAATTATTCATGAAGTTATTCCCATATTCCTAAAATTTCAAAGAAGAAGCCTAAGACTTATTCATGATAAATGTACTTTTGTCATGTTTGAGGTCACCAAACACGATTACTTCCACCATCTGGTTGGAGCTGGCACCTAACTGAAGCATTAGCAAAAATAAACACAAACCCTGCTCTAATAGAAAAACACACAAACACTCATATTAACTCCCCCAAACACACCATGCCCACTCAACACACACCTCAACACATGCATATCCAACAAAGAATGGTCAGCGTACTTGTGTCATAGGTGGATGGTAGAAACGGGAAGTCTAAGCGTAAATTCAAAAGCTGTGAAAAATCTCTATCTCATTTCACAAAGTGGGATGGATATTAAAATGTCTGTTTTGCACTAGACATTTTGTAATTCGTGTTTTTGGTAATAAGAATGTACTCAAGTGTTTTCTTGCCTGCACTTAAAATTTTAAAAAACGTGATATCTTAATTGGTAATATTAGACTTAATTACATGAATTTTGTGCTTCTTCAGCAAATCACTCTACAGTGTCATTCATTTGATGGTATTCTTTGATATGATTTTTTACTTTGCCTTTCTTTCCCACAAACAAAAGAACGCAGTCAAGCTTATATAATCTTTTTCATATTCCATTAAGTTTCTGACTGTATTTTTGGGGACACGTATGACTAGGTTAATAATCAAGAAGTGAATTGCTATGAAAATTTAAATTATGTCCTAAATTGGTCAAACTCATGACTGTGTGTATTTATTTCATCTAGAAATAGTATTGTAAAAGTAAAGTGACATTCACTATATAGACTAATTCTATCTTATTTTCTATCCTAGTTTTATTTTAACCTCTGTTTTGAAGAATTTTTGTATTATTTGTAATGACATTGAGTTGCAGATTATTTTTCATAGTACAGTCACAAAGTAATTTCTTCCACTGTGAGGGTTTTTTTTCCTTTTGTTTTATATAAAGACTAAATGATTGAAGTACCAACTTTCCGTGAAGTATTTGCAAGTAACTCAGTCTTCACATCTGCCCATGTGAGCTCTAGTTTCTACATGGAAGGCTTGATGTGTCTCAGTGTTCCTGAGAGGGGGACATAATATCTAAATCATAATCTATTGTTGCAAAGATTGATGGATTATGATGATCTAATTAAGTCAGTCTTACTAAATTATTGCTGCCCTATATACATAGAAAAAGAATAAATTATCAACCATCTAATAAAAGAATATAATTTCATGAAAAGAATTCTTGGGACATCCATAAATCATGAGAGCAAAGCTAGAATGATTTCCCACCAGAACCCTAAGGTAGAATTTATATTTAATTTATTGCATGCATTTTTTAATGCATGGGTAGAATTTTTTGTATGAGATTTTGTTTTCATTTTTTATTCCAAGCATTCATAAAAATCAATATTATGAAGTTGGCTCAGCAGAAAAGCCTGGTTTGGGGACATTTTTTGCTAATACAAAGCTATTTTTAAATGTACATTTATTATATTTTAAAGGCTATCATGCTTATTTAATATAATCTTGCCCCACCCACATTTCATTTTTCCTCTCTTTTTCATTTTGAGAGTTATATTTTAAAGGACTTTCTTATACACACAAAAATATTAGCTGAGACAGCTCTCAAATAAATCACAAGCAGGGGAATTAAAGTCAGCATTCTGTCTCCATTAAAAGTTGTTGACGTGGAAATGTGAAGTAGCTGTCCCTGCAATGTGAAGACTGCTGTGATGATGGCCTTGGTGACTTCCCGTTGTATTTACACAAATCATAAGTGCGTGTAGATATTGTCTGTGTGTACACAGACATTGTTTTCCTCCACACGTAGAAAGTTATTGAATGGAATTTGCCTCTGCCACACCCCCTGCCCCCACATTTTTGTGTGTCTGTTTTGTTGTTCACCTAAGTGTGGTTCTCTCTCTTGTCCATTGTACTAGTCCTGGTACCAGGTCCACAGTAGGCACTGTCTTGTCCGTAATTTTCCCACACCCTTTTCCTCTTAGAAACGTGACATGTGGGTACTTTAAGGGAATCCTGTTGACAGCGTAGAGCAGGTATAAGAAGAGCAGAGAAATGCACAGATTCTAGGGAGACTTCTTTCCAGGTCTACCTCCTTTCCAGTGCAGAATCGTGCAGACATTTTAAACTGTCCCTATTTGTGAACAATTTGAAATACATCCATGCCATTTTGTAGTATTTGCAGGCCAACTGTGTTCGGTGAACACAGGCAGTAATTATAATACCACCAAATAAACATTTATAACTAATTGGGATTTTGTCTCTTCCTTCCCCCAATAGCCATCTTCTATGAGAGGTATGGAAAGGTGGAGAAATACTTTTCCTTAATTACAGTCACAGGCTTATGTCACTTGAATGGAATAGAAACAATAGGTACCGCCTTGGAAAACAAACTAATGCCCATGGCAGCCTCAGTAGGTGCCACAGATTGCACACAGGGGCCATGACAGCTCCTCTGCCTTGATTGACTGCATAGCCTGTGCCAATACTGTGGACCTAGGGCAGTGGCGGGGCAGGGCCAGGCAAGGGGAGTGGATGTCTTTGGTTAACTTCTCCCTGAGTCCTCAGCTGACGGATGCATGAACATATCTTCTGAAGTTAGTGCTGGCCTTTCTGTTTACTGTGAGTTTCTTTCCTTTATGAATTTATTATTAATGCACCACATTATGTTGGCTGTCCCAGAGGTCATAACATCATTCATCGTCTCCTTGTAGATTGAAATAAATCTTACTCTTTTGACATATCATTCAGAATTTCTTGATGCTGCTAGCCATGATGCAATGCATTTCCTTTGATCCAGTGATTTTTAATTTATTTCAATCCTCAGAAAATTGCTGTATGCTCTGAAACTACATTCCTAGATAATGTCATGTATAAAGTTCACTGAAATGTTAGATTAAGGGAAAATATTAATTAAAAACCATACTTACCCAATATTGGGTGAATATTTTCAAAAGAAAGCATATTTTTTAAGCAAAGTAGGATGGAGAAGCTGTATTTTTTAACATTAGCAGAATAAGAAACTGGATATTTATGTGAATAAATGGCAGCTATGTATTAAAATATGTAAAAGGAAAATACACAACAGCAAAAGTATCCCATATATTGTGTTTTGTCAGTAGAAGCTGACACATCATTCATTGCTGCCACTGAGTATTGTGGTATATGACATTTGCAAATAAGACCTGGAATGACAGTTCCTCGAGTCTTGTCATACCTGGGGACACTTCAAAACCAGTTATGCTGATTGTTGAGTTCTAAACAGGTCTGATATGATTCTTAGCTTTGAAAAAGTGAATTTCACTTAAAAAACTGAAACGATATTTGAACCTATTCATCTTAAACCATTTTTTAAAATTGTGATAATGTTATCTTTTTTTAATTATAGAGAGTAAGTATAGCTGTAAAAGTCAGATCGACTGTTAATGGGCATTTCAATTCAGTACTATATGATTTGGGTTTTGAGTCTAAAGAGTGTTAATTATTACTATAATTCATTATTTTATGAACTTCGTTTATAGAGATTCTTTAGGGACTTATAATCCTTAAAAAATCTTTCAGGGAAATACAGCTCTGTTCTTGAAACAAATTACAAATGAGATGTTCATTTGTTATTAGAGGTATACAACAGAGAAAACTAGACTACACAATTTATTCAGCTCTCTAAGGTGATAGAGTGTTCTTTTGAATAGAAATAACTTTGCAGTTATACATTTTCTGTATTCGAAGCTTAGAGACTTATTTTGAATTCCCATTCTCAGAAAATTGGTCATATAGCTTATTTTCTTTTCAAGGACACATTTTCATTTTATTTATTTCTTTTTTTATTTCTTTTATTTATTTTTATTTATTTATGTTTGAGGAAGATTAGCCCTGAGCTAACATCTGCCACCGATCGATCCTCCTCTTTTTGCTGAGGAAGATTGGCCCTGAGCTAACATCCGAGCCCATCTTCCTCTAGTTTATGTGTAGGACGCCTGCCACAGCATGTCTTGACAAGCGATGCGTAGGTCCACACCTGGGATCCGAACTGGCAAACCCCTGGCCGCCGAAGCGCAACGTGGGCACTTAACCTCTGTGCCACCGGGCTTGCCCCCTCATTTTCTTTATTTTTAATTTAGCTTACCTAACTTACATGATTTACTCTTTCTGTTTCTGATGTAAGGAGTCTTATAACCAAAAATGTATATATTTGCAGTGCCTGGCCCTGTACCAGTCAATTCTCTTCAAGGCACATCCTTTGAAAATAAGATCTTCTTGAACTGGAAAGAACCTTTGGATCCAAATGGAGTCATCACTCAATATGAGGTATTGGGAGAACAAGGAATTTAACTGAAATGTGGATTGAAGGGAGAGTAAAAAAAAGAGAAAGGGAAATGATGGAAAAGAAGTGAGGATTAGCGCTTTGAAGTCATTATTAGTTCTCCTCTGTTTTAATTTACAAATTCCTTGATCTCAAAACTGAGCACCCAAACACATATTGTATAACACCTAGAATTCTCAAATTCTTAAAGTAAATATATGTTATTTTGTTGTTTTAGAGATGCAAGGTTAGGCTTGTCAACCAACTGACTCATGGTTGTAATGAATGAAGTTTTATAAAATTAACAAAGTCATGTTTCATCCTGTAACAGAATGGAGGCCATTGAATGTCAGTTGAGTGAGTGAGTAGCATGAGGAATTAATGTCAAAAAAGCTAAATATAATATAAACCTGACATCCCAGAGCTTCATCTCAACTCTGAATATAAATCATTTTCTTACTTTTAAATATGAGAAGCTAAAAAGAAGACAAAAAATTATTTTAATTGTGCAAATGTCTAGTTCTGTTCCTGTGTAGTCGGTGTTGATTAGAGCAGAAAATGCTTGAATTTCTAGCAGCTACAGAGTGCATCTGGGGATGGGAATCACCAGTGCAGTCTTATCATTTGTGACTATATTAGCATAGTTGAATACTATTGACATGAAATTTGTTATGTAACTTGGACAAAGTATAGAATAATGTTAATTTGTTGAACCCTTCTTTTTTTCTTTTGGTGAGGAAGATTTGCCCTGAGCTAACATCTGTGCCAGTCCTCCTCTATTTTGCATGTGGGATGCCTCCACAGATGGCTCATGACTGGAGTAGGTCTGTGCCTGGGATCCAAACCTGTGAACCTAGGCTTCCAAAGCAGAGTGTGCAGAACTTTAACCAGTTGGCCATGGGGCCAGCCCCTGTTGAACATTTTTTGTGTTTCATGTGCATTAAAGTATATAACCATAAATTTTTGTATGTATGTCTTTTCTTTTTTCTTTTTCTTTTCTTTTCATTTTTTTTGGTGAGGAAGATTGTTCCTGAGCAAACATCTGTGTCAGTCTTCCGCTATTTTATATGTGGGACACTGCCACAGTATGGCTTGATGAGCAGTGTGTATGTCTGGGATCTGGACCTGTGAACCCTGGGCTGCCGAAGCAGGGTGAGCGAACTTAACCACTGTGCCACTGGGCTGGCCCCTAATTTATCTTTTGGTGGAAAAAAATAAATGTTTATTGGTCCACTCAGATATAACTCTAGGTATATCTGTGGATGACTAGATCGATCGATCGATCGATCGATCGATCGATAGATAGATGGAAGATAGATGCAGAATGACAGTGAATTAACTGTATCAAAATGAGAAGGAAAAGAAGTGAAAAAAAGATGTGATTCACTCCATAGAGATGTCCTTGAATACTACCTTATTTAAAAGGGCTTTGTTTAGAATTCATTATCACTTATATTGGATATGTAATAGGACATGTATTTCTTAAAACAGGTCAGCTACAGCAGCATAAGGTCGTTCGATCCTGCAGTTCCAGTGGCTGGACCTCCCCAGACTGTATCAAATTTATGGAACAGTACACACCATGTCTTTATGCATCTTCATCCTGGAACCACCTACCAGTTTTTCATAAGAGCCAGCACAGTGAAAGGCTTTGGACCAGCCACAGCCATCAACGTGACCACCAATATCTCAGGTATGCCAATGAATAAAGTGCAAACAGGACTGGTTTACAGTAGTCTGTCCTAGAGTCTCATATACTCTGAGTGTAATTCATCTCACTTATTGAATCTTTAATACACATAGTTATTCATGATTGAAGGTACTTTAAAGAATTATTTGAATACAGATTATTATTAGTTATATATCCAAACGCAAACGCATCTCAGATAATCGCTTTTAATTCAGTGGTGTTTTTAAAAACTACATTATATCTTCATTAGAAATCTCTCAAAGTTCATAATATATGCTAATAGACCTGTTATACTTTTGAGGAATTGGTAATTATTACACTTTCAGATATGTACTGTAAATGGATTTTATCAAAAGAATAGTAGAAGATCCTTGATCTACTGTTATTGTGCCACATGCCTTGTCTCTGTTCCATTTTCCCTGACATTCTGATAATTTTAAACAAATACGAGCTTTTCTTTCTCGTAGGAGTCTCACATAAATTCATCTAAATTTCAGAAGGCAAAAGTGTTAGGTTGATAAGCAAATACTATTAAATTTTATATTATGTTATGCATATAATTTCATAGTTTGCATTTGACTAGATTGTTTACAGATGTGATTTCTCCTTCAGTCGGGTCATCAGTTTAACCTGATTAAACTTTTGCCAGGAATTAGCATTGTTGATATGCCCTAAATCTACTCCAGCTTATGTAATGTTTTATCTTATTTATTTAAAGTTACTAAAGTAAATATGTTATATATGGAACTGAAGAGTTAAATTTGAAAAATACCTGTTTTAAAGGACCAACCACTTAATATGTTAAAATACTAATTTTGAGTTTCTAAGTTCTTTTTGTTCCTTTATGTTCATTTTTTATGCTAGTTCTACATGGTATGGTATTTTATTATATATGTATTATAAAATGGTATTTTACTATATAACATAGCATAGATATGTTATATTACATCCTTAAAAATTTCTGCCATTGTTGTGAATTTGTAACATTTGCATCAAAAGGAAGCAATACTCTGTAATTTTTTTTGTCTAAAATTTTATTTGGAAATATTTTGAATATAACACAAAACCTTAAAATTTATATCATGAAAAAATTAGCTATTTCTGTATGAGCCATGAGTCCTTTGCATAACATTTGATTTATCTTAATATTCTTCTTTTTCTTCTTTTAGTGAGGGAGATTGGCCCCGAGCTAACATCTGTTGCCAATCTTCCTCTTTTTTTTTTTTTTTTTTTTTGCTTGAGGAAGATTGTGCTGAACTGACATCTGTGCCAATCTTCCTCTATTTTGTATGTGGGTTGCTGCCACAGATGGCTTGAGCAGTGCATAAGTCTGCACCCAGGATCTGAACCCACAAACTCTGGGCCACTGAATTGGAGCTTGTGAACTTAATCACTATGCCACCGAGCCAGCCCCATCTTAATATTCTAATAAAAAAGAATTTTAAAATATCATTGCTTATGTTAGAAAATAGCAATGCATTGAAATTGTCAATTCATTTCCTGATGGAACAATTCTAACCCATCAATTTAAAATATTTATTGAATCGCTTTAGTAGAAGCTATGACTTGGTGATATAGTGAGCATGTTTCCTACCCTCCAAAATTAGCAGTAGTGCTAGAAATGAGGAAGATCCTTTAATAGAGATATCTCCCAAATTCACATAAGCTTGTAGAATTGAGCAAATGAACATTACTGAGAGCAATATTTTCTTACGGGTCAGGCACAATCTTTTTTATTCAATAGAAAATTTATAGTTAAAGGCTGGAACATGCTAGATGCATTTTCTTTGAATTATTTAACTGCAGTTTCAGTTGCATCAACCTGTGTACATGAGTACTTGATTTGAACTCTATAAACTTGTTTGCAATCCCTGTATCTCAGAAACACATAGTAATCAAGCTAAGGATTATAAAATTTATGGTTAGTTTGTTTCTGAGAATCACTTGAACTTTTAAGGGAATTTATTATTTTATCCCTTGAGTCCAATAATTATATTTCTCAGCATTTTAAGAGCCACTTAAATAAGTGGGAAATCAAGTTATCTGAGGCCTGATGCTTGGGGGCATGATTTATATGTGTGTGTGTGTGTCAGTAGAATATACATACTATATATAATATATGTCTATAATACACACAAATATATAATACACATATACATATTGTGCATATTTAGTATCTGTTGATTCTACTTCTTAAATAACTCTCAGATAATTTGCCTCTTTCTAATGTCTGTTTTTTCATTTCCATCTAGACCATGTTTTAAAAAGATTGTTGAAATATGTTTCTTACCAGTGTCCTTATTTTCAGACTCCCCTTGCTTCGCTATATTTTTCTACTGATCTTTATACAACATATATTTCCTACTTAAGTTTTTTCAAAATCTAATAGGATATTATACCCAGTATCATAAAGCCTAAACATCTACGCATGATTAACATTCGTGGCCTTCATCGTGTGGCTCCTCCCATCCTCCACTCCTATTGATGAATCTGAAGGTCCAGGCATAGCACACTGCTTGTAGCTATTGAAACACACCATCTCCTTTCAGTGATGATGTCTTCAAATGTTGTTTCCTCTCTCTGGAGTTTTATTCCATGCTTGCTCTTCCTGGTGAGTTTTGACTCTTCCTTTAGCATTCAGCTCTAGCATCACCTAACCCTGTTTCATCTTCTCACCTCCCAACACAAGTTGAGGCTAGTGGTTCTCCAAGTGTGGTCCCCAGACCAACAGCATGATGATCATGTGGAAACTTTTAGAAATGCACCTTACCAAGCTAGCCCTATGGAATCTGAAACTCTAGGGGAGAGGGGCAATAATCTGTTTTAAGAAGCCGTCCAGGTGCTTCTAATCTCATTCATTTAAGAACCACTGCTTTGGCAAATTAACCTTCTTCCCGTTTGGGTCCTCTAACATTTTGTTATATTTTTGTTGTACTTTATAAGACACTCACTTCTGATAAAATGTGAATCCCTACTTTTAATTCTGTGAATGTCAGACACCATGCTTCATTTATCTTTATATTTATAGCACTTCTCATAAAATTTGACACATAGTATGGATTCAGTAACACTTCAATGAATGAATGAAATACTTTAAAAATCTTTTATTAGATGCCATTTGTTCTCCGATTTTCTGACAATGCACACATGTCACTGGTTATATACTCCTTTCAACATCTTTCTAGATGGAAATAATCAAAAACCATTTGAGGTTACATTTGAGTTTACTTTTTCACCCAGTTCAAGATTAGGAAGGCCCCCTCCCTAAACATTAGAAAATATTTTAAAAATTTATGTTTCTTCTTTTCAAGAATCTGGCAACTAATGCACTAGTTTTTGGTAAATAAAAACTAAGGTTCCTATTCCCATTCACCACACTTCCTTGATGTGTTTCTGTTGTGACCACAGCAATGAAAAAGGTCCAGATGTGAATCTGGGTCATTCCATAACACTAGATCACAGACGGCACTGCCTCACCGGGACCCTTTACTGTTCCTGCTGTTCCCATGTCCACATCTCCAGGTGCAACTACAGCCAGTACCCCCCAGAGTCTACACTGTTACTGCCTTCCTCCCATCCCGTCAATGCTGATTTCAAGGTCTCAGGATGCTAAAAGCTAAAGCATCTTCACAAAATGTTTGGAGTCTGTGTCACAAGTGGCCAGATTATAGTTTAAATTTCAACCACAAATCTTGGCTTCATATCCCCCGCTGCTTTAGGTTCCCAGGGTTAGCATGCAGTGGCATGTGTTATTCTACCACATATGGGATAGTTTTAGATAATTAAGTATTAAATTGATTTTTCTCTCAGTCAGGATCATGTCTTCATCCTGAACCATGATATATTCCTGTTAATTGACTGAAACTTTTTTTCCTCATTATTCACTTCTCAGCTCCAACTTTACCAGACTACGAAGGAGTTGATGCCTCTCTCAATGAAACTGCCACCACAATAACTGTCTTGTTGAGACCAGCACAGGCCAAAGGTGCACCTATCAGGTAGGAGGGGAAAAATAATAGCTACAGGAAAACACACCCAGTAGAGAGCTATTTTCTCACAGTTGCTAAGCAGTCAATATAGTGGTTCATTTCTAACAGACATTCATTTGATAATTATTGTCAGAGGGGTTTTATTTTTGTTTTGTTTGTTTTTCATTTGGACAAAGCCTGCAAATAGACTTTAAGAGTAAAATTCTAAGGGGATTTTTGAGATATTCATGAACTGAACCATTCACCTCTCTGCTTGGTTTGATTTAAGAGTGTTGCTCTTTTTATTTTTTTCTCAAGTCCCATTTCATTTCACTTCCTCTGTTGGTATCGATGGTATATGAGCTTTGAAGGTATTTTTCAGAAATGGAATGAGAAAATAACTCCTGTCCAATGCAGTAAATCTGTAATAAAGAATTTCATATGAGTGATTGAAAAATAGGAAGCTTTGAGGAAATAAAAGAAGAGTTTTAATGAATGCAGCCTCTGTGACCTTTTAATTCCTAAATTGTTGCTTATCAGGAATTCTATAATAAATATTAAAATGCAATTTGCCATTTCCTTTATCTTTTCAGTATTAAATCTCCCGTATTACCTAATATCCCTCATCTTGCAGAAAATTATGAGCCGTGTTTTCAGGAATTGAATCGAATTATTATAATGATTTTAATTTCTGCACATGTGTAATTAGATAAATGCCCAAAAACTTAAACAAGTTTCCATGTGAAACTTGTGAATTTTGTGGATACTTCTGTTTTCATACTTCTACTGAGAAACAAATCGAGGCACAGGAATCAGCCCAAGCATTTCATAATTGAATCATCTCAGATTGTTTATTTATTCAGTAAAAAAAATAAAATTAATCTTTGTTCCACGGGTAAAATGAATACATTTGACCTTATGAGCACTTATTAACCATCCAAATAATCCTATATCTCTGGAAAGGAAGAAATATTTTCCTTAATTAAAAAAAAATTGATAAAAGAACATGAGTCCATAAAGGAGACTCTTAAGTCCTATGGCTAAAATCATGGGAATACCACACCAGAGAAACAGAGGGATGACTGAATACACTTGTAATATAAACACTTGCAAATCCCTGGCCACTTGAAAATGCAAAGTAAGTGTATAATGCTATTCATGAATCAATGATCTGTGAGTGAGTCTGATTGCTTATCCGAAGGAGAAAGAGAAAATGCCTGCATTCAACATCTTTGTCTATGGACTTATCAGGGTCAATCACATGTTTCTTCCTGTGATAAAATTTACTGTGTAGGTGTTCCATTCTGCTACTGCTGTTTAAACGAGTGGCTAGGTACTTGCACATATCTTTTAAGAGCTAGATATTTGAGTGAATTCAGCTTTACTTAATGTAAGTTGCAAACACCGTGTATTATTATTGCATAATTGTGCTACATGACATAACTTCCACTAACTCTTTATTCATTTAATCAATTTATTACACAAACATTGACTGACCATGTACTGTGTGCCAGGCGCTGTGCTGGGCACTGTAAATTAAAGATAAAATGATCACAACAAGACACAGGGCCTGTGCCCAGAGTTGTCATGGATGATCAAAGGTGCCTGCAGTCTTGTAAATCCTTTGCTCATAGCTGGCCTTCAGGAACTTTGTTGAATTAATGACTATGTTATCAATAACACATTTTTAAATCAAAAGTTTTTCTTTTACTTTGTTGACATTTACTTCCCACAAAATTTCTAATTACCAAGAATTCATATAGTCTGAACTAATGGTTACACAAAAATCATCCTGGATAGTCATATATCCTCTTTTTCGGACACAGAAATGAACCTCTTAGTGTTTGTTGGAAAGACATTTGACCTCTTCTGGAATTGATCCCAGTGGCTGAGAACTCTAAATTTTACCCTGTAGGAGATTAGTGCTCAAAGAAAGAAATTTAAAACCTGGAATTTTACAAGAAGAAATAATTAAAGGATATATGAACAAATAAGTATTTTTAAAAGAATGTTATTACCAGGAAAAAAGTCAATTTTCCAATAGATTGATATTCTAATTGCATCTTGTCCGTCTTTAGTTTTTTGTGATGACTTGCCCAGCTATCTGGAATCACCCATAGGTGGAGGCCAGGTGGCAGGACCAGACTGGTCTAGTCAGGTGATTTGGCCCTCAGATGATACCTGCCTCCTTTGTTTTCTGAATCCTCTAGTCAAGAGCCCTATCTAGGGGCCGGCCCGGTGGCGCAGCGGTGAAGTTCACATGTTCTGCTTCTCGGTGGCCCAGGGTTCGCTGGTTTGAATCCTGGGTGCAGACATGGCACCGCTTGGCAAAAGCCATGCTGTGGTAGGCATCCCACATATAAAAAGTAGAGGAAGATGGGCACGGATGTTAGCTCAGGGCCAGGCTTCCTCAGCAAAAAAGAGGAGGACTGGCAGTAGTTAGCTCAGGGCTACTCTTCCTCAAAAAAAAAAAGCATCCTATCTTCTTTCCTCTGACCATGTTCTTACCGTTGGTATTGCTACTAGTAACTGGAGCCTTACCTTGAAGGTTATTTTGTCCAGTGCTCTAATTTCTTTGCAGATTTGACCCGATCAATTTTCATAATGCTGTATTTATAGTCTGGTACTTCAAATCTTTGATCGGATCCTCATCACTACCTTCAGTTTCTTGAAACTATTTGACCTAATTTCTTCTTTATTTATGTCAGCCTATCGGAATTTCTTCTCTGCTAAAGCTTGTTGCCAGTGCATTCTGTCTATGGCCCATCTCCTCCCCTCCAAGAGAAGCCAGATGTATTTACCACCCAGCTAAACCTCCTCAGAGCATCCATCTGTTAGGTTGGTCTGCTATCATAGGCTCTAAATACTAGGTTCTATCTTTCCCTACTTTATAGCGTAACTAGCCTCTGCCAGATGGTGTTTCACCATCCATTTGTCCCAGCTCCAGTGAAAATATCTAATTCTTTCTGCTCTGGTCTTCCCAATGTCAAACTCTAATTCCAAAAGCCTTTGTCATGGCACCTGGAAAATCCTTGTTGGGTATAGTTTGATCATTTAGTTTAGTTTTATTAAGAAATCTAAAATTACCTCTCATTTCTATAAATGCATCCATTCAATAACATTCAGTCTGTGCCAGGAGCTGAGCTGGATACTTGGAATAGAAATCCACATAAGGTGATTTAGCATGTGCCCTTAAGTGGCATATTACAAGGGAGATAGAGCATGGTTAAAAATAGAACTTGTTAAAGTTAGTGCCAGGATTTTGAGCTTTGTTGATTCAGAAACTGATAGTTCCTCTTACAGAAATAGGTAAATCACGAGAGACCTCGCTTGAGCATTTAAGGAGCAAAGAGATGGAGAGCAGGAAATACAATGGTAACCAAAATGATAATCAAACCTTTATTCTGTGGATCATGAAAACGTTGGCAATGGGGCAGTACGAGCAATGGTGGCTGTAGGATCTTGGGAAGTCTGTTTATAAGAGAAATAGCAAAACATTGGAGCTGGGGAATTTCTCCTGAAGCTTTAAGGAGACATTTCAGATAAAAAGTAAGAATAACAATTCTATGATTTGTTATTTGCTATCACTAAGAAGTTTTGGAAGCTAAAACTACAACCAGATTTACAGAGGGTTTACTTACTATTGGGTTAAAAAAAATCCATGGAAGGCTGTTATACATAATTTTGGGTTCAGCTCCAACATTTTTAAACATTAAATCAGGAAGACTATCTACCACATGTATCACGTAATCGCTTTTTGAGCTAATGGCAAAATCACCTTATGTATTTTCTTACAATCGTATAGCTGAAGGGAAATTGTACGATGAGAAGTCATCATTTGGCCTCCCACAAAACAACAAATGACTACATACCAGTGTTTAATCAAATTAGATTATAGTATAGTGAAATCATTTTTAGTTTTTTAACATAAGGAAATCATATTTTAAGTATTGAGTAAAGATTCATAACGCCGGTATATTGATTTTAACTTAATTGTGGAAATATTTTAAAATTTAATTAAAGGAATGGTGAATGTATGAAATATGGGTAGAGTGAATAAAACTCTTCGGGTGGCTTTGGAATATTTTAAATTGCTGGAGTACTAAGCTCAAATAATATTTAGATCTCTCTAGCCTTAAGTACCATTAGGTAATTAGACAACCACAAGGCTGAAAAAGCACAGGCCCATTTCATGTAATCAGTCAAATCACTTCTAATTTGATTTCTCATTCCTTATTTTCTGTCCTTTAATTAATTTGTATTGATAAATAAGAAAGTAGCAGGGGAAAAAAACAGATTAAAAAAGTGGAAGCATGTGGTTGGAAAGCCATCTGCCCAGACAAATTGAACAATGAGGGCAAGATAATTTCTTTTAAAAATGAACTTTATAACTTTCAATTTGGGGCTCCATCTCAAGTTCGAGTTCTTTCCCAAAGAGCAGATTGCATCTGTTCATCATCCACTCCTCTCCAACAGCAGCAGTTTGCTTTGCTGCTGGTAGATCTGGAGATACAGGCTGTCTTGCCTGAAGTTTCCTAATGTGGAGTGTACAACCTATGTCCATGTAATAGAATTAGTTAAGACTGAATCTTCACTAGATTGTCTGGATTTTCCTAGAGGTATGGGATAATTAACAAGGAATTTATTTTTTTAAGGATCAGGCTAAATGACTAACAAGGGTGGGTAATTATCATTATTGTGCATTAGGGCAAGAATGTGAGGTGCAACTTGTTTGGGAGGTATGCATACGTGAGTTTATCTGTGTATATGTATGTATCCACAGGATTTGCAAATGTGCAACATACAAAGATGGATTCAAAATGGAAAATAAGCAGAAAAAAAAGACTAGGTTTGCTTCACATGGCATATGTCTGCCATGATCTTTTCTTTTTTCTCTCCAAGGGCCATGCTTATGTATTTCCTGTATTTTAAAATTGGCAAGTGTCTGCTCCGTGACCCCCTCAGAGTACAGGTATCTTGTCAGTAGCATTCCTAGGAGCTTAGAGACCCAGCTTGGCCGAGGTCCAGAGAATGACGCGGAACACGTAATTCCAAATAGCATAGGCTTCTGCTTTAGTTACATGCCCCAATCTCGACTTCTGACGTTAATATAAGTTCTGTACTTTTCCTAAAGGAAAAGAGATGGATACCACCCTACCAGTTTCTTAGCAATATTTTAATGAGAAATGGGAACATGAATAATTAGGGAGAAAAGAAAGTTTAATTTGTAAGGCTCCTTTCTTTTTAATCTATGAAGCTCTTCAGTTTGTAGGGCTGACAGAGTTTATATTAAGTGAGGGTTTTAAACCAGATTCTAACCTGGTATTTTTCTTGGTATCTAAACTGGTAATTCTATTTTTAATTGTCACAGATACAAATTCAATCTCTCTTCCTCCCCTTTTCTTTTTCTTTTTATGGAAGTTCATTAAGGAAAATATTCTATTACTGCTGGAGAGCCATTGAATAGTGGCTCTTTCCCCATATAGAATGAGCATATTTGCCTAGAGACTCAAGATTCGACCATACAACCCTACACACAGCTTATTTATATTCAATTTATTTCAGCGACCGCAATGCATTTCCTAATAATTTTCAGGAATTTTGAAACATAATTCTTTCAAATTCCTTAGTAATATATAAAAATATATTAATAACATCAACTTTATTAGGTGTACATTACCTACAAAATGTTTGCCTAAAGAATGCCCTATGAAGAAAGAAGATTTTGAATATACTAGTTTCAGAAATTGATAAAAAAATTATTAGTGATTAGGCAGATCTTTATTTTAAAGTTGCATTATTCTTTCCTTTCCTCTGTAAAATAGCAGCTCTCGTAGAAAAATTTTTAAGAAAGGCATTGGAAGGTTCAGGTTTGAGCTTTAATAGGCCAAATGCCATCTGTTTCTACAATTTGTAACATTTTATTATTAACAGCTCTAGAAGAAGGAGGCAGTCTATTTCGGTGGCGAGGACAGATTTCTGTCCATCTGTGCCCGTATTGCAGCGTGTCACTTGTGCTTTAGATCTGCATAGCTCTGAGCCAATGTTGATGCCGTGGCAAGGTCAAGAGGTGGAAGAGCCTGTCAGCACATTCTGCCTCTAACACGTTGACAAGGCAAACTGGTGCTTCAAGCTCCGCCCTGAGGCAGCCATTCTGCTGGGCCTTGGAGCTGGGCCTTCCAGACCCTCGTTTCAAAAGAAAATGTTAGCTTTAAGCATTTAAAAATATCAGACAAAGAACTTAATCCATTATGTGTCTTTGGTTAATGTCAGGTTCCTTATTAAAGTGGCTCATTTCTCAACATTTAAAAATGTGTCAAGTTCTGTGGTGATTTTTCTTACTTTTTTTCAGTTCCTTAGTGACTACGATGGGGTTGGAATCCATGTGAAATTCTATTTTATTGCAAAATGGCCAAAAACAAGAATGCAGTGGGTTTGGACTGACTTTAAACTTTTAAATGTTACACCTTAATATTAAGCACTTCATTTTTTTTTTTTTGAGAGATCTTAATGTCTAGAATCTCTGAATGTGTGCTTTTTTTCTTTTTCCAAAAAGTGCCTATCAGATTGTGGTGGAGGAGTTGCACCCACACCGAACCAGGCGAGAAGCCGGAGCGATGGAATGCTATCAGATTCCCGTGACCTACCAAAATGCCATGAGTGGGGGCGCCCCGTACTACTTCGCTGCGGAACTGCCCCCGGGGAATCTTCCTGAACCTGCCCCATTCACAGTGGGCGACAATAGGACCTATCAGGGCTTTTGGAACCCCCCTTTGGCTCCCCGCAAAGGATACAACATCTATTTCCAGGCAATGAGCAGTGTGGAGAAGGTGAGCTGCTTCCAGGATTTGCTTTTTCATTGCCCTGAGGAAAAACAGCAGTCAAATTTTATAAATCCTCGGTAGCGTTTGTCAGGGGAAAAAAACGCAAAAACAATTGGTGTGTAGGGGGTGTTTCTGTTCCCAGCAGTGTGCACGTTGGGGCCTACTGTAGGGCTGGGGCTCCGTGTCAGTTACACCGCACGAAATTGCTGTTTCCTAGTAACTGTTTCTACT
This sequence comes from Equus quagga, assembly GCF_021613505.1. Lineage (NCBI taxonomy): Eukaryota > Metazoa > Chordata > Mammalia > Perissodactyla > Equidae > Equus > Equus quagga. Next base: position 8,991,245 of record NC_060277.1, read on the forward strand.
TGCGCCTCCTTCGGGAAAGTCCACAAGAGCAATTGTGAGTCAAATGATTTGAAAAGGTGGGTGTGCTGCTGCTGTGTGCGACTGCAGCCCCAGTAAGTGTTGGGCATTGTTCTGTCTTCTTTGCTCAGTAGCGGCACTCTTCAGAAGATTAAATTTACTGCAGGATAAACAGAATGGGTGTTCCGCAGCAGGCTAATAAACCCTTATATACTTTTCAGGGGGTACAAGCCAAATAGTAAATAACAAGTAACAATTCTCTGATTACAAAGTAATAGGGCGCCTGTGGTACAGCTGACAGCCTAAACAGAAGGCTGCCTGGAGATGGCGGGTTCCTGGGCTGGTAGAGGAGCCTGTTTTCCGATTCCCCTGGCTGCCCCTCCTTTTCCTATTTTGGACACGGTTGTTTTTGAACACTGCCGCTGATCCCAAATGAATATTGAAGAGGAAAACACAACAGGAAGTTAGAAACTACCAGTGGTTCCATATGTAGGCAAATAACCTGGCCTTTCATGCTTCATGCTGTTCTCTTTCAAAGATTTTTCTTCCTAAAACTTACTTAATTTAATTTTTTTCAGAGATGAGTAGAAAAAAAATGTTAATAGAAAACTCCCACAATGTAAAAATCTTGTAGAAGCGTGACGTTTTTGTGTACTTGTAGCTATGTAGGAAATTGCTGGGTTTGGGTAATTGAATCCCTGAGGTGGGTACCTGGGACATGATGTGAAATATGTGATATCCGATTGCAACAGTTATATCAGATCTCAGAATAGTTGAATTGGAAGCCATAACAATCCATTTGCATTTCTGCAGAGGCCATGAGAACTTAGGGTATTGACTGGCTGCTCTTGAATGAAAACTGTCTCTCTGCTTACCTACATGGTTGGCTTACAGTATTTGCCAACGAAAAATGCCATGGCATCTTCTAAGATGTACTCCAAAGCCAGAGGATGCTCATGGTTGAAAATATTCTTCTCATCTTCTAGTTTATTTCTACATAAGTGGGAGTGTTTAAAGGCAAGTCAGCTACCCACTTCCTACCTACGCATCATTCCGTACCACTGGTGCGATTGGGCTGCTCAAAAAAGAGAAGACTATGGATGTTATTTTTCCAATTTGGGTGTAAACTAGCGTGGTGGTGAAAACTTAGTTCTGTGTTTGGGTATTCGTCTTTAGAGAGGTGAGAGACTCCAAATTAACTTTTGTTACTTGGTCTATGGTATGAGAGGAGTGTTAATGAATGTCTGTTACTTATAAAGGGTTTTCTCTGCCTCTCTTTAAAAGCCTTGATAGAAATTTTCTCTTCTAATTGTTAATGTATCTTCACGTTGTTTAATCAAAGTACAGAGTAGCAACAATATATTTCAGCTATCTTGGCAAATAGTTTCAAAATTGACATGACTCCCAACCAACAGAGGCTGGTAACCCTGATACTGTTAACAGTGATTGCTTTTCAGAAATCAAAATCCTTTTGGGCCTTTATGGGAATAGGAGACAACTCCTGGAGCTTTCTATGAAGGCTTCAGGTCACAATCAAGTAATAGAAGTGCAAACTTTCATTTTTAATTACGAATCCCCCCTCAATGCTTTATTTTGTTCAATTTAAAAATAATAAATGCTTAAGAGAAAATTATAAACTCTTGGTTTATCAATATATAGAACTACTCAAGATGGAGTTACAAATGCATCTTGAAAACAAATAGCCTCTGTTTTGTTCACTGGCTTTAACATATTTTCCAACCTCTCGTATGTTCGAAGATATAAGCTGAATGAAGGAAGTCCCAGAGGTGTGGGCCCAGAGGTGAGTTCCACCTCCTAGTGCCACCCCAGAACATTTAAGAAAGAAAAGATAAGAAAATAACATAAATTGAAATAATTCTTGATCTTTCCGATTTTGACTTCTGCTTCCTCTATCAATTTGTCTAGCAAGAGGACGAACATAACCACACTAAGAAATATTTAACCCCTAACAACTGAACTACAAAGGAATAAAGAACAGATAAATTATAGTGCAACTGTGATGCAATTTTTTGTTGATCTTTCCTTCTGTCATATGGCTCTGTAGTCATGCTAGGATCCAAGTGAGAGTATGTGATGTTCAGCTTTGGTTTGAGTCTACAAGTATGAGGTGAAAATGAAGTTTATATTTGTGTCTGATTTGTATTAGCTTTGCAAGTACATTTTTCTTTCTGATTATTCAAAAAGTACAACAAATGCACATAGAATGCCCTACCACTTGTTCCAGACAAGATAGCCTATTTCATTAAGAGGTGAAAACAGATTCCTAAATCTTTAGGAAACACGGAAAAAAAATTTCAAATTTTAAAGTTCTTATTTCATGTCTTTTAAAAATCTCCCTGAAAATACATATTTAAAAAAAGCAGTTTCCTTAATTCTGCAGTTCTGTTCTGTATAAACCTACTTTATAACCCCAAGTTGATCTTCATAGCAGTTATAGTTTGTGAAATAGGAAACATTATCTATACACTGACTACTTTCTTTCACTTTTATTCCATCAGGAAACCAAAACCCAGTGTGTACGAATTGCTACAAAAGGTAAGAGGTTTGCATTTGTTCCAAATTCCATTTGCCCGCTTTCTAAAATAAGAGTCTATTTGTGGTAGTTTCTTTGTCTAATAATCTAGCCCTGCTATACTTCTGGATCTCAAGTTGACAGTGTGGTTTAATGAGTCAGATAAAAGGACTGGCCCTAGACTATCTGGGTTCAAACCCTGACTTTGCCTCTTACTATTTTTTAGCATTGAACAAATTATTTAACCGCTCACTCCCAAAATAAGAATAACAGAGTACTTACCCCTTACTATCATTGTGAGGATAAATATATATATGAAGGGCTTGAATAGTGCCTAGTATATTGTGACTATTGCATTAGTTAACTGCCTTTTCATCATAATTATTATAATCATTTTGTACCTTACTTCAGAAGGACATAATTTGTGTTATGTGGTTACAAAAGAGATATGTATAAAAACAAAACTGCATTTTCATGATAGAGATTACATGGAGGGAAAGTAAGTTTTTAAATTTTTTTTAATGTTTCTATCCAGATCAAATGTAATTCTTTCTCTGAACATTTAGCGTTTTTCCACATATGAAAAAAAAAACACATTTATTAAGGTAAAATCAACTTATTGCCTAACTATATTTTAAACTAACACCATACAGTATGGTCGGCTTTAGTATAAAATTCTTCAGTGTGAAAATGAAAAGTTTTCTGGCAGGGCATTTTGAAGATACAATTAATATTTAAAATGGCATAACCATACTGACTAGGAAGGGGCATGAAGGAACCATATGGGCAAGGAATGGTTCAGTATTTCACAGGTGTATATACAGGTGTATGGATTGTGTGAAATCCATTAAACTATATACTTAAAATGTATGCACTATGCTGATTTACAGCACTGAAAATTCTTGTGAAAGAATTGAATGTGAAAGGATTTAAAAGCCAAGAACAATTAGCATACAGACTAGAATAGCATGATCACTTTGAAAATTTTTAACATGTAAGAATTGTTCTAGAAGCTTTCCTGGGTAATAGATTGTTTCCTGCCTTCTGAAACTCATACCTGATGGCAGCCAACACATAAAGAGGATATAGACATTGGCTTGACTGTTAAAACAGATATGAAGTAAATAATTTCATAATGTCTAAAATAAATAGTGATGTGAATATATATTATGAGACGAGTAAAGGGGTTTGGGAGTTATATTCATTGCAGTTGAGATCAGTGGTGCTCCTCTCTGACTTGTATTTAGGTAAGAAGTCATTAAGAAGATGTGCGTCAGGAATGGAGTGGAAGGGTTTATCGAAATTATATTGGAAATCATGAAAGTCATTCCATTTATAAAAAAGCATATATCCAAAACCAGAATTGTTGTAACCACAAGAAGAGGAATTTAGTTAGCTGTATCTTTGAAAAGCAGAAAGGAGAATAAGTCTTAGGAAAAGTTCCTGTGATACATCAGGAAAAAGGGGCAACACTGGAAGGTTACTTAGACAGTGAGGTGGGAGCTGTGCAACTTGCACGCTCAGCGTGTTTAGGCACAAGTCTCTCTAACCTCCAGTGAAAGAATACTGTTTTAGCTTGTTTGATATTGGTTTGCTCTCTGTCTTTTTACATGTAATTTGTAATACTGCCCTATATTGGTATACACACACAATTATTTTTAAATTGGTAGCTAAGAATCTTGTGCCATGGTATCATAAAGAATTTATACTGCAATAGCTTTATTTTTTCTTAAGGAAATTATTTCAATGAGTAACATTTCTATAGTTAGATTTAAACATTAATGATTCATGTAAATATTATATAAATTATAACAAAATTTACTCAAAGGATTTTCAAAAGTACTTCTCTGTAAATATGCTTTATCCATATTAAACTAACAAGAGATGCATTTCAATTGAATTTTATTTTGTCCAATAATATTTAGCATATTATGCCATTTAAAATTTTCTCAATGGATAATCATTTATGGAACCATGTACTCATTTACAGAAAATAACTCTTAAGCAAGCAAGCATTGATAAGAAATCAAGATATTGAATAATTCCTTGCAATAAGACTAAGAAATCAGACCAATAGTATGTGAAATTGAAAGTATTATAATCTGTTTATATTAAGTAGCTCACTTTTTTTTTTTTGGAGGAAGTAGTTAGCCCTGAGCTAACTACTGCCAATCCTCCTCTTTTTGCTGAGGAAGACTAGCCCTGAGCTAACATCCATGCCCATTTTCCTCTACCTTATACGTGGGACGCCTACCACAGCATGGCTTTTGCCAAGCGGTGCCATGTCCGCACCCGGGATCCAAACCGGCGAACCCCAGGCCACCAAGAAGCTGAACGTGCGCACTTAACCACTGCGTCACTGGGCCGGCCCCAAGTAGCTTACATTTTGACACTATTTTTGTCATTCTAACGGGTGTAAGGTGATATCTTAGTGTAGTTTTGATTTGCATTTCCCTGATGATCAGCGATGATGAGCATCTTTTCATGTGCCTATTGGCCATCAGTATATCTTCTTTGGGAAATGTCTGTTCATGTCTCCAGCCCATTTTTTGATTGGGTTGTTTGATGTTTTGTTGTTGAGTCATGAGAGTTCTTTATATATTATGGATATTAAGCCTTTGTCAGATATATGACTTGCAAATATTTTTTCCCAGTTAGTGGGTTGTTTTTTTGTTTCAATCCTGTTTTCATTTGCCTTGAAGAAGCTCTTTAATCTGATGAAGTCCCATTTGCTTATTCTTTCTATTGTTTCCCTTCTCTGAGAAGGCATGGTGTCCGAAAAGATCCTTTTAATACTGATGTCAAAGAGTGTACTGCTTACGTTTTCTTCCAGAAGCCTATGGTTTCAGGTCTCACCTTTAGGTCTTTGATCCATTTTGAGTTTATTTTGGTGAATGGTGAGAAAGAATGGTCAATTTTCCTTCTTTTACATGTGGCTTTCCAGTTTTCCCATCACCATTTGTTGAAAAGACTTTCTTTTCTCCATTGTATGCCCTCAGCTCCTTTGTCAAAGATAAGCTGTCCACAGATGTGTGGTTTTATTACTGGGCTTTCAATTCTGTTCCATTGATCTGTGCACCTGTTTTTGTACCAGTAGCATGCTGTTTTGATTACTGTAGCTTTGTAGTATGTTTTGAAGTCAGGGATTGTGATGCCTCCGTTTTGTTCTTTTTTCTCAGGATTGCTTTAGCAATTCGGGGTCTTTTGTTGCCCCATATGAATTTTAGGATTCTTTGTTCTAATTCTGTAAAGAATGTCATTGGGATTCTGATTGGTATGGCGCTGAATCCGTAGATTGCTTTAGGTAGAACGGACATTTTAACTATGTTTATTCTTCCAATCCATGTACATGGAATGTCTTTCCATCTCCTTATGTCATCATCCAATTCTCTCAGAAAGGCCTTGTAATTTTCATTATATAGGTCCTTCACTTCCTTAGTTAAATTTACCCCAAGGTATTTTATTCTTTTTGTTGCAATTGTGAATGGTATTGTATTCTTGAGTTCTTTTTCTGTTGGTTCATTACTGGAGTATGGAAATGCTACTGATTTATGCAAATTGATTTTATACCCTGCAACTTTGCTGTAGTTGTTGATTACTTCTAACAGTTTTCCAATGGATTCTTTGGGGTTTTCTATATATAAGATCATGTTGTCTGCAAACAGTGAGAGTTTCACTTCTTCCCTTCCTGTTTGGATTCCTTTTATTCCTTTTTCATCCGGCCCCGACACTTTTAAAATAGGGAATCTCTTTTTGGTGTCAGTCTAGAACATTAGAAACACATTTGCTGCCTTGGCATAGGTACTTTGGTGGGATTTATTCTCCCTGGGCTCCAGAGAGAGCCGGAAAGGAGGAACCCAGATGGTTCTCCTAGAAGCCATGGAAAGGAGGGAAGTCCACTATCTAAGGCATGCATAGCTGCATTCCCCCGTTTATTTAATATCAGTTTATTTATTCTTTTGATACCTGAAGTTGATGTGTGATTGCAAAAGATGCCTGTAAACTGGGTTTAATTCTTTATTTTATTTATCCCCATTCCAGGGAATGGTCTAAGTCAGATTGTTATTAGTTAAGCGTATTATTTATTTTGAACAGTGATGATATAAGTCCTTCCCGAATGCCTCAAAAATATCTTGACTTCAGTGCTAACATGCATTTTAAACATACATTCCAATATTAAGAAAAATTGTCTTGTCATAAAAGAGTTGATGTATGTGGAAGATTTTATCCAAAATATATGATAAAACATGCTGACACTATTCTTTCTTTGCTCTTTTGCTGTCTATTCCCTAATTACTGGATAAAGAGTAGGGGTTTTTTATAACGTTTTCTTCATAACCTTAGTTTTGTCTCATGCTGCTTCTGTCAAGTCTTTCATTGGTGCCCTTTTCTCTGAGTGTGCAGATGGATCTAGTGCCTTTTCAAGTGATCAGACATTCAAAAATAAACATGAGAAGAAAAAGAACACTTAGTCTGTCAAGAAGTTACAGTGAAACCATGGAAGCTCCGTTTGGTTGCACCATGTGCATAGAAGCTACTTGACTGAATTCATTCTCACCGTATTTACCGCAGATGAACTTGAACTTGAGTCCAACTCAACAATCCAACAATCCCGGCTCTTGAATTGCAACTTTTTTTTTAATTGGCTTTTCTTTCTTTAAAGATTGGCACCTGAACTAACATCTGATGCCAGTCTTCTTTTTTCTTCTTTTTCTTCTCCCAGAGTCCCCCAGCACATAGTTGTATATTCTTGTGGTAGGTCCTTCTAGTTCTTCTATGTGGGACCCACCTCAGCATGGCCTGATGAGTGGTGCTAGGTAAGCGCCCAGGATCCGAAACAGGGAACCCCTGCGCCACCAAAGTGGAGCACATGAGCTTAACCACTCGGCCACAGAGCCAGCCCCGACTTGTACTATTGTGCTTTATCCATTACAGAGCTGACAATGTGGTGGAGAGTGGTTTGAAAGCTGGGGTGAGGTCTAAAGAAAAAAATATATTTCCTTGGGTTTCAGGGTCTAGAATTCTAACCTTAATTTCTTAAATTGCACTGAGATACTTTATATTTTGCCAGCTACATGTTGAAGGAAATGGTAAAGCATGAAGAAAAGATTTCCTGATTGTTCTATACCCCTTTTTTAAGCTGGTGGAAACCAACATCAACTATGATAGTTTAGTCTGGCCATTAAGAAACTCTGGGCAGAGGTGTGACTTGGTCCCAGGATGGGGTTAGCTTTGAGGAAGCTGTTAGCCCTTCTGAAAAATTGTAATCAGTGAAAATAACCATCTTGCTTTTCCTCTGAATGCCTAAGCACTCTTGCTGGTCTTCACACATCTTCCTCCTGCTAGGGAATGCGTGTGCATCGTTCTTCCTGCCTATTGGATCTATGCATTAGTTTTCAAAAATTAATCTGATTTGGAGTTTCATTTTTCTTGAACTCATAAGGGAGGAAACTCCAGAGAAGTATATTAGTAATAGAGTAATAGAGTAGAGCCTGAGGGAAATGAAAGCATATCTAAGTGAAACCAAGCTGAGAACAAGTACAATTTTAATGAAACTTAAATCAGTGGTTCGTGGCTTGGAGCTAACCTCTGTTAGGCACCACTATTTCCTGATGCTTTGTCAAAGGCCTTATTGTTGAAAATTCTTTTTTTAAATATAGAGAAAGCTACTAAGAGATTAACAGCTAGTAGATTTTTTCAACCTGTTTGCAAAACTATCTCTTTGATTTTGAAAAAGAGTAGAATAAAAAGGTAATATTTCTACAATGGATTCAAAGGCTAATGATTGTTGAAATTCTTTATTAGTCAGAAATTTCTTAGGATGAAAAACTGTCTGGATGGACTTTACGAGGAAGGGGTGACAATCTGCTTGTATTCCATAAGTCCATGCCTGATATTTAATATAAATGCAGTCAGTCTCTTTGGGATGAATGAATGAATGAATGAATGAATAATGACTATTGCTATCCAGAATTATTCCACTCTTCAATGCCCTGAACGTATATCAGTTGTCTTTTTTTCACTACATTTTTACCTTATTAACATAATTTAGAAATAATTTTAAGTGCTTATTTTCTTTTTAATCTTCCATAGAAAAAAAAAAATGAATAAAAATCTTGCCGTCTTAGTGTTCCAGTCAGCTTTTGCTTTCCTTCCATCTAAACTGTAGTACACCCTTAGAATGGACAAAATGAAGAAGACAAGTTTTGCCTGAAATATTAATTTCATTATTTCTTATATAAATATTCACCTTTTTTTCTGCATGAGGAGAATAAGCTTAAAAAGTAGTTAAATTTTTACTCTCCCCTCTACTAGGTAGGGTACTTACATTACTGTGTAATCGTTTGTAAGGAGCAAATGATACATAAGCCCTTAACTTTGAGAAGCGTATGGTCTGATTCATGACACATATAAAGACCTGAGAAAAAGACTAGAAAAAATACCATAAAATTTGTGTATGTAATGTAAGTATGTATATTAGATAAATATTCTACTAAAGTAATGGGGAGTTTGCAAAATCAGTAAAGTTACTTATGGGAAATTTCTGGCAAGTGGTGAATTCTTTGTCTAAGAAGCCAATTGAACTTTACTTATTATATTCATTATTTTATTATCACTTTAAGCAATTATTGTATATGTTACAAAGATATTACTAGTTTATTTTGCATACATTTTAGGGATTTCAAGAGCATTTACTCTACTTTTGTAATAAACTGTTTTTAAAATTGAAGATAACTAACATATACAAACCGGTTATACACAGATCTCTTACAAATATCTTTCCTTAAGTTTTGCTTATTTGTTTCTATGTTTCTGAAAAGATGTAAAAATAAAACTTCTCCTTTTACCTCTGTTTTTAAGTGTATCTTGATATTGCAAAGTGAGTTGCTATTGAAAATGTGCAACCAAAAGAACATTAAAATAAATAGGTTCCTCACATACTGCAGGTACCTCTCATAACCCCTGATTTCAAATCTACCCTTGAACATCTCTCCTGTTTTCACTGATTGGCTTTATAATAAGTGATGCAACTGGTATTGGTAATAAGTAAATTTGAACTTATGAACTTATATCAATAAAATACTAATGTTCCATTTAGTATTTCTTTTACAAAAATGATTTTTATGCTAAAAGTTTAGAACCCCTGACTTAAGTCATGCCCTCATTTTATGAATGAGAAAACTGGTGTTCGTTGATGATTCAGTTTTTTCCAAAGTAGAATAAACTGTTGAAAAGTGTAGAACTAGAAACCAGTTCTCTGTGCTTTTTTCAAAATACCACATTTATTCCAAACTGCCTGTCTGGAATCACCAGTCTAAATACTGATATATGTTCAGTCTTCATCTTCATGTCAACCAAGGCTGTATGATTACCAGAGGTCCACTATAGTCATCATTTCTCTAATGTGATTAAAGACTGTTCCAGAGATTTTTACTTGATAGGTGAGGAGATTTCCAAGCAAGTGCTGAAGGTGCAGAAGTTGTAAAAGCACACCCCCTTGTGTGTATGTGTATACATATTTATATACACATGCGTATGTATGTGTAGAGACAAATAGACACATTGACACATACATAGAATTAGATACATATATAACTTGTTGATATTATTGTTATCTTTATACAGTGGCAATACAGATTCCCTAATTTAATCCTTTGATTTTGAAGAAGGCAAATGCTAGATTACAGAAAACTTGAAGTATTTTTTATCCTTAGCAATTAAAAACAGGTCTTTAGAGTGAATCCCCACATCAAAAGATTATATTCGTTTTATTGCAATATTATAGTACCATGAGCTCTGCCTCTCTTTTTTCTATATTTATCCTATTGTAGGGAAGAAAAGATTAAAATCCAGTTTGGCCTCATTGAAACACATTTGCAGAGTGTTAGAGAGCAGTGGTTTATGATTATTGCTCCATAATAGACAAAGTAGTCTTTATCCCCTGTCAGTTTAGTGTCTGAAATTATGCATTCTATTCAGTTTTTAATGAAATGTGGATTACTTTAAAGATTATCTCTCTGATTTAATAAATGGCATTAGAGTACAAAGTTAATTGGATCTTTCTGGAATGAGCAGCGACCGCTATGTGTGATTGACAGAAGGCAAAGATAGTAAATGACATTTAATTTATGTTTAAAACTTTTAGATTAGTATTTTTTGTGATCAGTTTTCTCAAGTAAATTATGTAATCCCTATTACACTTATAAAAATCCTGGAGAAATTCTAATTTGTCTTAAAATAAAAATTCCTCAGATTGTCTGAAAATGAGATATAAAAAATGCCACATACGTGAGCACATAGATAGATTAGTGTGTTTTTATTGTAAAAGCAGAAAGTGAATGTTATCACCGAAACATCTAAGTAAATCTCAATTTGTCACCTTCTGTTTTTGACGCGTATCTTGACTGAGCTTCAAAATTTGGAATCTTGTTCACTTCTTACATTTTCTATTCTTTATTCAAGAGCTCCTGCTGAATTTATTGGTAAAGAGATTACAATTTCTGCTTCATTGTTTAAGGAAATGCAGAAATTTGTTTGCAAATATGATGGTGGAGGTAAAAGTGATCCCTGCCACATTTTATATATCTCTCGTAATAGCAGGAAGAAGTTCACAGTTTGACTATCACTGACCCTTAAATAAATAAACAAATTGTCCCTTTAGAACAATGCTACTCTTCCTGATAGATGTCTGTGTGTGCAGGTGTGCCTTCCATATTGCAAATTCAGAAAGACGATGTTTTAATTGCTGGCTGCTGCTGTTATTTACAACACCTGGCTTTGCATCTGTGCCTCTTAAAACCCCAGTCTTTGCCATTGAGGAAACGCCGATTTTTGTATACCTCCTGCTTTCTTGGTCTATTTGCTACTCTTATCTCCCAGATGAAAATCCAACTGGGCTATGCTTTTGAGGTAGGGTTTCACTGTACTGGTAAAACTTTCCTCCGCTCACTCTGATAAGCATCATCTCGGTTCTGACTCCTTTATCACAAGCTGCTTTGTATTGGCCAGCGATTATTTTTCTGACAAGTTCAGCCACTAGGGGAGATAGTTTGACGAAACGTGGTTCATTATAGGTGCTCTAACAGTGTTCTAAAGACTAGAGCAAATAAGAAGATTTTGAGGGAGAGGTGAGGAAGAAAGAAAATTAAAGATTCTAAAAAGTCTGGAGCTCAGACATCACCTCACGTAGTTCAGGCTTTTCTCTCAGCTTTCCTGCCACATCATTTCTCAGAAGTGATACTAGTGACAACTATTTTATTAGTGTGTAATTTATTTTTTAAATTTGCATTTCACATCATCATGGTGAACAGCGTCATCCCTTGAATGCATCTTTGTCCATTGCTTCATTTCCTATAACTAACTCTTCCACTGGCTGCTAAAGAGTGGGAGTTTGGTCATCCACTCGGAGTAGATTTAATGTGTGCTTACTCTCTGTCAGGCACTAAGCCAGATATGGAGCTCCAACGAAGATAGTTGTGGGATGGAGGATGTGACACCTATATGCAGTTACTATGCAGAGCAGGTTTGGGGCAAAAACAATGATTGGCCACATCTGTCTTAAATTATGGGTTCTCATCTTCCACATGGAGATTCCTCAACTCTGCAAGATCTTTTCTTGAAATAGTATGCTTCCCTTTTCATTTTAGTAAACTATTTCTAGTCTGTGTTATATATTTGCTATAATTTATAATAATCTCCATTAAACAAATATATTCTTGTCTGAAAACTACGTAGACAAAACAGATCTTATAAAACAGATTTTATAAAACAAATCAGCAATCTAATGTTGTACTGTAGAGTCAAAGTTTTATGTATTTACCTAATGTGGGGGTGGGTTCTCTTGCCGACTTATTTATGATTGGGGAAGCATATCTATATTTCTGTTTCTACCTAGAGATTGAAACATATGCAGATTTTTATATTACTATCATCCTGAAATGGTGATCTGAAGCTTGCTTTTTTTTTAACCTAAAATGTCTTGGACTTATTTTTAAGTTATAAAATACAGATATTCCATTGTGTGAATGTGTGTTCAATCCTTCCTCTATTGATAGACATTTGCATTGTTCAAATGTCTTGCTATTACATGCAGTAATGGAGTAAACATTCTTAGCTTCACATTGTTATAGGATAAATTCCTAAAAGAAATATGTCTACGTCATATGACATGTATATATTTTAAAATAATTACAGTCAAATTACACTCAAAAAGAATTATACAAATGTACATTTCAAACAATCTATTAGAATGCTTGTTTCTCCATACCCTTACCACTAGTAATTGACACCAGTCTTTTAAGATTTTGCTTATCTAATGGGCAAATACGGTTAACATTTTATGTTTTATTGTTAAATGATTTACAGAATGATAACACTGATTGTTGTTTTAAAACTGTCCCATAAAGAATGGAGAATCACATGAACACAGCTAATTATTCAGTTTATGTGGTGCATTTTGTTTCAAGTTGATGAATGAAAAACATTAACAAACATTCCCAGCTCTTTTATCGAAGGCCACTGCTAAGGGAAAGCGTGGAAATAGTTTATTTTGCTTTGCAGTGTGTTTAAATGCATGGGGGTTCTGTCACATTTCTTGAGCTGCAATAGATTCTGAATCATTTTGGTTTATGATCTGCTTTTATTAACTACCAACAGTCTCTGATTTCAGAATTCTTTAGACATTCTTACATTGAGTGTGGCAGCATCGCTAGATGTTATAAAACTACTTTTTATTCATTGAAAACAAACTAAATGCATCAAAAAATAATCACTGTGGAAGAAAGCATGAGTAGCCACAGGAATAAGTTGGGATTCGTTAGGTGAGCCAGTTGGCAGAGGCAAATGTAGAGAGTATTTCTAAATTCATTGGTAAGAGAACCTTTTTTTAAAAATCCAGTTTAAAGTAGCCATTTGAAAAATTAACATAATACTTTGCAGAACGACAAGATAAATATCATAACAACCATAAAAAATACATAAAGTAAATTAGTATTTTAAATTTCTTCTGGAAAAAAAAATAGTTACATCTCTTCTAAGATATATAACCAAGTTGAAAAAAAAAGTTAGAAAAATATGCACATTGCCAGTTAAGTTCAGTGTGACTTCTGTTTACCAGATGTTTTGATGGAAGTCTCTTTCAGTGTTCAACATAATGATGTCTGTGAAACATTGCTGTGAAACATCTAAGCTATGTATCCTGTTTGTTGATAAAGAACATATGGTTTTGGGAATCAGTGTTAAAACCACATGGAAATTTTTTTTTGAAGCAAAAATTTCAATTTTCCTCTAAATATAATAATTATTTTAAAAATCTTAAAGAATAAAGTCAAGTTTCACCTTAACATATATGGTGTCTCAAGTAATATATTGCAGAGAAAATAGAATACATCACACTGCTAAACTATGGAATACTTCTTTTTTAGTTTCAGATGAATTCAGTTTTAGAATTGACCAAATAATCAGTGATGTGCTCATCCCCCTAGTCCTTTGTCATGATCACAAAATATTTATTTATCAAAATGATGCTGAAATGATTTTGGCAGATACCCTAAACATGACTGACTTCTCTCCATTTTTCTTTATCTAAATAAAGACTTGATTGAAATAAACATGTAGTAAAATCCTACTTATGCTAGACTTACTTCCTGAATATTTTAGGGTTATATGAATCATAAAATCTAAATTTGAGTTTCTAGATATTATTTTAAGTTATACATTCTTAAGCCTTGGTAGGCAAATGATCCGGGAGGCTGAGAACTCTGGAGCTTCAATTGGGTAACTCTCTCAGAGGACTGCCTTGCCCCACATTTGCATCGTGCTTTTATTTGGATCCTTTCACAGGAACAGTTGCTCTTCATGCAGGGTATCAGAAAATGACCTAAATTAGCTTTTCTGCAGGAAGGAGAGGGACCTCAGGATAGGAGACTCCAGTTTCAAATTTCCTCCGAGATGTAAATTAATTCAGTTTTTATCTGGGATGGCTTAAATGACGTAGTATATAATGTCTCTTGTTTCTCCCAAGAAGGATCCATCGGGGCAGAGACCGAGGGCCAGTGATCAAATATACAGGGCTGCTTGCTGAGAAGAGGCAGAGGATCTGATTGGTCCTGAAGAAAAGGGTGGGTGTAGGTGGTGGCACTGTTAACCAGACTCGCTTCCAACCACAATGAAAAGAATGAGTTAGGGAGGAGACTGAAAGAAATCAAGTCGTTTACTTACCAAAAAATCAGGGATCATTGGTAGACCTTTTCAAGGAACTGTTATAATTTTGTGATGTATCTATTTTTTGCTGGTTGGTTCGTTCTTTACTTCCCATATTTATTTCAATATCTTCTTTTATTGAGTACTTGTCATGCTGTGTATTAAGTATAAAGAGTCTCAAGAGAACAAAAATGACTAAGATGTGTATTGACCTGTAGGCACTCTTTCTCTACAATCCTTTTCTTGCCATATTCCATTGATGAAGGTTATCTTCTCTCTTTTGTTTATGGCTAATAACTATTAATTCCCCTCTGAAATCTTTTTTAAGTAATTATTTCTTACCTAGAAGGTTAGTGTTCTCTATACAACTATGTTGCTAGCAACCACCCATAAGATGGTTTAGTTATCCCAAAGATTAAGTATTGGTCTCAAAAGATCTCTCAGATTTAACTGCTCCCAAGGACATGTGTGTCCACAACAGGAGAGAAGATCTTGTAAAACTCAGGGGCTTTGCTGGACTCGGACTCCTGGAGCCGTGGTTGCCTGTGCCTCTCCTTGCTCACACCTTGAGGCATGTTTATGAAATGGATTCTCCCCAACCCTACCGGTCCCCAATAGAACCGCTATTTTGTAAGACCTTCTTCACTCTCATGAAACAAAATCCATTCAGTGTCCCAGTGTACATAATTTCAAAGAGTAATCTGTAAAATTCCAGAACGTTAGTACAAAGAAAAGCTAAAGGAAATCACATGAAATGTACTTCATTACCTAAACGATGGGATACAGCCACACTAGAGGGTTTCAGGAGTGCCCCCAAGTCTGCTGCTAGTCTTAGAATCATGGAATGCAACAGCTCTTACTGCGGTCTCCCCTGCCTTCCTCCCACTGAGTATTATAGAGCCTTAGTCACTGGGAGACCTGTATGTCCCTACACATTTTCTAGATGCCTCCAGAAGTCACCGTCTGCCCTATTGAGAGTCACTGTTCTAGAGCTGACCCTTCAGTACCAGTGCTTATTTTTGACATCTGTCTCCATTCGGTTGCTCTGAGGAAGGTTTTGCTATGGAGCTTTCGTGAGCGCAATCTCAAAATATTTCCTTTTTTCCTAGTCCCCAAAATAGAACCCAGACCTGCCACATTTGGGCATGATATTATTTAGTGAGTTTATCTTCAAGTGGCAGATCATACGGTGAAATTGCTTGTATTGTATCATTACCATATTGCCGTCATGTGTCCAGATGATATTGGCAGAGACCACTCACTGAAGGATTTGGTAATGTTTCATAAAAAGGGAATTAATATAATCATTTTTAATAGGTAATGCCCTTTGGAAGGACAGCATTTTAAGTGACAGGAAACGAGAACTCCATGAATTTTCTTGAACCAGCACAAACAACATGAAATAAGTAGTTTCAAAATCTTTGTGTCTATTTCACTTGCATCGTTTTCCTTGCTAACATGTCTTGTTCACATAGCTCACGTAGCTATGAAACACAGTGTTATTTCAGATATGTGCTTCTTTAACAAATTTTCGCTGTATACCACTTTGCCTTAAACATTTCGCTCAGTTCATCCACAGGTATTTATTAAAGACTTATATACTTTACATAGCTCCAGTTCGCGTCTCAGCCATCAAGTCTTGCTCATCTGCTTCTGATTTCCCAGGCCTTTTTCTTCATGCTAAAGATAAGACAAAAATAGTATCCAACACAACTACTCCATTCTCCAAAGAGGAATTGTAAAATACAAAACTTTCAGTTTTAAATGCTAAAACTGTTGATGTTTAAAAATGTTAAAACATTTTGATGGTCTATTTTAAAATCCATGGGGACTGTAGGTTTCCCAAAATTCAGGACCCTCTTTCTTTTCATTTGTATCAGGCTCTGCATCACCTCCTTTACTTTACGATACCGTGGATCATTAATATTTTTGTACTAACTACATGAATAAATGAATATAACTTGTTATATAACAAGTTGTTTTATATATATCAACTTTATAAGGATTTAACAAGGAAATATATTTCTTTTATTTTTTTTTAAAGCTTGGCACCTGGGCTAACAACTGCTGCCAATCTTCTTTTTCGTTTTTTTCCTGCTTTTTCTCCCCAAATCCCCCCAGTACATAGTTGTATATTTTAGTTGTGGGTCCTTCTAGTTGTGGCATATGGGACGCTGCCTCAGCATGGCCTGATGAGCAGTGCCATGTCCACACCCGGGATCTGAACCAGTGAAACCCTGGGCCACTGAAGCTAAGCGAGCAAACTTAACCACTCGGCCACAGGGCCAGCCCCGGAAATATATTTCTTCAATGAACATTTTAATGATTTGTTTCCTTTAGCAAAGGGAAGCTTGTAGTAAACACTTTGGTTGGAGTGCTACTGATCAAAAATTGGTCACCAATTTGGAGCTGGCCCTTTTGCGTAGTGGTTAATTTCATGCACTCTGCTTCGGCGGCCCTGGGTTCTCTGGTTTGGATTCCAGGCGAGGACCTACTCGCCACTTGTCAAGCCATGCTGTGGCAGGTGTCTCATGTATAACGTAGGGGAAGATGGACACAGATGTTATCTCAGGGCCAGTTTTCCTCAGCGAAAACAGGAGGATTGGCTGCAGATGTTAGCTTAGAGCTAATCTTCCTCAAAACAAAAAAGGGAAAAATTGGTGACCAATCTGAATGCATGTTATAGCTTTACTTTCATGTAGTTGGAACGTTCCCAAAAACAGGAAGGAGATGTTGATTGGGCTGTCTTAGCCACCTTCCTCTGTGAGGCACAGTTAGACTTTAGTTACTTTAACTGTATGTACAGTTCTTTCTGTTTATTTTTTTTTAAATGCACTGCCCTTTGTATAAAAGACATAATATGGTTAACAATTTTGAGGATGGTTTAGTTACGCTGTTACGTAGTTATTGATCAGGACATAGCTCATACTGGAGGACCAGTCTGGCTTCAAGGAGCTGCTCCTAAATGTAAAGTATTTCTTTTTATACAAAGATGTGTGATACTTAAGGGGTTCAAATCCTCATTGGCATTCATAGGCTCCTAATCAGAGCCAATATTGTGTACAAAACTATTCCTGACATGTGAAATTGACCTTTAATCACTAATTTTATCTTATAAAACAAAATATTTCATTAAATGTAAAATCACCATTTCATTTAACATCTAAATCTGTTTGTCAGTAAAATAAAACAAAAATTGATCTTAATGCAGAAATAGCAGACGCATGCTGTTCTAAAATCCTCAGAAATCTGGCAAGATGAAAATTGTGAGGACAGCTATGATCTCATGAGGTTTGAGTATAGTCCTAAACACTTTGGAAAGAGATTTGTCAGCTGGGTTTTCATGCTCCAAATCTGACTTCAACAATTACTGCCTTCGACCACGATTTATCCATTATACCCCAGTAGCTCCAGATAGTCCCCATCAAAGTCCACCTTCAAATTAAGAGCATGCCTCTGGCATCCATGGCAGGCTGCAAGGGTCACCTTCATGTCCCCAAATCAGTAATGCTTTGCTCAGTGACTCCTCAGGGAATACGAACACCTGGAAACAGTTGGGAAATACTCAAAATGTGTTCATTCTTTTCCTATCTTCTCCACATCTACTGCCTTCTCCACTTCAGAAAGCAACGTATTGTCTTCACCCACATTCCTAGCAGTTGTTCAGACATAGAAACTCAGCTGCTTTCTCCCTGGGAAGATCACATAGCTTAGAACTGGTTCAGGGTACACCTCTGGGTTATTGGCATTAGTCTTTTAAAAAGTATTTATCATCGAAGGGAATAAAGTCTGGTGTCAGGGCCAGATAACACTGTCCCGGGTGTGTTTCTACTCCTCTCACGGTGAGCCTCACCACTGCTGGTGTTCCTTCAGTCATCAGACCTCCGTCTGCGACACATGCTACTGACTCCTTTCTTCATGGGATTGATTTAAAATATTAAAAAATATAAAACCTGTGGAACTTTTCAGTCCTTGGAAACCAAAGTTAGTACATCGATTCATCCTTCTTAAAGAGGTGAATGTTATCATCCCGATAGTTTGACTCTTCATATTTGGTGTCTGATTTTTTTTTTAAAACCTACTTGCAATCAGTTCCTAGGCAAGTAAGACATAATAAATAATGGCCCATATATTTGGTTGAAGATGTCTTGAATTATAACCAGAGCTTAAAATTACTTTCCTAGAAGTATAACTTGATGAGGCTATTAGAGCCATGACCTTCACAAAACTTTAACAAAACAGCGAATCTCCTGTTACTTATCTGAATTCGGTGACTGGCTAAGCTTGTGAGAAGCAGTCTGACCCGCCACATGGAGCCAGAAGCCAGAAGGAGGAAAACCACGAGAGGGCTGAAAAACACAGCAGAGAACCCAGAAGCAGGGGGTAGGGTGAGGCAGGAACCAACCAGCCTTGACTTGGAAGGGAAGATTCAATTGCTGTGCACAGCTTGCATGGAGTCCAGAGGTGAGAGACCGCAGCCAGAGCAAGCCTCAGCTGTCTGCCTTATGCAGAAGCTGGAAGTTAGGAACAGGTCAGAGGTCAAAGTCAGACAGGATTTTGAGGTCAGAGCAGGCCCAACAAACCAGAAACACTTAAACTGTTCAGATAACGCCTGCCTTCCACAGGAAGTCCTTGGCTTTTGTGGCTGCTGGAGCCTGAGACAAGTGCAGTGTGGCAGCTTGTCACACCTACCCAGCCGTGACTCTGGGTGAGGCTGCAGAAAAAGACAAGGCATGAGATGGAAGATGTTGATTCAGGCAGGTCACTACACCTTCTGACCGGTCTGCTGCTTTTCTTATAGGGAAAGAAAGTCGGAGGCAATACACCTCTTTGTCATTTTAAATTTTAGTGTTTCTTAAGCTATCTTAACTTCGTTCAAAATCTACCAATTAAAAGATCAAGGAAGTGCATCAGGCTTGGAATCAGGTGGCCTGGGTTCCAGGAACCACTTGTGTGGCCTCAGCCACATCACCAGTTGGTGTGTAGGTTGTCTAGACTGTCAATCCAGTTAGATGAGTAGTTTTCAAGGGTGTGGGGCAAGATGAAGGCAGAGCATTCAAGGCTTGAGTTCTTCATCACTGCTTCAACTACCGTGTCTGCCCTCTCATTTATTTCAGATCAAATTATGTCATAATTTTTAAAAATTTCTCCAGCTATTAAAAGTTTCACTGATGTGGTGAAATCTAGCATCTCTTCCAAACTTGAAGTTTCATTTTATTTCATCATGTTATCTACCATATCTTTTACATATTTGGACCTGGTGTCTAATAAATATTTGTTGGGGGAGAAAATGAATGCTGTGACTCAGTGTTGCAGTGTTCAGATGTTCATCACAATTTCCACAGTGAACGACATCGTTGACTCTTCAGGAGAATTCTTCTCAGGTCAGCTTGAAGTTCTTCTTGAACATGATTTTTGATTTAGGGAAGTAAAAAGCAAACAGTGTGCACATGCTTTGTGCAGAGAACGGGCTGCTTCTAAGAGAACGATCCAGCTCTATCTGATCAGCCATGTAGGACTTATTCTGTGGAAATGAAAAAACCTTCCTTTTTCAGTTCGAGTCACACACAGGAAGGTTTTGATAAGATTAAAATAACCCAAGGAAGCAATTTCAAGATGCACAGCTAGAAACAAGAATGAAGACACATCCATGTCTCACATGGCACAGTCACCTAATGGAAGAATCAGGTTTTAAGGACCTTCTACAGATAGTGTCAGGATATACAGATAAATATGAGCAACTGCTGGCTGAGCTGGAAACACTGCTGGTTAGGTCAGAAATCTTATGATGTGTATCTTTCAAAATGTCTCTTTTCTTGCTGCTTTATATTCTTTTGTAAAGAGACAATTATGGTGTCACTTTGAGCTTCGAGGTTGTGCTTTAGGAGCTAGGCACTTTTGGTGCTCTGGCCAGATCCCTTTTGCGAACCTTGTGGACCCATTCCCCAGTTTCTGTGAGTGTGAGCTGCTAAGGGCTCCTAGCTCTCCTCTTCAGAATCACTTACAACTGAAAAGCATTTTCTTTGCCCAGGGCTTTATGAGCCCATCTCTCAACCCTCTCTGCTTCCAGCCGATGACTTACTGCCATGGGGGTACAAAAAACCAGCTCTCTCATTTCAAGGTGAGGTCAACTCTGGGGCAATTCGTGCTCCCCCATGAGATCAGGCTGAGAGTAGACTCCATCTGAGATCACATTCTTAGTTAGCCCCTTTCCTCTCCCATCGTGCTTCCCTCTCTCCTTTCCTCCTGAGAACACTCTCTTAAATCATGTGCACCTGAATCCTTGTCTCAGGCTCTGCTTGTAGGGAACCTAACCTAAGGTAGTGATATATGTGAGGGAATAGGTCCTATTGTCTTTTTTCTTTCATCCTCACTCTCCAGCACATCTGGAACTTGATGCTAACAAGTATTTTGAAGAGTGAGCAAAGTAAGAAATTTGACCTTCCATTGGCCAAGTGCTCACAGAGAAATGGGGATAATTGAAGTCACAAGCAGTCCAGCACAATTCTAATCTTACTTTGAATCGGAATTCTTAGCTTACCAAAGAATCAGCAAGTTGGCAGAATTATTATAATGTCAACGTGGAATCCAGTTAACATCCTAACCTGAAATTGGAAACCATCCAAACATCTTATCAAATAAAAAATATTCATACTTATGAAAGTATACAAGAATATTTAATTAACACTATTTTGTTGCACACCTACTCTCTGCCACATTAAGAGAATAAAAATAGGATGTGGCTCATGCTCTCAAGGAGTTGTGAGCAGTGAGAGAGCCTGACAGATGGGCTAATAACGTGATAGAATGTGCCTACACATAAAACAGAATTCTGTTCAAAATGACATTTGAGATCAGCCAGCGGAAAGGACCAGAGACCATATCTGTCATAAGGAACAGTATGAGCAAAGGTACATAGACAGGAAAGTTAGTGGAATGTTCAGAGAAGAATTTGTAGAGAAATTAGGCTAAAAGATGTGTTGGTTAGGGTTATGGAAGAATGATAAGACTCAGGATTAAACTTCATCTTGAGAACAGGGGCCAGCTACCAATACTGCTTCAGCATTTCATTTTCCCCTCTGTTGGAAAAATTGTTAAAACAACATAGTAACATTAATGTTTTGAAAAAATATCCTAAAACAATTATCATTTTTTGCTTTTTTTCTTTTGTCTTATCCAATGCTTACATAAATATTTTCCATAATTGCAGCAATTGTAATTTCTAATTATTTGTAGTTACTTTTGTATTGTGAACTTTTCCGACATTATGTGTTTTCATTTTAAGTGACTAAATACTGTTATAAAAAGTATATTTACTTTAATTTACATTCCCACTTTCATTTTCCCTGAAAGTTTTCTAGGCTATTAAACTGGCCAGTCATAGGATCATATTTGGGTTGTAGAAAAATCACACATGAAAGCTGCAGATAGATAGAGATGAGTGGGGTGTGGAGTCAGAAACTTCAGTAACGGAAGCTCTGCCAGGTGGGCTAGGAAAGAGGTGATACCAACCTCTCTGTCCTCGTCGTCATCTATAGAAGAAGATGCAAATACCTCCCTCACAAGCGTCACAGGTGCCTGTGAAAGTTAACTGAAATAATATATTAAAAGAACTCAGCATTTATGAAGCTCTTAAATAATCATTCATTCAACAGAGGAAGTTGTGAACAAATGTTTTGAAAGGTCACTTTGACTTTTAGGCATGCAATTTCCTGAAAGACTCTTTGAACTCTTTGAAGGCGGGTGCTGTCTTATTCATGTGCTATCTATACCATTTGGCTTGCCCCAAATACATGTTTCTTCAGTGAATGAACTCATGAACAGCCAGACAATAATTACCTGTGTACTAGACGAACACACAATTATGTCTGGTGGTACGCATGCTAGTGGAGTCTGCTTTTAAAGGAAATGATATATGCACTATTGCAAGAAAGGATGAATTCATGAAAATACTTCAGTCATCACATGGTGATAGGTATTTTCTTCTCTTGCTAGTGAAAGTATGTGTTGTCTGTGTACATTAATGGGGCCAGACAAGGGATTGTTGTAAATTACGCGATAAGTGATGAGGTCCATCAAGAATCCAGAAATTCTCTGGGCACTGTGGAATACAAGTCAACTCTGGAAAAGGAATGAGTTGTCGTTTTCCTTTGTGGCACTAAATTCAATTATAACTTTTTTGTTTAATGTCGGTCTGCTTTTCTGGACTGCAGACTCCACAAGAGCAGAGCTTGGGCCAGACTTGAAACTGTTTGCCCTTAGCAGCTGTCACAGCAGGTGCTCGAAAATATTTATTATATAAATTAATGAATACAAACTGAATGAATGAAATGGGACAATGGTTAGAATGTTGGATCAGCCACAATTTCAGTGTGAGGATATGTTCTGCTTATTGCAATGGGAAGGAAAATAATAAAAAATGAATAATAACTTCTTCATCTACTACTGAATCCCTGCTCCATTTTAAAAACAACAAAAAAAAGATTTTCATAAGACACACTATGCAAAAAGAATGCCAATAATATTTTCCAAACTTAGGCAATCCTGCCAAGGTATGTAATGTGTTGCATGCCAGTAATTTTTTACTCACTTATATTGATACTAATAACTATATATTACATCCTGCTATGTGCCAAGCACTTCCAGGTATGTTAAACACATAATCAGTAATCTTCAAAACAAACCTAGAGAGCAGGAATTATTTATCTCATTTTAAAGTTGAGACAACTGGGCCTCAAAAAAGCAGAATAACTTGCCCCAGAGTACACAGCAATTTTTTCTGACTCAGATTTTTCCTGCTGTCTCTCTGATCTGTAGAACAGTGTCATACCTCATCCCTTGCCTATTGTAACAACAGAAAAACAAACCTGAAACTGATTCTGAGATATTTAGAAGAGAGCTCTCATAAAAATCTAAGCTAGTCATAATATGATTTTCAAATACAAAAGCACATATGTAGATAAATTTTTCAGAGACCTTATTAAACTTTGGGGAAACAATTGATAATTTATCACTGCTTTTTCAACTTTGCCCCAAAAATGCTCCGTGTCAATTTCTAGTTGTAATCTGTAAGTGGATTATAGGTTTTAGATGTTTCGTGCTTAGTAATTTATTTATTCAGTGCATGAGATTTAAAATTACGTATGTATTTTTTTCACTTAACAAAGAATTTAAGCCTTTTGTTCAGTTTGGAAATGTCCAAATAAACATGTCCTTTGGCCTCTAGTACTTAAAAATAACAATTAAAAATAACATTTTGGGTAAATACTTCCCCTGTTTATCCAAACTTAGAATAGAACTAAACCGAGAGTTTTGCTTTTCTTGGCTTCTTCCATAATACCCTACTATCTTGGCTTTTTCTTTTTTCCATGCATAATTTCTTCATGTTTTCTGTTAGCTCTTACTCCTTTAGAGTTTCTCAGGGCTTGGATGTGGGCCCTCTTCTCCTCTGACTTACGTTTTTGCTACAAGATTCCGCCATAGCTGTAGTCGTGTTTTGTCCTAGGCCGGCTTGCCAACCTGTTCCTCTTATCTCAGACATCTCTTCTGAGTTATCTGTAATTGCATTCTCTCTCTCTCACTGGCACATCGGACTCAAGAACTTCAAGACTAGTCTGATCATTCCTGCCTGAAACCTGCTCTTATTCCAGTGTTCTTTATCTCACTGCCATCCACTGAGTAGCTCAAATACTTGGGAATTATGGTTGACTCCTCTCTTCCTAATATCCCCTACCCAACCAGTCATCAG
Organism: Equus quagga; assembly: GCF_021613505.1. Classification (NCBI taxonomy): domain Eukaryota; kingdom Metazoa; phylum Chordata; class Mammalia; order Perissodactyla; family Equidae; genus Equus; species Equus quagga. The sequence continues at coordinate 9,015,724 of NC_060277.1, forward strand.
GCAATATTGAGTCCACTGCCTAAACTTCGTAGATCTGTCTGCTTTTCTCCCCCGTTTCTACTGCCACTGCTGCTAGTTTAGTCCAAGCGCCCTTCATTTCTTGCCCGGACCACTGTAATATCAGCGCAGCTGGTCCTTCTGCATGTGCCATTGCCTTCTTCCAACTGATTCTCCGTATGACGGTCAGAGAGAGCATTTAAAAATGCAAATCTGATTATGTCAGTTGTTTAAAATACTGTCGTGATTTCCAAATGCTCTTCAAATAAAGTTTAAAATCTTTAGTCTGGCCTACAAAGCCCTGTATTACGTGGTTGTAACCGAGCTTTCAAGTGTGGCTTACGTCACTTCCCACTAGTTAGCCACGCTAAGCTGTGTTTAATTGCTTACTGCAAGAAAGCCTTTGAACCTGTCTGAAATGCTTACCCAGCCCGTTACCTTCATTTCGAACTACTCCTCAGGACTTGGATCTGGGTCCTCTTCTCTTGTACTTTTGCTACAAGATTTCCTTATGGCTGCAATCACTGTGCTATACCAGGATGGCTTGCAAACCTGTTTCTCTTATCTCAGACGTCCCTTCAGAGTTACAGCCCAGTGACTGCAATACCTATTTATTCCACACCTTTGTCTCACTGGCACACTCTTTTTAGGCCTCACTATAATTATCCTTTCCTTATTCCCCAAACTAGATTAGAGTTTTATTTTATGTTTTCTCATAATACCCTGTCTTTTACATCAGAGGATTCATTACAATTAGTTATAAAATTTTATTTACTGTCTCTTTCCTCCTTTAAGTTAAAAACAAGTTCTGCCTCTAACTGGCTGATATTTCCCCAGCACCTCCCCAGTGCCCGGCATATAAAAAGCAGTCAAGTACTTGTTCAACAAATAAAGATTTTATACTTCTTGCCTTGAATAAAATAAATTTATCTGTGATCTATATTTTGAAATATAAAAATAGAAATGACATAGTATTTGAATAGCATGTATTATTTGAATATACACTTAAAATCGTTTTGATTTTTCCAAAGAAATAATATCATTTGGAAGACTAAAGCATATGCTTTAATGTACTACTTGAACAGTTATTTCTCCTCTTTGAAAGGATAATTTTTGTTCTGGATAGCTATTTAAAATACCGGTTTCAAGTATAAAGTTTGTTTCTCTTTAGAAATTCAAACCCTTAATAAATAAATAAATAAATACAAATAAATATTATGTCTCTTATAACTGTCTTTTTTTCACCAGGAATTGGAAGAGATAATCTCTCTCCTTTATAACTTGACTGGAGAAGCGAAGTCATGTAATCAGAAAGTTTGCCCAAAGTAGAGAATGAGCTTAATTAATTGAACAATTATTGAGCCACAGCTGTATGACAGTCTCTCGAGCAAGATGCGGATGGAGAGGGAGGGGGATCAGAGCAGAGCATCAATTTGGAGTAAGACACTCCTTGCCGTTAAGGAGCTTACAGTGTAATGGGCAAAATGTGCATCTGTTTAACTAAGAATAAAACAGGAATAATCAAGGCTTTTTTAAAAGACTATGAGATTCTAATAAAAAAATGACCATGAGATTCTGATATATGAAGTGATAATATATAGCCAGGGCCAGTGGTGAAAGCTTCATGGAAAAGATGGGTTTGAGGTAGACACTGAAGGAAGCAACAAAGGAGATTGGACTTGCAGAGGAGAGGCAGGGCGGGACAGCAGCCTTATTAAAGGCTGCAGATGCAAATGAGCTTAAAACATGTGAAGAAGCAAGAGAAACTGGGGCATTGAACTCCTGCAGTTTCAGTGAGGGCTTTGTGAAAATAAGATTGGAGTACATGAATGATTCTCATACTTTTCCAAATGTAGCCCTTCAGTTGTTGAGATACAGCTGTTGTGACTGGATTGTGTTATCTTACCTGATGAAAAGGAAAGATCCCATACACATAGAAGAGTAAAGTTTTGAAGCAAATTGCAAGCCCGTCTGAGTCTACTAGGTGCAAAAGGATGTGGAGGATGAGGAGAAGTTCTGTTAGCAATAAAAACAAATCACTAACAGTGGGAAAGAAGAGAAGTAGACTTGCCTACAACATCTGTCAAATGTGACAAATGATACTCTGTCTTCCCTTGTTCCTTGTCACTCAATACCATCATCTTGGTCTCTCTCTCATGGGATTCTCTTGATTACTTAAAGCATGTATCTTGAAAAATACTGTTTAAAACATGCTGCAAAGCATACAGATAGTAGTAGGCTGAATAATGGCCACCTAAGGATAATGTCGGGCCCTAATCCCTGGCACCTTTAAATGTTACCTCATAAAGAAGAGTATTTGCAGATGTGATTAAGTCAAGGATCTTGACATGGAAAGATTATCTTGGAATTAACTGGGTGGGCCCTAGATCCAATTCCCTGTATGTGATAAGAGAGAAGCAGAGGAAGATTTGACAGCAGAAGAGGAGAAGGCAGTGTGACCACAGAGGCAGAGACTGGAGTGATGTGACTCCAAGTCAAGGGCTGCTAACAGCCACCAGAAGCGGGAAGAGGCAGGGAGCTTATTATCCCAGAGAGCCTCTGGAGGGAGCGTGGCCCTGCCGATACTTTGATTTGGGCCAAATGATACTGCTTTTGCACTTCTGGTCCCCAGAACTGTGAGAGAATAAATGTGTTATTTTAAGCCATCAAGTTTGTGGTTAATCTGTTACAGTGGCAACTGGAAATGAAAATGTAGACAGAAAGTTCTATTATGACCTTGTTGTTTAGGTGTAAGCTGTTTAGTCAGCATTTTATCTTATTTGAGCAAAGATAAAACCAGGGTTTTCTAATATACAAAACCATTGATTCTCGTCTTCATTTAAATATGTTTACTTATTCTGTCTATTAGATAGAACAATTTTGCAAAAGATTTATAAGAACGCTTTGGTCTCCTTTGAGGTTCAGCCTAAATAACATAGGTATAAGGAAAGTTGGAGAAAACGATCTGTCTGAATCAGAGACTTTGGAATATGAACTCATAGAAACTAATGAAGAAAAACAAAACTTAGCCTCATAGGGAGAGAATGTCTTATGCAAATCTTTGTCATCAGCCAGCTTCATACATGAAGAGTGCAAAACTTTGTTTCACTGTTGGGGATTTGGAAATAACTTGCGATAATCTAATTTAAAAGGGCTGGCAAATTCCTTTAGCTTTGTAGAATTTATTCCACATATGTCAAAGTTATACTTATTGTACTGCGAAATAAACTAGCATTGTACGTGACCTCAGTTAAAAAGGTAAATATTGCAGTTTCCATTTTATTTTCTCATATTCATTTTATTGGTGCATGTTAATGAACTGCAGCAATATAGTGGTATGCTGCAAAGTCTAGTGATAAATTCTGGGGATTATCAGAGGTTGGTTAAAATGTAGTTCTGGTTTTGTACACTGAGAAAATATTATTAATTTCCATACCTGATACTCAATTTACATTTATTAGAAGTGCAAACATATAATAGGGAACCGTTATATTTTCTTTTTCCTTAAAAATGTTCCTGGTAAAGACGAGGATTCTTAAGATCATGGTTTGCTGGTGCCATAGCAACATAATCTTATACTGAGAACATCGTCTGTTATATGCAAGTGGTTGTGGTCATGTGCTTAGAATAGACTTTCAGTTGCTAAAGTACTTGGTGGTGTGATAGGGTAAGATGTATCCAGATGTTTATATGGCTCTTACAAGGAATTATGTTAATGTGTTCATAGGGATTGAAATGTTATGTGTTTAAAGGATTGAATTACTGTTGTGACTTGGAATATTTAAGTAGCTTTGAACTTCAGGAGTAGGTTAAATGCCTGTTTTGAAACGAAAAGTATGGGTGAACGGAGATTGAGATCTGTGAACTATCTGATTGCCCTAGAGATGTTCCCTGTTTGTAAAAACAAGAGATCAAATAGTTCCGTTTTAAAATATACTAGATGGGAAGTGATCGTTTCTTTGTCTTTATCATAGTTTTGAAAAAAATACTTTCCAGCGGAGTTTTAATGGGAAACCACAGGCAAAATATGGAACATGCAAACAGGCTGGGAGCAAATTCAGTGGTGAAGATAATATGAAGGGTACTATGTAAGTCAGTGTTCTCCAGAGAAACATAACCAACAGGATATAGATATAGAAATGATATATTATGAAAAGTTGGTTCACATGATTATGGAAGCTGAATCCCGCATCTATTGTCTGTAAACTGGAGTCCCAGAAAAGCCAGTGCTGTAATTCCAGTCTGAGTCCAGCCTGAAATAGAGGAGAAGTGATGATGTAAATTCTAGCCCCAGTCCAAGGGCAGGTGAAGACCTGTGTCTCAGCTCCTGCAGTCAGGCAGAGAGATGGAATAGTCAGGCAGAAAGGGAATTCTCCCTTCCTCTGCCTTTTTGTTCTAGTCAGGCCCTCAAGGATTGGTTGAGGCCCACCCACCTTGGGGGACCACCCAGCTGCTTTACTTGCTCTAGGGATTCAAATGCTAATCTCTCTGGAAACACCCTCACAGACACACCCAGAATAATGTTTAACCAGATAACCAGGCACCCATGGCCCAGTAATAGTTGACACATAGATTAGCCACAACAAGTAGGAAGAGAAAGGTGACCACACCAGGTCTAGGGCTGAAAGAGAGTGGAGAAGGTTAGGAGGGCGGAGACTGTGAATCTAGCTTCCAGAGAGGTTTGATGGATAAAATTTGACTTTAGGAAGGTGTGAATTCAAGGTCAGAAGTTAGTACCTGCAGAGAAGGATGACAGAAGAGATGAGTGGGTCTGAGGTCGTTGGTGCTCTCTGAAGAGGGGTACTGGTTTCCATGTCCATGTTCGGCTACACAAATTCCTGAGGGAGTGGTGGCCACTGATCTCAGATGGAGGCTCTCTGCCTTCCTAGGAACTCAATTCTTAAAGGAACATTGACATAGCTGGGCATCCTTCAGTTCCTGTCCAGAAGTGAATCTTTTCACTTAGCTATGCAAAACAGTTAAGAATATTTATTCTTAGTGTCATGTGCTTCCTAGAAGTCCTGGGAAATTCTCTGGTAAATTCTGGTAGTTTGCAGAGATTAGTTAAAATATACTTCTAATTTTGCACACTGTGAAAATATTACGACTTTTTAAAACTTGATACTAAACTCGCATGTTTATTGTATTGCAAACGTATAATAGGGAACCATGAATGTTGTCTTTTTTCTTAAAAATGTTCCTTGGAAACAAGAGGATTCTGAAGGTCAAGGTTTGCTGATCCACTTTAAGAGCCAGAAGGCTTTCTTATATCCAAGAAAATGGAAAATTCAGACCCATCCCTTCCCAGCCATGTATCCACCCCATCTTGTTCCACAAGACTAAGTGGTTCAGATTGCAACATAGTTATCCGAGGTCCTGTCCTGAAGGAAGACTGTAGAGGTATGTAAGGGTGAAGAAGGAATAAATAGGGGGATTTTCGTTGACTTAAGTGTCCTCGTTCCTTTACCACTGGTGAGAAGCATCCTTCTATACTACACTTGCCGTAAGAGCTTTCCTTTTAAGGGCACTTCCTCCTTCTCTCCCCATTCCTTCTTTCTTAGCCATACCCTGAGAGTCTTCAGACTCACTCCTTCTTTCAGAAATCATCAAATATCCCCTTCAAAGAATGCATCACACTTTGGATACTTCTTTCATGCAGCAAGCTGGAGCTCTCAGTCATTGGCCACATGTTCCATTTCTTCAGATCTGTGGGGCAGGTTAGAGGATGTAAAGAAGGGAAATTGAGGTGGGTTATAATATCAGGAACCTAATCCCAGCACAGTTTCCTATCCAGGGATCTCCTGTGATATAAGGATACCTTGCAGATCAGAACATTTTTTTTTGCTTTGAATACAGTACAATTGAAACCCAGGATAGAATCTTTCTCCTGTCGGCATGGTTTTGGCCTCACCATTTAGTTAAATCAGACCTACCCATTCCCACTGTCCATTAGTAGGTAAACATGTCCACCACTGTGCAAAGAAATGTGAGGTCCTGTTCGCACCACCTGAGTCCTGCCTGTTCACAAGAGAAGTGACACTCCTTGTCATTGCTCATTTGCTATCAGGGAGGGACAGCGCCAGCTTTCATTTGCCAATTTGGATGAGATTCCTTTGACTCTGGGTCTACTTCTGCTGAAAGAGATGGAATTTTGCAAGTTCGTCCCCCCCATAAATGGAGCTTGGAAATGGCAGATGCAGCATGGGTGTGCAGGTGAGAGTGGGGAGCCACTGTGAGGCACCCTCCACACGGCTGCTCTTGTTGGCTCCAGACACCAGACCAGGTTGTTTGGAGTCATCTCGTAGATCTGATTTGCTGTGGAAAGGAGATGGAGCACACAGAGTGAACATAATCTAGAGGAAATGAAAGGAAAGGAAGCTGAAAGAAGGAAATGAGAGAATTCGAATGAAAAGTAATCTTTATTCTTGCAAAATTGAAGGAATACTTGTGGTGCAAAAGCTGATAAAAAATAGAATAGATCCTATATTTTCATCTGATTCTTCACTTAACTTCAGCTTGTTTTTTGTCAAGGCAATTAGAGATCAGTGTCCAGCTAAGAATTTTGGAATAATTGTTAATATGCACACATGATGTAATTAATAATTTATTGAGTGTCTTTACGGATCTCTGTTTCTCAAATTACGCTTGGCTTTTCAGATTTAGTCTTGCTTTACTTCTTTTGCCTCTTTCCTTGCTTCTGCACATCCCCCTACTCAGTTCACTGCAGGTCAGAGTTGTTGTTCAGTGTTTTTAAAGCAGAAAAATGTATTGAGGCCGGGATTTTATAATACATATAAGTTTTTACTCTCTGTGTCAGGGCTTCTTGGTTTATGCAGTGATCTCAAGTCACTAAAGTTAGACGGGATCTACCAACTATGTTAAACTTTGGAGAAGAGCACAATTTTCCCTTAAAATGCTTGGCTGTCTATACCCCCAAAATATGAAAGCATGTTAGCTTGGTGGGCTTGAAAGAGAAATATGCCCATAAAATCTAAGGCTTAGTGAAGCCCATGAGAAAGAGCAAGCTTACTTGGAGGTTAATGGAAGAAGAGTTGATCACCATCCTCCAGGAAGGTGGGTCAGCCAGGAAATACTGAGGACTGGGAGCTGAGCTGTGTGACCTGGTGATACTGGGGGACCATGCCTCAGAGCTCTCTTCAGAATAAACGCAAGTTTTCTCTTTCTCTATAAGCTAGGAGTCCTTGACGGTAGCAGGACTCGTTTGGAGTGGGGCACTTAGAAACCAGCTTTAAGGAATTCAAAACAGTAAGTGGAAGAAGTCTGAGAGGAGTGGATTCAGTGAGCTCGGAGGTACAGTCATGTACCACATAATGCTGTTTTGGTCAAAGATGGACTGCATAATATGACAGCGATCCTAAAAGATTAGTGCTAGATAGCCTGGTAGGCTCTCCCATCTAGGTTTGTGTAAGTACACTCTGTGATGTTCACACAACAATGAAATCACCAAGACACATTTCTCAGAAGATATCCCCTTTGTTAAGCAACACGTGACTGTAATTGAAAAAGCAAATATACTAAAGGCCAAATAAAAATGAAGCCACTTGTTTGACGGCTGCTGAGAATTAGATTTTAAGAGAAGAAAAGTAAGGGGTCAAAAGTTGGATGACAAAAAGATACAACAACAAACACCCTCACAGTGTTTTAAAAATTGGTCACAGTAGAATATGAAGCAGAGATAAAGGAGAAAAGGATATTGTTCAGAGTATGGGAGAGCTAAAGGCATGTCTGATGGGCATTCTTCTGAGAGTACATTTATGCCAACTACCCAGCTTTTGGAACAGTAAGCAAAAGGTTAAGTAGCCTATTTGCATTTACACTCTGTTTCCCGAACAGTAGCAAGCAGATTATTGGTGGTTAAATCCCTAACGTAAGTGAGGGATTTGGAGATCAAATATTTCTGGAATTCCTGTTCTTTGCCAGAGAGTGGAGATGCTGGTGTGCCCTCAAAGAAAAAAGATATGAAAAACACACACAGAGAGCAAACTTTTATAGCTGTTTGAAAGATTGTCTGTTTTAATTCTTAGAATATGTATGAAAGACTATTACTGCCCGTTTTGTAGAAGAAGAAACTGAGATTCAAAGAGGTTATGTAACTTCCCCAGATCCATATAATCAGTGAATGGTGACCTCAAAAACCCTCGTTCCTCCTAAACCTGCCCCCTACTTCTATTAGGTCATGACTGAGAAGACAGATAAGAAATAGAACCAATAAGTGCCTAGAAGTTCAGAAGAGAGACTGAAGGATGGGGGAAGTCTTCACTGAAGAGATGGAAATTTCCTGTTGAAAGGGTCCTATTTAGACAAGGGGAGGGCTTTCAATATAAAAAGAGGTTCGTTATCTAGAAGTGGACAAAATGTAGTCAATTAAAGTATCTTGGATCTAAGTGTTTGCTAAACATTTTGAGGAGAAATAGTGAAAAATAGCCAGTGTTTAGATAATTTTAGACTATCAAGAATCATTTGAAAATGTGGCTCCTATCTGTTCACTCAAGGCCAAAGATAGTTTAGGTTTAAAAACCAATCTCAAATTCTAAACCATTTATTAATAATTTAAACTTTATACTAAATTATCTTGGAAAAGCTGGAACTCAAATACAGTCACTTTTTAATCTGGCTCCTCTGTACAATATTAAGGCAGTCTCTAATTTAGTAAATAAACACCTGTGAAAATTGCAGTGCAACCTCTATTAATATGATTTAAACCATGTTATGTGTTCTCCTGAGATATGCCAGATTAATGAATTATCCAAGCCTTGGTGGAAAATGACCTGCTGAAAATGAAAGTAGAATTCATAACTAAAAGCAGCCAAAAAAGCAGCTAATCTTAACCCTTCATTTTACAAATAAAGAAAGTGGAAATAGGTTAAAAGGTAGGTTGTATTTATTATTTTAGATCACATCACATCCTTATAACTTGAGTACTATTAAAGGCTTTGTTTGATTTCTATTTTATTTCAAATTATATTACAGTCAAATGTGGGAGGTTTGGGGGTTTTTTTCCTGTTTATGCTTTGAATGGCATGTTTGGATGACTGGCCTAGATCTGGCATTCTGAGTTCTGTGCCAACAAAAATGTCAAGTGCATTTGCCTTTTAATTACATGCAGTGCTTGGATTTTAATATTCCAGTTTTTTCCCTGAAGAAGAGACTTTCCTGGTCCTGTAGTTTATGAGAGGCAAAAAAAGGAAAAAAATCACTGACATTATCATGAAGCTTTTTTCCCTTAACATCTCCAGATAGACACATACATCATTTTATAAACATTCACCTTAAGGTTCAAATTTATTTGTTCTGTGGACTACTTTGTTACAAACTCTGTGTGGATATGTGATTCAGCATTGTTTGTTTTAACTTACTCCTTTTATTTTTCAGTAATCTTCAGCTCACTCTATTTTACTCTGAATAGGCCGTTGCTCCTTGGATGTGCCACACGTAATAATCAGTAGAGGGAAGATGTGATTCCTGATCATTTACACTTTCCTTTCCCTTCCAATACCTTTAGCATAAATGTGGTCCAGCTCGTTATTCCCCAGGGTCATGGCATTATATTATTGGTCTTCTTATTTTTTTACTTCCCCAAGTTAATTTTAATTCTACTCTATTGTTATTTTCTCATCTCCTTTATTACTTGAGGTTAAAAAAAAACTTCTTTATCGACTAGACAGCCCCATAGTCTCTGAACTCCCTTCAAGGCCCAGTCCATAGACAAGGCATTCAAAGCATTTTGCTATTGATATGCTACACTCTCTCATCGCAATAAGAAGTCCACCATCCACCTCCGTGTTTTCTTCGGAGAGGTTTTCCCTCCCATTTGAAGCACGATGAGAGCTCACTGTGTACACTATCTCATCCCCCATTTTAACTCCCAGTATAGAGTTTCTCACGATCACACGATGCTTGTTTCCTTGTGCATCATCTGCTTTGCAGCACAGGCATGTAAACTGCACAAGAGCAGAGTTATTCTCTCTCTTGTTCACTGATGATTCTGTAGAGCCTAGAAATATGCTGGGCACGTGCCAAGGACAACAGATAATTTATTGGTGAAAGGATGGAAACCCATGCCTTCTTCATGGATTTAAGATGGGGCATGGAATTTATATTTTCCTCTTTTTTTTTCTTCCCAATCTTTTATAACTTCCTCTAAGAACCCTCCCAGATTCCATCCATCCATCCATCCATCCATCTATCTTTTTTCTAGAAAGGATTTGATCTAACTGCCAATTTATTTGTATTTCCCTGTCTCCAACTTTACTTGTTTCTTTTTGTTGGGTCGTGTTTGAGGTTGCTGCCTCTCTGGTATCTCTCTCTCTTTTTGAGAAGATAGTGGTGAAAATATTCCCAATGCGGGTGACTAATCACATTTTTCGCAAGTAAAAGTGCCAGATGGGAGTTAGGAAGCATGGGCTACATTTTTAATTGTGTTAATAACTAATACTGTGACCGTGAAAAAGCCGTTTACCTCCTCTGAGTTTTCTTTTAATCTAAAAACCAGAGTTGGACTTTGATGCAGAATGATTCTAAGGATATCAGCAAACCAGATACAATTTTATCTCCCTGTGCAGGAGCCCTGCCGGGACCTCTTTTTGGTACTTGCCATATTCTGCTAATAAGTCTGGTTATTGAAGTGCTTCGCTCTGCTTCTAGATTAGACACTCTCTGAAGGAAGAACATTTGTTCATCTCTCTAGTTTTCAGCCTAGTACAGCCTTTCGTACCCCTGAGTTGTTCAGCAAATACGTGATAGATGATGAAGAAGAACATTGATGTCTCTGTATTTTTAGAAATTGCGCTTCTCTCCATTTGATGCTATTTATTTGAACCCATATCAGCTGTGGTTCAGATCTCTAGATTTGGAAAAAGAATTTCATCTGAATTGAATTATATACACCCTAACACTCACTGAGACCTTATACCATGTATCACATATTATCTTAAGCACTTTATATATTGTAACACTTTTAATCTTTCCATCAACCTACAAGGTAGGTAGGTATCTTTATCCTTTCTATCTTACTCATAAGAAAACTGAGGAATGCAGTGGTTAAATAACTTATTCAAGGCCACCTGGCTAGTTCCACCTGGCAGAGCTGGAACTCAAGCCCAGATCAATGGTTTTATTATAATAAAACTATTTAGTGCCACCTGATTAGAGTGTTCCCTATTAGTATATTTTCCAGATATGTTGAACTTCTTTACCAACTTCTACTCTGTAGAACAGAATTTTCCTTAAAGCACGGTCATAGATTTCATAAATTAATTCAGTTAACTCTAGCATTAATGTATTTGTTTCAAAAATGTTAAAACTTTAAACAATATATTGTAGTTGATGTATGCTTTTACGTAGAAAACACACTTTGACAAATGTACATTTTTACTTGTTATTCATTCATTAAACTGAAGTGTTGGTCACTGTGTAAATCATTGGATGTAAAAAAGATGAATGAGATTATATCTCTGTCCTCAGTTGTCTCCCAATCTAGTATATGTTGCAGACATTGAAAGATATTTGCAACACAGATTCACATGTGGGTTATGGGCAAATAACTAACTGGTGTTTTACAAGTGAGAGTGTAGGTAAGGATAAGGTCTTGGGAAAAATAAAAACATAAAATCCCATGATCTGGGGCCAGCCCGGTGACTGAGTGGTGAAGTTCATGCACTCTGCTTCGGTGGCCCAGGGTTTCACTGGTTTGCGTCTTGGGCGTGGACATGGCATCTCTCACCAGGCCATGCTGAGGCAGCGTCCCACATAGCACAACCAGAAGCACTCACAACTAGAATATACAACTATGTACTGGGGGCGCCTTGGGAAGAAAAAAAAATAGATTGTCAACAGTTGTTGGCTCAGGTGCCAATCTTTAAAAAAAAAAAAAAATCCCGCAATCTGACTTCCACTTTTGGAAGCCTGGCAGGTTAGGTGCTCGGAGGACCTCTGCAGAACAATCCTACCCAGATAGGACACACCTTTAGATACACTGCTGGGTTCATATCACCCAGGGGAGGTCTCTAAGGACCCATTGTTCTGCCTCTGCCCCTCTCCCCTGCAAGGTAGATGACCGAAGCTGAGAACAGTGAGCAATAGGCAGAAGGAGGGGTTGGTAGTCCCTGAAGGGGGATGCTGAAGCACAATTGCTCCCGAGACACTGATCTGCGGGCTGGTAGTAAGGGGGTTACCCTGCCTGGGACTCCCATGTAGTGCTGGTGCTCTTGAGTAGTGCAAAGGCAGTCTGAGTCCTGTGGTACCTCATGGGTACTGGTAGAAGCTGATGCAAGTTCTTTTTTAAATGAAAGTATCATCAATTTAGGCCTGCAGGATTCCCAGAGACTAACATAAAGCAATTAACTCCCAATCAAAGGTCACCAAGCATTCAGGAAAGTAACTCACTGTGAGAGTTAGCAGAAACAACAGACCTAAATCCCCAAAGGACGGCAGGGACTGGGGTTATCAGGTACGGAATACAGAAAGGCTGTGTACAAAATATTTAAAGAAACAAAGTACAAATCATAAAGCTTAGCAAGATGCTGTCAGGAGTAACTAAACAAAGAACCATTTACAAGGAACCAAATGGGAACTTTTAGGAAGAAAAGGCATACTGGTTCATAAAAAATAACTCTTTGGATGGACTACCTAGAGGCTTTGACAGAAGTGAACAGATAATTTATCAGCTAGACTTTAATCTGAAGAAGTTCCCCACAGCAAAATATAGAGATGAGCCGAGATGCTCAAGAGGAAGAGGCTAGGCATGGGAACATGCCCATCATATATTAACAACATATTAAAGGGCTATAGTAATTAAAACCGTGTTATATCAGCACAGAATAGATATATTGCCTGTTGTAAAATAATGGAAAATCTGGAAGCTAAATTCATGCATTTATGTAGTTTGGATATAGGACAGAAGTGGTTTTGTAGATCATTGGATCGATTCAAAACTTATCCACAGGTAACTGGTGGCTATTTATGCAGGTGGGAATGGGGACCTGAAGTCTCTTCCTACTGCATATCGTACTCAGAAAGCAATTCCAGATGAATCCAGGACTACATATGAAATGCACAGTTTTAAAGCCTTTAGAGAAAAAAGAAAAGATTGTTTTTATGAATTCAAATAAATGACTGATATATTTGGCTTAATTAAAATTAAGAACTGCTATTCATCAAGATACCATAAATAAAAGAAAAGTCACCCATTAGAAAGTATTTGCAGCACATGTAAGTGACAAGGGATTAGTATCCACATATAAAATATTTCTATAAACCAATAAGAAAAAGATGAGAACCAAATACAAACAAATGGGTCAAAGTTGTGCACTGAGTATTTCAGGGAAGAAATAGGCATAAATATTTTAAATAAGTATCTCAAAAGATAAATTCAGTAATCAAATGCATATTAGATATCATTTTCTACCACTAACTTGGCAAAAACCACAAAATCTGATAATACAAAGTGTTAAGATGTGATTTAAGTGAAGTTAACATGCACTTCTGTGAGTATGTAAGTTGGTAACAGCTTGATGTTATCTTGTGAAGTTGAATATTTGCAGTCATATAATAGTTGCAGTCAAAATCTACTGGATACAACCCATGGGGCAACAGTTTGTCAGACCCTGAAATAGATGGAGGAGTATTTGAGTAATTGGGGAATGGCTGATGCTTTTCAGTGACTAGGGTATATGATACCCTAAAGGAATTGTCAGTAGATGAGATTGAATAGGTTGATTAAAGCCTAGTTTTGAAAGGCCTTATATGTCATACCAAGAACTTTTCCCTCTCCTCTTGAATGGAAAGCAGTTAAAGGAGTCATTTAATCACATTTGCATTTTAGAAAACTCTTTCTGGTGCCATTATAAAGGATAAATCTGATGGGGCCTATGTGTGAAGCAAAAAGTCTTAGTAAAAAAGCAAGATGACGAGATCTTGATCTAAGTCAGTAAGAAGATGGAATGAAGAATTAAGGACAGATTTCAACAGTAGCTTAACAAATAGACACAACTGTTTTAAGAAGTCAGAGAACACACTAAGGCTCTATTTTATCCAACTATGTAAATTTAACTAAGTGGGAAACTTAATGAAAAATTCATACATAACAAAATATTTGCCCTTCATTAAGATACTTTGAAGCAAAAAACATATTACATTTTTTTTAACCTTTAAGTACATTCCTGAAATGTGATAATTATTTTATTGCTTTTTTAAAAGGTGTTTCTAGGGGGCTGGGGGGAGGGCGAAAGGGTTTGTAAAGGGGGACATTTGTATGGTGACAGATGGAAACTAGACTTTTGGTGGTGAACCCAATGTAGTGTATATAGAAGTCAAAATATGATGTACACCTGAAAGTTATATAATGTTATAAACCAATGTTACCTCAATAAAAAAGTATTTCTATCATTTCTTCAGAATTGTATGTAACATTTTGAACTGTGGTTTTAAACCACAACAAATTTAGAGAATCTAAGACTACAAGAAGATGCCTTAAGCAGTGTGAAATTAACTTTAAATATTTGTAATATGAATCTATACTTTTATTTCATAGTTGTTTAAAGTCTTCTATTTTCCACATCAGAAATTTTCAGTTAATATCCATATCTTTATTAAATAAGAATAAACTATATTCTAGTTACCGTTTAAACAAAATGTGTGATGTGTAGCTGTTTTCATTTTTCACTAATATAAAACCCTGATAGACTCTGTTTTTTATTGTCAATAACCTAAGACCAGACAAGTTTCATAAGATCAGGTGACATGATGAAGCAAAGTGACTTCAAAGAATCGTTGACTTGAATAATACATGCTTCAAGATGCCCGTAAGGCTTAGCCATCCACTGTGGCAGACTATTTAATTAATAACATGTACTTTACAAAACTCATCATTATATATTTATACAATAGACTGCTAAGATTTTTTTTAAACTGTTTTTCAGTAGTGTCAGTTCTCTTCTTCATAATTTTTAATTTTTATATCTTGGACCCAAAGGACTAACATCTAAGCTATTTCCAACCAGGGCAGCAGCATCTACTACTCCTGCTACTATTACCACTGTTTCATAGTTTATTAAAACTTTTCCCATCATTATGTCACTTAATATTCCTAAAAGCTATGTAATAAAGGTACTGTTATTATTTTTATTTTTTGATGAAATACTAATTCTAAGAGATGTTGACTTGCTCATTGTCACACAACAAGAGAAGAAGCCAAGAATTAAAATAGAGTCTTGCTGATATCAAATCTCTTGTATTTTCTATGCTGCTGGAATTTCCCTGCATTTGGATTTGGTGGCAGACTGTGGCAGATAGTAGAAAAGGTTAGTCTTGTGAAGGAATGGCTAGCAGAGAGCCTTGAAATATCTGGAGATAATTCAGAAATGTTTGTACCAAATTCATCTTATGCCAGTATCCAAAAAACTCCAAGATTTGGGTCTGATCAAATATATCCTTGTGTTTTTTTTTTAAGACAACTGATTTTCTATATGCCCTTACAGTCTATACCATAGGCAGGTTTAGTGTCATTCTTTCATTCATTCTACCAGTAGTTTTTGTACTGTTGCTCCTTTCCAGGACCTGCTAGAAACACAACGGTAAGCAAAATAAACATGGTCCTTGCTTTCATGGACTTTATCTTGACAGCAGTGGGAACCCATGGGAGGGTTCTAATCAGTGGGGTGACGTGATACAATTGAAGTCTTAGAAATACTCTGTGCTGCAATGTGGGTTTTGATGTGGATTAGGCAGAGAATGAAGTCAAGGAGATAAGACAGGCCGCTGCTGTGTAATCTGGTGAGAGATGATGTTGACCTGAATTAACGTAGTAGCCGCAGAGATGGAAAAAGTAGAGACAAGAGATATTTAGGAAGTAGTATTAGGAAAAGATATTAGGAAGTAGTAGTACTTTGTAACTAATTGTATGTGAAAACAAGTAAAGTGACCAAACATCCCAGTTTGCCCAGGACAATTCCAATTTTTGCCTTTTGTCCTCTCATAATTATTAAAGATATCCCCTTTCACTTGCAAAACCATCCCAGTTTGGATGATAAATTACAGGTTAATTCTAGAGATAAGGAGAGAGAGGAGGATTCAGGATTGATGCCCAGGTTTTTGGCTTGAACAACTGCATAGGGAGCTGTGCCATTTACTGAAAGGGGATACATTAGAGGAGGAACTGGTGTGAGGATTAAGAGTATGAGTTCAAGTTTGGATGTGAGGTATTGAAGGTGACTGTCCTACATTGAAGTCCAGACATGTAACAAGTGTCAGATAAATACGTGGTCAAGAGTTGACGTTGGAACTCTTAGAGATATTTTGATTTGAGAATGATCAGCATGGATGGTAACTGAAGTGATGGAAATGGATGAAATCGCCATGCTAGAAAGTATGAAAGGCAGTGTCAAGAGGCTCAGATCCTTGAGGAACTCAAAGAAGCACCTGTTTTTAAAGGAAGCAAGAAGGGCTCACAAAAGAAATCTGGAAAGGAGAGGCCAGAGTCATAGGAAAACTGGGAGATGACCGAGTAATAGCAGCCTCAGGAAAGGAATATTTGAAGGAGGAGAGAGTGGACAGCAATGTGAAACGCTATCCAGTGGTCACATAAAATGATATGAGAAAACTGCACATTGAACTCCATAACTAGTAAATCATTAGAAATGTTGGTGATGGTGAGTTGGTGGCGTTGGGGGACATAAGCTTGATTATAGGATTTTTAGTAACAATTAGGAAGCGTGTAAACAATTTTCCAGAATTATAACTGAGAAAGAAAGAAAGCGCTCGTGAAATCCCTGAAGGCTTTGCAGAATTTGCAGGGTGCTTGGGTCTCTGAAGCCGCTATGCCATCACCTGATATATTGTACTTAGAGGCTTCCGTCTCTGCTATCCATCATGAAAGTGGAGGAATGGTTTTGTATGATTCCAGCTATTACATAATTTTAATTTTTAAAGTAAATTTGTGTATTTTTTAGGTATTTATGTACTTTCTACCTAAATTTTTTAGGTAGATTATTTTTAAGTAGTGGGAGCAAGAACACAATTTATAAAGTTACTTTAACTATTTTTGCAAGGAAAAAAGCATCTCATAAATTTGCTGAATAAAAATGAAATACTGCCTTAGTTTTTTTCTCCCTATCCAAAGAATTATGCTGCTCTTGGCTTGAGGACACTGGGGACTCTTCGAATATTCTTTGACAGATAAAAAAGGTAAAGATTTATGGCAAAGGAAAGCATTTCTGAAAAAGGTGCTCCACATTGCCTTTGTGTGTGTGCATAAATTATACACAGGGCTCAGAGGCACAGTCATTATAATAGCTTTTGCTCTCTTTGAAGAAAATAGAAAATGCTCACTTAGGGGCTACTGCTTATGTTTCCATTAATGAATCTTCTGAGCTTGAATGATTTTAAATAGGATATTTATGTTCCTTGGTTCTAGTAGGCCAAGAACTAGAAAAATACGCGTGATTAAAGTATCTAAAGTAATAAATTAATGCAGACATTTAATTAAAAATACTGTTAGTAGTAGTAGTAATAATCATAATAAAATACGTCATAGCTAAAGACTTTGAGGAAGATTCACAGTCAAGGGAAAACAACCACTAAATCGTATGTTTCTAGAGAATTTGATAACCTTCTGTACCCAAGTTTAATAGTGATGTGGAAACATCAATGAACGAGTCTTTGCACAAGAGTTGTAATCATGACAGCCAAGCACCTTACCCAACCCAAATGAATGAACTTGGTGTTTTTTCTTTTTTTCTTCATTTGGTAAATATTAATTGAAGTCCTGTGCTTAACAAAGACATATGACTATGACTTCAAAGTAATAACACTGTTTTACGTAATAGATTATAAAAGTCTCACTATTTTACACCCTGAATACACCTGCAGGGTTGTATTTTGGTCGGAAATTTACTTTTGGATTTGGCTTTTTGCTTCTGGAAATATACTTAGATTAATTCATTAGCAAATCTATACACATACTATTATCTGATAGTTTTCTGAAGATTTTATGCCATAGTATGTGTTTTATTGAATTAAAATGGGATATTAAAATATATTTACTCATTGAACAAGAACTCTCCCAAAGAGTTTCAGAAACATTTAATTCTGTGAGATGTCAGAAAACCACAAAGGGATTATTATCATTACCCTCAGAAAGCCAAGTGTCACATAGAACCTAATGAGAGTAAGCTTTAATTAGTGAGTAGCGATGTCTTGCAGGCATTGAAGTTTTTGCTAGGAATTTCTACATAATTTTGTTTCTCTTCCTAATGAGGCAATAACTGTGTCAAATCAGTCCAATTTGAGAGTTACAAGCAATATATATGTTCTTGTTAGACTTTATATCCAACTTTGGAATATGTTCCACTTGGTTTTTTGTGTGCGTGCCTGTGTGTGTGTGTTTTGGAGAGGAAGATTGGCCCTGAGCTAAGATCTGTTGCCAATCTTCCTCCATTTTGTATGTGGGATGCCACCACAGCATGGCTGGATGAGCAGCCTGTAGGTCCATGCCCAGGATCTGAACTCCTGAACACCAGGCTGCCAAAGTGGAGTGCACAAACTTAACCACTATGCCACTGGGCCAGCCCCTCCACTTGTTTTCATTTTATATATATGTATACATCATATATGAGGAAGTATATATATAGATGGATATATATACAGATTTAAATTTGATATATATATATAGATATAGATATATGGATATATATATATTATATATAGGTATATACATGATATAAGTATCTATTTCTAAATTTGCTCTTGAGAAGGAAGAGAGCTCTAATATATTTAATACATGTTTTGATGAATTGAACCATAATGTGTAGTTTGGAATGTGGTAATCATCCAACTACCTCTAGTCATAATTAATGAAATTGGAAATTCCCTGAAGCCTGGGTATATAGAAAGTGTGAAGTCAGAAAAGCAAACTCCCTTGCTTACCAGAAAAAACAAGCTGAAGCCCTGCTTTTCCTACTTGAGAATAACAGTCATCAAATACTGGTCCATGGGGAAGCTTTGTTCTATCCAATTGCAGCAGGATAAATTCAAACAGTTATTGTGAATTGTTTTACAAGGTTAACTGTGTTCTCTCTAACACTTTTCTTCAAACTCTGTTTCCTACTTGTTTAGCTTTAGATTACCATTTTATGAAATAGTATTGATATTACTTCTTTTTAACGTCCTACTTGGAAAAATTAAAAATTAGCAACCTTGTATCAGCCTGCCTTTTGGGGGACTGTGGTGGCTGGGAAACTGGAGCAGATATTTAAATATGCAGAACTGGGGGTAAAAGCCGGGGGTGGAGGTAATGAAGCCGAGAGAGAAGCTAAAGAAGAAAGAATGGGAATGTAGAAAAATGGATTTTTTTTTTAAGGGGGATTAGCATATTATCCTTTGGAGAGGTCTGAGGTTAGACTTAGGGATTTATTTGTTTATTCATTCAGCCACCATCTCTTGACCCTGTGATGGGTGCCTTAAGGCAGTTCCCCAAATTTGGCTCATCCTATGAATCACCTGTTCTCTTGTCACACAGATGCTTAGCAGGAGGGGCTGTGGATCTGAAGACATTGAGAAATGCTGCTTTAGAAGATAAAATATGTGTTAGATTTTGTCTCTGTTCTTGAGCAATTTATCATCTCTCCTTATCTCTCTAAGACTCAGTTGTTTCATCTGTAAAATGTAGATGATGATACTTTCCTTACCAGTTTTCAAGGTAAACGAGGTGAAACAAAAATGTCTTCAGAGGGCTACTGGAGCTTGTAAATTGATTAGAGTTTATGATTTTAATTGTGTGTGTCTATGGGGATGGTGGTAGCATTGAGAAAGAAAGGAAGTGAGGGGGGATACAAAGAATTAACAACAAAAAGAGCAACGAAAAAAGCCATTCGTCTTCTCAAAAGCCTATTTCTCAGGTTTATTATCTGGGTTTTATTTGTTGAGAGAATGTGAACTATTCCTTAATGTGTCTGTTTTTCTTTTCTTATTCTTTTCTTCCTCCAAACCAACTATTCATTTCAAATCTTCTGCATCAAATCGTAAACTCACACCTCTAGCACTTAGACTAGACGTTTCCTTAGTGTCACCCCTTGTGTCCCAGACAAGGGCGGAGACACTACCTTAAAGTGCCGAAGCCAGCACTTTGGGCCTGAGTTGAGGTGTTTGCTGCTAAACAAGTGAGTCTCTAGAGCAACCCCATCTCTTTCCAGTGTACAATTTGCTAAAAATCTTGTCTTCTGACTTTTAAGCACATTTGGAGAAAAATAATTTACCATTCCCTCTGATAGTTATTTCTAGGTTTTTGTTTTACTTTTTGCCTTAACAAAACCCCTATTCAGAAAGATTTCCCTTATCTTGACCCTAAATCTCTCAGGCTGTGGTTTAGCTGGCTTCTGTGTTTATACTTTCAGGATATTTTTATTCAAATAAAATAAATAAGTTGTCTTTTGTAGTTAACTTCTAGCTGGGAAGAAGCTTCCTTTGTATGATAATTAGCTGCTTTCAGTAACTCATTTTTTTTGATTCATTTAGCAGCAGCAACAGAAGAACCAGAAGTGATTCCAGACCCAGCCAAGCAGACAGACAGAGTGGTGAAAATAGCAGGAATTAGTGCTGGAATTTTGGTCTTCATCCTCCTCCTCCTAGTTGTCATATTAATTGTCAAAAAGAGGTAAGGCCTGATTTTGTTCTGTCCCACTCACTTACCACTTATAATCACTAGTTTTTAAACACTTTGTGTTTCCTTGAGCTCTTTTAAATTAGAGCAAACATCAAGAAGAATTTTAGTTTAACCATGTTGCCAGTATCTGAGTCTGTTTTTCATGCTTTTAAAATAAATTCTCATTGGTATTTGCAGTTTAATTTCTGATATAAACATAGATGTTTTGTCAAGTTAACCTTGAAATTAATGTATGAATTTAAATTTCTCAAATGCACAGATACTTGAGATATTAATTTATCTTATATTTGAAGTGTTACTTAATAAGAGTGGCAGAATAGGGGTTTAGTATGATAGTTGGGTTATGGTCTATGAATTATTTTGTATTCACTCTATTTTTCTAAATGTTGGCTACAAGTAAGGTATGAGAAGAATATAAACATTACTTTGTGAAATTGTATATTAAATATTCACTGACTAAATATTTCAGTACTTCAATATGAAGTGTCAGTTTTTAAAAAATTGAGCATTATTAGTCTTTTAGACTATATCAACCAATATCGCCATCTTCTGGAATTATATGAAGATATTAAGACTTAATGGAATTTAAACTGAACTTTGTTGTGGAGATTAAAGTATACTCCTGCTGAAAAACATTTCAAAGTATACAGATTTTATAATTTGAACTTTTGTCCATCTGTAAAATGTCATTATCTGTAAGACATTGTCTTAGAAACTAATACAACTTTCCTGTCCTTCCAATCATGTGTTTTAGATAATACTACAATTTGGAAGAACTTTTAAAAAACTTAACATACAGAGTACAGTCCTAAAATAGTTTTGTGTATAGAAGTGTTTGTAATTTATGAATTATATTGAATAATATAATATTGATGTTGATTACATTACATTAAATCATATACTATTATGATTGTTATTTTGTACTCAAAATAAATCATTAACATTATAGATAAGACTCATACTACATGTTTAATGATTCCATCAGAGTTTATTTTAATGTATTGCCTCTTTACAATTATCCCCTGGAGATATATATGTTGGAGAAGACACATCTGCATTAGAAACATTAGGTATGCATTATAGTGTTCTGTGTTAAATTAGCTACATACGTGCTTCCCCCAATAGTGCTTTCTCTTTTTGCTGTTGTCTACCTCTGTGGTTGGAAAATACATCATATTTGAGGCAGGAGGATTAAGGAATTTTAGTACTACAAGTTTATCAATCGAGATCAATAAATTTATTGGATATAACCTTCAGATCTGATGTCTCTATTTAGTTGAAATATATATTTGGAGAGTTAACTGAACTAAACAGTTTAGAGAGTTAACTAAACTTTGCTTCACAATTAAAATTATTCCAGTCACTTCAGATCGGATATGAGAGCATGAAAATGACCTCTGATTATGTCCTCACTCAGTTAGAATTGGGTTAAACTTTCGGTTTTTATTTGTTGCTTATTTGAAAACATTTGTTATTTTAGCCTTCCTTATCCATGGCCCTCTGTTTTATAAATAGCAAAATTTACTGTATAAATAACATAAATTTTCTAAAGTATACCAAAACAATCTACACATGATTTTCTTGTGGGTAAAATGCTGTGACAACTCTGGAAAATTGCATAATGTAACAAATTCTTTTTCTGGTTCATATTTTAAATGGGTGGATCAATGAGCCTCTCTGTTAAAATGTTTACTGTTTGAGTTTTCATAATTATGCTTTAATTGATTGTCTTCTGATAGAAAGTATGGTGGGGCTTTTGTTTCTCTTCTTTACCACTACCTCTGTGACTAGGAAAAGTGGCAGTTGTATAGATAGATAGAGTTACATATTTAGATATATTACCTTCTGATATACAATAACTAAATTATTCAAATCCCTTATCTAAGCAACTTTTTAATGAATTTTAATCATATGCAGTGTGTCACACATGTATGGTGTATGATTTAATCACAAATATGTTTATTATACACACACAAAATCATAGAAATTATAACATTATTGGATAGTATCAAGTTTAAATAAATTTTAGTATGTAATATAGTTTCCCTTTTAATATACAAGTTTATAATAAAAATAAAGGAATAGCAAATTATTTTAGTGTCTTATGATCTTTAGTTTTGTGGGAAATTATTAGGTTTCTCAAGACTTTAATCCCTCACTGGGAATAATATACATAGGTATATTTCTCACGTTAAAAAAAGTTCTGTGTATTTTTGGTGGTGGTGAAAAGAAATGGTTTGGAATTCAATTTAGTAAAATTCTACAGCTGAGGGTATATATATATATATATATATATATATATAAAGTAAGTTTATAGGCTGAGAAAAGGGATATTGCATCTTCCAAAACGCAATGTCATTTTTAATTTAATCACTGTTGAATTATTTCCAAATGTATGCCATTTTTTTCATTGATTATGTATTATATTTTAAATGCACAGCATGAATACATTAATAATTCCAAACATAAATTTGAAATTCTTTCAATACAGTAAATGTTTGTGAATTATAGTCACATACATCTACTGTAGATATATCTTTGTGTATTTATAGTATATGGTTCATATATATATTCACATAATATATGTATGTACCTCTGTATCATTAAGATATAATGACTTGTTTATAGAAATTTAGGTGTCATTCTGCATATATTCTATATTAAACTAATAGATCTTTATGTTTATATATAAAGAAAAGTAGGTAATTTAGTCTACAAGTTCTATACGCAGCTGTTACATCTTTCATGACATTTAGATGGTAATGGATGATATTATGCTTAACTGCATGTTGAAAATACACAATCCATTTAATTTTTCAATTTTTTTGGCAATAAAAGAAATGTCAGCATGTTATTTTTTTCCAAATTATGTATTTTAAATTTTATTTTTCTATTGCATATCTGTTTAATTGCATGGCGAAAGATCTCTAACCAATGCATGAGCAAATTGAAATGCAAACCAAAAGAACATGAATTTTATTTTATTTTATTTTATTTTTTAACGCACATTTTTCTGCTTTATTGAATGTGACAGAGTCACGCTTTTCATTCACCATTGCTTCTCTTTTTCCACTGTCTGTGATTTGCTTGCCAGGAGGAGCTACTATTCTTACTCCTACTACCTGTAAGTAGAAAATGGGTGATATACGACTTTACGTGTGTTAAAGATGCAGTATCCCTTTTCAAAAAAAACAAAAACAAAATGCTTGTGATTTTGGTGACATTTCAAAAGATATGTTTTTCTGGACTCTAAAACTATAAAGTTCACCTCTTAATTTATTTTGTTAATCTTTTTAAAAAGGGATATTGTATATCTGTATGTTCAGCTACTTTTAATTTTTATTTACAATTTTCCATAAGTAGCTTTAGTCTGCAGCCCAAAACATCATTTATTTACTTAAGTCAACCTGTACCTTATCAATATGATACCTCAGTCATTTGGTAAAGTGGAGATAATAGTTGTAACTTACTGATCCCTATCTTTAGGTAACACTTATATTTGACAGACTGACCCAACTGATGTATTCATAGAAGAGCATTGAAAGTGCTTCCCAGTGTGAAAATCAGGTCAGGTCTGGCTGTGATAACGTCTTTCCACATTTCCAGGAATCCAGGATGAGTTGTAACCTCAGAACACCTTTGGTCTGGCCATCTAGGCAATCAGTATGCTCTTGTAAAAATAAATGGACACAATCATAACGTTGCAATGACAAATAAATAAAAATTCTTTTTAGAGAAGAAAAATGAATTTGCTTATTATAACTTAAATAGGACAATGATTTTATAAAACCAAGACCGAAAAAACACCCTGTCAACCTACACAAAACACACATAGGTGTCACATATCTCCTTTTCTCTTCCTAAGTCTTAGCTCATCCTATACTCAGATATGGAATGCTGTTTTGGATAAGGATGGAGAGCATTAACCACTTTAGTTCCCTAGTCATTTTCAGTTTATGACCTCAGATGCCAGGGTATTCATCCAATCCAAAGGACTTTTACAACAAAGTATTCTTGGAGCTTGCTTGATCAATATTTGGTCCACCGAGTTTTAAGCCTTAAGGATTGTGATTAAGTATGTTTGGGGCATATATCTCATAGTATTTATTTCACTGGGTAAATCTAAGCTAGCTTTACAACAGAATTTGATAAGAGTCTCAATGACTGTAATAGAATTCTATCAACATTTTAAATGTTATAAGCATTTGGCTTCTTAAAATCTGCTAAAACAGGCAGGTGTAAACTAACAGTGCTCCTAGCTTATTGTGATGAATCATAATACCCTTGTTAAATCATGTTTGATGAAGCCAAAAGTAATTAACTGTACCATTTCCCACAATGATGGAGCACTTTTCCTCTTTATAGCCCACCCATATATCCACCTGCAGAAGTTTATGCTGTTGGCTGCTTTGATAATGAAAGTCATTTGCACATCTGTCAAACTCAAGTAGTTGCAAAATGAATTGCTTAACTGTCCTGAAGTGCATATTATATATGATGGTTGCTCAGAGCAAGACAAAGCATCAAACCTACAGGAATCAATAAGTATTTAATTACCATTAACCATTGATGTATCTATAATTTTAGAATGGGATTGCTTTTTGGTGGATGGATAACGTTTCTGTATTCTAGACAATGTAGTAGGTTATGATACTGTTATTGCAATACTTAGGGCTGCTGGCATTATCAGTCGTAATTACAAAGAATGTCACAGAGATACGCTTTTAAAAGCTGCTTAAACATGCCTAGTGAAGCTAATCTCAATTAGAGATTTTTTTAAAATAAAAGTAGAGATAAATTAGAATAGAACTTAAAAGAAAACCAGATGCGATCTTTGAACTAACATTCATTGGCATCATCGTAATAACTGTCAGTTCTTGATCAAAAGACTCAACTCTGATGTTAATTTTTTTATTTGTTTTGGAATAAACTGAATTAAAGCCTACCTCACAGGGTTGTTGTGAGGATTAAGATATAAACCAAGCTGATAATGCATGTCTGGCAGATATAACAAAGGTTATATGCCCCCATAATTTGTCAGCTAACAAAGGTTTGTGAATCTGAAAAGTGAAAGGCCTTCATTGCCATGAAATCTTTTACCTGTCATGCATTTGACAAATTCATTACTTCCTATTTCTCCTCAATCATTTCCTTTATATGTATAAATTATATATGTTTTAAACTAAAGCCTCAAAGTTTAAACACATCTTTTCTATTTGCTTTGAACTGCCCATCTTCAAAATTTTAACATAACTTCTAATCCAAATTTCAAGTTGTGTTATTTTTATCGAATTCAATCTCTCACATTTTTGAGGAATGAATTCTTTCTCTCTTCTTGCCCAAGAAACAAAGATTGGAAGTTATTCCTTAAGCTGTTTTAAAATTTTAAAATGGAAAAACATTTGTGCTGTATTCACATTCTTATTCTCAAATTTAAAACAATGAATGTTTAACTCCTAGATGCTTTATATTACAGTACACTTTGTAAAGTGGCAATTAAAAAAAAACAGGTCAGCCACCAGATATAGTATAATAGCTTAGTCCTTGGGACCAGGTCATTCTTCACTGCTTATTAGATAAAGGACCTTGGGCAGGTTATTTAACTTGTCTGAGCCTCAATGAACTCATCTATACAATTAGAATCCTTATGCCTTTTTCAGAAGGTTCATCTGAGAATTAATTGAGTTAACAAAAGAAAAGTGCCAAGCACAAAGCGGGCCTAATTCATCCATTCAACAAGTATTTATTGAATGCCTGCTTTGTGCCAGACACTGCTCTAAGTGCTGAGGGTATACAGATGGTCCGTCCCTTCATGGAACATACAGTGGGGAAAACAATGAAAAGGATACTTGTGATGATATGTGCTGAGTGTTATTCTGGGCAGAGAATATAGTGCTACAAAAACACCGAGCAGGGAAACCTAACCTGGGACAGGTTGCATTGGGATCAGTCGGAGAAGCCTCCCTGATGAGGCGAGACGGAGTGGAAGTGAACAGATAGTAGAGGTACAAGAATGTTGTAGGTCAAAGAACTAATATCCTGTATGACAGCCTAGAGGTAAGTATGAAAAGTGAAAGCTATAGACTAAGATATGACCTGCTAATGTTCACTTTGCCCCGTATACTGTTTCAAAAAATAGGACCACTTGAAAAAAATCAGGAATTTTAACAAAAATATTCAGATTCATGGCTTCTCTTTAAAAGTAATTTAAACATCAGAAGCTCAACACTGGGATCAAATGCCAATAGTCAGGAAGCAGGTTGCCACCTAGACTGCTCTCCGGTTCTCCATAGTACCCTCTACGGTGGTGTCTTACCACTGGCGGCAGCACTCGCTTGTATTAACTGTCTGAAACCTGTAAGATTTTTACAGGGTTTTTACCCCCTAGACTAGAAAAAAAGAGCTAATAGCTCTCTAAGTGAATAGAGCAAGCATTGCTAATAAATGATGGCGGTGGTGGTAGTAGTGGCTGTGATGATGTAGGGGGTAGTGGTAGTGATGGTGGCGGTGATAGAGGTAGTTCTTGTTATACTTCTGTCACTGTTTTCTTATTTACTAGTACTGTCATTATCATCATCATTATTTCAAAAACGAAATTAATGCCATTTCCATCCCTAAAGCTGACTAGCATATTTAGGTGTCAGATCTGCTGTGTTGATATGTTGGATGTGTAGGGTATGTACCCCCTGAGACCAAGTACTAACAATTCTTAGAAAAATATCCTACACAGGAGCAGCCCTCAAATTGCTAGATTAATTTTTTAAGGGAAAAGCCTTTGGACATAAACACAACTATTAAATGAGCCTTTTAAAAGTATTTGTAGTATATTTACTACAGATACTAATGAGAATCAGAAGAATACGTCCTAGCTCACAATCTTGCTGAGAAATGGTATTCTGAAAACAACTAAAGAATATTTCCAAGGCAACAAGGACTACTGCCATAAACTTAGAAACGTAGTCTGGGTACTCCAGGCTTTCAAAATCCCTTTATTTATATCATATATAAATTGCCTTGTTAATGTGATGTAAATGTTTTAGTAGATACCGTCCATGGTTACTGTCCTCGTATGTTTCATGTGTAACGTTCACAAAGAACCAGAATGTATTTCACATCCTTGAAATGTAAGATAAAGACATCAATAGTTGAATAACTCAAAAATGTGACTCTGGTAATTTCCAAATTCCCTAAATCATTTGCCCTGCTGCATTTATAAAACATTTCTGTAGTGGATAGTTTTCCATGTGGTTCTAAAACACATTTTTAGGATTTGAACATTTCCAAAGTTCAAGATTATGATCATATGTATAGTGCCTCTACCTAGTATTTTCCAGGCTTTTCTCAGAGTTATTTTCTTAAACAGTCTATAATTTTCCCATATGTTCATGTGTATATGCTTTATATCTAGCTGTGATTGATTCTATAAGTCTCTTAAGATCAGATTTGGATTAATGTTGTAACAATATAACAATTGCTAAATAAGTTGATGCTACAGATGTTGCATTTTTACTTAGTGGTACAACAGAGAATGAAGAATAAGACATTTCTTTGTCTATTTTAGTTGGATGGCTCTAGTAAAATAAACTTGGAAAAGTAGTCATGTTATTCCCCAGAAGAACTTCTAAAAGTTGATCAATAGAATTAATGACCCAGGAGGAAAACCAAAACTTAGCTTTAGCTTAAGTTTTCTTTGAACAGCCTTACTAGGGAAGTATTTATTTATGGTTTTAATAAAATATAGTTGTATTTTATGATATATTTATTTTAGTGATAAAATATAGGAAATGATGAGAGATTTGGGTTGACAGCTTAAATGTGAAAATATCCATATGGCAAATAAAGTAGTTTTATAGCAACCAAAAATATTGTTTGAATGTCAAACTTAATTCCTACAATTATGATCAGTTCTTAGAGTTTCTGAACGACAACTATATCCTTATCCTTGGGCTCTCCTGAACTGCTTACTGCAGGTGTCAACTCTCCTTCAAGCCTCACACTAAGGTTTCCATTTTGTATTTGCCTTGGCAGCAAACTTGCTAAAAAACGTAAAGATGCTATGGGGAACACCCGGCAGGAGATGACTCATATGGTGAATGCGATGGATCGAAGTTATGCTGATCAGAGCACTATGCATGCCGAAGATCCACTTTCCATCACCTTCATGGACCAACATAACTTTAGTCCAAGATGTAAGTTCTTCATTAAGATTTTAATAAATGATTTTGAAGCTCTTTAAGTCCACTCTGAATTCTACACATTACATTTTGAATAGTGAGACTAAGAGAGAGAGAGAAGAAGCATCTAGAAAAAGAGAGAATATTATGGAATTTACAGGAAGGTTTATTTTCAGTATTGATATTGGATTTAGTTTAACTTCAAATTATATGTTTTATTACTATATCATAAGAGATATTCCAAACATATGCCATTCAGACCAAATGATATGTCATTGCTTTAAGTTAAAAATACTTGATTGCCTACAGAAAATTAGTTCATGTCAGAATTTATTTATAATTATTTTGTCATTTGAGTCTTCCTTTGTGTAAGATAAAGTTCCTTTTGAGATAAGAGGAGACATCATAATTCTTTATGGGAATTATTGGCATGGGTAAAATTATTCTATCAAAATATTCTACCAGAGTCTGGTGAATTTCAGTAATAAAACGTTAACTAGGGGAAAGATCAATCTGCCTGCTGTTAAGTATCTGGTGTGAAACCCAAAAGTTTACTTGAATTGAGGGATTGGCAGGGAATGGTGAAATCCATTCATCCATCCATCCATCTATTCATCCATCTTTCCATCCGTATATACATACATAGAATTCTAATGTTGATCTATGAAGATAAGACTTTTAAAATATGTCCACTGAAGTACTGTCTAATAGATAATTTTAATAATTGCCCCACAATCACTATTACTGTTTATCTTCACATTTCTTATGAACTTTCTATTCTGTTCTACAGTGCTGTGTGTAAGTTACTAAAATTTAAGTTAAATTAACTGACTTTGTTTCTTCAAATTCTTAAATAAAATTGATGCTTAAGGAAGGCAAATCCTGTTCATCCTTGGCCTTGTGTACATTAGAGGCATTCGGCCACATATCCCAGAGGTTTGCTTAACCCACTTTGGAAAACGTGTATAAGGAAAGAAGTAAATAATAGAAGCATTATTTTCTGTACAGATTATAAATATATGTTAGTGATAAGGTTGAAAAATAAAGTATTTGTAGGTTGTATGCATTTATGTCTTTTCAGAAAAGAAAGTCTTTTTCTGAAATGTTCAGCCTGTGAAATTTTTCAGTAATTATTGGCCCTAAATGCAGACCAGCATTTTCCCTGATATGTATCTACACCAAATTAGAAGTTAGAAATTCTGTATGAGTCATTTTGGAATTAAGTTTTAATCATGATAGGGCCTTTTTGATCTATTTTATTTTTATTTCACTATAAGCTAAATGATAGAGAAGAACATAAAATACTATCATTATTGAAAGGAAGTTCTGCTGAAAATTTGATGTACCATCTTTCTAACCACTTGATTTGGTATTTAATCAATTAAGGATTTGAAAGCACTTTTGTTCCCCAAACTTTTCTATCTATTGTCTATGTTAGTACCTTATTAAGAAGCTTAAATCCAGGAGTGTGATAATAAATATTCACTTATGAACTTGGAGAAAGTATTAAATCCATTTCTCACAGTTAACTGAAAAAATTTATTTCAAGTGAGTATGAGATAATTATTTCTCTAAGTACCTTGCACTAATTTTATAATCTTTATAATGTCAAGTTGAATCTTGCTGCCTTTTTGAATTGAATAGATTACTGACCTATAGTTATAGATGTACCTTTCCTGGTGTTTTGAGATAACCCAAGCCAAAAAAGAAAATTTTACCTCTGCAGGGTATAGTAATCAAAGAAAGTTTAATAATTATGTTTCTTGAGAAAGCATAAATCTATTTTAAAGGAAAGAAAGAGTGTAAAATACAACTTTAGGGTAGTACATTCCTTCATGAGCTCTGTTTTCCTACAGTGCCCAAAGATCCGCTTGTGCCGACTGCTGTGTTAGGTGAGGCCCTAATTCTTTATCACCCTTTTTTGCATGGATCATGCCTCCTTGCATGGGTTATAGTTTGTCTACACAGTAATTATTTACAGTGCAGGAAGCAGCTTAATTTTGAAAACGTAGTCATGATCTTATCAAAGAACGCAACTGTGGTCTACCCAATCAGATCTAGCCAATTTCGAATTAGTAAGGTATACTTTTTTAAAGCAACATATTTTTTTAAATTCTTGGTTCTGTTAGATTTGGAGCAAAAGTACAATGGCCCTTAATATATGACTAATGTTTATATATCCACATTCGTAGAATAAACCCAAATGCACACATCTCAGGCCAGTGCTACCTGAATAATTTGTTTATATATAAAAATCTTTATGATGGAAAGTGATTTTCTAAATCCTCCTAGTTTTGTAGCAACTAAAGAACACATTTACACGTAGACATTAGGAATGTGTGCATTTGCTTTAGTTTTGTCTTTATTAAGAATGTATAAATGCAGGTAGTTGCTGTAATATTGATGTGGAGTTTTGCATTCCATATACACCTTACATAGTAAGTGTTATCTTTCAAGAAATTTAGAATAAGCCAAGATTTACCACTATATAACATCAAAGACAGCTGGTATTGCTAGTGATGAATAAGGACTTTTCAGATGTTAAAATTACATTAAATTTTAATCTAACTGTATATTTAAGAGTAAAACCAATTTCATTTCAATTTGCACTCTCGTCCTTGACTAATTATCCACCAATGGTTCAGGACCAGCTTGCTCATGCTCATAAGTTCTGTATCACTTTACCCCAGTGTTGCTAATATTTAAGATTTAATCAAAGAAATATGGAAATATATAAATGTATCTTAGAAGTTCCCAGTTCTTATGTTTTATATTTAAATTTCTTGTGAACATAAAAGTTTAGCTTATGGTTTATGCATGCTTTTGTTATCCATGTATTCAACATTTCATTACATTTTAAAGATATTTTGGAACAATTCAACTAATTCAGTTAAGTAAAATACAACTCTTTTTCACCAAAATAATTATTCAAAGTTATAGTTTTATAATATAAAGAATATGTATTCTAAAAGAATCTGAAAGTCCATGTTCTCTGATTGCACTTTCCTTTTGATGTCCACGCGAATAATGACAGGGACGTGAACTGGGAAATTTGTCCCAAGGGGGTGGCCTGATCAAGAAGGGAGGGAGCGAGGAATCATGATCTTTGGGGAGGCACCAAATCCTCTGAAAATGTCATCATCTGTGGAACGCTGTAGAATGCTGTCTGTCTGTTGAACACTATAGAATGCTGTCAGCATCAAATTAATAAGCAAAATTCAATTAAAATGTTAAAAACTCACTGGAAAAAAATTAGCTGCCCAAATGTTAAAATTTCATTACAGTGATATTCTGAGAACATGTACATTGGGTCCAAGTGCCAGTCCTCCTGTTGACTCACAATATGAACTCATGAAAATACCTTACATCTTTGTTTCCCCATCTGTAAACAGTGTAATAATTTCTACCTTACCTTTTTCACACAGTTTTGTAAAGAGATAATGAGATAATGAGATAATGTATTTGAGTTTTACAAACTATAAAGTTTAGTACTTTATTGCAATAATTTTCCCTGTGAAAAGGGATATTTATGTTTAAGGAAGGCTAGAGTTAACACAATAGAGCCATGAAATCTAGTTGCAGAAACAGTCATTATGCATTTTATTTCATTTGGAAAGTCAAGCTGGTTGGGTTTTATTTTTGTTTTTTAATATTTTTTAAAAGCTAACTCTCTCATTAATCATAGCAAATGTAGAAAAGATTTATTGCATTCTTCATCATTCTTGGAATCATGGTGTTTATAGTTGTTTTGCATCCAATTGATTTTATATTTATAAAGCAATTTTTGAAATCACTTAAGATATTGCTTGATATTAATGTCTACTTACTGATTAAAAGGAGCTTAGAAACTTTTCATATTGATTCATATTTTTGTTTTTTGTGTTTTACTGCTTCATTGGGTTAAAGTCCCTATAACTGGTAAGTGTATTGCAAAGAACTCTAGAAAACCTTTTCGTCAAGGAAATATTCGAAGTTACTATTCTTAAATGTGTAATAAGGATAATGATTAGTACATGTACCCTCACTGCTAGTCACATTATTAGGTGATTTAATAAGATGGAAATGTATTAAGATTAATAATTCATATGTGATTATTTTAAAGACTACTGATCGTTGTACTACTGTATTAAAGCTTAATGCAAAATGAAAGGCACTGTCTATTTTATATTGGGACACAATAATGTAAGATTTGGAATACGGGTGAATTCTGTGTTTCACACTCAGCCTTTTACAATTGTAAATATTCTGCTACTCTAGCAGGTACAGTGTGAGCTCTGGGGCTGCTCCACAGAGCCCTGGCTACCTTATTCCAGCTTAGGTGATTGCGTTTGCTTCTCTGACAATATCTGTTCTCACTTCTCATCCTAAGCTGTGTATTCTGTGATAGTGCCCAGACTAGTGGCTTCTGAATTTAATTTTGCTGGGGAGATGTATATATTCTTTATGTCAGTTTATCGATTGTAATATTTTAGCAAAGGTAGATCAGTTGAATATAGTCTCATAGGAAGAAGAGAAATCTCTCATGCATCATGTTTGCTAGTAAATGTTTGTGTGTAGAAGGGCAGGCAGAACCTGAGTGAAGGGCATACGTTCAGTTGGGTGGTTAGGTCACAGCAGGGTCCATGAGGGCTTTTTTTTTCTTTCTTATTCAGTGTGATATTTTTAGAAGTAAATGCAAAAAAAGGGAAAATGCATTCAGCCTAATAAGAGAAAGTAAAGTAAATGCAATCAAGCTAAATTATAGAAGCACGCAAATCTGATTGTGGGGTTCTTTTTTTTTTTTTTTCCCTTCTCCAGGAAGAAAAAATGTTTATCATGGGGACAACAATTCATTTTTTGCCATATCCTATCTGTAGAGTTGGTGATAGAACAGGCAAATGTACCAGCACTTGAAATATGTTTAACTGTTAATTACATATCGTTCTCTACAGTATGCATTATCATTAAAAGCAAAAGTTCCCCTCAGAGTGTATTTTCTCTTCTGTTAACCAATATGGCAGTATAATGCTTTTCAAAGTAACATCCCTTAAAACATTTGTGTTTTTTTTTTAAAGTGGTAAGTTTAAATGTGATAAATATAAGCATGCTTCTTCTCATTGTAATGATTAGTACTATGGTCATTAAAATAATATTTATTCTTCATAGGTAAAATGTTCTTGTTCTTTTCTTCCTTCTTATGACAGAAAGAGACTTAAAAGTTTGTTTTCATTTTAAGCTAATAACACAGTTGGGATGGGGCCTACACTTAAATGTGGGTGGTGAGAATTCAGTTGATTTTAACTAATTCATTCATTGAAATATTTATTGAGTGACTGCCTTGAGCCAGGCACTAAGAATAAAAAGAAAAATATGACTCCGTATGCTGTAAGCATTCAGAGTTTAGTGAGGAAAATAGACCAGTAAACAAAAGATTAAAATCCAGAGTCAGTGAAATGACATGTAGAACAGGAGGCCATGGGAACAGAAAGCAGGAGCTGGGTAACGCAGCCTGGATGAGCCAGGGAAGAATTCCAGAGGAATTACCTACGGATTTTACCCCAGAGACATACCCTGGTTTCTTTCACACAGTAGCCAGAAGAGTCAAAATAAATTAGCAATAAAAACAACAGCAATAATAATAAACCAAGGCAGCAGAGATTGAGTGTAAATGCACGTCACCTGGCTAGCAGACAGAGCAGCGCCGGGGGGTGATTCTGTAGAATGCCCACAGTTCCCAGTCTGGAGTGTATCATGGTAAGAAACCCAGGTGGTAGGTCACAGTAAGGCCACACGGGTGAGGAGAGGAGCCCTATGCAGATGCGTGGCCTAGATCTGGTCCATGAGGGAGGTTGGGAAATGGGTGGGAAGGAGTTTGACCAATTGAATCAACAACGAAAACACCTCTCCAGTTGACAACTTGATCTTCTGGTCCCACTCTATACTGCTGTGACTGCACATACAAGGAAAAGCAAGAACTTAGCAAAATCTCCGACTTACACTTTTTAAAAGTGGGTCAGATGTCTCTCTATGTCTCACAGCATCTGTTATCTTACTGATATAAACCTAGTGCACTCTGACCTCACACCTTGAGCTGAAGTGAAAGACTTTGTTTCTATGGGGATGCTGCCTTGGACCTATACTGTATTTCTTGCCCTTCTTCCTGTTATCAGAAAGATCTTTAGGTCGTAAAATCTTTTTTGCATAGATATATATTAAACAAGATAACTTTGTCTCTTTTTTAATCTTCTGGAATCTGAAAAATGCCAGATGAGAACCACAGTGCCACGGCGGAGTCCAGTCATCTTCTGGACGTACCTCGCTACCTCTGTGAGGGGACGGAATCCCCTTACCAGACGGGACAGCTGCACCCAGCCATCAGGGTGGCCGACTTGCTGCAGCACATTAATCTCATGAAGACGTCAGACAGCTATGGGTTCAAAGAGGAATATGAGGTGAAGGTTTCAATACTATGCTGAAGTTTATTTCTAACCATGATACTCAGTGGAATTTAACAATTTGTCCTCGCTTTAACCTAACAAGGAATGGAATACTCTGTAGACCCTCTAATCTTGTGTTTATGAGTGTACAATCAAGTGTGTATATGGGGAGAGCCAGTAGACACAGTGAAAGAAAAGGGCACTTCCCAGGGAAATATCTGGGTCCAAATTTGTTTTAAGAATTAAAAAATGTTGGATTCCATAATTTATCTTACTATGTTATTTAAAAATCACTTTGTTAGACCTTATGTTTCCCCACTCAAAAATCCATG
Organism: Equus quagga; assembly: GCF_021613505.1. Taxonomy (NCBI): domain Eukaryota; kingdom Metazoa; phylum Chordata; class Mammalia; order Perissodactyla; family Equidae; genus Equus; species Equus quagga. Next base: position 9,051,320 of record NC_060277.1, read on the forward strand.
GCGAGATACCTTGAGTCCCATTGTATCATAACAGGTTCTATCATTCAAGTGACTTCAGCAGTAGGTACTTGGCTGCCACTTTGCTCATTGACCCTCTGTTGAAAAATGGGGTCAAGCTTTGTGTTCTAAATGTACTGCTGGTCACTCTTTGTTTTATTTTGTGGATGGTTTGTTGAGGGTGGCTGGGAAGAAAACAGAACACCACAAATCCAAGCAACATTAAGCCAAAAGAAGGATGTGTAAAATTCTTCTGACCTTATTTCCCCTTCCTACTCAAGCAAAAATACCAAGATTTAAACCACAAAGGAAGTGATTTAAACTAACGATCCCAATAAACATAACATTAGCAAAAGTGAAAAAGTTCCTTTGCCAACCTTCACTTCCTGAGAAATACCAGTCTGGGGCGTACAAGGAAGCTCCTCCACCGGCATATGTGTACCACTGTACAGGCACATTTAAAGTGAAAGAATCCAGCAATACTCTACTTTGAAACACCATTCAAAATATGTCCAACTTCACGAAGAATCTTCTCAGCTCTACACTTTATTTATAGATTATTTGCATACCCTAGTTTGGGAATAACTAAAATCATCTTTGAATTTTGAAAGTTGATCTCAGATATATGCCGGAAACACTATGCTGTGCTAACAAAATAGTGCAAGGAATTATAATATTCTGCCAGAGATGGTTCTTTGTGTTCATTTCAAGTGTATTCTTGTGTACCTCACTTCAAAGACCGTTGACTCTTTGAAGACCCCATTTCCTGTCTTGAGCAAAGTTTGAGTTTTTCTGCAAAAAGAAATCTATAGCCATATTTTAAATTGCTGCATATGGTAATTAAGCCAATCAACAAATTCATCTGTTCCAAGATTCTTAGAGATGGTGACTCTTTTTAATTTTCATATGGTCCCTTGTCATAGAGATTCAGTCCTTTTCATGATCTTCAAAGAAACTGAAATGTGATGTATTGCACACAATTTAATGAGTAATTATGGGGGAAAACAGGTTTTCTTTTTCCTGTTATAAATGCTAAAGAAAGTATGTTTGAAAGATACTCATTAAAAGTAGTTTTGAAGTTTTTGATGCTCTCTCTACTTCTGTCTCACAAAGTTATAGTGATCTTAAATTTGAAATACTTTCAAGGTCCTTTTTTTCTTTAAAGTGTTTTCTTGCCCTTAACTTGAACTCAGTCCAATCCAAGATGAACAAGTGGGAGTCCAACAAACAGGCTCTGTGGTCTGAAAATGGAATTGTTTACCACTGGAGGACTCCCTTCCTCCCTGAGAAAGTGGCTTTACTATTTTGGTCTTCAGAACAGAGAAAGCTGATTCAAGAAAAGGCATTAAATTCAGTCTGCTTGTTAATTTTTTTTCCAGAGCTTCTTTGAAGGACAGTCAGCCTCTTGGGATGTAGCTAAAAAAGATCAAAACAGAGCGAAAAACCGATACGGAAACATTATAGCATGTAAGTTCTCAGACAATTCTTGGTGAGTGTAAGTATGGTGTGTAGAAGATAAGTAGTAAGTTGCACTTCCTCTCTGTATGGTTTAAAACCTTAAGAGAATCCCAGATGGTGGCACATCTCTTTATAAAGTAATCTATTTAATATTAAAACAGCATTGGCTATTAGCAGTGACTCTGAAATTGTCATCATCCTCATTAATTAAATTGACTCAGACTCTTCACCCTGTGGAGATGAAATTCTGTTTGATTTTATGTTTGCACATAAATGCATGAGGGTATTATTAAACAGCTCAGAATATCAGGATAATGAAAAAAAAAGATCTTTTCAGTGATGAATAGCTCTAAGACTTCCGGGAAACGTATTCAAGGTGGGAGTGTGTTTCTTTTCACATAACTTTATTCCTTCCTTGGAGCCAGTGTCTGAATTCCAGTTGCTCCTTGTTATTTATCATTAGGGACTTCCTCCTCATTAAGTCTTCAAGATGTATACATGGGACAAATAAATTGATTATCATATGAAACCACGGAAGCAGTAAGGAAAGTAACATAGTTTAGCTTGTCACTAGCTACTGATATACTTAGAACACTCTATTCTCAATTTAAATTATTTTAGGGTATCTTATGAATTCATTAAAATTTAACCTTGACTCTCGGGAAATAGAAAGGTTTCACATTCACTCCCTAGTTCTGTGGCTCTTTTGCTGTAAAATGCAGGCAAAAAGGATCCCACCCATTTAAAATCATGCCTAAGAAGCAAAATTAGGAGTTAAGGCAAGTTCAGTTCTTTAGACAAGTCCATGACTCAAATGATGATTTATCAGACATTGTCATTTCCCCTAAAAGCTTCCTAACTATGACGATGCTAGTCATTGAAGCTTTATTAACAGAATATTATATTGTAATAAGTAATAAGCTCATTAAGGTTCTTACGTTTCTTCAAATGAGTGATGTTTAAGAAAATCTTGATAGTATATTATGAATAAGCTCTTACCAACCATTGAATTATTTTAAGTCTCTAAGTGTCATCAGGGGGGATATTTAATAGCTTTTATTTTATTATTTAAAAATTTTAGATGATCACTCCAGAGTAATTTTGCAACCTGTTGAGGATGATCCTTCTTCAGATTACATTAATGCCAACTATATAGATGTAAGTATCTTGATAGTTCAGTAAGTCCAATTTGTTGGCTTATACATGCGAATCTTTTTGCTTGTTATTACCTATAAAGTAATTGCTAGTTTTTTAAAATAAAGAACAAACTGTACACTTTTCCTTGTTCTACGTCCTAGTACTTACTGACGTTGTTGTGCTTTCTTTCACACCTGACTTTGGTTTGGGCTGTAGATTTGGCTGTACAGGGATGTAAGTACCACTATATGTAAATAACAGCACCCTATTATAAATATTTATTGTAACTAGTCTTAATTACAGTTATTACTAATGCTTACTACTAGTTATCTCTGCATGCTTCACCTAACTAGTCTCATGCAGTACATCTATGTTCATTTTTTCGTAACTCCTTTACATGTGTAAAGATCTCTTTTACTTCCTTCCTTTTCTATGTTGAGACAGACAGGACCATTTTTAGCTTTTGACAAGTTCTTATGTAGTCGAGTTTTATTTGTTGATGATTTCTGTTTCTGGCTTTTATTCTTACCCTTCCCCAAACACATGTGAGAAGCTGGATAGTATGATGTGTATTAGTGTTTCTGAAATTTTACTTTTTACCTTTCACTTCTGATGTTAAAAATGGGTGGAGAGACTATTTTGTGGTGTGTGGTATTGGTTTGTAAAGTATTAAAATTACTTAGGCAAAATAATTACTAAATTACATTTGTAAAATACACATATCACACATATATATCGAATCATACAGATCAAAAAGTTTGGTTTTTTTAATCATATATTCAACTATTAAATTTTGGTTACAAACATATCTACATGTAGATTCTTTATTTAGTGGAAAGTTATTATCAGATAGAAGATAAAATATTGTTAAGGAGGCAATATGTTATGTATACATATAAGAAGGACAGGCTCTTTGTTCATACTTCCTGGTTGAAAATCACACTGGAAATCTTGGGAATGTTACTTCATCTCTCTGTGCCTCAATTTCCTCATCTTTACAGGGGGATAATAATAATAGTACTAACCTCATTACTTTGTTGTGAGAATTAAATGAAATAATGCATGTTGAGCATTTAGCACAATGCCTAGCACATATTAAGCACTCATTAAACATCAGCCATATTTTTTTAATAATTCAAACCTAGGTGTGCTAAAATTTATCAATTTAAAATATGCATTAATTGTAAGGTAAATGGTAGAAGCATCAAAAATTGCAGCATATATGTAGACATTTATATATATCAAACATGAAAACTAGGACCCAACTTTTTCCAATTTCCGTAAACAGGGAAATAACTTTCATCACATTTATTAAGTTCATGGTTTACAGTTATTTAGTGAGTTGTCTTCATTTATATATTTGAATTAATGAATATTATTAAGTGTAGACTCTGAGTATATTGGTTAAATTTCTGATCATCGTTTTACTCTCATCAGTATTTTAAATTTATCAGACATCTCAATATGGAAAACTAAGCTAATGGTCTACTCTTTAGAATAAAATAACCAACAGTTATCTGATAAATTTGCACTTGTTCTTACTTGTTTAGTTGAACCTTGGTTTCCTGCCAAAACATACACACTGGATCCCTGTAATAATACTACATTACGGTTCCTACGCTGAGGCTGTGTTCTAAATAAGACTGTGTCGCTATCCAGTCTTCCTGTTAAGACCCCAGTGTGTTTTGGCTGATTACTAACAATTTCATAGTTTTCCCTCTCCCATTAGTTTATTATACTTAGAAGACATCTTCTGCAATTGGTAAATTTTTCATGAAGAACAGGAGATGAAATGCTTATAAAGCTTAGAAAAGATTTCTTCATAAAACATTGTGCTATGTTGGTATATTAAGAAATGGAAAGCTTCCAAATTGGCAGCATTGTAATCCTCAACCTATTAAGTTTAGATTGGGGATCTCAGTTTACATGCATATATGTCTATTGAGTTGCCTGCACCAGAATGTGGACAAATTGTACCACAGGCTTTTACTAAAGCACTTTGATAAATACGAAGCAAATTCAAAGCTTAACCCTATTAGACCATTAACATTTTTGCTATTTATGATCTGTTGGAATTCAAACCAATTGAGAGCAACTAACAGCTTATCAGGAATAATCTCTTTATTGAAACTATATTAAATGTTGAACGACATAGAACTCTTGGCACACTAAAAAAAGAGAGAAAAAGTTCTAAACTTTTTGTTCAGGATAAGAGGCATTTTATAAAACTCTTCTTTCCCTATATATGTGTGTACCTATAATTATGTGTGTGTAAATTATCAGCGCACACAAAATAGTTTTGACAGATTCCTGAACATATTATAGTAGGAGAATATTCTCTAAAATATCTCGGCAGGACTTTGACTTCATGCACACATGCATTGTCCAGCTCTAACATTGGAATGTTCTGTTATTTTTTTATGGTTCTAATATGTCGTTGTCCATTTGTAATGCAGTGTGTTGTACTTTTGGATGATAAAATGAGAATTAATATTTTTGAACACAATTTTGCCAGGAATGAATGACTAAAGATTAACATGAAGGCATAAACATGTTAGTGAAACCAAACAAAATCTATGAGGTTATTCCCTAGCAAACAAAACAATTATGCAATATATATTGTAATCAGAGCCCTTAAAATATTTAATTTTTGTTTTATGTTTACCTTTCAGATAACTTAGGTTTGAGAAGTGAACTATGAGTTCACTACTCATTTCTGGACTTTTTACTATAACTTAATCTTAACAGGTGGTTGTCTTCATCTTTTTATGCCTTCATTCATTTCTTTCTGATACCGATGTAAAATAATAACCAATCTGTTGTCCTATTTTAGGGCTACCAGAGACCAAGCCACTACATTGCAACTCAAGGTAAAACTTCGCCTTTTTAAACAATATTGAGCAATCAGACTTGCTTATTCATCCATATGGTGTTTTTTACAATTTTATCTGACCTCACTGAAAGAAAGATCAGCTCCTCTGAGTAGCGTTGCTCGTTATTCATTTGTAGAATACAAATTGTTTATCTATGTAAAACGTATAGAAGTTAAAGCTTGATTATTTTTTAATTAAAAGTAAAAGAGAAGCTGCTGATAAGTGATTTGGTTCTTGGTGTTATGATGGCCCAGAGCACTAGCCAATCGTGCTGGAGAGAGGAATTACTTATTTTTGACGAAAGCCAGAGAGGTCCCATCTTATGTAAGTTGCCTGCTTTCTTGTAAGGTAGTCTGTCGGCTGAGACTGTAATGGTACCCAGACCGGTATTGTTATAATGAGATGTGAGACTGTCTTCCAGCAATTTTTTTACAAGTCAACACTGAGACAAATAATGGTCTAAAGAGAACTTAGTCAAGTTCATTCTTCTTGGAAAATAAGAAAGTTGGGAAATCTTGTTACAGTGACACACTGGGGAATAGAAGTATCCTAAAACACCTTTAGTTATTGCTCCAAATTGACCACTGGCCATCACAAGAGACCCCTCCCATCTGTTTTATAAAAGAGGAAAGTAAAACAAAAGCTATGTTTCCTCTTTTGACAGAGGTCATTTTCTAAGCATTTTCACATACCTTTGGATTAATTGAGTTTAATTGCAAACTCTTTAAACTTAGAAAGATCATCCATGGTGAACAATATTCTAGTTTTTTTATGGTACTGAGTATAACCCAGTGGATGCTTTTGCAATTTGGAGGTGATAATATAATAAAGTAAGGGTAGGATGTGTCCTTATATGTGTAGATTTTTCTTTATTAACCCCTAAACATGCACTGTTTGTAAATGATGTGGGTATATTTAATTGGTAATATTGCTGTTTGGTTGATGGTAGTATAAGACTTCCTATCGGGGCCAGCCCCGTGGCACAGCGGTTAAGTATGCACGTTCTGCTTCAGCGGCCTGGGGTTCGCCAGTTCGGATCCCGGGTACAGACATGGCACCGCTTGGCACGCCACACTGTGGCAGGTGTCCCACATATAAAGTAGAGGAAGATGGGCACGGATGTTAGCTCAGGGCCAGTCTTCCTTAACAAAAAGAGGAGGATTGGCAGCAGTTAGCTCAGGGCTAATCCTCCAAAAAAAAAAAAGACTCCCTATTTTTCACATATATCTGTATCTTATATATATATATATAAGATGCATTAAACTAACTCAGTGACAGATATAAATACCTTAGAAACTAGTGGTACTTCCTTTTGAATTGGGAAGTATAGAAGGCAAATTGAAAAAAAAACCCAAAATTTGTATATACCTATAGTTCTTCCTATAGTGTGAATTTATTTAGATATGAATTGAATTTAAGCATTTTCAGTGACATTTTGTGTTAGACATTTAATTTTCTTTTTTGGTTTATTTAGTTTACTCTGCTTTCACTCTTTTCTATGCTTCTTACTACTTACTTATTCAAACAACAAAATTTATCTGATTATATAATATTCAAATTAATTTCTTCATAGGCCCAGTTCATGAAACAGTATATGATTTCTGGAGAATGATCTGGCAAGAACAGTCTGCCTGCATTGTGATGGTTACAAATTTAGTTGAGGTTGGCCGGGTAAGTGAAAAAAAGATTCTTTTTGTCATAAAACATGAGTATAAGTTGAGTAGCAAAATATAACATGCTTAAAATAGAATATCATTTAATTCTTTAAATAAAATTCATAGGCACAGCATTTCAAATGAGTGCTCCCACGTGGACCTTCGATGATTGAGAAATTATTTGATTTCTTGTTGAGTGATAAACTAACCTTTGATTTTATACTAGAATCTACTTACATTATCAGGCTTATATATTTTTATGGGAGAATACAAAATTTTTCTATTTATCATGTAACAGATTCTTTTTTCTCATTTACAGATTCTTTTTAGCTGTATTTTAACTGTGACTTGAAGAGTTATCACTGAAATTAGGTCATCTTGGTTAAGGTATATTCTATATTCACGTCCGCCTGTATGCTCTTTTTGTCATTTAGGTTAAGTGCTATAAGTATTGGCCTGACGATACTGAAGTTTATGGTGACTTCAAAGTAACTTGTGTAGAAATGGAACCACTCGCTGAATATGTCGTTAGGACATTCACCCTGGAAAGGGTAAGTACCTTAAAGTTCTGTTTAAAAATATGTGTATTGAAAGTGTTTTTTCTCTTAAAGTCCTTGTCAAAGTTTGTTTTGATGATGCTATAAAATCCATTCATGCGTTCCACAAATATTTATTTGAGAGTATACCATGTGCCAGGCATGTTTCTAAACCTTGGGACACATATTAAATCCATAAATAATTTCTATTTTGAAAGACAGTCTAGAATCATGTAAAAATCATAAAACTAGAAAATCAGAGAAAAATTAGTAGAACAAAAGAAAAATTAAATAGAAAATAGAAACAAATAAAAAAGAATAAATTAGATCAAAAAGCTAGTTCCTTGAAAAGATCAATAAAATAAACCACTGCCAGTTCTAAATGAGGAACAATAAAACAAAATATGCAATATTAGAAAACACAACAGGGATGTAACTACAGTTATACTTGCTATTGGGAAAGTTATAAAAAGATCATGTGTAAATTTGGAGATGTAGATTTTAGTCAAAATACACTCATATTCTAACAAATAATAATTCTCAAAATTTGACCCAAGGAGAGTTAGAAATCTGAACAGATGATAGAAGAAAATAGAATGTTAAAATTTACCATTAAAATTGCACTGTGGTTTTATAGTTGAGGTTTCTCTAACCTTTAAGGAATGGCTAAAGCCTATGTTAGTCAAACTATGTAGGCCATAGAAAACCGTGAAAACCAATGAAATACATTTTAAAAGTTAGCCTAACTGTAATAACAGAACCAGATAAGGATAGCACTCTCTCAAGCTCTTCTCTCTGTGTCTCCCTTTTTTTTGAATTTTCTCCCTCCACCCCGTCTCTCACTTAATCAAGTGTGCACACACACACATTATAGACCAACTGCATTCAAGAAAATGCTTGAAAACATTTCAAAATAAAAGATTGAAAATGTGAGCCTAGCAGTGAATTAAGAAAACATCACATGATCTATAGTAATTGTTTTTTTAAGAATGTATGAATATTAGAACTGTGGTAGCAAATCTGGCAGGATATTTCATTATGTCAGTACATTAAAGGAGCAAAACCATATATTTTATTAATAGATATTGTAATGCACTTAATTTTATTTAAATGACATTTATAGTAATACTCTAATTATATTAGGGAAATAAGGAGACTCCCTAAACATGACAAAGGAGATTCAACAGTAGCTAGTATAGCACACATGTTAAGGAGTGAAAACCAAAAGGCGTGCTGTTACAGTTGGAATGTGCACATGTTAAGGAGTGAAAACCAAAAGGCGTGCTGTTACAGTCGGAATGCGACGTGGATAATCATTCTCACTCGTATTCAACATTTTTGGAAACTCTATCAAATGAATAAGACAACAAAAGGAAAAAATTACATAACTATCAGCAAAGACAAAATTATTTTAAGATGAAATGACTTATACCAAGAAAACTAGAGATAGTATTTTTTAAATGGAACTAATAATCATTTATTTAAGTGACTAATTCAAGATAAATATTCATAAATCATAGCTTTTCTTTATGTTAGCAATAAACAGAAGTAGACATTTAAAATTCTCTGTAACAATAATAAAAATTCTGAAGTATCTTGGAATCTACTTAACAAGAAAGATACAAGTCCTAAGTGAATAAAACCACAATAAGTGTATCAAAGGACATAAGATAAGATGTGAATAAATGGAGACATGTGCTGTGCCCCGGAATGGGAATACTTGATATTAATACTACTTTATGGATTAATGCAATGTTAAATGGAACATGATTGGGTTTTTAACTTGTTTTCTTGTTATTTAGAACTGGAGAAGAGTGTCATGGGGGTTTTTTGGGGTTTTGTTTTGTTTTTTTGGTGAGGAAGATTGGCCCTGAGCTAACATCTGTAGCCAGTCTTCCTCTTTTTTTGCTTCAGGACAAGTGGCCTTGAACTAACATCTGTGCCTGTCTTCCTCTATTTTGTATGTGGGACCCACTGCCACAGCTTGGCTTGATGAGTGGTGTGTATGTCCGTGCCCGGGATCCAAACCTGCAAACCTTGGGCTGCCAAAGCAGAGCATGTGAACTTAACCACTATGCTGCTGGGCCAGCCCCAAAGAATGATTTTTTTTTTTTTTTTTTTTGAAAAACCACATATTTGAAAATTACTCAGGAAAATTTAAATAGGAAGAATGATAAGGGAACATGTGCTGCCAGATATTAGAATTTACTAAAAAGAGCAAGGCTCTCAGAGCAGCTCCAGTAAAAGGATTAGTGTAAAGGAAGTGAAATAATGTCTAAAATCAGGTCTTAGAACAATTTATGACCTTCCTCACTAGAGTTGACTTGAAAACTGGTAAAATAAAAAGTGACTTTTCCTTTTATGTGATTCCATGATGATGTTTATCATTGTCACTGTTATAATTATTTGTTGAGCCCTGCTTTGTGTAGAGTACTGTGCTAGGAACTGGAACTAAAATGAGTAATAAGATATGATCAGTGGCTTCCAAGGTTTTGGTGATATTGGTCCATATAGGATAGAATCTAAAGAGTAACTTTCTCAATTTGGTTCATTCCATACGATTTTTCTGCCTTTCCTGATTGAGCAGGTGAGATTGAGATTTCACAGATAGCTCACCGTAGAGTTGGAATCATATAGATTATAGTGGAGGGTTCTTTTTGCTACAAATATGGATTCTTCAAAATAAATTCTGTAGCATTTCATCTGTGCTCTCCAAGCTGTGCTACCACAATCCACAGGCTTCTTTAACAAAAAGAAAGGAAAAAGCTTTGAAATGTGCATTTAAAGAGTTCTCTTTAATTAACTCAATAGGAGAGGGTCACAATAATGGATGCTTCTCCTCTTTCATTTTGTATTTCTGATACTATAAATAATACTCTGTGTGCTGAATTATTTCAGAGTTAAGAAAAATAGTTTGCCCAAAGAACAGTTTAGCTGTCTGTATATTGTTACAAACCAATCTGGAGTAGCAGTGTCCTGGAAAATCCCTACAAGCTATGTTTCAAAACCATTTTCAACATGGGTGAGCAAGGAACTGAAATCTCTTTGTGAGATGAGAAGCTAGAAAGTTGCTTCTGTATGCCACTGGAGAACTCAGTGCATTGGGTCAGTAGGGCAGCATTTGAGCTTTCCCATTTCTTCCTTTTCCCCTAATAATTTTATGTGTTGTCATTCCCAGTAAGGAACAAACTGTCAAAGCACATAAAATTTATCCAGACTTACAGAACTGAGCAAGGCTTCTAAGTTTCTTTCTTTGCCAGTTCTCTGACAATAACGGTAAGCTCCTACGCCAGGTCAGGCCAGGATCCTTTTTCAGAAAAAGCATGATCTTGGTCGATTTTTCATTTTTTTCATTGCCAAGCAAGTCTAGTACCCATGATTGTGTGTAATGGTTTTATTGTGGTTCTTTGGAAACCCTGTTTACACAGAGGGGGTACAATGAGATCCGTGAAGTGAAACAGTTCCATTTCACCGGCTGGCCTGACCATGGAGTGCCATACCATGCCACAGGGCTTCTTTCCTTTATCCGGCGAGTCAAGTTCTCCAACCCTCCCAGTGCTGGCCCCATTGTTGTGCATTGCAGGTGAGTGGTGGTCCAAATGGTGTTGACTCTCTGCAGCCAGCTTTCTAAAAGTATCAAGACAAGGCTTTTAAGCACAAAAACTAACACGTGCTTACAAGGTTCCAGCTTGCATGTATTACAGATAAGGTAAAACAGCAATAAAATAAAAGTTAGCTGTAAGGAGGCTATAAAATAGAAACTTAAATAAATGTATTCATCCTAATGTGTGGCAGAGAAACTCTAGTGTCTAGACACTAGTCACTAGACACTAGTGTTTTAGTGTCAACATCTGTATTTTGTTTTTTATCACTTTTGCAAATCCCATATTGTATGGAATGGTATGTTAAAATAAAGATTTCTTACCAATTTAGTAAATTTCCAATTGAGTCCCAGCTTTTAAAACTAAATTTGAGACATACAGAGTTACTAAATGGCCTAAATTGCAAGAATTTACACTGTAAAACAGCTATTTAAGAATTTTTTTAAAAACATCCATCCATCAGTGGACCTTGAAAACTACATCAGTGAGATCCAGCAAATATATGCCAGAAAAACATGAACATTATATCAGACTTTCTTCTGATTAGAAACTTCTCTTAAAACAAGCATTCAGACACGCTAAAGGCAAATTACATGGTCTGATTTTGAGATGTGAACAGAAACAATATGTGCTGAATCTGAAAAGCTTTTCCTCAATGCTGCATACCATTCTCAGATATTGTCCCCTCCAAGCTATATAATAGACTGTACTTAAGTATTTTTTTCTTCCTGAAAATTCAACCTATTCACTATTTAAATGACCATGTACAAAATGGGGGGAAAAAACCACAGAGAATGAAATAGAAGTAAGGCATCCCGTAAGGATCAGATACTGTGTACCTTAAAAAAAGATCTTCAATTCGATCCTTCTCAAGAAATCTGATGTACTTTTCAATTACTTTCCTGTCTTAAACCCTGGGAACAGTGATTGAGAAGATGGTAGGCAAAACAAAGAAATAGAGATAGCTACAATATCTTTTACTTAAATTTCTTAAAGAACAGTGGGTTTAAGAGAAGTGACCAAATCTGAACAACAAAGAAATGTTAATAGCCCATCTGTGCAATTAGAAAATGAGATAAACAAGTTTTCAGTTCAGGGATGTCTTGACTTATCATAGAGGTTTACTTCCCTATGAATTGCTTGCTTCAGAGGTGCTCCGAGATTCTGAGATACTCTCTTGAAACACAGGTGTCATTTTCCACTTACACTCAGCTATCTCTGAATTTATGGAAAAGAAGAAGCTGACTACAAAGTGAACTCCCCCCCAGAAATCCCAGCTATATCTTGTTTGGTCCATTGACTTCTATTATAAAATTGGAGAAACATTCCCAAGGGGTGAAATAATCAACGGTGTATTATGATTCAGTTACTGAATTAAATACAGTAAAATAGTGGCTATCTTTGTGACCTGTTAAGAATTACATTCTGTACCTAACAATTCATTTTCATTTTTTTCTTCAGCTTGCTGTTCATATGTTCTTTCTACTATTGGTCTCCTCCCCATTGATAACCACCATTTTCTTCCCCACTCTCACCATTAGCACTTCCCCTGACGTGTGACTCCTCAGATTTTCCATTTAAAGGTTTTGGAATTAATTTTCTTTTACCTTGGTATTTACAAAAGTCTGTTTAAGATGTTGAGCCAGCATTCTTGCAGTTTGCCAGAGGACCCACAACTACATGAGTATAAGAGCCTTTCAATTTGAGGTTAAATTTTAAAGCATGAATCCACCCTTTGATCAGTTCTGTGAGCTTGAAATTCTGTGTATTTGATTTACATAAAATGAAGACTGTGTAAGCAAGCTATGGAACATGAACAACGTATATACAGTATTTTCAAAACACAATTTAATTTACAAAGTTTATATCTTTTAATTTGGAACTCTTGTTCCAATCTTCACTTGATAGCAAAGCAGATACTCTACCTGAAGTTATTTGTACACTGGTAAGTGTTTGCACAGTATGTACAAATGTTGTCTTGTACTTTGTTAAATCAATTTGATTCACCTGTCTGAAAGTCGAAAGGATCTTATTTAGGTTGCATAGACGTGCTTCCTGCAATTCTTTAGATTTGTTTAATTTTTTTCAGCGCTGGTGCTGGACGAACTGGCTGTTACATTGTGATTGACATTATGCTGGACATGGCTGAAAGAGAGGGTGTTGTTGACATCTACAACTGTGTCAAAGCCTTAAGATCTCGTCGTATCAATATGGTTCAGACAGAGGTATGTTGATTGTTGATTTACCACTAGTGGCCTTTTTTTTTTGCCCTCCAACATTTGTCAAACTAAACAGAAAATGTTTTTCACATAAGTCAATATTAGCTCATCAAGTCATATAGAAAAATATTGATATTTTATTAACATTTCCATATAGAGAAAATTATTTGTATTCTCCACCTTGATGTCAGAAAATTTTTATTAAAATAATACGAATTTTTTTTTTCTTTCTTTTGATAGGAACAGTACATTTTTATCCATGATGCCATTTTAGAAGCCTGCTTGTGTGGAGAAACTGCCATACCTGTCTGTGAATTTAAAGCTGCATATTTTGATATGATTCGAATAGACTCCCAGACTAACTCTTCACATCTCAAAGATGAATTCCAGGTATTTACTATTTCTAGAGCCTCTTTTATGAGCAATTCGTTACATGTGTTCTGGGCATTATTAATTCTTCTAAGGAAGGTCTTTCAAGTCAAATTTATCATATTTGACCCTATTTTAAGTATATGTGATACCTGTCTCTTTCATTATACATATTCTGGAATCACTTTTGTATTAATGAGCTCATATCTGCTGTATCTTGAAGGGCAAACGAGTTCAGTCTCAGAGAACAGTATGGAGAAAAGGTATCATAAAAGTCAAATTTGGTGGTGATTTGTGTGTATTTACAACTTGTGTTGTGCAGTCTTACGGATTTTGGCCTTGTTTCTTGTCACTTATGATGTGAAGTCAAGCGCATTGATGATAATAGCTGAAGTTTGTACTACACCTTGTCTCTAAATAACCCCAAATGTTTTCACTGCCCTTAAAACATCCCTGAAAGTATGTGAATATGAAGTCAAGAGTAGCTCTAGAAATCTACACTTTGCTTCTTGCCCAGTGCTCTTTCCAACATGTCGCAGCCTATCTTCAATTATGGCATATGCCAAAATGTGATACAAAGGATAGTTCCCAACTTTGAAGACAGGGCATCATCATGGGCTGCTCTAATTCTATTTCCTTTGGTTGGGCAATGCATTTTGCAGGTAACTGTGTTTATCTTTCCTTTTCCTTTAAGAAGCACCACGTTGAACAATGTGTAGATTGTTTCTTTGTCACTTCTCAGGCTTCATTAGCTTTAACTACAAAGTCTATCAGCCTGTCATCATGGCAGATGCCGTTGCCTGTACAAATCCTTCACTTTCTACTTGGCCTCCTGAATACTTGATGGATCTGTGTTATGCCATCAGATGGGTCACTGTCTTTTAACCTGGGTTCCCTTTTCCTTTTAGACTTTGAATTCAGTCACCCCTCGACTACAAGCTGAAGACTGCAGTATAGCATGCCTGCCAAGGAACCATGACAAGAACCGTTTCATGGACATGCTGCCACCTGACAGATGTCTGCCTTTTTTAATTACAATTGATGGGGAGAGTAGTAACTACATCAATGCTGCTCTTATGGACGTAAGAGACTGCTCTCTTTGTTAGTGTAAAGTGTCATAAAAAGCTACATAATACGATGAACACTGGCTAGTTTTATTTTCAAGAAAATTGAAATGAACTAAAAAGGAAAATTGGAAACTTTCATTGAAATACCTTTGTTCTTGGAGAATGATTTTGAATTTCCCCTACAGGGATTCTTAGGAACCGTAAGTTTCAGGCTTTATTGTAAACTTGGAGCTTGATTGTCACTTACTGTATTCTGTATAGGAACTATCTGCAGGTAATATTTTTCATCTTAATTATTTTCAGAAAAGAAAATCATACTTACATATTTTGAATACAGTTAGGAATGAATTTTTAAAATCACAGAATGCCATCCTACTAAAGTTGTGTTAATTTGCAAAATTTTTCTCTCTGATATTAATGTTCAGTAATTTATAGCTTATTTGTTTTATTGCCCATCAATTAACAGAGACTATTTATAAGTAATTAGGGAAGTCATGGAAGATATCATGTTAAGGCATCCATCATAACAAAAGAACAATCTGGCCCCACTCCACACTTCATAAACTGTAGATAGAAGAGCATGCATTCAGCATGTTAGCATCCCGTAGACAGGACAACATGGAAAGAGAGTTTTAAATTATGTCTTTGGCCACCTTGCTTTGATTACCTTGGGAAGAAGCAAGAAGGGTATCAAGGTTCAGAATCCTTTTAAGTAGTTTATCACCTTATTTCATAAACATTTCTAGTTTTTGCCTTTAGCCTATGGAACCATAGCAAGGAGAAATTAGAAGTCAGAGTTCATTCTTTTGTGACTAATAATGAAGCTTTCTAAGTTATTCCTCCTATTGTGTTTTCCAAAATTAGCTTCTGATAGTAGAGGCTTAGAAAAGCCCACATTCTACTTCTAAGACTAATCTTTTAGTCAGTTACTTTGCTCTTTTTTGTGCTGCAGAGCAGAATAGTCTAAAGGCAAGCTCAGGAGAAAAGTTCTCATCTTTGCCATGATCAGAGTCTTGCCCAGCCATTAATCATAGCCACTGAAATCAGATTGGATCCTCATTGTACCATTTCTTCCCATTTTAGTTGTCTGGAAAGGCAAATATACTAAATACAGAGAAAACACACAAAATCTTTTTGCTTCTGAGTCTAGATTTGGAGTGAATAAAGGAGGTGTGAAAAAAGTAAAGAGAAAATAATAACATTAGGAAAGATATTGATGCCTTTCAATTTTGTCTTTGCCATCTCTGTCAAATTTTTCTTAATTTCCAGGTGGTTTTCTAGTTAATATGAAGACTGAACTTTGTACTCTGCCTATTCCTCCTCTCTGCTTAATTCCTGTGATTCAACACAGATATATTTCATAGTGGAAACTGTGCTGTGGATTTAGTAGTATAGTTGGGACTTCAGAAAAGTAAGGTTTGGTTTGGCTTCCAAGAACAAGGCTCATTGGTCAACACTCCCTGCTTCTCCTGCCCTCTCTCCCACCATTCCTGTCATACACCCTTTTGCCATGCCCTTGAAGATTTTGGAGGAGGGGCCAAGGATTCTATGATTTAAAAGCCTTAGATGTGCTCCTGTACTTAGAGAGGAAAAAAATAGGAAATCTTCAGTCTTCTCACATGTCATCTCCTCATCCATCTCCCCTCCACTGTGACTCAAAAAATGAAGAAATAGCTTTTAGCCTCCTTTGACTTACCGTCCATGGAGCAGACATTTAATTGAAAGAAAGCTTCCTTCTTTCTTCTGATATTTCTCATGAGCCTTCATACCTTTCTTAGGAAGCACTCACTCCAGCTGCAGATGTAAGATCTTGAGATCCTTTGGAAGCAACCAGGTGAATCACCATCTACTCAGATTTATCCTGCAGTCTTCCATAGAGTGGAATGCCATGGTTAGAAGTATCTCCCAAATGGTGATAGGATCAATGAAGTTCAAGGATCAGTTTCTACACTGATGTTAAGACACTTGAAGGACTTGAAGAGTAGTGTGATACAAATGAGTTAGGAAATCACTGACAGTGTTTATCAACATTAGGGAAATCTATCTCAGGCAACTGTCAAGTTATTTTTTAGAAATCCTTAGTTTAAGTTATTACATAGAAATATATATTCCTATTTTAGTGTAGATCATCAGTCTGCAGAATGACAGATTGCCCAGGCCAGATGAGCATTGCCTTTACTACTCCCTCCTTCTGGAAAGATAATGTAGTGTGTCCCAATCAAGGGATGCTTGGCAAACAAGGAGCCACTCCCTCTTAAGTGAGGCCAAGAAGTGCATTGATTTTATTCTTTGGCACTTGAAAAATCCTAAATGATTGATACTATCATTCTGACCATTGATATACATTAGAAATGCCCAGGAAACTATGGGAAGTGGATTCCCTCCAAGATGTGCAGAATGTGCTCATGATATCCATATAATGTAAAAACACATGAGTTTGAGGCATGTGTGGTTTTTCTTATTTGGAGTGGAGGAGAGCTGAAAAGTTATATATATAACAGTCGATAGATGATTGCTAGATAGATACACACACACACCACCCCCAGGGAATTTTGTGCCTACTTTGCCTTCAACCTCTCAGGCAAATTACCTTTAGAAAACTGAAACAGCCTAACAGGTACTTCATGGAGGATCTTAACCTCAAGAAGTTCTTCAGTTTCTTCTTTTGTATTCATCCTGTATTTACTTTCCTCGACAAAGTAAAACAAATTCTTGACTTGAATTGCTATTGAGGCATCGAAGTCTTACCATGAGATTGACTAATTACTAGTCCCAGCACATTTCAGTGGTCCAAATCTGTTATTCCATGGCTTCTGCAGCAGTCTGGCTCCATCTCCATGTGAAGCTATTATGTCTTACTGATCCTACACTGAAATTTATTGAAGCTGCTTGTACAACTGATCATGCATTTTAAGTTCTTTGTTTCTCCATCTACCTTGTTTCTTCACAGAGCTACAGGCAACCAGCTGCTTTCATCGTCACACAATACCCTCTGCCAAACACTGTGAAAGACTTCTGGAGATTAGTGTATGATTATGGCTGTACCTCCATTGTGATGTTAAATGAAGTCGACTTGTCCCAGGTTAATGGCTATGGGTTGCTTTTGTGTACTTACGCAGAACTTAATAAAGTAGTAATAAAATGCTAAATCTGCTTTATACTTACTTAGAAAAAAATCATGCTCATTTTCTTTTTCTTTCAAAATGTTCGTAATCTAGGGCTGCCCTCAGTACTGGCCAGAGGAGGGAATGCTGCGGTATGGCCCTATCCAAGTGGAATGTATGTCTTGTTCAATGGACTGTGATGTGATCAACCGAATTTTTAGGATATGCAATCTAACAAGAGTAAGTTAATGTTTAATCGTTGTAACTGAGCGGATCCAAAACAGGTGATCCTAACCATGATGGGGCATAATTCCATTCAGACAAGAGGGAGAGTAGAATTAATAGACATTATGTAATCAATCTCAAAGCTAGTAACCAGCTTATACCTTAGGACTAGAACAAAACTGCATTGTAAAAACAGGCAAGCAGAAGTGCTGGAAACTAGGTTTCCTGGTCAGTTACTGGACTAACATATTCCATCTATAAATCTAGATTCAGATGCACTGGTTCAATTGAGTTTGATTGCCTGGACCTGGCTGCTGATCATATGTAGACTTATCTCAAGGTTGACTGCATGTGTTATTAGTATAGACATCCAGCCCAGAAAAGGCGTGCAATTGAAAAATAAGAATATTATAATAATAATAATAATAATGACAGAGAAGATGCTTGACCTCGGGAGTAAAGGTTATGTCAGATCCACCATTGTAGAAGGGTTCCATGTCACTATTGCAAGTCCTACATGTGAGAGAGAACTCCAGCCACCATTGATTCTCCTCCCACCTACAATTTCATTTTCTAGACATCCCAACATCTGGCTCTGCCCAGATCTGTAGACAGAACCAGTGCTGCTGCCACTTTGCCTTTCCCCAGGAGCTAAGTAGCAACTGTGTCCCTCAGGAATCTTCCTTTCCTTACTTTTCATGTGCTTTGAGCTAAGTGACAAATTAAGCTTGGAGTCTCTCTCCTTCCAAAAACAAAAAATACTAAT